>NC_069500.1:160498899-161171399 GCF_027579735.1 Bombina bombina
ATTTGCAGAACATGAGGACGGAGAGCTTCATTCTGTGGGTGATGGATCTGATCCAGGGAGACCGGATTCAGAGATTTCTAATTTTAAATTTAAGCTTGAGAACCTCCGCGTATTGCTAGGGGAGGTATTAGCGGCTCTGAATAATTGTAACACGGTTGCAATTCCAGAGAAAGTATGTAGGTTGGATAGATACTTTGCGGTACCGGTGTGTACTGACGTTTTTCCTATACCTAAAAGGCTTACAGAAATTATTAGCAAGGAGTGGGATAGACCCGGTGTGCCCTTTTCCCCACCTCCGATGTTTAGAAAAATGTTTCCTGATAGACGCCACCACACGAGACTTATGGCAGACGGTCCCTAAGGTGGAGGGAGCAGTTTCTACTTTAGCTAAGCGTACCACTATCCCGGTGGAGGATAGTTGTGCTTTTTCGGATCCAATGGATAAAAAATTAGAAGGTTACCTTAAGAAAATGTTTGTTCAACAAGGTTTTATCTTACAGCCCCTTGCATGCATTGCGCCTGTCACTGCGGCTGCGGCATTCTGGTTTGAGTCTCTGGAAGAGGCCATTTGCACAGCTCCATTGGATGAGATTATGGCCAAGCTTAAAGCACTTAAGCTAGCTAATGCATTTTTTTCTGATGCCGTTGTACATTTAACCAAACTAACGGCTAAGAACTCCAGATTCGCCATCCAGGCGCGCAGAGCGCTATGGCTTAAATCCTAGTCAGCTGACGTGACTTCTAAATCTAAATTGCTTAATATTCCTTTCAAAGGGCAGACCTTATTCGGGCCCGGCTTGAAAGAAATTATTCCTGACATTACTGGGGGTAAGGGTCATACTCTTCCTCAGGACAGGGCCAAGTCAAAGGCCAAACAGTCTAATTTTCGTGCCTTTCGTAATTTCAAGGCAGGAGCAGCATCAACTTCCTCCGCTCCAAAACAGGAAGGACCTGTTGCTCGTTACAGACAGGGCTGGAAAACTAACCAGTCCTGGAACAAGGGCAAGCAGGCCAGAAAGCCTTCTTCTGCCCCTAAGACAGCATGAAGAGAGGGATATCTTCTGGACTTCAAAGCATCTCCTCCACAAGGGAGATTTCATCTTTCAAGGTTATCAGCAAACCAAATAAAGAAAGAGGCATTTCTACGCTGTGTGCAAGACCTCTTAGTATTGGGGGTGATCCACCCAGTTCCGCGGGCGGAACAAGGGCAAGGGTTTTACTCGAATCTGTTTGTGTTTCCCAAGAAAGAGGGAACCTTCAGACCAATCTTGGACATAAAAATCTTAAACAAATTCCTAAGAGTTCCATCATTCAAAATGGAAACTATTCGAACCATCCTACCCATGATCCAAGAGGGTCAATACATGACCACGGTAGACTTAAAGGATGCCTACCTTCATATACCGATTCACAAAGATCATTATCGGTACCTAAGATTTGCCTTTCTAGACAGGCATTACCAGTTTGTAGCTCTTCCCTTCGGGTTGGCTACGGCCCGGAGAATCTTTACAAAGATTCTGGGCTCACTTCTGGCGGTTCTAAGACCGCGAGGAATAGCGGTGGCTCCGTATCTAGACGACATCCTAATACAGGCGTCAAGCTTTCAAATGGCCAAGTCTCATACAGAGATAGTTCTGGCATTTCTGAGGTTGCATGGGTGGAAGGTGAACGTGGAAAAGAGTTCTCTATCACCACTCACAAGAGTCTCCTTCCTAGGGACTCTTATAGATTCTGTAGAGATGACAATTTACCTGACGGAGTCCAGGTTATCAAAACTTCTAAATGCTTGCAGTGTCCTTCATTCCATTCCACGCCCTTCAGTGGCTCAGTGCATGGAAGTAATCGGCTTAATGGTAGCGGCAATGGACATAGTGCCATTTGCGCGCCTGCATCTCAGACCGCTGCAATTATGCATGCTAAGTCAGTGGAATGGGGATTACTCAGATTTGTCCCCTCTACTAAATCTGGATCAAGTGACCAGAGATTCTCTTCTCTGGTGGCTTTCTCGTGTCCATCTGTCCAAGGGTATGACCTTTCGCAGGCCAGATTGGACGATTGTAACAACAGATGCCAGCCTTCTAGGTTGGGGCGCAGTCTGGAACTCCCTGAAGGCTCAGGGATCGTGGACTCAGGAGGAGAAACTCCTCCCAATAAATATTCTAGAGTTAAGAGCAATATTCAATGCTCTTCTAGCTTGGCCTCAGTTAGCAACACTGAGGTTCATCAGATTTCAGTCGGACAACATCACGACTGTGGCTTACATCAACCATCAAGGGGGAACCAGGAGTTCCCTAGCGATGTTAGAAGTCTCAAAGATAATTCGCTGGGCAGAGTCTCACTCTTGCCACCTGTCAGCGATCCACATCCCAGGCGTAGAGAACTGGGAGGCGGATTTTCTAAGTAGTCAGACTTTTCATCCGGGGGAGTAGGATCTCCATCCGGAGGTGTTTACTCAACTGGTCCATCGTTGGGGCAAACCAGAACTGGATCTCATGGCGTCTCGCCAGAACGCCAAGCTTCCTTGTTACGGATCCAGGTCCAGGGACCCGGGAGCGGTGCTGATAGATGCTCTGACAGCCCCTTGGGCCTTCAACATGGCTTATGTGTTTCCACCATTCCCGATGCTTCCTCGACTGATTGCCAGGATCAAACAGGAAAGAGCATCAGTGATTCTGATAGCGCCTGCGTGGCCACGCAGGATCTGGTATGCAGACCTAGTGGACATGTCGTCCTGTCCACCATGGTCTCTGCCTCTGAGGCAGGACCTTCTAATTCAGGGTCCTTTCAATCATCCAAATCTAATTTCTCTGAGACTGACTGCATGGAGATTGAACGCTTGATTCTATCAAAGCGTGGCTTCTCGGAGTCGGTTATTGATACCTTAATACAGGCTCGGAAACCTGTTACCAGAAAAATTTACCATAAGATATGGCGTAAATATTTATACTGGTGCGAATCCAAGTGTTACTCATGGAGTAAGGTTAGGATTCCTAGGATATTGTCTTTTCTACAAGAGGGTTTAGAAAAGGGCTTATCTGCTAGTTTGTTAAAGGGACAGATTTCTGCTCTGTCTATTCTTCTACACAAACGTCTGGCAGAAGTTCCAGACGTTCAGGCCTTTTGTCAGGCTTTGGCTAGGATTAGGCTTGTGTTTAAGACTGTTGCTCCGCCTTGGAGTTTAAACTTAGTTCTTAAAGTTCTTCAAGGTGTTCCGTTTGAACCCCTTCATTCCATTGATATTAAGCTGTTATCTTGGAAAGTTCTGTTTTTGATGGCTATTTCCTCGGCTCGAAGAGTCTGAGTTATCTGCCTTACATTGTGATTCTCCTTATCTGATCTTCCATTCAGACAAGGTAGTTCTGCGTACTAAACCTGGGTTCTTACCTAAGGTAGTTTCTAACAGGAATATCAATCAAGAGATTGTTGTTCCATCACTGTGTCCTAACCCTTCTTCAAAGAAGGAACGACTCTTGCATAATCTGGACGTAGTCCGTGCCCTGAAGTTCTATTTGCAGGCAACTAAAGATTTTCGTCAAACTTCTTCCCTGTTTGTCGTTTACTCTGGACAGAGGAGAGGTCAAAAAGCTTCGGCTACCTCTCTCTCCTTTTGGCTTCGTAGCATAATACGCTTAGCCTATGAGACTGCTGGACAGCAGCCTCCTGAAAAAGTTACAGCTCATTCCACTAGAGCTGTGGCTTCCACCTGGGCCTTTAAGAATGAGGCCTCTGTTGAACAGATTTGCAAAGCTGCAACTTGGTCTTCACTTCACACTTTTTCAAAATTTTACAAATTTGACACTTTTGCTTCTTCGGAGGCTGTTTTTGGGAGAAAGGTTCTACAGGCAGTGGTTCCTTCCGTTTAAAGTTCCTGCCTTGTCCCTCCCATCATCCGTGTACTTTAGCTTTGGTATTGGTATCCCATAAGTAATGGATGACCCGTGGACTGAATACACTTAACAAGAGAAAACATAATTTATGCTTACCTGATAAATTTATTTCTCTTGTAGTGTATTCAGTCCACGGCCCGCCCTGTCTTTTAAGGCAGATCTAATTTTTTAATTCAAACTACAGTCACCACTGCACCCTATGGTTTCTCCTTTCTTGTCTTGTTTCGGTCGAATGACTGGATATGACATGTGAGGGGAGGAGCTATATAGCAGCTCTGCTTGGGTGATCCTCTTGCAACTTCCTGTTGGGAAGGAGATATAATCCCATAAGTAATGGATGACCCGTGGACTGAATACACTACAAGAGAAATAAATTTATCAGGTAAGCATAAATTATGTTTTTTCTTGTTTTTAAAAGACATTATTGTTTTTGTGTTTTTTGTGTTTTTTTGGGTTTTTTTTGCATATTTGTCAGTACAATGAATTTTGGCTTCACAAGTTTAGGGTGCTTAAAGCACAAATCAGCTTTAGAGTAAGTTCCAGTTCAGTACTGGGTAGGGTTGCATTGGTGCCAATACCAAGTACCGATACTTAAACAGATACCTCCACTTCCTACCCATAACGCATCTTGTGGCGTTTTTCAAACTGCATGTTCCCATTTCATTTTAAGCTGGAGTGAAGACTTAACTAAAAATTGTTCACGTCTGTTCTGCCAATACAAATTGCTGTTATTTGTATTATTGTACGTTTGAGAGCAGTGCTCCAAAAGCTGCTACTTTACAGCTGGAAGCCGACCTGAGAGAGATCACTGTACCTCATTCAGGCAAACCCCTGAAGTACTGGGCAGTTAATAAACTGAGATTTCCAGCTAAAATGTCCCAAAAATATGTTTCTGTGAAAAGTGAAAGACTGTTCAGCTTAGCGTCAGACGTCCTTGCTGTTAGCAGAAACAGACTTATAGCTGAACATGCAGAGATGCTTCTGTTCCTTAATAAGAACTTGCCACTAACTTTTAAAAAGTAGTACTGGGGATATATATTTCTCATGTATTAACGCAGTGATTTTTAACCTTTTTTTTGCCGTGGCACACTTTTTTACATTAAAAAATCCTGTGGCACACCACCATCCCAAAATTTAAAAAAAAATCACACATTGTAGCCTAATACAGCATATATATATATATATACACATACACACAAACACACACATACTGTATGCATTGTGCTGTTATGCCATGCCTCCTACAAACTACAACCGCACTGGGAGTAAAAAACAAGCAAAGTTAAAAAATATGTCACACTGTTGTCAGTCTGCCGTGGCACACCTGAGGATCTCTCACGGCACACTAATGTGCCACGGCACACTGGTTGAAAAACACTGTATTAACGTACCTGTATTGTTATGCCTTTTTTTCTTTTATGATCTTAAAGGGACATTGAACTCAAAACAACTCTCCAATTTACTTCTATTATCTAATTTGCTTCATTATCTTGGTATCCTTTGTCTAAGGAGCAACAGTGTACTACTGGGGGCTAGCTGAACACATCAGGTGAGCTAATGACAGTGAGTATATATATATATATATATATATATATATACATATGTGCTGCAAGCTCCCAGTAATGCCTTGCTGCTCCTGAGCCTACCTAGGAATGCTTTTCAACAAAGGATACCAAGAAAATGAAGCAAAATAGATATAAGAAGTAAATAAAAAAATAGTATAAAATTGCATGCTCTATCTGAATCATGAACATTTAATTTTGTGAAACTGTACAATTTGTTTCCTAGTCTGTGAAGAGATACATGAGCTGCTTCTGACTCTTATTTCACACACAGACATTACATATGGGCATCTATTTATTAAAGAGTCATGAAACCCAACATTTTCTTTTATGATTTAGGTCGAACATAGAATTTTAAACAACTTTCCAGTTTACTTCTATTATCAGTTTTTTCATTCTCTTGGTATCATTTGTTGAAGGAGCAACAATGCACTACTGGTTTTTAACTGAACACATGGGTGAGCCACCAATCAGCAGCTAGAACCTAGGTTCTTTGCTGCTCCTGAGCTTACCTAGATAAACCTTTCAGCAAATAATAATAAGAGAAGGAAGCAAATAATAGAAGTAAATTTGAAAGTTGTTTTACATTGTATGCTCTGTTTAAATCACGAATGTCTAATTATGACTTTACTGTGCCTTTAACTAAGATACAACTGGTCCTTGGGGTTTTTAATCATTGCTAACACACAATTTATTTGAAAGCACTGCCTACTTTTATAGAACTGAGTGCATGTGTGGGGTACACAGTGACAGTTTTTGATGATACAGAAACCAGACTGAACAAAATCAAATGAATACAAGGAATACGTTGTACTTCTATACATTTCTATGGTGTGCTATTTATTTGTGTGTGGAGTTATTTTAGATGACTTATTATGTGGGTGTTTGGCATTGAATAATAATTTTGTATGAAGAACCATTGAGGAATTGAAGAGGATTATGGGGGTTGTTGCGTAACTTATGGCAGTTATGCCACCTTTAAGTAGTTGACGACAAAACTAAGTCAGTTATTTGTTACCATGGAACTGTAAATAGTATTAACATATTTTATGTGCTTAAAAAAATAAAAAATACTATTCCATAATTTGTAACCTTCTAAATCTCGTTAGTTGATTTATGACATAAATGTCCCGGGGGGGGGGGGGCACTCTTCTTATAGCAAATAATTTCCCCTCGTGTTGACTCAATTGTTTGTCTCTGGATTTTAATTACTTTTTTAACCAGTGTACTAATTTTCTGTAGTCAGTCATCATCTTGGATCAAATAAGTGCACCTGTCTAAAACCTCTCTGCTTGTCATTCCAACTCTGCTGAAAACCACTACAATTATATGTGAAAGTTTGCGTTTAATAACCATTACTTTCTGACTTCATCTTCTCCATGTTAATTAAAATATTTTCCAAGAAAGCCATTTGTGCTGTTTTTCAAGTACAACGCTGCTGAGAGACTCTTATGGAATGCAGCAGTTCTACAGTTTTCTCCCTCTGTTTGCAGGATGTGTTTCTTAATCTGTGGGGTGTTTGTGTAGGCAGATATAAAAGCCTCTAACAAAACATTTAATTAAGGTAAAATGAAAATGAATAGTTTTAATGAGTTTTACATTTTGTACTGGGAAATCACTAATGGGTAAGGACATTGCTGTGTGTACTTCTGTTGCTGTAAGTCACTGTACCAAGTTTCTTGAGTGATCGACATGCGAAGTGTAAAATGAATTCCTGCTATTTTCTTCCTACTTCTATCAAAGTTAATGATAGTGAAGTAAATGGTAACAGTACGTTGCTTGCTAAACCTAATTGTACTTCCATAGGTGTATAAAAGGAAAGTTTATTTCTGTAAATATACTATCTTGTCTTACCTGGCTAATATTCACCAACAAGATTCCCCCAACCTCTATGGCAGGGATGTGGAACCTTGGCCCTCCTGATATTTCAGAACTACATTTCCCATGATGCTCAACTGGACTTCAGACTACCTATGCATCATGGGTAATGTAGTTCTAAAACAAAAGGAGGGCCAAGGTTACCCACCCCTGCTCTAGGGGATAATGGGAAATGTTGACCACTCCCCCTTTTAGTCTGGACTCCTGACTGGCTCTGTTGTATGGAGCAGGTCTGTGGCTGCTTCTGGGCTTACTATAGGGAGCCAAATGGTTTCCTATGGGCTCCACCATTCTCTACAGTGAAATGTTGCTACATGCATATATTAAAGGGACACTGATATGAAAGAGAAGCATATTAACATATGCAATAGCTCGTAGTACCTACCTATTAGCCAGTGAGCATTAGGAAAAAGAACTAATCAGTGAATGAGCATTAGGAAGAAGTACAAATCAACCACTGTGCATTAGAAAGCAGGACACAGCTGACACTGCTGTATGTTTCAATCATTCAATAAGCCAAAAAAAAAAGGTAAATAAAACATTTTAAATGCTGCTCTTTCATATGAATTACATTTGTTAATCCATTTAAAGAGTCTTGCATGTTACTAAACATCAGGAAATGAAGGACAATTACCCTTGAACACTCTGCTGCCTATTGTCAAGAGGTTTCATGGCACGTGTCACTGCTGCGCTTCTGTGATCACAAACACAGTAATATTTACTTTCGCCTCACCCAGACTTGTATGGGCTAAACAGACAGTACGTTTGCCTTTATCCTGATTATCCTCTTATTCCTGCTGTATTGTAGCGATGCGCCCACTACATGCTGATATCGATTATGTGATTAAACGTTGCGGTTTTATTTGGACTTAATATTATTTCTATTAAAAACATGAAAGAAATCCCCCACAAAACCTCTGAAACAGGACTGTTTTTATCCTATTTGAAAACCTGATGGACCAGTTATCTCACATATATGTCAGGCAGCTTATAGGGGCCATAAACACTTTGATATTTTTATATAAAATGCTGTGTTATACATATTGACACTAATTTGTAAGGTATTTTCATTATATATTTTGCCCCATTAGCTCTGAAAATTGAGCACTTTATCATTCTCGGAACGCTAACCCTGCTACATACCTAAATGGCTTTATCAGGTAACAGCTGTGAAACAATGTATTTTATACTAACTTTATGATAGTAACCTTGTTGTCTGTTGACTAAAGCCCCGATTGGCTCCTACAAATAAAACAAATGGTGAGTGGAGTTTGGCTATTGAAAAATAAGTGCAATAAAAAAGGATGTTAACCTCTTAAGGACATATGACGGAATTTTTCCGTCATAAAACAATTGAGCAAACTGAACGCTGTGTCCTTAAAGGGTTAATTTATTTGTAAAAACAATAAGATGACTGATATGTTATTCTTTAGCAAAACAACATAAATCTTTTATAATTTCAAGATATTTACTGTCCCTTCAAGTATGCCAAGCAACATATAATAAAAAGGAAACTCAGGAGCAGGAAAGCACTTTTGGGAGCTAGCTGCTAATTGGTAGCTACATATATATGCCTGTTGTGAATGGTTCACCCAATGTGTTCAGCTAGCTCCCAGTAGTTCAAAGCTGCTCCTTCAAGTGCGGTATTTAAATAATGAAACAAACATTTTGATGTCCCTTTAATAGAAATGAGAAAAAATTATTTTTGGTCAACAGTTTTCGGCTAAACTTTGTCTTCACTTCTGTATTTCTAATTTCCAATAAGTGCCTTTATAATTTAGATTTATTATGTACATTTCTAACTGCTTGTGATATGAGCTTGTTGCTTTTGAACCAGAAAAAACGAACTAAAAATTGGTTAACATTTTTGAAAATGACTAAAAGTTGTTCTGGTGAAAGAAGGTTATAAATATACTTTAAGAAAATATTTGAAATGTAGTCAGTTCAGTGATTTATAGATTTTGTCTTAGTTAAGTGTTTGATTCATTTTTATTAATTTAGCATCGAGCAAAATATAACACAGAATTTAGTTTAAATCCCTTTACTTGATTCACAGGAGTAAATGAAATCGTATAAATTGTAATGCTACACTGAACATATTAATACACTGCATGGCATTTTGGGGTTCTCTTATTTAGTAGCAGTGAATTAAATGAAATAGTTATTGAAAATATACCCTATGATTAAAGTGCATTAACGGATCTCCTGTTGAGATAAAGAAACGACATTATAAAAGTGATAAAGTATTCCCGCTGCTGTAATTCATTCATTAAAAATTACTATAATTATAGTTCTTGGCTATTATATACTTTAACATATACTTTCACCCAATAATGTTTTTTTGGCAGTGTATTATGAGTTTTGTTTTTTTCCCCAAATTTAATGACATATTTGTATAAATGTAATTAAAATTGTTTATTTGGAATGTGCATTTTTTTCCTTTAGAGCACAGTTTGTTTTTCCTAATGCTTGAACACAAGCAGAAGCAAATAGTTGTGCTCATTTAAAAGTTAAAATGTTGAGAATGCCTGCAATGCAATGATTCTGCTATTTAATGGATGATTTTGTTACAAAAATATATACAGTACTGTCATTTTTAGAGAAAATCATCCTTTTTTGGATTTAAAAACAAATATGGGTAGGAGTGCTTGATATGTAAATAGTAATTTCAGTCTTTTATTAAAGGGACACTAAACCCAAATTTTTTCTTTACTGATTTAGACAGAGCATGCAATTTTAAGCAGCTTTCTAATTTACTCCTATTATCAATTTTTCTTTGTTTTCTTGCTATCTTTATTTAAAAAGCAGGAAATTTAAAATTTAGAACCGGACCATTTTTGGTTGAGAACCTGGGTTATACTTACTGGTTAACCAAAATTTAGCCACCAATAAGCAAGAGCTATCCAGGGTGCTGAACCTAAAATCATCCGGCTCCTAAGCTTTACATTCCTGCTTTTTAAATAAAGATAGCAAGAGAATAAAGAAAAATTCATAACAGGAGTAAATTATCTAAGTAATGGAAGAAAAAAATTGGGTTTAGTATCCCTTTAAGGCCTTAGAAATAGTGTAATTCATAACCACCACCGATCTGCTTGTCTTTGTGTTCCTATTCATTCAGATCAGTTGCAGTTCCTTTGGTTTGTAGTTAAACATTTTAATTTTCAACTTGTGTTTTTCTGTTATTAAGCGCATCCTTTTTCCAGTTGTCCTCGGTAATCTCTTCCTCTGCACCACAACATTCTATCTTAAGGTCTCTTTTATCATATCAAGATCTCAAGTTTCTCAACTTGATGGCTTGGAGATTTAACGCTTAGTTTTAAAACAGAGAAGTTTTTCTGAGTCTCTCATTGAAACCTTAATTCAGGACCGTAAACCTGTGACAACATTTTTTTATCAGAAGGTTTGGAAGGTTTTTCTAGCATGGTGTTCCTAGAAGTATCCAATTTTTTCAAGATGGTTTGTGTGTTTATCCGCTAGTTCTTTAAAGGGTCAGATTTAGTCTCTTCCGGTGTTGTTTCGCAAGAAAATTGCTTCCTGACATTCAGAGTTTTGTTTAAGCTTAAATCAGGAATGAGCGAGTGATTAAACCAATTTCTCCTCTTTGGAACCTTAGTTTGGTTTTAAGAGTTTTGCAGGTTTCTCATTTGGAAACTATGCACAATTTGGATATTCAGCTTTTGTCTTGGGAACTTTTCTTTCTTTTAGCAATGTCTTCTAATGTAACAGTTTCTGAGTTGTCTTTTCTTTCTTGTTAGCCTCCTTATCTTGTTTTTCACCAGGATAAGGCAGTTTTAAGGACTATGTTTGATTTCTTGCCAAAGGTGGTATCTTTGGATAACTTAAACCGGGAGATTGTTGTTCCATTTCTTTATCCTAATCTGAGGTATTCTAAAGAGAAGCTTCTACATAAGTTGAATGTTGTAAGAGCTTTGAAATTATATTTGCATGAGACTAAGTATTTTACCCAATCCTCAAGTTTATTAATTAATTTATCTGGTTGTAGAAGTGCTCAAAAGGCTACAACTATTACTTTAGCTTCCTGCCTGATTCACAAGGCTTACTTGAAGGCGGGACAGTCTCTAAACATATTACTACCCATACTGCTAGATCAGTTTCTGTTTCCTGGACATTTAAGAACGAGTCTTCTATTGAACAAACCTGCAAGGCAGCAACTTGGTAGCAAAGTCCTTCAGGCAGTAGTTTCTAGATATTAGGTGTTTGCATAAAAAAAAAAAAAAATAAAGTAATAAGTACTTTTTGTGTGTTTAAGTATCTGTTCTCAAAATAGAAACTGGGAGATCACCTTAAAACTGACTGATACAAGAATAGCCCATTCACATCAATTAAATTTACAATAAATATCTATTCAAGTAACCCCTTTGTTCACTTTGCAAGGCAAATACTCATTTACATGTGTGATGTTAACCTATTGTAATCTGAATCTATCCTCAACACTGATGTATCTTGTCATGATGGACATACTTTAATAGTCACTTCAGGACCCCAAGATCTACAAATGGCGTGTTTTTATTTTAGTCACACTTGCACTGTTGTGTTTGTCAGTACTGGTGTCTTCAAAATTTGGTTTTAAAAGGGGATTGCTTATTTGCAACTTTCATATGAACATATTGTAATCCGTTTTTATCTGAATGCATCTTTTATGTTGTCACTATGGGCAGAATGTGCAAAAAATTTCTGTCGCTATATGGTTGCTTTTAAACTTTGACAAGTATTGTTCTTTGTGTATTTCTTTTAATTGTTTGTTACAGAACAGTTTCTATTTGCAACATTGTATCTGCCTAGGAAACCCTCAAACAAGATTGCACCTTCGTGAATGGGTTTCATAAGAAACGCAGCTCCATTCATGCGAAGTCCTAACACGAGAATGCATTTAAAAGTTCTCTTCAATATTTCCTGTGGCCATTTCAGAGTGTTTTGCACATGTGAAATATAATAGACTGTTTCCAAATAGCCATTACATAGTTGCAAAACTGCCCAAAATTGCAAACATTTTCCATTCACAAAATTCCCTTTTTGTTTTTTATATACCTCTCTCTCTTTCTCTCTGTCTCTCTCTCTCTCTCTCTCTCTCTCTCTCTATATATATATATATATATATATATATATATAAAAATCTGTATTTTTTTAATAAATTGAATATATTCTGCCATTTGCAGAACACTGGAATGTGAAATATATTTAAATTTTTTCATGTCGAGGTAGCACATAAGAGAATATATATTTTCTTTCATGTAATTAGCAAGAGTCCATGAGCTAGTGACGTATGGGATATACATTCCTACCAGGAGGGGCAAAGTTTCCCAAACCTCAAAATGCCTATAAATACACCCCTCACCACACCCACAAATCAGTTTTACAAACTTTGCCTCCTATGGAGGTGGTGAAGTAAGTTTGTGCTAGATTCTACGTTGATATGCGCTCCGCAGCAGGTTGGAGCCCGGTTTTCCTCTCAGCGTGCAGTGAATGTCAGAGGGATGTGAGGAGAGTATTGCCTATTTGAATTCAATGATCTCCTTCTACGGGGTCTATTTCATAGGTTCTCTGTTATCGGTCGTAGAGATTCATCTCTTCCCTCCCTTTTCAGATCGACGATATACTCTTATTTATATACCATTACCTCTGCTGATTTTCGTTTCAGTACTGGTTTGGCTTTCTACAACATGTAGATGAGTGTCCTGGGGTAAGTAAGTCTTATTTTCTGTGACACTCTAAGCTATGGTTGGGCAATTTATTATTAAGTTCTAAATATATGTATTCAAACATTTATTTGCCTTGACTCAGGATGTTCAACATTCCTTATTTCAGACAGTCAGTTTCATATTTGGGATAATGCATATGAATAAATCAATTTCTCTTGTTAAGTGTAGTCAGTCCACGGGTCATCCATTACTTATGGAATATATCTCTTCCTAACAGGAAGCTGCAAGAGGATCACCCAGCAGAGCTTGCTACATAGCTCCTCCCCTCACATGTCATATTCAGTCATTCTCTTGCAGCCTAACTAGATAGGTCGCTGTGAGAGGTCTGTGGTGTTTTTTAACTTAGTTTATTTCTACAATCAAAAGTTTGTTATTTTAAATGGCACCGGAGTGTGCTGTTTATTCTCAGGCAGCATTAGAAGAAGAATCTGCCTGCGTTTTCTATGATCTTAGCAGACGTAACTAAGATCCACTGGCTGTTCTCATCTGAGGAGTGAGGTAACTTCAGAGAAGGGGAATAGCATGCAGGGCCCCCCTGCAAATGAGGTATGTGCAGTAATTATTTTTCTGAGGAATGGAATTGACTGAGAAAATACTGCTGATACCAATGTAAAGTAAGTTCAGCCTTAAATGCAGTGATAGCGACTGGTATTAGGCTGATGAGTGTGTGTACACTGAATGTATTTTTCTAAGGAATGGAATTGACTCTGAAAATACTGTTAATACTGAAATAATGTATGAGCCTTAACTGCAGTAAAAGCGACTGGTAGCAGGCTTATTAATAACAATTCATAACTTTGCAAATGTATGTTTAAAACGTTTACTGGCATGTTAATCGTTTTTTGTGAGGTACTTGGTGATAAAACTTATTGGGGCATGATTTTTACCACATGGCCATCTTTGTTTTCTGCATAGAAACAGTTTTCGGAGCTTCCCCACTTTTGTAATATGAGTGGGAGGGGCCTATTTTAGCGCTTTTTTTGCGCAGTAAAAATTCAGTCACAATCTGTCTACTTCATCCTCCATGATCCAGATCGTCTCTAGAGTGCTCAGGGGTCTTCAAAATTCATTTTGAGGGAGGTAATCAGTCACAGAGACCTGTGACAGTGTGTTTTGACTGTGAGAAAAACGTTAATTATTAAATTGTTAATCCGTTTTTGGGTATTAAGGGGTTAATCATCCATTTGCTGGTGGGTGCAATCCTTTGCTAACTTAATACATTTACTGTGAAAAATTGGTTGCTATAACTATTTTGGTTCATTGTTATTTCAACTGTGACAGCTTTTTGTGCTTCTTAAAGGCACAGTAGCGTTTTTTATATTGCTTGTAAATTTATTTAGAAAAGTATTTCCAAGCTTGCTAGTCTCATTGCTAGTCTGTTTAAACATGTCTGACACAGATGAATCTCTTTGTTCACTATGTTTAAAGGCCAATGTGGAGCCCAATAGAAATGTATGTACTTATTGCATTGATGCTACTTTAAATAAAAGTCAATCTTTACATGTAAAGAAATTATCACCAGACAACGAGGGGGAAGTTATGCCGACTAACTCTCCTCACGTATCAGTACCTTCGCCTCCCGCTCAGGAGGTGCGTGATTTTGTGGCGCCAAGTACATCAGGGAGGCCCTTACAAATCACTTTGCAAGACATGGCTACTGTTATGACAGAAGTATTATCTAAATTGCCAGAATTAAGAGGCAAGCGCGATAGCTCTGGGTTAAGGACAGAGCGCGCGGATGAGGTGAGAGCCATGTCAGATACTGCGTCACAGTTTGCAGAACGTGGAGACGGACAGCTTCATTCTGTGGGTGACGGATCTGATCCAGGGAGACTGGATTCAGAGATTTCTAATTTTAAATTTAAGCTTGAGAACCTCCGCATATTGCTAGGGGAGGTATTAGCGGCTCTGAATGATTGTAACACGGTTGCAATTCTAGAAAAATTATGTAGGTTGGATAGATACTATGCGGTACCGGTGTGTACTGACGTGTTTCCTATACCTAAAAGGCTTACTGAGATTATTAGCAAGGAGTGGGATAGACCTGGTGTGCCCTTTTCCCCTCCTCCCATATTTAGGAAAATGTTTCCTATAGACGCCACCACACGAGACTTATGGCAGACGGTCCCTAAGGTGGAGGGAGCAGTTTCTACTTTAGCTAAGCGTACCACTATCCCGGTGGAGGATAGTTGTGCCTTTTCAGATCCAATGGATAAGAAATTAGAGGGTTACCTTAAGAAAATGTTTGTTCAACAAGGTTTTATCTTACAGCCCCTTGCATGCATTGCGCCTGTCACTGCTGCGGCAGCATTCTGGTTTGAGTCTCTGGAAGAGGCCATTCGCACAGCTCCATTGGATGAAATTATGAACAAGCTTAAAGCACTTAAGCTAGCTAACGCATTTGTTTCTGATGCCGTCGTACATTTAACCAAACTTATGGCTAAGAACTCCGGATTCGCCATCCAAGCGCGCAGAGCGCTATGGCTTAAATCCTGGTCAGCTGACGTGACTTCTAAATCTAAATTGCTTAATATTCCTTTCAAAGGGCAGACCTTATTCGGGCCCGGCTTGAAAGAAATTATAGCTGACATTACGGGAGGTAAGGGCCATGCTGTACCTCAGGACAGGGCCAAATCAAAGGCCAAACAGTCTAATTTTCGTGCCTTTCGTAACTTCAAGGCTGGAGCAGCATCAACTTCCTCCGCTCCAAAACAGGAAGGAGCTGTTGCTCGTTACAGGCAGGGCTGGAAAGTTAACCAGTCCTGGAACAAGGGCAAGCAGGCCAAGAAACCTGCTGCTGCCCCCAAGACAGCATGAAGAGAGGGCCCCCTATCCGGAAACGGATCTAGTGGGGGCAGACTTTCTCTCTTAGCCCAGGCTTGGGCAAGAGATGTCCAGGATCCCTGGGCGTTGGAGATCATATCTCAGGGATATCTCCTGGACTTCAAAACTTCTCCTCCACGAGGGAGATTTCATCTTTCAAGGTTATCAGCAAACCAAATAAAGAAAGAGGCGTTTCTACGCTGTGTACAAGACCTTTTACTAATGGGGGTGATCCACCCAGTTCCGCGGACGGAACACGGGCAGGGATTCTATTCAAATCTATTGTGGTTCCCAAGAAAGAGGGAACCTTCAGACCAATCTTGGACTTAAAAATCCTAAACAAATTTCTAAGAGTTCCATCATTCAAAATGGAAACTATTCGAACCATCCTTCCCATGATCCAAGAGGGTCAGTACATGACCACAGTGGATTTAAAGGATGCCTACCTTCACATACCGATTCACAAGTATCATTATCGGTACCTAAGATTTGCTTTCCTAGACAGGCATTACCAGTTTGTAGCTCTTCCCTTCGGATTAGCTACGGCTCCAAGAATCTTTACAAAAGTTCTGGGCTCACTTCTGGCGGTACTAAGACCGCGAGGCATAGCGGTGACTCCGTACCTAGACGACATTCTGATACAAGCGTCAAGTTTTCAAACTGCCAAGTCTCATACAGAGATAGTTCTGGCATTTCTGAGGTCGCATGGGTGGAAGGTGAACGTGGAAAAGAGTTCTCTATTACCACTTACAAGAGTTCCCTTTCTGGGGACTCTTATAGATTCTGTAGAGATGAAAATTTACCTGACAGAGGCCAGGTTATCAAAACTTCTAAATGCTTGCCGTGTCCTTCATTCCATTCCACACCCGTCAGTAGCTCAGTGCATGGAAGTAATCGGCTTAATGGTAGCGGCAATGGACATAGTACCATTTGCGCGCCTGCATCTCAGACCGCTGCAATTGTGCATGTCAGTGGAACGGGGATTACTCAGATTTGTCCCCCCTACTAAGTCTGGATCAAGAGACCAGAGATTCTCTTCTATGGTGGCTCTCTCGGCCACATCTGTCCAAGGGGATGACCTTTCGCAGGCCAGATTGGACGATTGTAACAACAGACGCCAGCCTTCTAGGCTGGGGCGCAGTCTGGAACTCCCTGAAAGCTCAGGGATTATGGACTCAGGAGGAGAAACTCCTCCCAATAAATATTCTGGAATTAAGAGCAATATTCAATGCTCTCCTAGCTTGGCCTCAGTTAGCAACTCTGAGGTTCATCAGATTTCAGTCAGACAACATCAGGACTGTGGCTTACATCAACCATCAAGGGGGAACCAGAAGTTCCCTAGCGATGTTGGAAGTCTCAAAGATAATTCGCTGGGCAGAGTCTCACTCTTGCCACCTGTCAGCGATTTACATCCCAGGCGTAGAGAACTGGGAGGCGGATTTTCTAAGTCGCCAGACTTTTCATCCGGGGGAGTGGGAACTTCATCCGGAAGTCTTTGCTCAACTGATTCTTCGTTGGGGCAAACCAGATCTGGATCTCATGGCGTCTCGCCAGAACGCCAAGCTTCCTTGTTACGGATCCAGGTCCAGGGACCCGGGAGCGGTGCTGATAGATGCTCTGACAGCCCCTTGGGTCTTCAACATGGCTTATGTGTTTCCACCATTCCCGATGCTTCCTCGTTTGATTGCCAAGATCAAACAGGAGAGAGCTTCGGTGATTCTGATAGCGCCTGCGTGGCCACGCAGGACCTGGTATGCAGACCTAGTGGACATGTCGTCCTGTCCACCGTGGTCTCTACCTCTGAGACAGGACCTTCTAATTCAGGGTCCTTTCAAACATCCAAATCTAATTTCTCTGAGGCTGACTGCATGGAGATTGAACGCTTGATTCTATCAAAGCGTGGCTTCTCGGAGTCGGTTATTGATACCTTAATACAGGCTAGGAAGCCTGTTACGAGAAAAATTTACCATAAGATATGGCGTAAATATTTATATTGGTGCGAATCCAAGAGTTTCTCATGGAGTAAGGTTAGGATTCCTAGGATATTGTCCTTTCTACAAGAGGGTTTAGAAAAGGACTTATCTGCTAGTTCGTTAAAGGGACAGATTTCTGCTCTGTCTATTCTTCTACACAAACGTCTGGCTGAAGTTCCAGACGTTCAGGTTTTTTGTCAGGCTTTAACTAGGATTAAGCCTGTGTTTAAGACTGTTGCTCCGCCGTGGAGCTTAAACTTAGTTCTTAATGTTCTTCAAGGCGTTCCATTTGAACCCCTTCATTCCATTGATATCAAGCTGTTATCCTGGAAGGTTTTGTTTTTAATGGCTATTTCCTCGGCTCAAAGAGTCTCTGAGTTATCTGCCTTACATTGTGATTCTCCTTATCTGATTTTTCATTCAGACAAGGTAGTTCTGCGTACTAAACCTGGGTTCTTACCTAAGGTAGTTACTAACAGGAATATCAATCAAGAGATTGTTGTTCCATCACTGTGTCCTAACCCTTCTTCAAAGAAGGAACGACTTTTGCATAATTTGGACGTAGTCCGTGCCCTGAAGTTCTATTTGCAGGCAACTAAAGATTTTTGTCAAACTTCTTCCCTGTTTGTCGTTTACTCTGGACAGAGAAGAGGTCAAAAGGCTTCGGCTACCTCTCTCTCTTTTTGGCTTCGTAGCATAATACGTTTAGCCTATGAGACTGCTGGACAGCAGCCTCCTGAAAGGATTACAGCTCATTCTACTAGAGCTGTGGCTTCCACCTGGGCCTTTAAAAATGAGGCCTCTGTTGAACAGATTTGCAAGGCTGCGACTTGGTCTTCGCTTCACACCTTTTCAAAATTTTACAAATTTGACACTTTTGCTTCTTCGGAGGCTATTTATGGGAGAAAGGTACTTCAGGCAGTGGTTCCTTCTGTTTAATGTTCCTGCCTTGTCCCTCCCTTCATCCGTGTACTTTAGCTTTGGTATTGGTATTCCATAAGTAATGGATGACCCGTGGACTGACTACACTTAACAAGAGAAAACATAATTTATGCTTACCTGATAAATTTATTTCTCTTGTAGTGTAGTCAGTCTACGGCCCGCCCTGTCTTTAAGGCAGACCTAAATTTTAATTAAACTCCAGTCACCACTGCACCCTATGGTTTCTCCTTTCTCGTCTGCTTTGGTCGAATGACTGAATATGACATGTGAGGGGAGGAGCTATGTAGCAAGCTCTGCTGGGTGATCCTCTTGCAGCTTCCTGTTAGGAAGAGATATATTCCATAAGTAATGGATGACCCGTGGACTGACTACACTACAAGAGAAATAAATTTATCAGGTAAGCATAAATTATGTTTTTTTTCTTACCTTAAAATTTGACTTTTTCCCTGTGGGCTGTTAGGCTCGTGGGGGCTGAAAATGCTTCATTTTATCGCGTCATTCTTGGCGCGGACTTTTTTGGCGCAAAATTTTTTTTCTGTTTCCGGCGTCATACGTGTCACTGGAAGTTGCGTCATTTTTGACGTTCTTTTGCGCCAAAAGTGTCGGCGTTCCGGATGTGGCGTCATTTTTGGCGCCAAAAGCATTTAGGCGCCAAATAATGTGGGCGTCATTTTTGGCGTTAAAAAAAAAATATGGGCGTCACTATTGTCTCCACATTATTTAAGTCTCATTATTTATTGCTTCTGGTTGCTAGAAGCTTGTTCACTGGCATTTTTTCCCATTCCTGAAACTGTCATTTAAGGAATTTGATCAATTTTGCTTTATATGTTGTTTTTTCTATTACATATTGCAAGATGTCCCACGTTGAAACTGAGTCAGAAGATACTTCTGGAAAATCGCTGCCTGGTGCTGGAGCTACCAAAGCTAAGTGTATAGAAGAGTTTCTGAATTATCTGCTCTTTCTTGTGAGTCTCCTTTTCTGATTTTTCACCAGGATAAGGCGGTGTTGCGAACTTCTTTTAAATTTTTACCTAAGGTTGTGAATTCCAACACCATTAGTAGAGAAATTGTGGTTCCTTCATTATGTCCTAATCCTAAGAATTCTAAGGAGAAATCATTGCATTCTTTGGATGTAGTTAGAGCTTTGAAATATTATGTTGAAGCTACTAAGAATTTCCGAAAGACTTCTAGTCTATTTGTTATCTTTTCCGGTTCTAGGAAAGGTCAGAAGGCCTCTGCCATTTCTTTGGCATCTTGGTTGAAATCTTTAATTCATCATGCTTATGTCGAGTCGGGTAAAACTCAGCCTCAAAGGATTACAGCTCATTCTACTAGGTCAGTTTCTACTTCCTGGGCGTTTAGGAATGAAGCTTCGGTTGATCAGATTTGCAAAGCAGCAACTTGGTCTTCTTTGCATACTTTTACTAAATTCTACCATTTTGATGTGTTTTCTTCTTCTGAAGCTGTCTTTGGTAGAAAAGTACTTCAGGCAGCTGTTTCAGTTTGAATCTTCTGCTTATATTTTCAGTTTTTTTCTTTATAAGATTTAAACTTTATTTTTGGGTGTGGATTTTTTTCAGCGGAATTGGCTGTCTTTATTTTATCCCTCCCTCTCTAGTGACTCTTGCGTGGAAGATCCACATCTTGGGTAGTCATTATCCCATACGTCACTAGCTCATGGACTCTTGCTAATTACATGAAAGAAAACATAATTTATGTAAGAACTTACCTGATAAATTCATTTCTTTCATATTAGCAAGAGTCCATGAGGCCCACCCTTTTTTTGTGGTGGTTATGATTTTTTTGTATAAAGCACAATTATTCCAATTCCTTATATTTATGCTTCGCACTTTTTTCTTATCACCCCACTTCTTGGCTATTCATTAAACTGATTTGTGGTTGTGGTGAGGGGTGTATTTATAGGCATTTTGAGGTTTGGGAAACTTTGCCCCTCCTGGTAGGAATGTATATCCCATACGTCACTAGCTCATGGACTCTTGCTAATGTGAAAGAAATTAATTTATCAGGTAAGTTCTTACATAAATTATGTTTTTTGCACAAAAGTCTAATTGCACTAGAAGTAAGCTGTTTGTGTATGCCGGGTTCGCACGAGCGCGATAACTTTTTTACTTTCACATTCCCGTTTAAAGGACTTCTCCAGACTGGCCCCCATCTTGTGGAACTCACTGCCTCGCTCCACAAGACTCTCCCCTAGTTTTAACATCTTCAAGCGCTCCCTAAAAACCCTACTATTCAGGGATGCATACAACCAACACTAACCTTTCCTAAATCCATTGCTTTCCCCTTGAACCCCTTAGAATGTAAGCCTATGAGCCCAGCTGTTTGCAGATCGCCTTCATAAGAGCCGATTACAACAGTGAAACTCACGGCAGGGCCCTCTACCCACTTGATCCCTACAAAAGCTATCCTGTATACCGACTATGTTTACAGCGCTGCAGAATCTGTTGGCGCTCTACAATTACCTGATAATAATAATAATACCAGCGAAACCCGATGCACGCAAAAAGTTTACTTCTTGCACAATTTTCGCTCTAGCGGAATCGCTAAATAGCGCTTCAGTTTTAATCTGGCCCTGTATGTTTAACACCTTAGCAGGGTTAATCCCACATTTTATAGAAAAAGAGATCTAGAATATTCCTTTAGCTATTAGAAAACACATAAGCAGGATATGAACACATTAGTATGGCACACATTCTAAATCCTTTTTTAAAATTAAGTCTGACTACAAATAGTTTAAATTGAATCAATATTTTGACAAACTGTAATTTATATTGTACCTTGTGTGTACCCTAATTAAACCTCATCTCAGTTTGTTGTGATCATCAATTAAACTAGAAATATGTTCCTCGGATTATTTTCTGTCTTTGCTAGAAATTACATTATTTAAGAACGAAAGGAAAGTATACAATAATATACATGTAGAATTCAAGTTCTTTTTTAAGTAGCAATGAGATTGCTATATTCCCAGAGGATTTTTGCCTACACTTTAGAACACACAGGTTTCTTACTCTCAAAGGTCAATTCTTTGTTATATTTTGTGGAAAGTGAAAGAAGTCAGCATGATGACAGACCTTGATGGTAATTACTCTGACCTTAACATACTGCATGTTGCCATATACAAAAAAGCTCATATGCTTAAAGAAATCAAAACCCCTATTCAGTGTAGTATATTTATATATTGTCTCCAAGAAAACCAATATAGCATGTTAGCCAGATGTTTTTGTAATTATTCCAATGATAACAGAGGTGATATGTTAAAGAATAGGAAATGAAGGAAACAATCTTCAGGACACTACGCAGGGGCAGAACTACCATTTGGAGCAGTGGTACCAGGACTCAAGTGCTGGGGGGCCCATAGCAGCCAATCTATACATAAGCACGTGCAGGATGTGTACAACCTTAATGCAAGGAAACCTTTTATAAAACGATTTCCCGGGACACTTTGCAGCACAGCCATTCACATGTATGGTTTGCTTAGCTCCGTCCATTTAGGATCGACCCCCAAAACAAGCACATTAAATACTAGTAGTATAATTTAGCCATACTGATTGCTTAAAGCACTGGTTATCAAACCTGACCTCAGGTTTACCCTAACAGGACACATTTTTAGGTAATCTTAACTGGTGCTCAGGCGAAATAATCAGCTGAGTAGTAAACATGGTTATTTTATCTGCTCTCACCCAATGTAATCCTAAAACCCTGGCCTGAGGACAGGTTTAAAAACCAAAGGCTTGAAGGAAAAGGAGAGTCATATTTAATAATGATAGTGCTTGTCATATTTAAATTCACTTCTGCTTAGAAATGTAGTTTGTTCTCGTGGGTACCTTTGTTGAAAATAATATGTACATATGCTCAGCAGCAGCAGAAATGCACTACTGGTTATTGCTGGCTGCGCACATTTGTCTCATGTCATTGCTCACCAGATAAAATAGGAGGCCTTCTTTCAAATGAGGGGCCACGTGCTTTAGATGTTTAGTATTGCAATGTTAACCATAAACATATGGGAAAAAAATCATGTGATTATGGGAATGAGGTAGCACCCCTGTCAGATACAGAAAATAAATTTGGTGTGAGACCCTTTATTTATAAGAAACCATCCTCATTCAAAGGGTGGTCCAGTGATCTTTCGGCTTCTTGAGAAAGGTTTTTATGTCCTTATAGCAGGCAAATTATCCTCCTATTAATTATAATTACCATCACTTGGCAGCAACTGTTAGCCACACTTTGTTGTGTTGTTGATGTCAGAGCTCATAGATCCTTTTTTTGTATAAGCTAATAAATATGCAAGTATACAAAAAAATGGAGAAATGAGTGGGTGTTAAACTAGATGATGATTTAAAAATTCTGTATAAGATGAGTTTTAGACCAAGTGTTTAATGTTTGGAATTTATTTCAATTAATGTTTACTATGCTGATTTAAGTTTGAGTTAGGAGAATCCATAAACTGACAAAATGATTGTTAGTGTAGGAAATATGAATGTTTGTTAATTTAAAATGATCTAATATTCATGATGACAAAAATATTTTCTGTTACCATTTTTATTAAATAATATACTCTAGGTATAATATAACTATACTGTGTTTTATGAAGGTAAACTTTTTGTTAAATGTGAACCCATAAAATATATGTTTCAATATTTAAGAAATGATTTACATACTTGTGTATACCACCACTCTATGGAAAATGATACATTGCTTTCTAAATACAGGTAGCCCTCAGTTTACGCTGGGGTTAGGTTCCAGAAGGAATGGTTGTAAATCGAAACAGTTGTAAATTGAAACCCAGTTTATAATGTAAGTCAATGGGAAGTGAGGGAGTTAGGTTCCAGGCCCCTCTCAAAATTGTCATAAGTTACACCTAATATATTATTTTAAAAGCTTTGAAATGCAGCATTATAAACCTAAGAAAATAATCACACAAAACAGAATATATAATTAAACTAAGTTAAATAAACAAAAACATTTGCTAAACAGCCTTATAAACCTAATAAAATAATCAAACAACACAGACTTCACTTGCATTTTCTGCAAACAGTTCTTTCTATGCATTCCAATCTATAACTGAGTTATAGACAGGAAGATCTTGTTCCTTTGAAATCTGCTCAATAGCTCAGGTCTGGTTAACCTGATTAATTTCAGCTTGCTTGGCTTTGCTGCAACACAAGCGGACAGCTCCACCTACTGGCTATTTTAATAAATGCACTGCTTCTCAATGCTTTTCAATAGCAGGCACATGACTGGAAAAAAAGGTTGTTATTCTGAAACGGTGTAAATTGAACCGTTGTAAAACGAGGGCCACCTGTAATTGTTTCCATTACAAGGTTGTTATGCAAACCTAAAATTATTTTATAAAAATGTTTTGTTTGCTAACAAAAACAGTATGATTTGTTCTTGACAGAAAAACTTAAATTGATATTTAAATTCTGTTAGTTAAACAGCTCCTAGTAGAGTGGTGTGAAATGTTTTAGCAGCAAAAGGGTTAAACGTTTAACCCATGTATTACTGGAAATGTAATTTACATATTCAATTTCTGTTAAAGAATAATTCCTAGGCATTATAAAATGCAATATGCAAAGAAACAAATGGAAAAGAACGTCCGCTAAGCATAAAATCAGATTTAGTGATAAATCCTGTTGAGATTTGTTTTTGTGTTTTGCCATCAACAGGAGTGATATCAGTAGTGGCAAAGTGAACACATTATGCCTCTTATACATTAATGCCAGTATAATAATCCTGCTCCAGGCCACATCTAGGATGGATTGCAACAATTTAAATGTTTCCTCTTTTTTACCAGATCTACTTCTCCTAGTATGGTAAACATACCCAATATGTATATCTAGAAGGGCAATATCAGTTTATTCTTAGTGTTATCTGTTTAACTGTACAGAAATAATGCAATAACATGCCTTTACATTAAAGGAGTGCATTTTTCAAAGTGTAAATTTTCAAAATTAAGTATTTTTTTTTTTTTTCATTCTTAAATGTGGTGAAAGTTAATGTGTGTGTGTGTGTGTGTGTGTAGAGATCACAGAGGCTGAAACTTTCCCAAATAATTGGATATGCATAGTATTGTGAACATGGGGTTGTGGACCCTTACCAGGCCATTTTCAGAATACTGTGTATATCCCATTAACTCATTTGGGAAAAGCTTCAGGCTTTGTCATGCATAACAAAGAAAACATATTTAAATGGGTGTGTATTATATTATTTGTTCTTGAAGTGTTTTTTTTTTTTTAAGATCTCTTTACTGGATCAACTCTAAAGTTGTAATATATATATATATATATAGACTAATTTCTAAGTGCCTTCCCTTAGGAAGCAAATAGTATACATCAGCAGCATAAGCCTGGAGCAGCAGCTCCTACAAAATAAGCATATACAGTACAGTTTAGCAGGTCCCCAGGCAGACTGACACTGTGGGAACGTACAGCTGACATCAGTGAGGCTATAAATGAACCTATCCTCATGCACACTGAGTAAGGGCAAAAAACACAGCAACACCGGCTCCTCAGAGACACTGCATGGCCTTGCAGGATCGGGTTCGCGGACCTAGTAAGGATGTCATCTCTACCTCCTTGGAGGTTACCTCAGAGGAAGGACCTTCTATTTCAGGGTTTTTTCCTCCAACCAAACCTAGATTCTCTGAAGCTGACTGCTTGGAGATTGAATGCCTAATTCGGTCTAGACGTGGTTTTTCTGAAGCAGTCATTGAAACTATGATTCAGGCTCGAAAACCAGTTACTCGCAAGATTTACCATAAAATATGTGGTAAATAACTTTATTGGTTCAAATCTAAGGGGTTTTCCTGGAGTCAGGTGAGGATTCCCTGGATTTTGTCTTTTCTTCAGGATGGCCCAGAGAAGAGTTTTATCGATCAGTACCCTAAAGGGTCAGATTTCTGCATTATCTATCCTTTTGCACAAACATCTGGCAGACTTACCAGATGTTCAAGTCTTTGTACAGACCCTGGTTAGAATCCGGCCTGTGTTTAATCATGTTGCTCCCCCGTGGACCCTTAATCTAGTTCTTAAAGTTTTGCAGCAGGCTCCATTTGAGCCAATGCATGTTGTTGATATAAAATTGTTATCCTGGAAGGTTTTGTTTCTTGGTGCTATTTCTTCCGCTCGCAGAGTGTCTGAGCTTTCTGCTCTGCAGTTTGATTCCCCGTACCTTATTTTTCATGCTGATAAGGCGGTCCTTCGTACTAAATTGGGGTTTCTCCCTAAGGTGGTGTTAGATCGAAACATTAATAAGGAAATTGTTGTTCCTTCCTTTTTATCCTAATCCTTCTTCTCAAAAGGAACGTCTTTTCGGCTGAATGACTGGGGATTATGGGTAAGGGAAGTGACACTTAACAGCTTTGCTGGGGTGCTCTTTGCCTCCTCCTGCTGGCCAGGAGTTGAATATCTCACTAGTTATTGGAATGACATCATGGACTCTCCGTGTCCGGAAAGAAATTTATCAGGTAAGCATAAATTTAGTTTTTTTTACTCACATTTAATTCAGAAGGAGCCACCCAAATATACTAATAGTTTATTGAATTATACAAATGATCTCTGAACATATACGTTTGTTTGCTTCCAAATTGCCCTTTTGTGTTTTCATATTCTTCTAAAAAAAATATTTTGTCTTTTTCAGAAATATCATTCCTCCATGTGATCTGTATTAGGTTCTTCTTATTTTCATCTTTAATTAAAATATTTGTATATTTATCAATCTAACATTTCAGACGATTTTCCTAATGTCTAACACAACTAAAAGAACTCCCAAAGATAATTTTCAAATAATTTTTATTGTAATGCTTTTACTGCTTATAATTTTAGTTTTTCCATGTAATAAAAACTTTTGTTTAAAAATAACTAAAATAGATTTTAGCTTTGTATCATGTGCTTCTTAAAAAAAATGATGCAATTTCTTTAATTACATATTTAAATCAACACAAAGATAACAGGCAGCTGTCATGTTGCATGTTGTGACAAATAACATAAAATTCATCCTTCTGATAAATAATGACTTAAAGTTTTCCTCTAGTGACCTTATGAAAATGTGATGTTAAATTTTATTTTAATTAAACTCCGTAATGATGCAGAAGCAAGTGTCCCTTAGGTGATACAATTTATTTGATTACAGTGATGAGAGAATTGCGTGTAGGTAATCATGGTCTAATCTTAGAAAAACACTGCAAAAATATTTTGAGGTCCTGGAAATAACTCAGTAAAAAGAAATAAGCGTGAGCAAAATATTCTCTAGTAAGATAAATGGGTTAAATGTTATGTTTTTGAGTTTTTATCACTAAAAAATAACCACCATTGTATATTTCTCCATAAACGTTTTTATGTTTTATATTATTAGTTTTTTGGGGTTTTTTTGTTTGTTTGTTTTTTTAATTTATTATATGAATATTTGTATAGCTAATATACACCAAGAAACCTGCATCCAACTGAAATGATCTTCAAATAAAGCACTTCTGGAATTGTGAGTGAGATATGTTAAAAAGCTGCCGTTAAAGACATATATACAAGATATACAAGTACAAAAAGAACATTCTATAAAATGTAATATGTATGCAACAAAAGATTCCAAAAGAACAAGGTAGCTTGTAAAATGGATATAAATTGAAAAGTTTCTTGAAATTACATGCTCTATCTGAATCATGTGAGTTTATCCCTTTAAACAGTAAATAAATGCTTTGTAGAATAATCTATTCAAATATTAGCCTGAGAATATTACAGGTATACAGATTTATTTTTTAAAGTTATATTAGTTAGGGAGCTGGATGGCAGAACGTTTTCAAACCCCTCTATTTCTGTTCTTTTAAAGGGACATGAAACTCAAAATTTTTCTTTTATGATTCAAATAGAGAATCTTATATTCTCATGATATCCTTGGCTGAAGATGCAGCAATGCACTGGGTGCTAGCTGAACACATCTGGTGAGCCAATGACAGGAAGCATATATGGGGTAGCCACCAATCAGCAGCAAGCTCCCAGTAGTGCAATTCTGTCTCTCAGCCTACCTAGGTATGATTTTTGACCAAGGATATCAAGGACAAAACAAATTTTTAAATGGAAGTACATTTTAAAGTTGCTTAAAATTACATGCTCTGAATCATTACAACATTTGGGTTTCATGTCCCTTTAATACATATAAACCCTCAAGATATGCACTGTTTAAGGCAATTATCTGAGCTTTGAAACATCTTGGGGATGTAAATACAAAGCACAATTTTTAAGACACACTCGGCTAGATTTAGAGTTTGGCGGCCAAAGGGGTGCGTTAGCTACGCATGCTTTTTTTCTCCCGCACCTTTTAAATACCGCTAGTATTTAGAGTTCACAGAATGGCTGGGTTTTCAGTGCGTTAGGCTCCAAAAAGGGAGCGTAGAGCATAATTTAACGCCACTGCAACTCTAGATACCAGCGGTGCTTACGGACGCGGCCAGCTTCAAAAACGTGCTCGTGCACGATTCCCCCATAGAAAACAATGGGGCAGTTTGAGCTGGAAAAAAACCTAACACCTGCAAAAAAGCAGCGTTCAGCTCCTAACGCAGCCCCATTGTTTTCTATGGGGAAACACTTCCTACGTCTGCACCTAACACTCTAACATGTACCCCGAGTCTAAACACCCCTAACCTTACACTTATTAACCCCTAATCTGCCGCTATCGCTGACACCTGCATATTATTATTATTAACCCCTAATCTGCCGCTCCGTACACCGCCGCTACCTACATTATCCCTATGTACAACAGAAAGAGTTAGAGGTGGCGCCTACGGCTGGCTGTCTTAAAATAAATTGGAAAGTGATAATTTATAAGATCAAATAATGTGAATAAACGTTATAATATAAAAAGGAGTTTTGTGGAAATAATTTTACCAAACAAAAGTATTGGAAGAGTGAATAGATAAAATATTTTATTGAAAATAGATATCAATCTAAATGTATTACAACACAATAATGAAAGTATAGTATAATAAAAAATTATTGGATACGTAACTTGGTGGCTGGGTTCTATAGTATGGATATATATTTACTAGATGCTGGTTAGATGTCCAGTGAATGAAATATACTCCAAAACAAAAATATATAATAATAATATCAATAGACACTTAAAAAGGCTCAAAAAAAAGAAAAAAATCAAAATAGTTCAAAAAGAACAAAAACAATAAGAAAATTTTGAAAAAATAAGAAGAAATAGGAAAAAATGTTTGAAAAATGTAAAAAATATTTGAAAAATGTAAAAAATCTATAAAAAATATATGAAAAAATAAAGAATATATGCAAAAAACAATGTTTCTGTTTAAAATTCACGTTTTAAAATTGCTGCAGCGAAAAAAAGGGGTAATAAAAACTAGCACTTGAAGCTTTATGTGCAATCAACTTCTTTGGGTATGATTGTATTACTAGATGTATATGTAAAGTCTCTAGGTTCCCATGTGGATCTTTTAATCTTCACAACAATCCTAGGAGTTATGTATCATTTCCTGGAAAAGTTTATAATGTTGATAATCTTGCACTAAAGCCATAAAAACTTGTAATCCGAAAATTTTGATAATATGTATCAGTTTCAATATTAGTATTGAAAGTAAGGTATATATGAGTCTTCTTCTGTCACAATATTGTAAATTCTTATTAAGGTGCAATTCCTTTTGAAGCGGAGCAACCAATGTTGTTTCAAAGGGGCTCACTTGCAGTTTTAAGGTAAATCTCTTTACATATATTTATATGTGTTGCGTGGAATCTTTTCAACAGGGGCAAGAATTCTTTCTGCAATCTTGTGTATGTTATATTATCTTCATAGACATACAAATGAAAAGAATTTCTTACCCGATCCTAAAGTAGTTCTGTTTACAGTGATGCCGATAGTAGTGTGTAGCGGCGTTTTTCTCCGGACCGGAAGTGGCTGTGTAACGAAGGGTCCGATCCTCACATACCTTCCTTAATATCGGTAAAAAGGTAAAGGGAATCTTTTTCCACGGTCTGCCTTGAAGCTCCTATCGTCCAGTGAGTTGAAAAGTTTCCACTTTCAGATGGACGGTTTTGGGAGCAAAAGAAAACTATAACTGGCCAGTTATTTGAAGAGTAAATGCTGGAGCTGGTTATCTTCTACGCGTTTCGGCTTTTTGGACAAGTAAAGTAAAGCAGCGTTCAGCTCCTAACGCAGCCCCATTGTTTTCTATGGGGAAACACTTCCTACGTCTGCACCTAACACTCTAACATGTACCCCGAGTCTAAACACCCCTAACCTTACACTTATTAACCCCTAATCTGCCGCCCCCGCTATCGCTGACACCTGCATATTATTATTATTAACCCCTAATCTGCCGCTCCGTACACCGCCGCTACCTACATTATCCCTATGTACCCCTATGTACCCCTAATCTGCTGCCCCCTAACACAGCCGACCCCTATATTATATTTATTAACCCCTAATCTGCCCCCCACAACGTCGCCTCCACCTGCCTACACTTATTAATCCCTAATCTGCCGAGCGGACCGCACCGCTACTATAATAAAGTTATTAACCCCTAATCCGCCTCACTCCCGCCTCAATAACCCTATAATAAATAGTATTAACCCCTAATCTGCCCTCCCTAACATCGCCGACACCTAACTTCAATTATTAACCCCTAATCTGCCGACCGAATCTCGCCGCTACTGTAATAAATGGATTAACCCCTAAAGCTAAGTCTAACCCTAACACTAACACCCCCCTAAGTTAAATATAATTTTTATCTAACGAAATAAATTAACTCTTATTAAATAAATTATTCCTATTTAAAGCTAAATACTTACCTGTAAAATAAACCCTAATATAGCTACAATATAAATTATAATTATATTGTAGCTATTTTAGGATTAATATTTATTTTACAGGCAACTTTGTATTTATTTTAACCAGGTACAATAGCTATTAAATAGTTAAGAACTATTTAATAGCTACCTAGGAAAAATAATTACAAAATTACCTGTAAAATAAATCCTAACCTAAGTTACAATTAAACCTAACACTACACTATCAATAAATAAATTAAATACAATTCCTACAAATAACTACAATTAAATAAACTAACTAAAGTACAAAAAATAAAAAAGAACTAAGTTACAAAAAATAAAAAAATATTTACAAACATTAGAAAAAAATTACAACAATTTTAAACTAATTACACCTACTCTAAGCCCCCTAATAAAATAAAAAGACCCCCACAATTAAAAATTGCCCTACCCTATTCTAAATTACAAAAGTTCAAAGCTCTTTTTCCTTACCAGCCCTTAAAAGGGCCCTTTGCGGGGCATGCCCCAAAGAATTCAGCTCTTTTGCCTGTAAAGAAAAACATACAATACCCCCCCCCCCAACATTACAACCCACCACCCACATACCCCTAATCTAACCCAAACCCTCCTTAAATAAACCTAACACTAAGCCCCTGAAGATCTTCCTACCTTGTCTTCACCATGCCAGGTATCACCGATCGTTCCAGGCTCCGAAATCTTCATCCAAGCCCAAGCGGGGGCTAGACATCCATCATCCGGCGGCTGAAGAGGTCCAGAAGAGGCTCCAAAGTCTTCATCCTATCCGGGAAGAAGAGGCGATCCGGACCGGCAACCATCTTGATCCAAGCGGCATCTTCTATCTTCATCCGATGACGACCGGCTCCATCTTGAAGACCTCCACCGCGGACCCATCTTCTTCCGACGACTTCCCGACGAATGACAGTTCCTTTAAGGGACGTCATCCAAGATGGCGTCCCTCGAATTCCGATTGGCTGATAGGATTCTATCAGCCAATCGGAATTAAGGTAGGAAAATTCTGATTGGCTGATGGAATCAGCCAATCAGAATCAAGTTCAATCCGATTGCTGCCCTCACTCAGTATGCCAGAGTAGGCTTACTCTGTTAATTTTTTCTATCCACAGGTCTCTGTGAGCAGCGGCTTCCTCTAACACCAGTGACTGGTCCTCCTGCCGGACACTCAAGGGTGCAGTTAAGTGCCATGTTATTTCTTATAGGATCTATTTTGGCACTACATCATAAATAAACTGCACCTTATTGGGACACACATTCCTGAGGTCAGGAATATTTTCAGGCAGGTTGCAGGGTACTGTGTGGCGGTAGGAGGGAGATTTCTCTTGAAATAAATTGAAATTGAACGTTAGTTTTTATTTTAAATTTTATTGGTGGCTCAGTCAGTGTAACTGCTTTTACATGCAGTCACTATATTTGGAGGCTTGTGAATGTTTATTATCGTGTTTAAACGTTAGTTGTTTTTCGTAGGTGTGAGGTATAGAGTGTGACGTTTCTAGGAGGCGTGTCTCCTCATATTGTGCGGCTTCTTGGAGCCGTTTTTTCCGAGAAATCTCACAGCGTACGTTACTCTGACTTCTTCTGCTATGCTGCAAAGGTTCTCCTGCAGTTCGGAAGTCTTCAAAAGTTGATTGTTCTGTGTCAGGAGGAGCAGGTAGGCACCTCAGCTTAGAACTGAGGTGTAGAGAGTGGAAGATTATATATATATATATATATATATATATATATATATATATATATAAAAAATCTTTGTTTAATCCTTAAAATAATGGATTTTGAAGCAAAAGATAGCGCTTTTGTTAGTGTTTTCCCTTAAAGATACAGTAAAACTTTTTTTGTGAAATTAAAAGTAAAGATTTTTTTTCTTAAAATCTGGGTGCTTAACATTCCGGTGCAAGATGGACCTGGAGTCTAGGCCTTCTGCTGAATGCAAACTTTGTTTGGATACCCAAGTAGAACCCCCTTTGCCTTTATTCAGTTCTTGCATTGAGAAAACTCTTATGTACAAAGACAAACTGTTTGTTACTGAGCCACAATTCCCTCAGGATAATGCTGTACAGGCACTGCCACAGCCTCTTCCCTGTACGTCCGAACCTGTAGTAACATCACATGCAGTGCCCTGTGGTTCCTCTCAATCACTGGATGGAGTTTTTTTAAAGGCTGAGATTGCGGCCCATGTATCCTCAGCGGTATCTGAGGCACTGGCAGCCATTCCCATGCTGCAGGTGAAGCATAAGAGGAAAACTATAGAATCAGATCAGGTATCAGTTCCTGTTCCGGCTGACCGGATTCCTCTCTCACATAGATCGAAGGAGGAAGATACTTCGGTAGCTTCAGAGGGTGAAATAACAGTTTCGGATAGTGTAATTACTTCTTCTGATGCTGAAGTGGTTTCCTTCAGATTCAAGCTTGAGCACCTTCGTGTTTTGTTAAAGGAGGTTTTACCTACCTTGGACGACTCCGATATGCCTATCGATGTCAACCCTAAAAAGTCTAGTAAGTTAGATACTTTGATGTTCCTTCATCTGGGGAGGTTTTTCCAGTGCCACACAGTACCATGGAAATTATTATCAATGAATGGGAGAGACCAGGAATTCCCTTTTCCCCCTCCCCTGTTTTCAGGAAAATGTTCCCTGTGGCCGACTCCATCAAGGAATCATGGCAGACAGTTCCCAAGGTGGAAGGAGCGATTTCCACTCTGGCTAAGAGAACTACTATTCCTATTGAGGATAGTTGCTCCTTTTAAGGATCCTATGGATAAAAAGCTGGAGGCCCTTTTAAAGACGATGTATACTCATCAGGGGTTGCAATGGCAACTGGTGGTATGCATTGCGACAGTATGGCAGTCTATTGGTTTGACGCTTTGTTGGAGTCCCTTCAAGCTGAGACTCCTTTGGAGGAGATTCAGGATAGGATAAAAGAACTCAAGTTAGCCAATTCCTTTATCACTGATGCTTCTTTGCAGGTCTTTAAATTGGGGGCCAAAATATCTGGCTTTGCAATCTTAGCGCATAGAGCGATATGGCTTAAATCTTGGTCTGCTGATGTTTCTTTTAAATAAAAACTTTTGGCAATCCCTTACAAGGGAAAGACCTTGTTCGGACCAGCATTGGCAAAAAATATTTCCGATATCACGGGTGGTAAAGGATCCTTTCTGACTTAAGACAAGAAGAACAAATCGAAAAGATGCCAGACTAATTTTCGTTCCTTTCATAACTTTAGAGGTTAGTCTTCCCCTGCCTCATGAAGGGTTTGCCCCCAATCCAGGATAGAATCAATTGGGGGGCAGACTCTCTAAGTTCTCACAAGCTTGGGATTGAGATGTCCCAGACTCGTGGGTAGTGGACATAGTTTCCCAGGGGTACAAGTTAGAGTTCAAGATTTTTCCACTCAGGGGCAGGTTCCACCTCTCAATATTATCTGTAGACCAGATAAAAAGAGAGGCATTCTTGAAATGTGTTCAGGACCTTTCCCTCTTGGGAGTGATAATTCCAGTGTTAAGTCAGGAACAGGGTCTAGGTTTTTACTCCAACCTGTTTGTGGTTCCCAAAAAAGAGGGAACTTTTCAGCCCATTCTAGATCTAAAGCTTCTGAACAAATTCAGCAAAGAAAGAAAAGCGGTGCTTACCCCCTGGGTATTGTGATGGGCCTCTTCTGCGTAGGTCCTGCGTGACTTTGGTACGTGCACTATGTAAACATTCTTACGGGTGCTGGCTGGAGCCAGGAAGGACGTCTCTGTCCACAAACGCCAGGAACCGCTGGGAAACAATGAATGAAATCTGTCTAACTGCACAGCATAAATACCACAATTCGAAGGTGCGTGGAGCTCAAGTTAAATTCATAAAATGTTACAATACAGTGCACTAATAACTCATAAAGGCAAACAGAAGTTAGACCAGTCATTAAATCCTAAATGGTCAAAAAGGCAGTAAAAGGCACTCGCGTTTCCTGCGGGGCTACCGCACTTGTTCACTGCAGCAAATTCCTCAGAATGTTATCCTTCAAGATGGAGACGATACGTTCCATTCTTCCTCTGATTCAAGAAGGTCAATTTAGAACGACCATAGACTTGAAGGATGCGTACCTGCACATTCCCGTTCACAGGGATCATCACAAATAACTGAGGTTTGCCTATCTCGACAAACATTTCCAATTTGTGGCACTGCCCTTTGGTCTCGCCACGACTCCCAGAATATTCTCAAAGGTCCTGGGAGCTCTGCTGGCAGTAATTCGGTCTCGGGGCCTTGCAGTGGCCTTATCTGGATGACATTCTGGTTCAGGCCCCATCCTTACAACTAGCAGAATCTCATACAAAGATTTTGTTGACGTTTCTTCGTTCCCACGGTTGGAAAATCAAATATGAAAAAAAGTTCTCTTATTCCATCAAAAAATGACCTTCCTAGGAACCATTATAGACTGACTCTCTCTATGAAAATTTTCGTGACGGAGTTCAGAAGAGCCAAGATTCTGTCCGCCAGTCTGTCCCTACAAGCGGCGACGCGACCATCAGTGGCCTAATGCATGGAGGTAATTGGTACGATGGTGGCCTCCATGGTCATAGTTCCGTTTGCTCGGTTCCATTTGCGATCTCTGCAGCTATGCATGCTCGCTCAGTAGAACGGGGATTATGCAGATCTATCTCAGAGAATAGCTCTGGACCAATCAACAAGGGATTCCCTACCGTGGTGGCTGTCGCAAGAACGTCTGTCCCAGGGGACGTGTTTCCGGAGACCCTCTTGGTTAATTGTAACCACGGATGCCAGCCTGTTGGGTTGGGGAGCAGTCATTGAAGGCGCAGTGACTTTGGCCTCAGGAGGAATCTGCTCTCCCCATAAACATTCTGGAGTTGAGAGCGATCTTCAATGCCTCGATGGCTTGGCCTCAGTTGGCCCTAGCCCGGTCTCCTTCGCCATGAAGGAGGTGGCACGGATCATCCAGTGGGCGGAGACTCACAATTGCTGTGTATCTGCCATCCACATTCCTGGAGTGGGCAATTGGGAAGCGATTTTCTGAGCAGACAGACTTTCCATCCCGGGGAGTGGGAACTCCACCCGGAAGTGTTCTCCAGGTTAACAACCAAATGGGGGTTACCAGAATTGAATCTGATGGCATCTCATCAGAACACCAAGCTCCAAAAGTAGGGTTCGAGGTCAAGAGATCCTCAAGCCTTTCTGATAGATGCTTTGGCAGTTCCTTGGAACTTCAAGTTGGCATATCTCTTTCCTCCGTTTGCTCTCCTTCCGCGAGTCATAGCTCAGATCAAGCAGGAGAGAGCATCTGTGATTCTAATAGCTCCTGCATGGCCTCTTAGGATCTGGTATGCGGATCTAGTAGAGATATCATCTCTCCCTCCGTGGAAACTTCCGCTGAGGAAGGAACTTCTGCTTCAGGGGTCCTTCCTTCATCCAAATATCATTTCTCTGAAGCTAAATGCTTGGAGATTGAACACTTGATTTTAGCTAAGTGTGGGTTTTTAGAATCGGTCATTGAGACTATGATTCAGGCTCCTAAGCCTATCACTAGAAAGATTTACCATAAGATATGGCGTAAATATCTTTATTGCTGTAAGTGAGGTGAGTAAGGTCAGGATCCCAAGGATCTTATCCTTTTCTCCAGGAACGCTTAGAGAAGGGGTTATCTGTCAGTACCCTCAAAGGTGAGATTTCTGCTTTATCTATTCTGCTGCACAAGCGTCTGACGGACATGCCGGATGTACAATCCTTTTGTCAGGCTCTGGTCAGAATCAGGCCTGTATATAAATCAGATGCTCCCCCTTGGAGCCTTAATCTTGTTCTTAAAGTTTTACTACAGGCTCCGTTTGACCCTATGTATTCCATAGATATTAATTTATTATCTTAAAATGTTTTGTTTCTTATTGCTATTTCTTCTGCTCGGAGGGTTTCTGAACTCTCAGCATTGCAGTATGATTCTCCTTATCTCATATTTCATGCAGATAAGGCAGTTCTCCGTACCAAGTTTGGTTTTCTTCCTAAGGTTGGTTTCGGACAGAAATATTTATCAGGAAATTGTTGTTCCTTCTTTCTGTCCTAATCCTTCTCATAAAGAATGTTTGTTACACAACTTAGATGTTGTGCAGACTCTTAAATTTTATCTGCAGGCTACGAAGGACTTTCGTCAGTCCTCTACATTCTTTATTGCTTTTCTGGTAAACATAAAGGCCAGAAAACTACTGCCACTTCTCTTTCTCTCTGGTTGACAAGTGTTATTCGTATGGCTTATGAGACTGCTGGACAGCAGCCTCCTGAGAGAATTACAGCTAACTCCACTAGGGCGTGTGGTGTCTTCTTCTTGTGCCTTTAAGAATGAGGCCTCTGTAGAACAGATTTGTAAGGCTGTGAATTGGTCTTCTTTGCACACTTTTTCTAAATTCTATAAATGTGATGCTTTTGCCTCGACTGAGGATTCCTTTGGGAGAAAGGTTCTGGAGGCAGTGGTGCCTTCTGTTTAGGGTCTTGCTCTCCCTTACCTGTATCCTCTAGCTTGGGTATTAATTCCCAACAGTAATCCGTGGACTCACCGTGTCTTAAGAAAGAAAACAAAATGTATGCTTACCTGATAAATGTATGTCTTTCTTGACATAGTGAGTCCACGGCCCTCCCTGTTTTCAGACAGTTTTTTTTAATAAAAACCTCAGGCACCTCTGCACCTTGTGTTATTTCCTTTCTATCCTTTTCCTTTGGTTGAATGACTGGGGGTTGTGGGAAGGGAAGTGATACTTAACAGCTTTGCTGTGGTGCTCTTTGCCTCCTGCTGGCCAGGAGTGATATTCCCAACAGTAATTTATGATCCGTGGATTCACCGTGTCAAGAAATAAATAAATTTATCAGGTAAGCATACATTTTGTTTTTACTCGCCAGATGACCACTGTGGCAATAGTGCCCACCTGGTATGAATAAATGTACCTTTATTTGAGTAGAGGCTCATGGGATTCCCTCTGTGCACATAATTATATAAATATACCCAAAAGCCCTTATTTTTATAAGGGTGTGTGTGTGTGTGTATATATATATATATATATATATATATATATATATACATACAGGGAGTGCAGAATTATTAGGCAAGTTGTATTTTTGAGGATTAATTTTATTATTGAACAACAACCATGTTCTCAATGAACCCAAAAAACTCATTAATATCAAAGCTGAATAGTTTTGGAAGTAGTTTTTAGTTTGTTTTTAGTTATAGCTATTTTAGGGGGATATCTGTGTGTGCAGGTGACTATTACTGTGCATAATTATTAGGCAACTTAACAAAAAACAAATATATACCCATTTCAATTATTTATTTTTACCAGTGAAACCAATATAACATCTCAACATTCACAAATATACATTTCTGACATTCAAAAACAAAACAAAAACAAATCAGTGACCAATATAGCCACCTTTCTTTGCAAGGACACTCAAAAGCCTGCCATCCATGGATTCTGTTAGTGTTTTGATCTGTTCACCATCAACATTGCGTGCAGCAGCAACCACAGCCTCCCAGACACTGTTCAGAGAGGTTTACTGTTTTCCCTCCTTGTAAATCTCACATTTGATGATGGACCACAGGTTCTCAATGGGGTTCAGATCAGGTGAACAAGGAGGCCATGTCATTAGATTTTCTTCTTTTATACCCTTTCTTGCCAGCCACGCTGTGGAGTACTTGGACACGTGTGATGGAGCATTGTCCTGCATGAAAATCATGTTTTTCTTAAAGGATGCAGACTTCTTCCTGTACCACTGCTTGAAGAAGGTGTCTTCCAGAAACTGGCAGTAGGACTGGGAGTTGAGCTTGACTCCATCCTCAACCCGAAAAGGCCCCACAAGCTCATCTTTGATGATACCAGCCCAAACCAGTACTCCACCTCCACCTTGCTGGCGTCTGAGTCGGACTGGAGCTCTCTGCCCTTTACCAATCCAGCCACGGGCCCATCCATCTGGCCCATCAAGACTCACTCTCATTTCATCAGTCCATAAAACCTTAGAAAAATCAGTTTTGAGATATTTTTTGGCCCAGTCTTGACGTTTCAGCTTGTGCGTCTTGTTCAGTGGTGGTCGTCTTTCAGCCTTTCTTACCTTGGCCATGTCTCTAAGTATTGCACACCTTGTGCTTTTGGGCACTCCAGTGATGTTGCAGCTCTGAAATATGGCCAAACTGGTGGCAAGTGGCATCTTGGCAGCTGCACGCTTGACTTTTCTCAGTTCATGGGCAGTTATTTTGCGCCTTGGTTTTTCCCCACGCTTCTTGCGACCCTGTTGACTATTTTGAATGAAACGCTTGATTGTTCGATGATCACGCTTCAGAAGCTTTGCAATTTTAAGAGTGCTGCATCCCTCTGCAAGATATCTAACTATTTTTGACTTTTCTGAGCCTGTCAAGTCCTTCTTTTGACCCATTTTGCCAAAGGAAAGGAAGTTGCCTATTAATTATGCACACCTGATATAGGGTGTTGATGTCATTAGACCACACCCCTTCTCATTACAGAGATGCACATCACCTAATATGCTTAATTGGTAGTAGGCTTTCGAGCCTATACAGCTTGGAGTAAGACAACATGCATAAAGAGGATGATGTGGTCAAAATACTCATTTGCCTAATAATTCTGCACTCCCTGTATATAAATTCATTGGTAGAAAAAGGAAATGACAGAAAGAAGATAAAAGAATATAGAAAAGGAAAGGATTCCTTAGCCAGCACTTCTCATATGATACACCATACAATTATATCAGGCCTTGAATATCCAACAGTCACAAGGAACCAAACACAAACAAGGCAAAGAATGAAAATACTCAAAATTGATACAATGAAGTGAACAATTTATTGACTAAACAAATATATCATAAGAATATAATAACCACAGTGAATAAAAACAAACGCCATGGCAGTAAAGATCAACAACTGAATAAATTAATTTATGCTAAATCAGTCAAACTAATATTGCACATATAAAGCTCAAAGGGATATGTGATATAATAAATTGCACAATATAACCCTGTGATATAAAATATCCACAATAAATGCTGTGTGCAAAAAATATATGACTACATAATATAGCAACAATTCTGGAGATCTGATCAGTCCATCATTAGTATGTAACCATAATTCATAGATGCTGAATAAAGTGCAGTCCGTGCATCAGTTAAAAGTTCAATAACAAACAGCTGTGAATAAAGCAAGCAAGGAAAACAGCCCTAAGCGTAATGGCAATAGCAGAATGTTAGGATGAATGCTATCCAGCAATGTATTCCATGCAATGTTAGTGCTTCAGCAATATAAAGGATAATGCAGATGATAATCACAGTGCAAGTCAAAGCAGCAGTTGTTAAGCATATAACATGTTAATGCTCGGCAGCATAAACTGATGAAAATAAGGTTAGATGAACATATACAGTGATCAACACTTTGCCAGCATAAATCTTGTAAATAACGATATTCCTGTGAGGAGACAGTACTGTTTAAGCACAGTTTTTGGCGGTGAATCAACAATAATAGGCGAAGTCCTACAGAGAGATATACTCTCATCTAAGGGGCCTTCCGTTAGATCTCACCACTCCACCATGCGTAAAGAGCTTCTCCGATATACAGCGCTGACGGTCTGTCAGGGTTCTCCCGTTCATGAGCTGTAACTTTTACCAGGCCATGTCTTTAACAGCAACAAACTCCTTCACTCGGGCGGCCTTTCCCGAGACATATACAAGCACGCAACACGTGTTTCGCCGCTAGGAACTTCCGGTGCGGCTTCTTCACAGCGTATCAGTGCTACTGGTATGTTCTTCCTCCCGGAATTTTATATTATATTATATATAAAATTGTTTACATTCCCTAAGTTTCAGACTACAGATGTCCCTGGGGAAATATAAGTAAGTGGCTTTCTCTCCTGTTCATTCCTGCATGTGCTCTGCTTTTAGACTTCTAGATTGATCGGCTGCTTATGAGAACAGAAAGTGAAAGTAAAAACAGCCATTTTACAAATGTGTGCTAAAAGCAACCACTAGATGGAGCTGGTTTGCAAGAAATCACAAACAAATCAATATTACAGCCACTTCTGAGGATTTTTTTATTTAGCAAAAAATTGCGAACTCTCGCGGTTTAAAAATCGCGGCGATTAATTGCGGTTTTAAATCGCATATGCGATTAATCGTGCAGCCCTAGTGTATGTATATATATATATATATGTGTGTATGTATGTGTGTATATATAAATATATGTGTGTGTGTGTTTATGTATATATATATATGCGTGTGTGTGTGTATATATATATATACGTATATGTGTATATATGTGTGTGTGTATGTATATGTGTGTGTGTATATATATATATATATATATACCAAGTTTTTGGATCCAAGTATTCACTGTATGTTGGATTGCCTGGGTGCACTCTATGGTAGATAGGTAGAAACTTTTCATGTAGAGAAGAGGCACACACAGGACTTAAAATTTTAGGTCCTGTGTGGGCCTGTTCTCTACATGAAAAGTTTCTATGTGTATATATATATATATATATATATATATATATATGTGTGTGTGTGTATGTATGTATGTGTATATATATTTATATATATATATTATGTTTTTAATTCATTCACTGTGTGGATACAGTATAATGGCAGCAACAAATGGCAATGTAAATTTACAAAATACTTGCTTATGCAAAATTTCAATAGTGAAAATAGCACTTTTTCAATATCTTCAGAATCTAGAATCAATACGCTGGTATAGTGGTATGTGACAAGGACATGATTTTGGTCATGTCCTGAGTATTGTTGATGGCCATTCACAGCTAATTCTTGATATGATACAGCCCTGCCAGCATCTACATGCTACTAAGGAATAGATTTATCAAAGACTGAATGCCCCTATCGGCTGCAGCTTGTAATTTACATTCATGAAGCAGTAGATTAAACCATTACTTCATAAACAATCTCTTCCATTTCAGAGGTGGCAAATTAAGATCACTCCGGGTTATTGACAAGGGAACGGTGGTCCATGAGGGAGTATCCATAATCTGCCCATGCAATAGTACATAGTGGCAGAGAATTCTGCCTGCAGGTTGTGATCGCTGGTAGACAGGTTTACTAACTGTGAACCTTGTACATCCAGACAATAAGTCTGCACCTACAGGCAAATCACTGCTTCAGTATTGTATGTATGGTTCACAAGATAGCTTTACATTTATAAGTGTATTTTTGTTTATAAAAGCAAAATGTAAAAAGTGAAATGTATTTAATTGTTATGCCAATAAGATGTTAAAATGAATAATTTCTTATGTAGATGAATTAAACTAATATGTAAATGTGCAAAACATATGTATTGGTGTTTTAAGTAAAGATCTGCAGTGTTCTATCAGCCCTAGGCCATGCACATGCTTTTTCATGCTGTTCTCTGTGATACATTATGGATTTTGATGTTTCTTTCTAGCAACACTGTCATTGCTTGAAAATCTTGTTTCTTAAAATAAATTATGCATGTGACTGTTTTAGTAAAATGTTTCTTTTTTGATAGTGCGCTGTCTTGATGTAAATATATGGCTACATGTTTCTTTTTTTCACCGAGATTAAAGTGACAGTGTATTGTAAAATTGGTTTCCCAATTATGGGCCAGATTACAAGTGGAGCCCTAAATATCGCTTTTGCAAAAGCAATTTTAACGATACTGAGTAATATCAGCGCACGCTAATGTGCGCTGGTATTATTAGTTGACAGGAATGCTAATGCAAGCTCGTTTTCACATTGCTGGGAAGTAGTGAAGGGGCTATATACACACATTAACACAAATAAATATGTATATAAGAGTATACTTACTGTATATATTTACTAGGAACACACAGTTCCCGTAGACTGCAATGTAAAGGCACTTTTCAGTGCAATTTGTTTTCTAACACCCCACAGCCGCCGATTTTAGCCCCCAAAAACTACTAAGTACAGTTTTCTTTTTTTTTTAAATTAATTAAAAAATGCTACATTTAAAAGAAAAGAAAGAAAACTAGCATTTGATTTTGGGGGCATTTGATGCACATTTATAAAATTAACCAGAGATCTGATCTCTGGTTAATTTTATAAACGCTAATTGCTACTGCGAGTTCGCTGAAGCAATAACCAGCCACTTGTAATTGCTTGTTATTTATTGCACGCTCGCAAATAGGCAAATTTGCTTGTTTGCAGGCGCACGATAAATTTAGCGCTCCGTTTGTAATCTAGCCCTAAGTGTTTCCAGTGACCTGTTATACCAGCTGAAGGGACATTATTCCTTTAGGTTTATTATTTGTATATAAAATAACTTTTTTTTTACCATAGCCCCTTCAAATGTGCTGAGCTTGTAGCAAGCCCAAATCCTCCTTATCTTATCGAGAGAACAATTGCAAATTAACATTTAGTGTATGTATATATATATATATATATATATATATATATATATATTACTCCCACTACCTTTGTGAATATAATTTATTTGACTGGCTCTTGTTTACTTAGCTTTTAAATAGCCAACAATAGGCATGCACAGCCTATTGCATTAGGGTGTGCACGCAAAAATACACATATATATATATATATATATATATATATATATACATACACACGCTTCTCCAGCTCTCTCACACACAGGCTCCCATAGATGCCATATGCACACATACACATAGATACATTGACATATGTACACAGAGAGACACACACAATGGAGGAAGAATTGATACTGGTTATGGCTGACGTAACCAGTTTATATACAGTAATACCCCAACAGGAGGGCATCAAAATGGTGGCTAGAGCATTAAGCAGATACTCATATATGGGACCACCCATGGTATTCCTTATACAGCTTTTGGAACTCGGTCTTCGGTTAAACTACTTCAAATTTGAAAATACTTACTACTACCAAATAAACGGAACCGCTATGGGTTTGAACGTTGCCCCTTTTTTCGCGAATCTGCACTATGAGGAGGAGGTCATGAGGGTCTTCCACAGAAAAGAGGTGATAATATACCAACACTGTATTGATGTCCTTTTCATGATCTGGGCAGGATCTAAAGAAACATTACAAAATTGGTTCACAGAACTGAATAACCTCAAACATCCCATACAATTTAAGATGAATTAGAGTCAGGAGAGAGTGGAATTCCTGGACCTATGTATCTATAGTGATGGTGAGTATTTGGGAACCACTCTCTATCATAAACTGGCACATAGAAATTCGGTCCTCCATGCGCCGAGTTGCCACCCTACCTCCCTAGTTAATCGTAATAACAGTGATGTAGTGAACAAAAACTCACATCTCCACGACATGGCAAGAAAATTAATGGAAAGGGGGTACAAATGGGAATACTTGTTGGAATGTATAAGTGAACAGGACAAACCAGAAATGGTAAAAGTAAAAGACCCTAATGATCGAATGACGTTTGTCACAAAATATTGCCCCGATACGAAGAACATCAGACATTGTATCGAAGAACACTGGCACATCATTCAGAGTGACCAGTCCTTACCACTCAATGAATGGGAGAGTCTGAGGATGGGCTTTAAGAGGAATCGTAACCTATGAGACCAATTGGTCATAACAGATCCAACACACTGTTACACTAAGCCCACATGGCTGAAGGACTCCAAGAAAGGATGTTATCGTTGCATAGGATGTACTACATGCAATGCAATGATTCCAGGTCCAACATTCCACCACCCTGACACCAATCAGAAATTCTACATTCAGCACTATCTTATGTGGACAACATCGTTTATAATCTATATGATCAATTGTCCTTGTGGCCTTTTCTATATAGGCAAGACGATGCACGTACATGCATGGCCAACCACAGTTCTATTACAGCCGCGATCAAGAATCAAAAGAGTGACTAACCGGTGGCCCACCACTTTGCTACAAGTGGACATACAGTACAGGAACTGCGTTTCAAGTTAATCGACCATTTGTCCATATTACCTAGGGGAGGAGGTTGACACCGCAAACTGTTTCAAACAGAGTCCAAGTGGATATTTAAACTCAACACACTGCACCCCAAGGGACTAAATGTCAGCTTGGATTGGCATTGTTGGAATCATCAGAAGAAGGAGATGTTACCCCAGAAGGATGTCCATCAAATATTTTGGACTCTTTAAGTAGATTTCGGTCGGACTTTTAGCACATCCGAGTATCGCAATCCATACATTATGAGAGACGTCTTTCAATTTACATTAATTGCACAATGATTCAATTGGCACATACTATCTATGACCAGATTATCTATGAGTATTTTGTTCACTTTCCCCCACTTCCTCCATTTCAATATGTCTGTTTAATATGTTTATTGGGATATTATCTGTGAGTACCTGTGATCATCTGTTTCTAGTTAAAGAGCATAACACTGCTGATTACATATCTTCACAGTTCCTAACCATGTTTTCACTAATACATATGATACTTTTAACTTGTATATGTTTTTATATACACATTATACAAGTATTAGTAGCTTTGAACTATGTAATTATTTATGTGCACTATATGATTTGTTTATTTTGTTTACTTTTTCTATTATGGATTCATCCATTTTATATATTATGGATTCACTGAGGCCATTGTTATTATTATTGCTTGAGGGTTGCCAGGACTACTGTTTTAGCGCAATTTCACTTCACTGTGGGTGGGGTTTATTTTGCATAAAAAGTCATTGATGGGGGCGGAGCCTAGCCACGAACAGAGATGGCCGCTTTTTAAAAGAGCTCTGAAGTCCCTGTTGTATTTCACGATAAATCAGAACGTATGACCAATTGCACTGAAAAGTCTCACCATATATGTATTGGGGTTCCGGTTGCTGTCCACACTACTTCAGAGGATCGATGCAGAAAGAGTAAGACCGTCACGGATAGCAAGGTGCAGCGAACCTATGCTGAAGCGGGTCCTGTTAAATAGAGGATCGTGGCAAAGAGATTGCACTGTATAAGACACTGGATCCTTCATCACACAGTGGGCCCGCTCTTCGGTCACATTCCTGGCTCAGAAGAGAGGTTAGTAGCTGACTCACGGAGCGTAACCAGATAGGCCCAGCCGCAGACCGTTACCACGTGGTGGGCTGAGAAACGAAACACCCAATTAGGTAGAACGACTTACCCTCTTGTTAGGCTGGTAACTCAGAGGAGGCTGTGAAAGCGGCGGACACTTAAAGTAGCCACAAATAAAACAGCTAGCTGGATCGTTCTGTGTCAGACAGGGAAAATAAGAATTAGAAATCTGAACAGACACAGGCCATTTTTGGGCACAACCATTAGAGCAGTTTTTGCTGAGACACCTGAGCTGGACTGTTTTCCTGAACTGGATGCTCTGTTAGTTACCATACAGGCTGAGGGGAATGGTATTAAACAGAACACATTGAATATCCAAAATTGGCATAATCGTTAAAAATAAATAATTCCCATATTGCACAAATATATCTGATATATATATCACAAATATATCTGATATATATATCACAGATAACTGCAGATACATATTGGGGGCTGTGACGAGTTCACCAGAAGAAGAGAGCAGGCTAACATACAGGCTCTAATGATGTCTGGGAAAAGAAATACCAAACTACCAAAAAGCACTCACAACACAGCAATGGAGAACTACCTGATACCCACTGACACCGCTTCACAACACGCCAGGGCAGTGCAGGAACCTAGCGCACTGACCGCACAAAACATTGTGGCACAGATCCATGGCCCTGACCTACAAATGCAGGTCCAAAACTTCCTCACCAAAGAAGATATTAAACACCTTTCCTCCAAAGATGATATAAAAGAGGCGAGGCAAGATTTCAAGTCTATATTTGGGGAACTAAAAAGCGACATATCAGCTGTGGATCATAGAGTTACATATATTGAAGAAAAGCAGGAATTTATATGCTCAGACCTACAACTCCAATCCAGTATCTTTCAGGCACAAGAAAGTACAGTCCACACGTTGATAGATCGCATTGAAGATCTACATAACAGGAGCAGGAGGAACAATATAAGGCTGCGTGGTGTCCCAGAAGCCGTGGATCCTCCTGCCCTGATGGTCTATATCCAGGACTTTATCAGATACCTAAAAAAAACAATGAAACGGCACCAGAAGTTCTCATAGAGAGAGCCCACAGAGCCCTGCGACCCAAACCTCCCAACAGGGCTCCTCCCAGAGATATAATTCTAAAGTTCTTGTCCTTCAGAGATAAGGAGCTGGCTCTGAAACTCGCCAGAGCAAAACACTCACTAGAGTTTCGATGGGCTGTGGTGCAGTATACTCTGACCTATGCCCGACCACATTACAAAAGAGAAGGAGCTTGAGGTTTATCACAACAGTCCTAAAGGATAAAAGAATTCCATAACGATGGGGATTCTCCACTTGCTTGATAGCCAACAAGAACAACACCTCTCATGTTTTCAGAACCATAGATGATTTACCTGCTTTCAATCAGGCTCTTGACATAAGGCCTCCTCGACAGGTAGCGGCAGCCCCTGATGGTCCTCAAGACTGAGAACCAGAAGAGATCAGACACCATCTAAGCTGAGGAGTGTGGTCCAGTGATTTGTTGACCCTAAACCCAGATGCTACTAAGACTTTGGGGCATGGACAATTGGCCTAATGAGGCATCACCTTGTTTGTTATTAAAGGACTCAGACCCTACTAGCAGATAAGTTTAATGTTTGAACCTGATGTAATTTAAAGTTATTCAAAGTTATCTAAAGTTGCAAATGTTTTACCTTTTTCTCCTGTTGACTGTTAAAATGTGTCGGGGGTGATGAACCGGGGTCAGCGGGTGCTTACAACAAGGCTGATGGAGCGGGAAAGGGAGGGGCATCTAGAATGTTAATTACATAACCAGAGCAGGCACCCAGATAAAAGTAGTCATGTTAGAAAGTACACACAACACATAAAGTCTCAAAGGATACATGAGCTGAGAATACGTTGTATGGGAAAACACAATAGGCCCCATTAGCCTAGAACTACACTTACATTTATTAAAAAAAAAAAAAGGGGGGGAAAGACCTAACCCCATAGGATATCAACACTGGCCCAGTGATTTGCACCTCAGATGCCATGCGGACCCAACCAAGGCCCCACTGGGACTGTTTATTTAAGCAACTTTTACCTGCGATACCCCTTCCCTCAACAGTCATACATATGCACAAACGCTAGGATAGCAGGATAAAACACATCTTAGATCACTATAATAGAAGTGCACACAGAATTGATCAGAGTGTGAATATCCATAGTACGTTTAGAATCACTTGAATATTTTCAAAGATTATATTAAATGTGAAAACACAGGGATAATGTTATTGTCTCGAGCGTAGTATTAGAGACAAACTTGTACTAACTTACTGTTCTTTACATCACATTTTTTCCCCACCCATCTCCTCCCTCCTCCTGACTTATCTCTCTCTCCCCCACCTCACCTTCACTACACTACTCCCCACCCCACCCTTTTTTTTTTTTTCCTTCTTCTCTCTGCAGCTCCAACCCCAATACCCTAACTCATAATGGCCCCGCCCAGACGGGAAAATATTCTTTCAGTGGAACTTACAACTATTAATGTCAAAGGGCTTAACAGCCCTTGCAAATGCTCCATTGCTCTCAGAGATCTACATAGATTGGGAGTGGATATAGTATATTTACAAGAGACACACTTTTCTAAAACCCAATAACCGAAATGGTACAGTCATCGATATCCCACAGCATACTTTGCATCAGGCCCTCCCAAAAAAATGGAGTGGGAATAATTCTTAGCGCCAAAATGCCATTTCAAGTAGATCAAGTCAAACCAACATTTACTGTCCCAACCAGTCACAGCACCTCTTCCTGCAAGAGATCACCCGTAAAATACTTGAAGTTCAAAAGGGAGTGTTATACTTGGGAGGTGACCTCAACGCGTCTTGATCCCGCCCTTGACATGTCTAATGGCATCTCCAGCATCCCACACAAGACTCTCAAGCGCATGAACATTTTCCTGACTGAACTGGCAGTACATGACATGGCGTATGCATCACCCTCACTCAAGAAACTACTCATTCTATTCCCATCCCCACAGAAAGTATTCTAGGATTGACTGTCTATTCACAGACACGACAGGTCTCATGATCACCACTAGCAGTATCATACACACGATCACATGGTTGGACCATGCCCCTGTCAGTTGCTCTATCCAATGGCCTAATATCCCGACTACACCATACGTTTGGACGTTTGGAGTCTCGGCGACACACTACTCGACAATCAGGTTTTTCACGCAGAGATTCAAATATCTTTGACTGAGTTCTTCCAAATGAATGCAGATGATCATATACAGAGTAGCACTATTTGGGAAGCTCATAAATGCACCATTAGGGGCCTACTAATCAAAAGAAGGGCTAACTTAAATAGGCAGAAGAGAGAGCGCTATCATGACCTCCTGTCGCGGGTAACAGACGCAGAGAGGAAGCATAAAAGACTCCCCACAGATGAGGCCCTACAAAAAGCACTTGCACACACTAGAGCGGAGCTTCTTGGGTTCTTACAAGAGGACTACCAGAAGAAGGCTCTTATTCTGAGGCAGCTCTATTTTGAACAAGGAGATAAAGCGGGAAGATTACTAGCCAGGGCTATTGCGCGTAAAAAACTGAAAGCCTACATGTATGAGGTGGTGAGCAGGGAGGGAGTGGTCAAGGCCGATGGGAAGTCAGTGGCGGATGTTTTTAGCGAATATTATGAGTCTTTGTATAACATACAGAATGTCCATAGGGCGGATGGAGCTGCCCCACCTGAGTTACAGATGGAGCAAGACTCCCTTGAGTATATTGCGGAAGTAGACCTGCCTAGATTGTCAGATTAGGAAAGAGAGTCACTTGAATCCCCCATCACGGTGGATGAAGTGAAAAAGCCATTAAAGACCTCCTGACAGGGAAAAGCACCGGACCTGATGGCTATGGAGCCAGGTACTACAAACTATTTGCAGACACTTTGGCTCCAGAATTGGTCACTATCTTCAACTCTCTCTCAAATTGCCCAGTACTGCCTGACACCATGCTAGAGGCTTACATAGCCGTAATCCCTAAACCCGGAAAACCACCAGATAGACCGGAAAGCTATAGACCCATATCTTTATTAAATTCTGACGTTAAGATATTGGCCAGAACGTTGGCCAACCGTCTTAACAAGTTCCTCCCCAGACTGATCTTGACAGATCAGGTGGGTTTTATACCAGCACACGAGGCGAGAGATAATACTCTTAAAGTTATTCAACTAATAACTCATACCCAAATCAATAAGATACCTCTCTCATTAGTTACGACGGATGCTGAAAAAGCATTTGACCAGGTTAGCTGGTCCTTCATGCAGCATACCCTGAGTAAGTTCGGGCTTGGTCTTGCAGCATACCCTGAGTAAGTTCGGGCTTGGTCCCAAACTGGTTAACACAGTGATGTCACTGTACTCAACACCAAACGCAAGGATAAGAGTTAATGGAACTTTGTCCAAAACGTTTCAAATTAAAAATGGGACTAGGCAGGGTTGCCCACTCTCGCCCCTATTATTTGCCCTCATTATGGAAGTACTGGCTCGAAAAATTAGAAATAATCCGCTAATAAAGGGGATCGATATCGGCGGCTATGAACACAAACTTGCGATGTACGCAGATGATGTCCTTCTGACAATATCTGACACGGCAAACTCTCTTCGAGAGGTTGACAGAATTTTCAGAATTTGGAAAAGTGTCAAACTTCCTGCACATCACAGAGACACCTGGTCTTTTTGAGTCCCTTAAATCTGATTGCCCGATTAAAAATAGCCCAGAAATCCATAAAATATTTGGGGATTACAATCATGCCTTTTGTAACAGAAATTGCAGATCTCAACTATAAACATATAACAGATGATATAACCAGAGACTTAGCCAACTGGAGAAACCAAACTATTTCCTGTTTGGGCCGGGTCGGAGTAATCAAAATGAACATCCGGCCAAGAGTACTATATATAATGCAGACTGTTCCAATCCAGCCGACTTCCAAACATATACAAAAAATACAATCAGCCATGGAGGCTTACATATGGAATGGGCAAAAACGTAGAATTCGCAAACACACTATATACTTACCCAGAGATAGAGGGGGTTTGGGTGTCCCACACTTAAAAAAAATACCAAGGCGCGATATCTCTACAGAGATTGGTTGAATGGTGTCATAATTCACCAAATGAAGTCTGGATACAGATGGATAGAGAGATCTTACGAAGGGGGAACGTGGGGGGCGCTGGCTTAGATCTCTTCCAAAAATCAAAAGATACCCTCTAATTGAGGAGGTTTTTAAGACATGGGACAGACTGACAGAAAAAACGCCCCACATCTCCACTCCCGCTTCTCCGGTGACCCCGATACAAGAGAACCCGGACATAGGCCTAGAGGGCGGGTTGCGTGCCCCCGGAGCTCCCTACACATTGGCAGAAGCCTTGTTCTTTAACATCACACATCAAAACAGACTAAAAACTCAAATTGAACTAGCTGAACTGATGCCAGACATTTTTATGCCCTGGTTTAGAGTAGCCCAAATCTCACACTACTTTAACTCACATAGAGGGAAAACAGACTTAACAAGATGCAGGTCGCCTAATGAGGTCCTTTGCACAACTTCTCAGACCCCTACACATCTTATTTCGCAGTTGTATAGACTCCTCCTGATTGACGGATTATCAACTCTCCCTTCATATGCACATGCCTGGCAGGCTGAGCTAGGACAAGAAATAGACCTAAAAGACTGGATCAAAATCTTTGACAGAGCCAAGAGGGCATCAGTCTCAGTGCGTATCCAAGAAATGCACTACAAATTATTGAGTAGATGGTACTTGACCCCCCAAAGGCTTCAAAAAATATACCCACACGTGAGTGGGGTGTGCTGGAGAGGTTGTGGTTAGGAGGGAACACATCTCCACATCTGGTGGACCTGTCTGCTCATTCGTACGTATTGGGATGAGGTTCTTGGTGAAATGAGTAAATTGCTTAGGGTCATAATCCCCCCCAAACCTACTTATCTGATATACCACGACCTACCCAAGATAATAGGAGAGGATAGGTATCTTCTATTCTTGTTAATGTTAAACCGGGCGAAGTGCCTCATACCTGCATTCTGGAAAAAAACACGCCTAGCCTACAAGAATGGAGAAATAGGGTGGGAGAGCTTCTTCACCTCGAAAGATACCACTACCTAAAAATCATCAAAATAGGAACACATGAGATGATGACATTAACATTGGAGGGCAAAGGTATCTAATATTTCCTGGAAGATCTGATCCCTGGGAAAATACTAGCAAACCATCTCATAAAAGGAGCCAATTTCTTCCCCCTTCACCCCCTTTTTTTTATCACTCCCCTCCCCCTCACAACCCTTCACCCTCAAAGGTGACCACATCAGGTATTTATCTATCTACAGCTGTATGAGTAAGGTAAGCTGTAGTACCGGTATGATATTAGAAATTGAACCTGATGCAAACTACATTAGCTTCTACGTATATAGTTGCTGAACCATAGTACAGCTGGGGGCAATCTAGCCCGTAGCTATGAGCTCAAAAACTTAATAAGTGTGACTGGATGATGGAGCCAGGAAGGCATTGGATAACAATATCAGAATCTTGCACAATATAAAGACTGTAACTAAGTTACATTTATCCTGACATTCTGAATCTAATGGTTTAATGCAGTGTTTTTCAACCAGTGTGCCGTGAGAGATCCTCAGGTGTGCCACGGCAGACTGACAGCAGTCTGACATATTTTTTAAACTTTGCTTGTTTTTTACTCCCAGTGCAGGGGTAGTTTGTAGAAGGCATGGCATAACAGCACAACACATACAGTATGTGTGTGTTTGTAGCCTAATACAGCATATATATATACACATACACACAATGTGTGATTTTTTTAAAATTTTGGGATGGTGGTGTGCCACGGGATCTTTTAATGTAAAAAAGTGTGCCACGGCAAAAAAAAAGGTTAAAAATCACTGGTTTAATGAACTCTGTTATCACTTTGTTATATGTGTAATGTTGTTGCACTTACTAAAATAAAGCTTTATTAAAAATAAAAAGTTTTTAAAAAAAAGCCACTGGTGGTTTGTGTTTGGTTGTCTGAGGAAGGGGAGTGTGTCCCCGAAACGTTTGGAAAAGACCAGCGAGTGCCTCCTAATTGCCTTTTATATATATATATACTGTGTGTATATATATATATATATATATATATATATATATATATATATATATATATATATATATAGGGATCAGGGGGTGTGAAGTGCCAGGTGGGGAGTAATCTATACACTAAAGTTAAAATTAACTTTACAATCTACCTAATTAGCAATGGAAAAGCCATATATGTCTGCTATTTCTGAACAATGGGGATCCCAGAGAAGATTTTACAACCATTTGTGCCATGATTGCACAAGCGGTATGTAAATAATTTCAGTGAGAAACCCAAAGTTTGTGAAAAAGTTGACTTTTTTTTATTTTTTTATTATTTGATTGCATTTGGTGGTGAAATGGTAACAAAAAATATACCAAAATGGACCTAGATCAATACCTTGGTTTGTCTGCTTTAAAAAAATATATCGTTTTGACAGGTAAATAAAAAATAAAAAAAAAACTTCTATATTTCTGTTTAAATGGAGTGATAGCAAAAATGCTAACAATTCTTTGGTATTTTGGGCAAGTTCTTCTCTTAAAGTCCTGGTAGTGAAGAGGTTAACACTTTATCGGATCGTGTAGTTTGCAGGCTGCAAAGCTGAGAAGTGGAATATCTTATTGGGAAGTCTTCTAGAGCCAGAGTGCTGTACCGCTACCAATTGTTTTAGCCTGCTCTTAGCAGCACATGGGTGTGCTTGTGCACTTGTGAGTAAAAGATCTGCTGTAGCATCACCTTCTGTTTCTTATACTGTTCACACCATGGGCGCCATGTACTAAGAGGCGGGCGGACAGCTTCTTAACTCGCGAAGCTGTCCGCCTGCCTCCGCTACACACGAGCAGCGGATCTATTGATCCGCTTGCCCGTATGTACTGTGTAATGCCCGCCCCGTCAATCGTGCGACCAATCACGTGACTGAAGGGGCTGTCAATCACAGAGAGCGAGTGTGCTCTCGGTGATTTTGCTTCGCCACCTAAGAGGTGGCGTAGGCTGTAGGAAGCAGCGGTCTAATGACCGCTGCTTCTTACATTGCGGGAAGCAGGCTCGCATATGCGAACCTGCCCCGCAAAGACTCCGGAGCAGCTTTCGCTGCTTCGTACATGGAGCCCCATGTGGTTCCTCTTTTTTGTTCCCTTATAGGGTTCTTTTGCTGTATACAAAGTGTGTGTGTTTGCTGTAGTTGTTTAATGTTTAGACGTTTTTATTACAGGACAGATATATTGATAGCATGCATTATGCTCTATAAATCTTTTTTACTTTATGTTAATAAAATAGAAAACCATCAGATTTGCATACATTTTTATATTGTGTGTGCATTTTTACTCTTAGTATCCACTTAAATTGTATAATATTTTTTTCAAAAGTTCTGATACTTATGTATCTACAATATGCGGCTAATGATGTTTTTATATAGCATCTCTATTAGAATGTCGTGAATTGCTGTATTGAATGAATACAACTTCTGTAACAGAAATTGAAGTAATTTATTTAGAGCATAATAACACCTCCTTGTGTTACTCATTTTTATTGCTCCATTAATAACCTTGTAGACATTTTGAGAACATTTGTCTTTTATTTACTAAACTGCTCCAAATTAGTTAATAGTCAAAGTTGTTCTGCTGTGCCTATTCAAATGAGGGAATAAAGCTGGTGAGCCAATTAAGGGATAACCTTCATGAGTATACGTCAATCGCTGGCTGTATCCTCATCAGGAGTGGGGGCGTTTCAAGAATTCTACTTTAACTTTGTGCTTAACCGGTTGCAAGTTGTTTAAAACTCAATAAAATAAGGGAATTTTTTTAAACTAAATTGAGCACATTAATTATTACACTAGGATGCCCCATTAATACTTTTGATTATAGAATCAGATAACTTTTTAAGAGCTTACAACCAAACATCAGATGCTTGTGAAATCCGCACCTATGAATATCTCATTTCATTTAGTTATTTTGTTTGTGTAGATACATTTTGGTTAGTTAGTAGTAAACTATACACACATTATTTATCCTAAACAGGATCACATCTCGTATAACAAATAAAATAATGTCACTACTTATGCTTATATGGCATTTTTGTACATCATTTTCTTTCTTTTGACTGTTAGGGAAAAACATCAGCAATTCCATGGTGTTAACTGTGACAAGAAAATCTAAACGACACTTTCAGTTCTGATAAAATGTATGTTAATAGACTTTTCAATTGACTTCTATTATTAAAGGGACACTGAACCCAAATTTTTTCTTTCGTGATTCAGATAGAGCATGACATTTTAAGCAACTTTCTAATTTACTCCTATTATCAATTTTTCTTCGTTTTCTTGCTATCTTTATTTGAAAAAAGAAGACCTCTAAGCTTTTTTTGGTTTAGGACTCTGGACAGCACTCTTTTTATTGGTGGATAAATTTATCCACCAATCAGCAAGAACAACCCAGGTTGCTCACCAAAAATGGGCCAGTATCTAAACTAACATTCTTGCATTTCAAATAAAGATACTGAGAATGTAGAAAATTTGATAATAGGAGTAAATTAGAAAGTTGCTTAAAATGTCATGCTCTATCTGAATCACAAAAGAAAAAATTTGGGTTCAGTGTCCCTTTAAATTTACTTTTTTTGAGAAGCATACCTAAGTAGCCCGAGGAGTAGCAATACATTACTAGGAGCTAGTTACTAATTGGTGTTTACACATATTGGCTCTTGACTGACCAGATATGTACTGCTAGGTTCCTGTAGTGCATTTCTGCTCTGGAGCTGACTTTAACTATGTGTTTAACTCATATGTAGGGGGTAAACACAGTTGTATGCATCCCATAGTGCTTTACAACATCTTTTTTTACACTTTTTTATACCCCTTTAATTTACACTTTTCCGGCAATATTCTTCTCTTATAATGAACTGTATTGCATTGCTTTTTGTAAACCTCAGTCAAAATTAAACTTTCATGATTCAGATAGAGCATTTCTTCGTTTTCTTGGTACCTTTTCTTGAAATGCAGGGACATATGCTTAGGTCCATTTCTGGAGCACTAAATGGCAGCAGTTTTGCAAGAATGTAATCCATTTGCAAGAGCACTATACGGCAGCACTATTTCCTCCTATATAGTGCTCTAGATGCCTACCTAGGGTTTTTCAACACAGATAGAACAACTTTCTAATTTACTCCTTTTATCAAATTTTCTTCATTTTCTTATTATCCTTTGTTGAAAAGCAAGGATGTAAGCTCAGGAGTATTCACGTCTGCAGCGCTATATGGCAGCAGTTTTGCAACAATGTTATACATAAGCAAGAGCACTAGATAGCAGCATTATTTCCTGTCATGTAGGGCTTCAGGCATGTGCACGCTACATATCTAGGTATCTTTCAACAAACAATAACATGAGAATAAAGCAAATTTGATAAAAGATTTTCTATCTGAATTTGATTTGATTTTCTATCTGAATAATGAAATAATAATAAAATATTGAAAAAAAATGTTGGGTTTCATGTCCCTTTTAGTTAAGGTATTTGTAAGTCCTACGCATTTCTTGTTACATTATACACTAGAGCTGCACTATTGTTTATACCAGAGGTTCAAGCTTATAACAGTGTATATAGACATAACTTAAAATACAGCAAGGAATAACAAATAAATGCTTGAAATATTTAAATTATAGGGGGCTGAGCCACTAATACACATTTATAATGCGTAAAATACCATTCTGACACACAGTCTGGCATTTGTGCAAAGCTGGGTGGTTAGAGAAACAGCAGTAGATTTGTTTTATGTGACAGCCTAACCTTTTCCAAATACATTTTAAAAACCTACTAGGGCAGGGAATAATTGTACATTACAAACATTTTTGTCTGCTGTATTTTGAATTATGCTTCAGTTTTATTACATTTTATACTTCTTTTTATTTTGTACTTATAGATTTTAATACAATTTGCAGTTTATAGATTTATTTTCAGGTTTGCCTTTGTTACTTTCTCAGACCATTTCATGGTTTGCTCATTTCACAGATGTTCTTAGATGAACACCTGTCCTCCTAAATTGTGGGTATAATTATTTGTGTACTGTTCTTATTTAGCTTGTTTCAGAACACAGCTGATAATTGCATTTTATGGGTTTAGTGTCCTTTAACAATTTAATAAAATGTAGATAAATATAGATAAATTTAATAAAATGTAGATTTAATAATAAATAAAGTGGATGTTATTTATCTACATTTTATTAAATTGTTACTTCTATTCATTGGATGGTATTCAGTCTGTCACTTATATACTCTAAAAATCAAATTGGTTACACATTTTAACTTACATTCTAAACAATACACAATATTGCTACACTTTATATTTCTTTCTCTACATTAGCCATTTTTTAAAAGGTTTATTTTTTAAGTCCTATATACTAGGTAGGTTTCACTTTTATGAATAAATATCCAATTATAAAACTTAAAATAAAACTTTAAATATATTAACCCGTGCTCCTAGCGCTTAACTATTTCTACTAGCATTAAGCTTAAAGTGAATGTCAACTTTCATGATAAAGTGCCTGTTTTTTTAAAAAAAAACTATTAAAAGCAGGGGCACTTTTATTCATGAAAGTTTACATTGCACTGGATTTTACAAATACCTTCTTCTCCTGAAACGCCGGATCGGTGATCCCCCCCGCCTGTTTCTTCCTGGTGTACTTACACAGCAATGACGAAACAGACTTCCTCCAATCACGGTGTGGCCTCACCAGATGGATGCTCCTGTGGGGGAAGCCGTGATTGGAGGAAGCCGGTTTAGTCATTGCTGACAAAGTACAGAGGACCTGCAGGCGGGGGATTGGTGATCCTGCATTTCAGGAGACGGTAAGTATTTGTAAAATCCGGTGCAATGTACACTTTCATGAATAAAAGTGCCCCTGTTTTTAATAGTTTTTTTTTTTTTTTTTTTTAAACTAGGCACTTTATCATGAAAGTTAACATTCACTTTAAGAGCCGGCCCATTTTTGGGTAGTGCTTGCTGATTGGTGGCTAAATGGAGCCACCAATAAGCAAGTGCTATCCAGGGTTCTGAACCTAAAATGGGCTGGCTCCTAAGACTTTAATTCCTGCCTTTCAAATAAAGATAGCAAGAGGATGAAGAACAATTGATAATAGGAGTAAATTAGAAAGTTGCTTAAAATTGCTGCTATATCTGAACCATGAAAGAAAAAATCTGGGTTTAGTGTCCCTTTAACCGTGTCAAAATCTTTTCACATTGTGCACTATGTAGGGAGGCCACATCCAAAATATAATTACAAGTGGCAGAGCAGATGAGCTAATTAATTCATATTTGTTATCAAGTTCTCTAGTTTCATGTTTTACTTATACATAAATCTGTTTTAGGACACAGGGGACATATTCTTGGGGCTTTGTGCAATTAGAATGTTTGCAAAATCATTTTTAAACGTATTAATTGGAATATACTCTTGAGAACTTTGTGTTTCCCATTATTGAAGTTGCATATTATAAAGCTACTGAAACGCTTAAAGGGACAGTATACTGAAAAATAGTTTTTCCCTTAATGTGTTTACAATTGATTTTTTTACCAACTTCAGAGTATAAAATGTATGAAAATTAGCTTTTTAATTTTTGTTTGTGTATATTAAAGCTCTGGTTTTGTGTTCTGAAGCCACAACCTAATAAAGTGGGTTGATCTTGTAGGTATAATCAGATCTCATTACTGTATCACATTGTGTACATTTACCTGCTTCTTTATCTTATGTCTGTCCATAAAACAATCACCAGTACTTGGATAGAACAATGGAAAATCAGCATTTTATTACCTTATCTCTGCTATATCCCACTAGGAGTGTAATTTCTTCTCCTGGCTGTGTTTACAAAGCTTATCTATAGCTTGGACCTGCGGCCACAAATTTTCAGAGTAGGTGGGGATACCACATGCTAAATCAACTATTTCAAATGCCAATATAAGGGTAAAGGAGCTACTTGTAAACAATGTAATACACTCCAGCAGGTAAAGTTGATCAGTGGGAACAAATTAAAGGGGAGAACATTTTTGAGTAAACTGTCCCTTTAAGTCAAAGCCCCAGGCAAAAAAACAAACAAGCAAAATACAATAAGCATTTTGCAGATTTCACATCCATGTTCTTGTTATCTTTTAAAATCAGGAAGGTGGCTGTTGATGACATGGAAGCATTAAAAGGGCACTAGAGTAGCAAATACATTTTCATAATTCAGATAAAAATGCCATTTTAAACAAATTTCCAATTTACTACTAATTTGTTTTTTTCTTTTTGTTGAAAAGCATAGCTAGGTAGGGCTCAGAAGCAACAATACACTACTGGGAGCTAGCTGCTTATTGGTGACTGTACATATTTATGTCTCTTGTCACTGGGTCAAATGATGTAATCAACTAGCTCCCAATAAGTATATTGCTGCTCCTTCAACGAAAGATATCAATAAGCAAATTTGATTATAGAAGTTAACCTAAAAGTTTTGTATTTTTTTTGCTTCAAATTGTGTGATCGGTCTGATTTAATTAATGGTAATTTTGGGTTTCATGTTGATCTAAAGGGATAGTAAAGTCATAATTAGACATTCGTGATTTAGACAGATCATAACATTTTAAACAACTTTCCAATTTACTTCTATTATTTAATTTGCTTCCTTCTCTTGTTATCCTTTGCTTAAAGGTTTATCTAGATAAGTTCAGGAGAACTTAGGTTCTAGCTGCTGATTGGTGGCTGCATATATATATATATATATATATATATATACTGATTGTCATTGGCTCACTCATAAATAATTCCACGGGAGTAAGTACAATGTTATCTATATGGCACACATAACCTAGCACTGTCTAGCTGAAAAACTGTCAAAATGCACTGAGATAAGAGGCTGCCTTCAAGGGCTTAGAAATTAGCATATGAGCCTACCTAGGTTTAGTTTTCAACAAAGAATAACAAGAGAACAAAGCAAATTTGATGATAAAAGTAAATTGGAAAGTTGCTAAACATTGCATACCCTATCTGAATCGTGGAAGTTTAATTTGACTAGACAGTCTCTTTAATTGGCTAAACTATATATTTTCAACCAACTTATTATGCTTGGGGTTAAAGCCATTTGTGCACATAATCAGTTACATGTTGTGATATCATCAAGGTTTTATTTCAAAGGTATAGTAAAGTCAACATGTAACTTTCATGGTTTAGTGCATGCAGTGTTAAACAACTTTCCAATTTACTTCTGTAATCAATGTTTTCTTTCATACAGGTGGTGAGAGTCCATGAGCCTTTACTCATGGGAATTACTTCTCTACCGCTAGGTGGAGGCAAAGATTCCCAAACCCCAAGTGCTCTATTAAACCCCTCCCACTTTTGAACTGCTTACCTGTCTGAATCATAGTTTTATTTTAACTTTACTGTCCCTTTAAATTTCATGAAACCTATCAACACCTGTGCTCTGGCTTTGTCAGCCATTTTTGTAGTTAGGTTGACTTAGAAGCATTTTCAATTAATCATATATCTTAAAGGGAGATAAAGCCCATTTTTTTTCTTTAGAAAGAGCATGCAATTGTAAACAACTTTCTAATTTTCTTCTATTATCTAATTTTCTTTATTCTCGTGATATCTTTTGCTAAAAAGCAAATCTAGATAGGCTTGTGGCTGCACATAGATTCCTCATGTGATTGGCTCACCCATGTGCATTGCTATTTCTTCAACAAAGAATATCTAAAGAATGAAGTAAATTAGACAATAGAAGTAAATTGGAATGTTGTTTAAAATTGTATTCTCTATCTGAATCATGAAAGAAATATTTGGGGTTTAGTGGAATTTCTCTCTCACCCTGAAAACCTTAATAACTGTTTTCCTTACACTATTGGGAGAAGCACCTCTCTGGAATCTTCTCCCAGGCAAGTAGCTAACCTGCAGGACTTTTTTAATGTTCTTCTTATTTGGTCTTCTATTGAGACCGTTTCTCTGGGGATAAACCCTCATGTTACACTTCTGTACCCCAACTGCCATAGATAAATTCTTTTTATTTTCTCACTATTTTCTAATAATTCAGAGTTTTCCATGCCTTGCACTTCTGATATTTTATATGCAGTGAGGGAGTATGTGGTTGCTATAGTTTCATCATGTTTAGGCATTTTCGTTACAGGACGTATTATGATAGCAATCATTGTGCTCCATTCATTTATTTATTTTTGTATTTAATATTAATAAAATAGGAAACCATCAGATTTGCATACAAGTTCTGATGTTTTATGTATCTGCATTATGCTGCTAATAATATTTTTATATAGCATCTCTATTACAATATTGTGAACTGCTGTATTGTATGAATGCAACGTCTGTAATAATAGAAATTTACGTTATTTATTTCGAGAGCAATAACACCTTCTTGTATTACTCATTTTTATTGCCTTCCATTATTATCCCTGTTGACATTTTTGAGATCATTTGTATGATTACACTAACTCATGAAACATTTTTTCTACCTTTGATGTTAACCATTATGCTTAGATTCTATTATCAGTTTCCATAGAAATAAATTGTTTAAGTTTCATAAGCTTATGATGGGTGCTGAAAATAGAATAATGACATTTTGGCAAGTTTATATTTTACATTATGGGCCAGATTACGAGTGGAGCGCAAACGTTTGATAAGGCGTTAATCGTGGGGGTTTTCGCTTGTTGGGCTTACCACTCATATTACGAGTTGAAAGTACACAGAATCGCTTGAGCACAATTGTGATTTAGGCTAGAATGATTGCCGCGACTTCGGAACACTGGTTAACTGTTTCGCAAAACTAAAAATATGCACAAGACGCATCAAAAATACATTACAAAGTATAGTTACACTCATAATAACACTAATAAAAATTACTCCAAAAAATATTATATTTATTTACAAACATATAGACACATAAATACATATGTATACAAATACAGACATATATAGAAGTGCATTGGAGCCCTTTGCAGTTAGGTAGATGAAAACATGTAAAAAACATATTTATGCAATATTCAAATGTAATAAAGGTTTTAACTATGAATTTACTGTAAATATTTCACATTGCAATGTTCTGCACATAGCCATATGTTTCAAATACATACTCCTATATATAAATAAAGTGTAGAGGACAAATGGTCGATATAAATGAGAACATATATAATGTAATGTAGTATATTTTCAACAATATGTGTGGTGCAGACCCTATATTATTAAATGTAATCATAGACTATGAGAGAAGAAAAAGGAGCATCTTAATAAATGTTCCATTAAATAAAGATAGAGAATCAAGCACTCTTTTAAGCAATACAAATATGAATGTTTATTATGGTCTCATGATAAAGACACATATTATAAGGTCAAATGTGGGATATGTAAACACCTCTTATGTAAACACCACCTTATATTGTGCATCGCTACCACTACACCCCAGCTGCACACAGGAGCTCCCAGACTAATGTCAGGGAGCAGAAACTGGGCAGGTTCGATATAGGGATCTAAGTGAAGCGTGACACCCTAAAGGTATATATCACGGACAATACAATGTCAATGCTATTATAGTTGCAACAGATTGTATATACACAGATATGCTGTAATAAAATGCAGAACACCTTGCTTAAGGCACATAAATCCCATGCCCGATAAAATCATATGTTATACCTTATAATGTGCATCGCTACCACTACGCCCCAGCTGCAAACAGCAACTCCCAAACAAGTATCAGGGAGCAATAACTGGGCAGGTTCGATATAGGGATCTAAGTGAAGCATGACGCTATTAAGGTATACATAGCATATAATACAATGTCGATACTAATAAAGATGCATACAATTTATATATACACGGATATACTGAAATGAAGTGCAACACACTTTACTTTCCCATGTGTATGAAAGTTCTTTATATTCCATGTAATGCAAAAGACAGTCTCTGTGCAAACGGGTCTATAATTGTATGACCCTCCACATTGCAGTTTTGTAAGAGACCTGCAGTATAATTCTCCAAAGTTGCGATTAACATATATAGTATCTGTAGTGTGTTGCAACAACTTATCTGTTAAGAAATTTCAGTCCCAGCGAAAATTCCAGTCCGGAACAATTTCTTGAGCCAATGTATATAGTGGCAGCAACTATAGCCTTTGAATGGAGTGCCAGAATCCTGTGGCATCTACAAACAGCGGACTTCCTCGTGTGGGTTGCATCACGTGATTACGTTATCCAATGCCTACGTACATTTCACTCCTAACGTCAAATGATAGTCGGGGCTTCCTCATAAGGTTTAACCCCTTAATGACCGGACCATTTTTCAATTTTCTTACCCTTAATGACAATGGCTATTTTTACATTTCTGCAGTGTTTGCGTTTAGCTGTAATATTCCTCTTACTCGTTTACTGTACCCACACATATTATATACCGTTTTTCTCGTCATTAAATGGACTTTCTAAAGATACCATTATTTTCATCATATCTTATAATTTACTAAAAAAAAAATGATAAAATGAGGAAAAAATGGAAAAAAATACTCTTTTTCTAACTTTGACCCCCAAAATCTGTTACACATATACAATCACCAAAAAACACCCATGCTAAATAGTTTATACATTTTGTCCTGAGTTTAGAAATACCCAATGTTTACATGTTCTTTGCTTTTTTTGCAATTTATGGGGCAATAAATACAAGTAGCACTTTGCTATTTCCAAACCACTTTTTTTCAAAATGGGCGCTAGTTACTTTGGAACCCTGATATCTGTCAGGAATACCTGAATATCCCTTGACATGTATATATTTTGTTTTAGAAGACATCCCAAAGTATTGATCTAGGCCCATTTTGGTATATTTCATGCCACCATTTGACCGCCAAATGCGATTAAAAAAAAAAAAAAAAAAAAGTTCACTTTTTCACAAATTTTGTCAAAAACTTTAGGTTTCCCACTGAAATTATTTACAAACAGCTTCTGCAATTATGGCACAAATGGTTGTAAATGCTTCTCTGGGATCCCCTTTTTCAGAAATAACAGACTCATATGGCTTTGTGGTTGCTTTTTGGTAATTAGAAGGCCGCTAAATGCCGCTGCGCACCACACATGTTTTATGCCCAGGAGTGAAGGGGTTAATTAGGGAGCTTGTAGGGTTAATTTTAGCTTTAGTGTAGTGTAGTAGACAACCCCAAGTATTGATCTAGGCCCATTTTGGTATATTTTATGCCACCATTTCACCACCAAATGCGAGCAAATAAAAAAAAAAACTTTACATTTTTCACAATTTTAGGTTTCTCACTGAAATTATTTACAAACAGCTTGTGCTATTATGGCAGAAATTGTTTAAAAGCTTCTCTGGGATCCCCTTTGTTCAGAAATAGCAGACTTATATGGCTTTGGCGTTGCTTTTTGGTAATTAGAAGGCGCTGCGCTCCACACGTGAATTATGCCCAGCAGTGAAGGGGTTAAATTAGGTAGCTTGTAGGGAGCTTGCAGGGTTAATTTTAGAGATCAGCCTCCCACCTGACACATCCCACCCCCTGATCCCTCCCAAACAGCTCTCTTCCCTCCCCCACCCCACAATTGTTACCGCCATCTTAAGTACTGGCAGAAAGTCTGCCAGTACTAAATAAAAGTTTTGTTTTTTTTAAATAAAAATTATAAAATATTTTAATTGTGATGGACCCCTGCCTTAGCACCAACCTCCCTGACCCCCCCCCCCCTCCAGCTCTCTAACCCTCTCCCCTACCTAATTACCGCCATCTTGGGTACTGGCAGCTGTCTGCCAGTACCCAGTTTGGCCCCACAAACCAAACTATTTAAATTTTATTTATAACTTTTATTTGTATATTTAATTATTTCTGTAGTGTAGCAGCCCCCCCACAATACCCCCACCCCCTCCCAGATCTTTTTATATGTAAAAAAAAAAAAATTAACTTTTTTTTTTACTTTTTTTTTCCCCCTTCCTTCATTGGTGTCAGTGTGGCTAATGCACGCGCGTCCACGTGCACACGCGCACCCGTGCACGCGCGCGCACACGCTCCCACCGGACAAAGGCACCATCGGCACCATCACTACCGGTGCAGAGAGGGCCACAGAGTGGCTCTCTCTGCATCGGAGTCTTGTAAAGTGGTATTGCAGGATGCCTCCATATCGAGGCATCACTGCAATACCCTCAGAGCTGCTGGAAGTGATTGTGATCACTTCCAGCACTCTGTTAGACAACTGACGTACCAGGTACGTCCATTGTCATTAACTGCTTGTTAATGCATGACGTACCTGGTACGTCAGTTGTCATTAAGGGGTTAACATATGATTTTATCGGGCATGGGATTTATGTGCCTTAAGCAAGGTGTTCTGCATTTTATTACAGCATATCTGTGTATATACAATCTGTTGCAACTATAATAGCATTGACATTGTATTGTCCATGATATATACCTTTAGGGTGTCACGCTTCACTTAGATCCCTATATCGAACCTGCCCAGTTTCTGCTCCCTGACATTAGTCTGGGAGCGTCTGTGTGCAGCTGGGGTGTAGTGGTAGCGATGCACAATATAAGGTATGATATATGATTTTATTGGGCATAGGAGTTATGTGCCCAAAGTAAGGGTGTATTTGGTCACGTGACTTTAGCAACAAATATTGGCAATGTGCATTATGTTTGAATTGTATTAAATGTACATATTGTTATTGCTATATCTACAATGAACAGATGTGTTTACATATCCCACATTTGACCTTATAATATGTGTCTTTATCATGAGACCGTAATAAACATTTATATTTTTATTGCTTAAAAGAGTGCTTGATTCCCTATCTTTATTTAATGGAACATTTATTAAGATGTTCCTTTTTCTTCTCTCATAGTCTATGATTACACATATATATATGTGTGTATGTGTGTGTATATATATATATATATATATATATATATATATATATATATATATTGTACCAAAATACCATCAGATATATGTAGAAATATTTATTTAGGAATAAATAGAACAGATTCTGTTATGCGCAGAACATTGGAATGTGAAATATTCATATTTTCATGTCAGGTTAGCGCACATGAGAATATGCGATCAGGTTTGCGCGAGAGTGGGGTGTTTTATTTACACTTTTTTTTTCTCCATTGACTTCTATGGGGGGGGGGGAATATGTGAACGCACATGTGATATTTTAACTTCAGCTTTTTGCGTTTGTCGGCTTATCGCAAGAGCGAAAACAGTTTACTTTCAACTCATAATACAAGCTCAACCCAGCAAGTGCAAAAAGCTTACTTCTTGCGCAGTTAACGCTCGAGCGGGAGCATTAATTAGCGCACCACTTATAATCTGGCCCTGTATAAGTAATAATAAAGGACATTCTTAAGCAAGTTGTATTCTAATCTTAGAACATCAGTGTACTTTTACTTAAAGGCTTTAGAATTTGTGTCAGCAGGCTTAATTTAATTTCTTTATTAAGAGAATAGGATTCTATTCACTAGACTATTCCTTTCTCTACAGTAGGCAATTTTATTTTATTTTATACTGCAGTGAACAGATATTAGCAAAACTAAAGCTTGAACTACAACCTTTCAGAGGCAGAGAACAAATCAATCAAATACAGTAATTTATAAGTTTATGGCAGAAATAATAATATAGGGAGCCTATGTAATTATAGTTGCAGAAATTTCCACCTTCATATGCTTTAGTGAACTCTCTCTATAAACTAACATAAGTAATGAAGAGGTTTTCATTTATTGGAAGAAATAGCCCTTCAAAGTTAAAGGAACACTTAACACGGTAAAATAGCATACTCAATAAATGCATAATAAATAGACAATACAAAAGCACTTAATTTTATTTTCCTTCCCACTGAATCATGTGACAGCCTTCAGCCAATTGCAAAATGCATATATTTATATATTCTGTGAATCTTGCACATGCTCAATAGGAACCTGCTGTCTCAAAGTGTGCATATAAAAAGATTGTGCATATTTATATAATGGATGTGAACTAGAAAGTTGTTTAAAATTGTGCTCTATCTGAATCATGAATGTTTAATTTTGACTTTAGTGGTCCCTTCTAAGGGTTATTAAACTCAATGTTAAAATTAAATTCAATTATTTTTAGGCTTTTCCTGTAATTTTTCCTCCAAAATATTATCATGTTTCCTCTCCCTCCAGAGAGGCTGGATTGTATTCCATGGAATGCAGAATCCTATTACATCTACATGCTGGGTGATTATTGGTTGATATGTGCAAGAGCTTATTTATACCTTTAACTATTTGCCCGCTTTAGATACATGTTTTTAGCGATGTGCCTGCAAAATAATGCATATTTTTTATATAAAAATTACAGTTTTAAGTATTTTAATATATGTATTTCAAATGAGTGTATTTTGCAATATAGTGAATACATTCTGATGTGTTATTAAAAAATACTTTAAAAAAAAAGCACATTAATACTAATTTAATCTACCATTTTATTAGTATGCAAATATATAAACATACCAATCTTGCAACAGACTTTACCCAAAGCACAATTTTTTGGCTTCCAAAATGAAGTCTGGTTTTATATATTTAGATACTGCCTCCCCCAAGCCGTTTTGCATCTGATTTGCCGCACTGAACTAGCCACTGTTTTTTGAAAGAAAGTGTTGTGACTTGGGAGAAAATTCAGCTACAATATATTTATATAATAATAACATAATAATATTAACAATTAAAGAGTCATGAAATTCAGTACAATCATATTTAGGGACTACATTAAAGGTAGTTTAAATAAAAAAAATCCTTATTACATTTTTCCGAAGATAAATACTTAGCTAGATATTGCTTATTTTGTAGAGGGTATCAATCGTCTGTTTTCTCCGGCTAGACAGCCCCTTGCCGAACTCCCTGTAATGAGCCCAGCAGCAAGCGCCAATCACAGTTCATATTTAAATGAGCTGTATGCATAATTAATTAGTAAATGTGCGCTATCGATCGCATGCGCAATGGAAATATTACTCTTTCTATCTGGTGTGCTCAGGTCTATAGCGTCACGTGACAAACACTGTGCATGTGGATCGCGTGTGCACAGAGTGATGATGTCAAACTGCGCAGAATCTGTAGAATAAAAGATGGCAGTGCTTGCTCTCGACAAACGCTGTGTATGTGGATCGCGTGTGCACAGAGCGATGATGTCAAACTGCCCAGAATCTGTAGAATAAAAGATGGCGGTGCATGCTCCTGAGGACTACCAAAACGAAAGCAGTTTATTATAGCATCTATGGTAAATACTGCTTTGCTTTTGAGCTTATCCAGAGCAGACTTGCCATTTTTATGTATATTTTCACATTTATTGCTAGGACATAGATACTACACACTACCATTAAGGCAAAGTAAATATTCATGAATCAAACTTGAATAAACAAAAAAAATATATAGATTCTACACAATTTCCTTTTATCCCAAATAAAGTAAAATAGAAATAAATTATTTGAATGTCTTAATATCCCCATATGAAAGTTATGCTGCTTGACTCTATACCTTAGCAGAGCATTGCAATGTTACACACAAGTAATTTAGGCTTTATTGATTCTTCATTAGACTTTCCAAAGAGGATTGAGTCATTATTTCAGGCTAGTTCTTACTGTATGAAGTACCTGTTGACAGCTTAATTAATCAGGGCTTTTCAACAGTGGCGCTTTGGGAGAGAATTTGCATACATTTTTTGATGCTCTGTAGAAAATAAATACACCCAGAACAGATACAATACCTGTTATAATCTCAAAACGTTTGACCTATAGGATAAAATTATCTTTAGGGAGACTCTCACTTCATAAATTATTTCTGCAAGTTAAAATTAGTCTTTGAAGGTATATTAAACTCAAAATCGTATTCCCTCTATAGGGCTAGATTACAGGTGGTGCGCTAACAGTTACGTGCAAGCGAATAAAGGGATTTATCACAGGTGTTTGCACACGTCAGGTTTTTCACTTGTATCACAAGTTGAAAGTAAATGTGATGGCTTAAGCGCAATTAAAGGTAATGTGCACCAGGTTAGCGTGACCTCAGAGCTCCGGTTAAAGGGACAGTATACACTCATTTTCATATAACTGCATGTAATAGACACTACTATAAAGAATAAGATGCACAGATACTGATATAAAAATCCAGTATAAAATGGTTTAAAAACTTACTTAGAAGCTTTCAGTTTAACTCTGTTGAAAAGGTAGTTGGAAGGCCCACTGCAAGGGGGAAATAAGACACTCCTCCCCTCCCCCTTCTTTTGCATATGAAAAGACCCTTTACACAAACAGGAGCAAGCTGGAGAAGGTAGCTGACGGTATTCAAATAAAACTTTGGGGCTTGGTTAGGAGTCTGAAAATCAGAGCAATGTTATTTAAAAATAAGCAAAACTATACATTTTTTTAAAAAAAAACTTTATGGGCTTTATAAATAGATCATCTACAAAACATTTATGCAAAGAAAAAATGAGTTTATAATGGCCCTTTAACTGTTTTGCAAAACAAAAAAATGTCACAAAACACATCAAAAATACAAAAAGCACAGTTACACTCCTAATAACACTATCTAATAAAATTAATATTAAAAAAATATATATTGCACAAAAAAGGGCTCAAAGATATGAGGTCTTAGGTGTTAGAAAAAAAAGACAGACAAAGGGCATACATACATATGCATGTACATATATATGTATGTGTGTATGGGTATATATATATATATATGTGTATGTGTGTTTGTACATATGTATTTATATGTGTATTTACAGACATATATACACACATAAACACATTCGGAGCTTGATAATTCGGCCCCAAAGTCTGTGATCCTACATTTGTAAGTCCTTTCATTATATTCTGCATGGTATGTGATCCAAGCTTATGAGAACATATCAAACAGTAACATATAAGTGCAACATAAAATAAATAAATGCAATACAAGTGATAATCTTATATCTTAACATAAAAACATTGGAATTGTTAATTATAAGTAATAATTAGAAAGAGCGAGGAACAGGAAGGGGTGTTTAGAAAGTATAAGGAAGAGAGGAGAGAAGAGGGGAAAAAAAGGGGGGGGTGAGGGGGGAGGGGAAGTATATGGGGTCTACTGCGGGGTAATTGATTACGCGTGAGGGAGATAAGGCCTAGACTGCGTTTGTGGAAGGTTTCCAGAGTTCTAGCATGTACTCATGAATTTATATTTTGTCGTCTCCTATGTATCTGAATCCTCCTAATTGTAAGTATCTTTCTATTTGATTCATCCAGTCGTTTAAAGTAGGAATGTTAGTTGTTTTCCATTGCTTGGGGATGAGGGACTTGCATGAGGAATAATAGGTGTTTTCTAGGTTTGTCCTGTAGTTTGGAGAGATTATGGAAGGGTAGGAGGTTGGGTGACCGAGTGAGAGTGATATCTAGTTTTGAGTCTATTGTGTCTAGTATTGTGTGCCAGAATGGTTCTATTAGTGTGCAGTTCCACCAAATATGGAAGAATAAGCCTTGTTCACCACACCCTCTCCAACATTTCCCGTCTGTCTGTTTCTATATTTTTTAGATTTTATCTGGAGTAAAGTTCCTACCTGGAGAGGTACTTATAGTTAGATTCGAGAACTCTGGCCGAAATCGAGGCCTATATATGATTATGGAAAATCTTTTTCCATTCTTTGTCTTTAGGGGGATTCGTAGGTTCCCTATTCCACTGCCTGATATAATTCAGAGGGTGTGCTTCTTTGTGTAGTAATAACATGCGGTATGTAATAGAGATCAAATGTTTTGGAGTTTGGGAGTGTAAACAGAGTGATTCTAAGAGTGTTAATGGCCTGGTCAAAAGATCAATAGTTCTATGTGTGGAAAGGTAGTGTTGTAGTTGCATGTGGGAGTACTAAGTGATGTTGAGGCCCATGTTCTCTAGTTCCTCTCTTTGTCTGAGTTTTTTGTTCGTTAGAAGTCTGTGAAAGAGCACTTGAGATAATTGTGTTTTATCAAGGGTCATGTTTTGTGTGCTCATAAATGGGAAATCTGGGTTGTCTGCGAAAGAGGTGAGTAAAGACGGATTTGAGGATATATGTGGGTAATCGACAAGAGTTTTGTCCCATTGTGTGATGAATTCCCTTAGAAATAAGTATTTATTTATTAATTTAGGTCGGGCTTTTGGTGAGGTCCATCCCATAGAACCCAGGTTTTGTGTTTGTGAGATTGTGTATTTAAACCCAAGTTTTGTTAGTAGAGTTATTACACCATTCTACTTGGTGTTGGAGGTTGATAGCTTTTCTATATACAATCAGGTTAGGAACTCCGAGTCCCCCCCTCTCTTTTGATAAATAGAGTGTGTATTTTGCATTGCTTGGCCTTTATTCCTTTCCAAATTAACTTCTCCAGAGTTCTCTGGAGGTGTTGTAAGTAATGACTAGACAGTGGGATCGGTAGTGTCTGTAGATAATAAAGAACTCGGGGAAGGACATTAATTTTAACAACTCCAATTCTTCCTAGCCAGGAGATTAGTTTGTTTTGCCACAAAGACAGATGTCTTACTATCGCATTGAATAACTCTGTGTAATTTGCCTCAAATAGTGAGTCTGTAGATGGAGTGAGGCTCACTCCTAGGTATTTAAGAGTTGGTGTTTTAATTCGCATCTGGCAATTTTTCGGGAAAGTTCACACAGATCTGTTTGGGGTTGATTTATGTTCAGAATTTTAGATTTGGCTTGGTTCAGGTTGAAATTTGACACATTTCCATATTCCCCAAATTCCATAGGGCCTCGGGTAGTGATATATGTGGTCGGGAAAGTGATAGTAGGACATCGTCTGCATAAAGAGACAACTTATGTTCTGTTCCCCTATTTTTATTCCCGATATCGACTCATTTTCTCTAATCTTCTGTGCTAGTACCTCTATTGTAAGAGCAAATAGTAAAGGTGGGAGTGGGCATCTCTGCCAGGTCTCATTAGTTATGTTAAGAGGATTTAAAAGAATGTTATTTACTTTAACCTGTGCTGATGGTGTAGTGTATAGGGAGAAAACATTTTGTATGAAGTGTTGTCCAAATTTCATATTTGACAGGACTGCTTTAAAAAAATTCCAGCTGACCCTGTCAAAGGCTTTCTCCACATCTGTGGAGACCAGAATCATCGGGATATTATTATTTTGAGCATAGTCTAATAAGAGTGAAGTCTTTATGGTGTTGTCCCTAGCCTCTTGGCCAGGTACAAAACCCACTTGATCAGGGGAAATTAAATTTGGTTGGAACTTATTTAGTCTGGTAGAGAGGATCTTGACAAAAATCTTTATATCAACATTAAGAAGGGATATAGGCCTAAATTTTTCTGTGCGATCTGCGGATTTGCCAGGCTTTAGGATGGTGGTGATATATGCTAACATTGAGGAGGGAAATCGTGGTGATTCATCTAACAAGTTGAACATAGAAGCTAATCTCGGGGCCAGTACAGTTTGAAATGATTTATAGTACTTGGTGCTAAAACCATCAGGACGGGGGCTTTTACACGATGGTAGATTCTCTATAGTTTGTAAGACTTCTCCTGCGGGTATTGGAGCGCCTAGTTCCTCTACCTCTTCTCGCGTTAGTGAGGGTAGTGTAACAGTGTCTAGGTTAATTTCTGAGGGAGTCGGTTGTTTGCAGGAATCTTTTAATGTGTGTTCTGTGTCTTTCAGGTTATATAGGTTATGATAATAGGTTTGAAGAACCTCTGCTATAGCTGGGCAATTTGAGCATGTGGAATTGTGTCGATTGGTTATAGTATGTATGTGTGTTTTTGAGCAATATTCATTTTTAACAGTGTTATACTGTGTATTTATTGTAAATGTTTGGCATTCTAATGTTCTCCAGATGGCAGAATGTTCTATGTTTTTTTAAATATACATTTGTGCTCATAAGTTCACATACCATGGCAGAATTTATGATTTCTTGGCCATTTTTCAGAGAATATGAATGATAAGACAAAAACTTTTCTTTCACTCATGGTTAGTGTTTGACTGAAGCCATTTATTATCAATCAACTGTGTTCACTCTTTTTAAATCATAATGACAACAGAAACTACCCAAATGACCCTGAAGTTTACATACCCCAGTTCTTAATACCGTGTATTGCCCCCTTTAATATCAATGACAGCTTGAAGTTTTTTGTGGTATTTGTGTATGAGGCTCTATCTTCTCAGATGGTAAAACTGGCCATTCTTCCTGACAAAAAGCCTCCAGTTCCTGTAAATTATTGGGCTGTCTTGCATGAACTGCACGTTTGAGATCTCCCCAGAGGGGCTCAATGATATTGAGGTCAGGAGACTGAGATGGCCACTCCAGAACCTTCAATTTATTGTGCTGTAGCCAATGACAGGTCGACTTGGCCTTGTGTTTAGGATCATTGTCATGTTGGAATGTCCAAGTGCGTCCCATGCGCAGCTTCCGGGCTGATGAATGCAAATTTTCCTCCAGTATTTTTTTATAACATACTGCATTCATCTTGCCATCAATTCACACCAAATTTCCTGTGTCTTTGTAGCTCACACATCCCAAAAACATCAGCAATCCACCCCCGTGTTTCACAGTAGAAATAGTGTACCTTTCATCATAGGCCGTGTTGACTCCTCTCCAAATGTAGCGTTTATGGTTGTGGCCAAAAGCTCAATTTTGGTCTCATCACTCCAAATGACTTTGTGCCAGAAGGTTTGAGGCTTGTCTCTGTGCTGTTTGGCATATTGTAAGAGGGATACTTTGTGGCATTTGCATAGTAATGGCTTTCTTCTGGTGACTCAACCATGCAACCTGTAAGGATTCCAGGCCACCTTTTCACTCTCTCCTTGTTACTGAACATCCTACCTGTTCTTAAGTCGTCACCTGACTGCAAACAGGTGCTTAGTAATTAAACTAGAATGCAGCTAGCAGCAACACTGCAAACTCGCTCTTGAGATTACCTTAAAGCCTATGTTTGGATTACAAATAAGACCTTCATCCTAACTGTGTTTCTCATCATACTGAACAGTGGATTACAATAACTTACTTTCTTTCCCTAAAGGAATTAAACCTTGTTTTCATCAAGTAACTTTCTCTTTCAATACGAGCTATTCACAGCTCTCCCTAAAACCAGCATTCAGATCTTGATCACAGCCGCCACCACATCAGGAAACTGAACTCTCTCCTTTCAGTTCAAGATCAATTACACAGAGTTGCTGATACTCGCTAAATATCCATTGTAGCCGTTAACCGGCACCGGAGCCTCAGCTAACAAGCCGCTGTCAATCATCCTCTGTTCCGCCTCCTCCATCGCATCAACGGATTTCCACAGCGCAAGCCGCTGTCAATCAGTACCTGCGTTCCTCCCTCTGCTGCACGTAACTCCGCTCTATAGCGGTCACGGATTCCAGCCACTCTGTTGGAGAGACAGGTTCCCTGCATACCAGCGGTATTGATTGAGTCTCCTCTCCGCCTTCACTGTGTGACAGCTGATTCCTCTGTGTGTTAACAGAATAACTCTCAGGCAGCATTTACATATCGATCCTGAGTATTGCACTCCGGGTTCCTATACTGAGAATTATTGCATCTTATTTGATTTGAACTGTCTTCCTTATATGACTCCACTTGCGTCAAGTTAAATACAGCTGACCTCTTTTCATTATTTGATTACATACTTAGAAGGAGACCTATATCCTACCTTCTATTCTTAAACAAGATTAACCCTATTTCACCTATCATAAACAGTCTATGCTGTTAATAGCCTGTATACACTGGTGATACATTTCTATTCTACTTTAAGTCTGCAAGTGCGATTTTATTCCCTAACCTGTAAGGTTTCAGTCTGCTTGACGTTACAGAATTACTAAGCCTCCATGGATCCAGCAGACTTGCCAAATATTGTATACAACCTTTCCCACAGGGTGGATGAGCTCACTCAGGGTATGAGGGAGTTAAAGACTGAAAATGATAAACTAAAGAAAGTTATTCAGGATATCACAGCTTCAAAACCTCATACATCTGATTCTTCAATTGAACCTTTTATTTCCTCTCCTGAACCTTTCTATGGGGATAGAGCTTTATATAGGCAGTATAGAAATGCCTGCCTTCTGACTTTCACTCTAAAACCTGTCACCTATCCAAATGATAGAGTGAAGGTTCTAACTATGATCTCCTATCTGCGAGCAGAACCCCGTAAATGGGCTGATACCCTCTTTGAAACTAACAGTTCGATTCTCTCCTCCCTGCAATCATTTCTTGCTGTTATGGATGAGCTGTACTCTGACTCGAATGTACAGCTCACTGCGGAGACAAAACTCCGAAAGCTAAAACAAGGTAACAGGCCTGTGGAATCTTACATCACTGATTTTAAGCAATATGCAACCGATAGCCAATGGAACACCGTTGCATTAAAAAATCAATTTCGCCTAGGCCTGGCGGAGCAAGTCAAAGATGAATTAGCTCGCACTGAGCTCCCAGATACCTTGGAAGGTCTCATCAGACTTTCTATGCAGCTTGATCGTCGTCTCAGAGAAAGAAAATCTGAACGCCAATACGTTGAACCTAATTCTAGAAGACCTGCCATGTTGAACCATGGTCCTGTTCATCCTACTTCAAGTAAAGCTGAACCTATGGACATAGGTGTATTCAGAGGCCCACTATCTTCGGAGGAAAGATTCCGGAGAAAGTCCCGTGGCTTATGCATGTACTGTGGTTCACCCTCCCACTCAATCCGTGACTGTACTTCACTACACAAGAACAAAAACAGTAAGTCACATTCTTGCTTAAGCTCACTGATATTGCGTGATTCTCCAGTTCACTGTCTATTACCTCTCTCTTTGCAGTGGGACAACCGTCATACGAAGATAGAGGCAATAATTGACACTGGAGCACAAGAAAATGCTTCCATTGTATTGAAAAATAAAATTCCACTCTGCAAAAAATTGTCTCCTGTTTCTATTAAAGTTGTTGATGGTTCTGATATTTCATCTGGTCCTATCACGCATCATACCATTCCTATTCTTGTCACTACGATTGGGTTCCATCAAGAATACATCACTTTTGATGTAATCACATCACCTCTCTTCCCTATTGTCCTTGGCTTACGTTGGCTCCAGTTACATGAACCACACATCACATGGAGTTCTTTACGAGTGCATTTTGATTCACCTTATTGCAAGCAGACCTGTTTTCAACATGGTTCATTACTTCTCTTATCCGAAACTCCTCAAATACCCGAAGTCTACTTGGAATTCTCTGATGTGTTCAGCAAGAAGGAAGCGGAGACACTTCCCCCACATCGCCCTTATGACTGCCCTATCGATATAAAACCAGGCTTGTCTCCACCATTTGGTCGTCTCTATCCATTGTCAGAACCAGAACTTGTCCACCTGAAGACCTATCTGGATGATAATCTAAAAAAGGGTTTTATTCGTCCTTCTGTTTCTTCTGCTGCCTCTGGATTTTTCTTTGTTAGAAATAAGGATCAATCTTTACGCCCTATTATCGATTTTAGGGAACTAAATAAGATTACCGTCAAGAACCGATATCCGTTGCCACTCATCCCTGAATTGATTGAGAGATTGCAACATGCAACGATTTTCGCGAAACTGGATCTAAGAGGGGCTTACAACCTTGTCAGAATCAGGGAGGGCGACGAGTGGTTAACCGCTTTTCGAACCCGTTACGGTCTATTTGAATATCTGGTTATGCCATTTGGTCTCACTAACGCGCCTGCAACGTTCCAGTACTTCGTGAATGACATCTTCCATGATTTACTTGACGTTTGCGTCATAGTGTACCTGGATGACATACTCATCTACTCCAACAATATAGATGAACATATTAAACATGTGAGATGGATTCTCTCCCGTCTCCAAGTTCATCGGCTCTATGCTAAATTGGAGAAATGTGTCTTCCATACCTCGGAGATTGAGTTTCTCGGTTACTCCATTGGACCTGAAGGCATCAAGATGCAAGAGAACAAAGTTGACTCCGTGAAATCCTGGCCACAACCTACTAACAGGAAGGATTTGCAACGTTTCCTTGGATTCAGCAATTACTATAGAAAGTTTATTAGGAACTTCTCACATAAGGTTAAACCTCTTACCTCGCTTACTAGTGTTTCGGTTCCTTTCATTTGGAATGATGCTGCCTCGCAAGCTTTCCAGTCACTCAAAGAGTCCTTTACTTCTGCTCCCATATTGCAGTTTCCAGACCCCTCTTTGCAGTTCACTCTTGAAGTTGATTCCTCTGACTATGCCATTGGGGCAGTTTTATCACAACGGAAAGATCTTAAACAACTTCTCCATCCTGTAGCTTTTTACTCTGTTACTCTCCCCAGCAGAAATGAATTATTCAATCGGGGATAAAGAGTTGCTAGCTATTAAAAGAGCTTTTGAGAACTGGAGACACCTGTTGGAGGGCACAACCCTTCCCATTCTGATCTATACTGATCATCGTAATCTTGAATTTCTGCAAACAAACAAAACACTCTCAGGTAGACAAGTCCGTTGGAGTCTATACTTCTGCAGATTCAATTTTCAAATTATCTACAGACCAGGCAATAAGAATGGTAAGGCTGATGCCCTCTCCAGGAGAGATCCGAGGCCATTGAATACAGGAGAATCTACCTCGATCATACCGCCTGATAGATTCCTAGGGCTTCTACCTACTTTTGTCTCACGGATACAACAATCCCTACTCTCTGACGCTGAAATCCCGTACAACCAAGTTACCTACCGGAACAACTTGTACTTCCATGGAAGGCAAATATATGTACCAGAAGTCCTCAGGATGGATGTTATTAGACAACATAATAATCCTCCCCTATTGGGACATCCTGGCATAACCAAAACAAAAAAATTGCTCGACAGATCTTATTGGTGGCCTAACATGATGTCCACTGTAAAGGATTACATAAAAGATTGTACCATCTGTATCACTTCTAAAAAAGATAGGAATAAAACCTACGGTGCACTCATGCCAAGCGAAATTCCAAACAGGCCATGGCTTCACATTGGCATGGACTTCTTAGTGGAACTACCATTAAGCACTGGATTCAATACCATCCTTGTCATCACGGATATCCTAACTAAAATGGCGATATTTATCCCCTATCATAAACTTCCTACCTCCTATGAAACAGCTCAACTATTCCTGAAATCAGTCGTCAGATATCATGGTCTTCCAACTGTCATAATAACGGACAGAGGCACCCAATTTACCTCGAAGTTTTGGAAACATCTTACTCTACATCTACAAATGACCATCGTCTGAGTACCGCTTTTCACCCACAAAGCAACGGTCAGACCGAGAGACTAAATCAATGGCTAGAACAGTATCTGCGCTGTTATTCTTATCAGCAAACTGACTGGGCTCGTTATCTATACATGGCTGAGTTTGCTTATAACAATGCTACAAACAGTTCAACTAATCTATCACCCTTCTTTGCCAACTATGCCTTCCATCCCAACTTCGGAGTAGAGGAGACGCAAACTGTCGACTCCCCGATAGTCGATGACCTCTTACAAACCATTGCAGAGAATTTCTACTTCCTAAAACGGAATATCCTAAATGCCCAATCCTTACAGAAGAAAAACTACGATTCACACCGCCGACCTGCTCCTACCTATGCAGTTGGGGACAGGGTTTGGCTTTCCACGAAACATATCAAATTAGCAGTTCCTTGTAAAAAACTCTCTGGGTTATTTATCGGTCCATTTCTCATTACTCGTGTTGTGAACAGCAATGCCGTCACCTTGGACCTGCCATCATCTATACCTGTACATCCAACTTTTCATGTCTCCCTGTTGAAACCAGCCACTGATTCAACCCCTACCTCTAGTGTTTTGCCACCTGCTACCACACCGTTACTTTCGGATTCCTTTGAGGTGCAAGACCTTCTGGACTCCAGAATATGTAATAGGCAACTCCAATACCTGATTAGATGGAAAGGATACTCTCCGGATGATGACACCTGGGAACCTTATAACCATGTTGACGCCCCACACCTAGTATCCCGCTTCCACAGACGCTATCCACACCGTCCTAAACATCAAGCTGAGGATCGGCTTCCTTGGGGGGGGGGGCGTATGTAAGGATTCCAGGCCACCTTTTCACTCTCTCCTTGTTACTGAACATCCTACCTGTTCTTAAGTCGTCACCTGACTGCAAACAGGTGCTTAGTAATTAAACTAGAATGCAGCTAGCAGCAACACTGCAAACTCGCTCTTGAGATTACCTTTAAGCCTATGTTTGGATTACAAATAAGACCTTCATCCTAACTGTGTTTCTCATCATACTGAACAGTGGATTACAATAACTGAGTACTTTCTTTCCCTAAAGGAATTAAACCTTGTTTTCATCAAGTAACTTTCTCTTTCAATACGAGCTATTCACAGCTCTCCCTAAAACCAGCATTCAGATCTTGATCACAGCCGCCACCACATCAGGAAACTGAACTCTCTCCTTTCAGTTCAAGATCAATTACACAGAGTTGCTGATACTCGCTAAATATCCATTGTAGCCGTTAACCGGCACCGGAGCCTCAGCTAACAAGCCGCTGTCAATCATCCTCTGTTCCGCCTCCTCCATCGCATCAACGGATTTCCACAGCGCAAGCCGCTGTCAATCAGTACCTGCGTTCCTCCCTCTGCTGCACGTAACTCCGCTCTATAGCGGTCACGGATTCCAGCCACTCTGTTGGAGAGACAGGTTCCCTGCATACCAGCGGTATTGATTGAGTCTCCTCTCCGCCTTCACTGTGTGACAGCTGATTCCTCTGTGTGTTAACAGAATAACTCTCAGGCAGCATTTACATATCGATCCTGAGTATTGCACTCCGGGTTCCTATACTGAGAATTATTGCATCTTATTTGATTTGAACTGTCTTCCTTATATGACTCCACTTGTGTCAAGTTAAATACAGCTGACCTCTTTTCATTATTTGATTACATACTTAGAAGGAGACCTATATCCTACCTTCTATTCTTAAACAAGATTAACCCTATTTCACCTATCATAAACAGTCTATGCTGTTAATAGCCTGTATACACTGGTGATACATTTCTATTCTACTTTAAGTCTGCAAGTGCGATCTTATTCCCTAACCTGTAAGGTTTCAGTCTGCTTGACGTTACACAACCGATCTTTCTTCAAGTGCCTTCTTATTGTACATCTTGAAACAGCCACACCACATGTTTTCAGAGCGTCCTGTATTTCACCTGAAGTTATTTGTGGGTTTTTCTTTGCATCCCGAACAATTTTCCTGGCAGTTGTTGCTGAAATTTTAGTTGGTCTACCTGACCGTGGTTTGGTTTCAACAGAACCCCTCATTTTCCACTTCTTTATTAGAGTTTGAACACTGCTGATTTGCATTCTCAATTCCTTGAATATCTTTTTATATCCCTTTCCTGTTTTAGTTTAACTACCTTTTTCCCGCAGATCCTTTGACAATTCTTTTGCATTCCCCATGACTCAGAATCTAGAAACGTCAGTGCAGCACTAGATGAAAGATGCAAGGGTTTGTCAGGAGTCCAGAAACTATTTGACCTTTTATTCACACACACTAATTACAAGCAAACAGATCACAGGTGAGGATGGTTACCTTTAATAGCCATTCAAACCCCTTTGTGTCAACCTGTGTGAATGTTATCATGTCAAAATCACCAGGGTATGTAAACTTTTGATCACGGTCATTTGGGTAGTTTCTGTTGTCATTATGATTTAAAAAGAGTAAACACAGTTGATTGATAATAAATGGCTTCAGCCAAACACTAACCATGAGTTAAAGAAAAGTTTTGTGTTATCATTCATATTCTCTGAAAAATGGACAAGAAATCATAAATTCTGCCAGGGTATGTAAACATATGAGCACAAATGTATATTCCTATATATATTTGTATATATCTATAGCTATATATAATCATTATAGTTGTATATGGTACCAACATACTATAAGATATATGTGCAAATATGAATTTATGAATAAATTGAACATATTCTTTTATGTGAAGAACATTGGCATGTGAAATTTTCGTATTTTCATGTCGGGTTAGTGCTTTTGAGAATGTGATCATGTTTGCGCGTGAGCTGGTCTTTTTCCAATGAAAACTGTTTACTTTCCACTTATAATATGCGCGCAAAAAGCGTACTTCTAGCGCAGATAATGCTCGAGCAGGAGTGTTGAATAATGCTCCTCTTGTAATCGGGCCCATAACTATTTCAATATATATTATCCCTTTAATAAAAGGTTTTTTTCCAACTGTCCCATTTCTTTCATGTAATTAGCAAGAGTCCATGAGCTAGTGACGTATGGGATATACATTCCTACCTGGAGGGGCAAAGTTTCTCAAACCTTAAAATGCCTATAAATACACCCCTCACCACACCCACAATTCAGTTTTACAAACTTTGCCTCCCATGGAGGTGGTGAAGTAAGTTTGTGCTAGATTCTACGTTGATATGCGCTTCGCAGCAGGCTGAAGCCCGGTTTTCCTCTCAGAGTGCAGTGAATGTCAGAGGGATGTGAAGAGAGTATTGCCTATTTGAATACAATGGTCTTCCTCTAGGGGATCTATTTCATAGGTTCTCTGGTATCGGTCGTAGAGATTTCTTCTCCTACCTCCCTTTTCAGATCAACTATATACTCTTATATACCATTACCTCTACTGATTCTCGTTTCAGTACTGGTTTGGCTATCTACTATATGTAGATGAGTGTCCTGGGGTAAGTAAGTCTTATTTTTTGTGACACTCTAAGCTATGGTTGGGCACTTTATATGTAAAGTTCTAAATATATGTCTTTAAACTTATATTTGCCATGATTCAGGATAATCAGTATTCCTTCATTCAGTTTCATTATTTGGGATAATGCATATGAATAAATATTTTTTTCTTACCTTGAAAATTTTCAATTGACTATTATTCCCTGCGGGCTGTTAGGGTCGCGGGGGCAGAAAATGCTTCATTTTATTGCGTCATTCTTGGCGCAAACTTTCTTGGCGCAAAATTTTGTCATTTTGTTGTTTGTAGTTACGTCATTTTTTTGAAGCATGTGTATTCAGACGTTTTTTTGCGCCCAAAAATATGGGCGTCGGTTTCAGCGTCAGAGGATGTGGCGTCATTCTTGGCGCCAAAAAATATGGGCATTGTACTTAGCGCCAATAATGTGGGTGTCATACTTGGCGCCAAAAATGTGGGCATCATACTTGTTCCACTTTTTTCTCATATTATTTAAGTCTCACTTTTTTGTTGCTTCTGGTTGCTAGAGGCTTGTTTATTTTGCATTTTTTCCCATTCCTGAAACTGTCATTTAAGGAATTTGATAATTTTGCTTTATATGTTGTTTTTTTCTATTACATATTGCAAGATATTCAATACACTGTTCCTGTATCAAGAAATGCTGAGGGATTCCTGTTGACTGATATCAGTCCTACCAAAGCTAAGTTCATTTATTTTAATGTTATGAATGTTTATCTTTAGCTATGGTTTGTAATAAGTTATCATGATAAACTTTTACATGCAGAATCCATTAGTATTTATGCTTTATATATTGCTATTCTTTTTATATCTTATGTACAAGATATACTTAGAAATTTATATGAATATTTTTCTGATTCTATTTTAAAGGCTTTGACTGACATCCCGTCTTCTAATAAAATTTTTAGGTCTTTTTCAAACTTATTTTTAGTTGATGAAGTTGATGAAGTTTCAAATGACCAACAACATAATGAATTATCCTTCTCTGATGGTGCTTTTTTTCTCATTCAGAATTTTTCTTCATCAGATATTGACACTAACAAATCTACTTTTTTATTTTTTAATAAAGTACATTTGTTCTTTTTTCAAAAGGTGTTGGTTATTTTGGATATTGAAATATCTAGTCCTTTTGATTTTAAGGACTAGCTAACATTTAAATTCTGCTTATTTATCTTCTGTGGTTTCTTCAGAGGTTTTTTTCCAGTTCCTGATACTAGGGAATGGAATAGGCTGAGAATTTTCTTTAAGGTTTTTAAATTGTATTCTTTGCCAGCAGTTAGTTTTCAGTTTTGAGGAAAGATTCCCCAAGTTAATGGGGCTATCTCTACTCCTGCTAAATATACTATTATTCTTATAGCAAATAGTATTTATTATTTTCCTTCAGATGCTCGTATCTTATTTAAGGAAAATTATTTTCAGGTACGTTTCTTAGACCTGTAATTTATTTGGCTGATGTTGCAATTGCTGCATCTTTCTGGTTGGATACTTTAAGATCAAGTATCGGATTATGATTTTTCTTAGCATTGTTAAAAGGACAAAATCTTCTACTTATTTGAAGTTCAGACTAAGTGCTATTTCATTGTCTTGTTATCTTGCATTTGTTGATTGTGCAAGTCCAGTGTGTTGTCTGATCCTTTAACTTGATTAACATGCTAATAATTTCATTTGTGTTGTCATTTTATTAAATATTTTCGCAAATTAGGTTTAATCTATGTCTTTAGCTATTTTAGCTAGAAGAATTTTGTGATTTCAATCTTGGAATGCTAATTTGATTTCTAAAATCCATATTTCTTTTTTTCCAAGATAATCAATTATTTGGTTTCAATTATTTAACTGTTACTCTGGGCTTCAAGATTGAGTTCTAAGACTAAAACTTTAAGCTTATATTAGTTTTCTGTTCTTACTAAGGAACGGAATCCTGAATTCTTCCCCAAGTAACATGTTTATAATTGGAAGTTTTTTGGGGGTTTTTCTTCATTCAATTAAGCCTAAGTCAGCTCCCCAAATTTGCATGTAGGTGCGATTCTTATTCCAGCTTGGCTGGTAAGGGACATTTTTTGAAATTTGTTTGGTTCTATTCGGTCCAAACTTCTTAGACTTTGGGTACAGAATAGGTTTCAGAGTAAAACTGTCTGTGAGAAGTCTTTTTCTCTCTCATATTCCAGTAAGACTAACACTTTCCTGAAGTGTGTCTCAGACCTGGAGTTTTCTGGGGTATTTATTCCAGTTTGTTTTTAGGAACTGGGTTTTGGCGTTTTTTTCAAGACTATTCATTGTTCCAAAGATAGAGAATCTTTTTGAACTGTCATATAAGTGTACCATCTTTTAGAATGGTATTTATATGGTCTATTCTGCCTTTTTGGTCAGTGATGGCATTATTTGTTTACAATAGACACAATAGATGCATATCTTCATTTTCTGTTTTCATTCAGATTATTTTTATTTTCTGAGATTCTCTTTTTTTGACAAGCATTACCAATTTGTTGTTTTTCCTTCTGGTCTAGCGACAGCTCTAAGAATCTTTTCAAGGTTCTCAGTGTTCCTTATTTGGACGGTATCGTGGTACTGGCTCAGTCTTTTCGTTCTGCGGAATCTCATACGATTCAACTTTGTTGTTTCTTCAAGACATGGTTAGAGGATCTTTTTATCAAAAGCTCCTTGATTCCTCACACAAGGATCACCTTTTTTAGGTTTCCAGATATATTGTGTCAATGTTTTTGTCTCTAACAGACAAGTGACAAGTTTATTGGGTTCCGTTTGTCCGAACCTTCAGTCTCTATTATTTCCTTCAAGTTGCTATATATGCATGGAAATTTTAGGTTTTCATGGCTGTAGCATTGGTTTCGATTTCCTTTGCTCTTTTCATAGGAAACCTTTCCAGTTTTTTATGCTGAATAATGGTGCAGGGATTCTAGGATATAACTTTTTATATCTTTGAATCCTAAGGTTTAACTATCTTTGATTCGGTGGTTAAGATCACCATCATTTAGTTTTACAGGTCTCTTCGGTTCTTTCAACCTGGAGCATGATCTCTACAGATACGAGTGTTTTAGGTTGGGAGGCTGTCTGAGGATCTCTGTCAGCACAAGGGGTTTGGAAATCTCAGGAGGCGAGATTACCATTTGATATTTTGGAACTCCGTGCATTCTCAGAGTTCTTCAGTTTGGTTTCTTTTTGAAGAAGAGACGTTTTTTCAGACAGACAATGTCACAACTGTGGCGTATGTCAATCATCTGGGTGGGACTATCAGTTTTTAGGCTGTGACAGAAGTATCTCGGATATTAGCTTGGGCTAAATCCAGCTCCTATCTAATTTCTGTGGTCCTTTTCTCAGGTATAGACAATTGGGAAGCGGATTATCTCTGTTAATCAAGCTTTACATCCGGGAGAATGGTCTCTTTACCCAGATATGTTTTTCATTTTTTTCAGATGTGAGGGCTTCCAGAAATAGATCTGATGGCATCTTATCTAAACAAGGAACTTCCCAGGGGCCTATTCAGTTCCTGGGATCCTCAGGCGGAAGTAGTGTATGCATTAACAGTTTCTTGGAATTATCAATCTGCCTATATTTTTTTTTCGTCTCTGGTTCTTCTTTTTAGAGTGATTTTCTAAATCATCAGAGAGCAATATTTGGTGTAGCTGGTGGCTCCAGCATGGCCACACAGGTTTTGGTATATGGTTCTTGTTCGGATGTCCAGTTGCCAATCTTGGTTACTTCCATTAAGGCCAGACAATATATCTTAACATTCGTTTTTTTCATCAGGAATTCAAATTATTAATTTGATGGTATGAAAATGTAACGCTTAGTACTTAGTCATATAAGTTTCTCTGACTCAGTGATTAATACTATGTTGCAGGCTCGAAAATCTGTGTCTAGTATGATTTATTATCGAGTTTGGAAGATTTACATCTCATGATGCTCTTCTTATGAATTCTCTTGGCATTCTTTTAGAATTCCTAAGATTTTATAGTTCTTCATAAGGTTTTGTCTGCATGTTCCTTGAAAGGACAAATCTCTGCTTTGTCTGTGCTGTTTCACAGTAAGAATTGCTAAATCTTTCTGATATTCATTGTTTTGTTCAGGTTTTGGTTCGTATCAAGCCTGTCATTAAGCCAATTTCTCCTCCTTGGAGTCTTATTTTGGTTCTGAAGGCTTTACAGGCTCTTCTGTTTGAGCATATGCTTTCTTTGGACATTAATTACTTTAATGGAAAGTATTGTTCTTTTTAGACATCTCTTCAGCTAGAACAGTTTTTGAATTATCTGTTCTTTCTTGTAAAATCTCCTTTTTCTGATTTTCATCAGGATAAGGTGGTTTTTGCTGTCCTCATTTCAATTTTTACCTAAAGTTGTGAATTCTAACAACATTAGTAGAGGGATTATTGTCCCTTCCTTGTGTCCTAATCCTAAGAATTCTTTGGTAAGATTCTTACATTCTTTGGATGTGGTAAGAGTTTTGAAATATGTTGAAGCTACTCAGATTTCAGACAGACTTCTAGTCTATTTGTTATCTTTTTTGGTTTTAGGAAGGTCAGAAGGCTTCTGCCTTTTCTTTGGCATCTTGGTTAAGGCTTTTGATTCATCATGCTTATTTAGAGTCGGGTTACGGCTCATTCTACTAGGTCAGTTTCTACTTCCTGGACTTTTAAGAATGAAGCTTCTGTTGATCAGATTTGCAAAGCAATGACTTGGTCTTCTTTGCAAATTTTTACTAAATTCTACCATTTTGATGTTTTCTCTTCTTCAGAAGCAGTTTTTGGTAGAATAGTACTTCAGGCAGCTGTTTCAGTTTGATTCTGCATATATTTCATTTTTTTTCATTATTAAAATTGAAACTTTTGTTTGGGTAGTGGATTATTTTTTTCAGCGGAATAGGCTGTCTTTATCTTATCCCTCCCTCTCTAGTGACTCTTGAGTGGAAGTTCCACATCTTGGGTATCTGCTATCCCATACGTCACTAGCTCATGGACTCTTGCTAATTACATGAAAGAAAACATAATTTATGTAAGAACTTACCTGATAAATTCATTTCTTTCATATTAGCAAGAGTCCATGAGGCCCACCCTTTTTGTGATGGTTATGATTTTTTTGTATAAAGCACAATTATTCCAATTCCTTATTTTTGATGCTTTCGCTCCTTTCTTATCACCCCACTTCTTGGCTATTCGTTAAACTGAATTGTGGATGTGGTGAGGGGTGTATTTATAGGCATTTTAAGGTTTGGGAAACTTTGCCCCTCCTGGTAGGAATGTATATCCCATACGTCACTCGCTCATGGACTCTTGCTAATATGAAAGAAATTAATTTATCAGGTAAGTTCTTACATAAATTATGTTTTCAACCATCAGGATTCAGGACATTGAGCTTGCAACGTTCTACACTGTTACTGCTTTATTATTACAATAATTTATTTATATTTATGTCTCAATATGCCTGCATAGGAGGCTTTTTAAGGGGTATGTCCTTTAAATTAAAAAAAAAAGTCAAACGTTGCTAACTAAAGGGAATGTCAAGTTACTAATAGTGCCCCACGGCATTGGATAGACTTTTAAAAATTAACAAGGGTTTAATTTATGAAATCTTTTATATGTATATATTTTGCAGATTTTTTTTACCTATTTACTGCTGCGATGATAAACGCAGCTTTCCCGCCCGCCATTGTCAAATTAATTGACAGATGACGATTTGTAAAATAACTTATCCTTGGGGAAACAAATCGTCATCTGTCAATCAATTTGACAAAATGGCGAACGGGAGAGCTGCGCTTATGGTCGCAATGGTAAATAGGTAAAAATTCTGCAAAATATATACATATAAAAGATTTTATGAATTAAACCCTTGTTCATTTCTAAAAGTCTATCCAATGCTGTGGGGCACTAGTAGTAACTTGACATTCACTTAAATAAAAATTTAAAATATTTTTTTTAAAACATTTATGTTGTATACATATCTTCTATATGTACTGTGCATGCATAAAATGTTGTAATGTCTTTATAAGGTTGTCTTAAAGGAACAGTAAATACAGTAGATTGGCTAAATCAACAAATGCATGATAAAAAGACAATTACAATAGCACTTAGGCCTCCATTACATATGCAGCGTCGCCCGAAAAATCCTCCGCCGCCAGATTTTATGCGATTTTGGTATTACATATACGACGTAGCATACAAGTTACACGCGTATATTTCACCCATCGCTCGCAATTATTACTCCCATAGGCTAACATAGAACCGTGTTGCAAATCGGTATCCAATATCCAGCGCAAGGAATTACGTGGCGAAAATGGAGAAATCTTACTCCATTTTTACCTCGAACCGTGTTGCAAATCGGTATCCAATATCCAGCGCAAGGAATTACGTGGCGAAAATGGAGAAATCTTACTCCATTTTTACCTCGTCATAAAAGGCAGCCATAGCAGGCCTTGCGCTGAGTATGGGAGCACCGTAACTCCCGAAAATGCCTGCAAAAATAAACTAACACCTAACGCATGTGCAATGTCTATCTACATGTCAACCGCAATCCCCCACCGCAATAACTAATAAAGTCTATTAACCCCTTAACCGCCATAGCCCACAACGCAATAAACCTAATCAAGTATTAACCCCTAAACCGCCATAGCACACACCGCAATAAACCTAATCAAGTATTAACCCCCTAAACCGCCATAGCCCACAACGTAATAAACCTAACCCCCCCTAAATAAACTTAAGTTACCTAATTTACAAAATAGTAAAGTTACTATTAAATATAAAAAAAAATACACTACTTTTAAAATACAAATAAACTAAGTATAAATTAAAGGGGCAGTCTAATCAATATTCAGGAGTAGACTGTCCCTTTAAGCAAGAATTACAGAAAATAAAAAAATCTAAGATTACAGAAAATAAAAAATAAAATTACAAAATTTTAAATAAATTACACCTAATCCCGATGAAAATAAAAAAGCCCCCGTAATCTAATCAACTACCAGTAGCCCTTAAAAGGACTTTTTGCAGGGCATTGCCCCAAGATAATCTCTTTTGCAAAAAAAATACACACAGCCCCCCCCCCTACCAGTAATTACCCCCACCACCAAACCCCCCCAAAAAAAATACTAACACTAAAGACGCTAAACTACCCATTGCCCTGGGCATTTGTTGGGCATTGCCCTTAAAAGGGCATTCAGCTCTTTTGCTGCCCACCCTATCTAAATAAAATAAATCCCCCCAAAAACCCCTTAAAAAACCCTAAGTCTAACCCCCAAGTGGTCCTCACCTGTCCTGAAGTTCTTCCAAGCGGCTGTTTTCGGCTAAGGCGTGGAGGTTCCTCTTCATGCGATCGTCCGCCGCACACTGAAGAAAGAATTCAAGGTACCCCATATTTATTGGGGTACCTTGAATTCCTATTGACTGAAATTTTCAAAATCAGCTAATAGGATGAGAGCTACTGAAATCTTATTTGCTGATTTGAACAGCCAATAGGATTTCAGAAGCTCTCATTCTATTGGCTGTTTTGAAAAATTCAGCAGCCAATAGAATGAGAGCTACTGAAATCTTATTGGCTGATTTGAACAGCCAATATGATTTTAGTAGCTCTTATCCTATTGGCTGTTTTGAAAAATTCAGCCAATAGGAATGCAAGGTACCCCAAATTGATTGCGGTACCTTGCATTCAATATTCAGTATACCACGGACATCAGATGTAGGGTAGCCTCCATGTCGCCATGGACCGCTGACGCAGAGGATCGCCACATCTGGAAAGACCGCCCCGCGTCGCCTTCGCTCTGGATGAAGATAATGGACCAGCCTTGAAGAAGACCTCTGCCGGACCTTTGAAACCGTGAGTACCTATTTTTGGCTTTAGTGTTAGGCTTTTTTTAAAAAAAAAATGTTGGGGGGGGTTATTTTTTAACTTAGGGGTTTTTTTTTTTTTTTGGGCACTTTGAAAAAGAGCTGAATGCCCTTTTAAGGGTAGTGAAAAAGAGCTAAATGCCCTTTTAAGGGCAATGCCCATACAAATTCCCTTTTAAGGGCAATGCCCATACAAATGCCCTTTCCAGGGCAATGGGTAGATTAGGTTTATTACTGTTAGTTTTTTTTTTTTTGGGGGGGGGGGGGTTGGTAGGTGGGGGGTTTTACTGTTAGGGGGGGACTTTGTTTATTTTTAATGTAAAAGAGCAATGCCCTACAAAAAGCCCTTTTAAGGGCTATTGGTAGTTTAGTATTAGATTAGGGGGTGTTTTTATTTTGGGGTGGCTTTTTTATTTTTATAGGGATTAGGTATAATTTTTTTTATTTTGGATAATGTGTTTATATTTTTCTGTATTTCAATTTTTTGAAGCTTGGGGGGTTGTATTTACAACATAAAGACTGCCCTCTGGGCAGGCTTACCAACTAGTTATGAAATAATTTAATTGAAGCTAATTTGATAATAGAAGTACTTTGGAAAGTTGTTTAAAACTTTATGCTCATTCTATATCATGAAATATATGTGTTTCATGTCTCTTTAACATGTAAATAATATTTACTATTATTTGTTTGCATAGCCAGCAAACTATTATTAGTAATGGTTTTTCCTCTGTCAGGGCTTTTAACACAGCAATTCACTTATGCACAATTACATACATTCTACACGTTCACATAGCTACTAAATCAGTGTTGCTATTTCTTAATATTTTTAATCCAATAAATATTTTATCAAAAAGCTGAGTAGCTTTCATCTGTGTATTCAGTGTGGGTAAAGTTTTGTACCATACATCTCTTTATAGATGTGAATGTCAACTCTTACAGATGTGATTCCTTTCATTTGTTACGAACAGCTTATTCACTGGAGATTTAAATAATTCAGAGGCCAGATACAATATTTGTTATAAAAGTACAGCTACAAGACTTTTCCATTTTTTTTTATTAAAAAGTGATATCAGCATTAGTGATTAGTATTTGAAATTCAGATTAAATAGTGTTACTAATCCTTTCACTCTTAAATAGATATGAAGTTTGGGCTAAAGATAGCTGTAATTTAGATTAAAATATTTCATGCATCAGACCTCAACCATTTCTATGCTATCCTGTTCTGTAAAGTTTCTCTCTACACACTATAGTACAGTTGAAGAAAGTTCTTATATTATGGAGATAAGTGTTTACCTTTATGACTATCCCTTATAAAGCATTCTGAAATGATTGGTATACTCCTATTTCTACCGTTATAGTAGACTTTATATTTTAAAATTGCTTACAGAAGGCCATAAGCATTGTTCTATCAAATGGAAAATGTTCTACAAGAAAAAAGAGTTAAAGGGACAGTATACACTAATTTTCATTTAACTGCATGTAATAGACACTACTATGAGCACAATGTTATCTATATGAAACACAAGAACTAACGCCCTCTAGCTGTGAAAAACTGTCAAATGCATTCAGATGAGAGGCGGCCTTCAAGGGCTTAGAAATTACCATATGAGCCTACCTCGGTTTAGCTTTCAACGAAGAACAACAAGAGAACAAAGCAAATTTGATGATAAAAGTGAATTAGAAAATTGCATGCCATGAGGCCTACTTATCAAGCCGTCAACCGCAAATACACTGGAATTCCGCAGCGTAATTGTGGAAAGCTTGATTCCCCTTAGTTATCAAAGCCTACAGACCGGCAAAAGTAGAAATTTGGATTGAGGTCGCATTCTATTGGCTGATTGGATCAGCCAATAGGATGAAAGCTCAATCCTATTGGCTGATTGCAACAGCCAATAGGATTTTTTCAACCTTAATTCCGACTGGCTGATAGAATTCTGTCAGCCAATCGGAATCTAAGGGACGCCATCTTGAATGACGTCATTTAAAGGAACCTTCATTCCGAAGAAGTCATCGTAAGAAGAGTCTGGGTGAAGACTTCTGCGGGCTGGATGAAGACTTCGGCCGGCTTCGATGAGGACTTCTGCCGCTTCGTTGAGGATGGATGTCGGCTCTTCAGAAACTGTAGTTGGATCTTCGGGGGTTAGTGTTAGGATTTTTTAAGGGTTTATTGGGTGGGTTTTATTTTTAGGTTAGGGTTTGGGCAGCAATAGAGCTAAATGCCCTTTTAAGGGCAATGCCCATACAAATGCCCTTTTCAGGGCAATGGGGAGCTTAGGTTTTTTTAGTTAGGTTTTTATTTGTGGGGGTTGGTTGTGTGGGTGGTGGGTTTTACTGTTGGGGGGGTATTTGTATTTTTTATTTACAGGTAAAAGAGCTGATTTCTTTGGGGTAATGCCCCACAAAAGGCCCTTTTAAGGGCCATTGGTAGTTTATTGTAGGCTAGGGTTTTCTCTTGTAAGGTGTATCCAGTCCACGGATCATCCATTACTTGTGGGATATTCTCCTTCCCAACAGGAAGTTGCAAAAGGATCACCCACAGCAGAGCTGCTATATAGCTCCTCCCCTAACTGCCATATCCAGTCATTCTCTTGCAACTCTCAACAAGCATGGAGGTAGTAAGAGAGAAGTGGTGTAACGTAGTTGTTTTTTACTTCAATCAAAAGTTTATTTTTAATGGTACCGGAGTTGTACTATTTTGTCCCAGGCAGAAAATAGAAGAAGAATCTGCCTGTGATTTCTATGATCTTAGCAGGTTGTAACTAAGATCCATTGCTGTTCTCACACATGTCTGAAGAGAGAGGTAACTTCAGCGGGGGAATGGCATGCAGGTTATCCTGCTATGAGGTATGTGCAGTTAACATTTTTTCTATAAGATGTGAATGCTAGAAAATGCTGCTGTTACCAGATTTATGTAAGGTAAGCCTCAATTCAGTGATTTAATAGCGACTGGTATCATTCTTACTTTCTGAGGTAATTTAAAAATTTTCCTGGCATGTTTAAACGTTTTTATATATACTTTGGTGATAAAACTTTATTGGCGCCTAGTTTTTTTCCACATGGCTGGCTTAAATTTGCCTAGAAACATTTTCCTGAGGCTTTCCACTGTGTTACTATGAGTGGGAGGGGCCCAATTTAGCGCTTTTTTGCACAGTAACTTTTACAGACTGAGACATCCAGCTTCCTCCAGAAGTCCCCTGAATGCTATAGGACCTCTCTCAAGGGCTCTTAGGCTTTCCAAAATCGTTTGTTGGGGAAGGTAGGCCCACAGCAAGGCTGTGGCAGTTTGGTGTGCTGTTAAAAAACGTCTATATTGTTTTTTTTATTCGTTTTTTGAACTAAGAGGTTAATCATCCATTTGCAAGTGGGTGCAATGCTCTGTCAGCTTATTATACACACTGTAAAAATTTTGCTTGATTTACTGCTTTTTTTCACTGTTTTCAAATTCTGACAAAAATTGTTTCTCTTAAAGGCACAGTACCGTTTTTATTTTTTGCTTGTTAACTTGATTTAAAGTGTTTTCCAAGCTTGCTGGTCTCATTGCTAGTCTGTTTAAACATGTCTGACATAGAGGAAACTCCTTGTTCATTATGTTTAGTAGCCATGGTGGAACCCCTTCTTAGAATGTGTACCAAATGTACTGATTTCACTTTAAGTAATAAAGATTATATTCTGTCTTTAAAAAATTTATCACCAGAGGAATCTGACGAGGGGGAAGTTATGCCGACTAACGTGTCAGACCCTTTGACTCCCGCTCAAGGGACTCGCGCTCTAATGGCGCCAAGTACATCTAGTGCGCCCATAGCATTTACTTTACAAGACATGGCGGTGGTCATGGATAATACCCTGTCAGCGGTATTATCCAGACTACCTAGGTTTAGAGGAAAGCGAGACAGCTCTGGAGTTAGAAGAAATACAGAGCATACTGCCGCTTTAAGAGCTATGTCTGATACTCCCTCACAATATACAGAAGCTGAGGAAGGAGAGCTTCTTTCTGTGGGTGATGTTTCTGACTAAGGGAAAAAGATTCAACCTGATTCTGATATGTCTACATTTAAATTTAAGCTTGAACACCTCTGCGTGTTGCTCAGGGAGGTTTTAGCTGCTCTGAATGACTGTGATACATTTGCAGTGCCAGAAAATTGTGTAGATTGGACAAATACTATGCAGTGCCGGTGTGCACTGATGTTTTTCCAATACCTAAAAGGTTTACAGAAATTATTACTAAGGAATGGAATAGACCAGGTGTGCCGTTCTCGCCCTCTCCTATTTTTAAGAAAATGTTTCCAATAGACGCCACCACACGGGACTTATGGCAGACAGTCCCTAAGGTGGAGGGAGCAGTTTCTACCCTAGCTAAGCGTACCACTATCCCTGTCGAGGACAGTTGTGCTTTCTCAGATCCAAGGGATAAAAAGTTAGAGGGTTACCTTAAGAAAATGTTTATTCAACAAGGTTTTATTCTACAGCCCCTTGCATGCATTGCCCTAGTCACTGCTGCTGCGGCCTTCTGGTTTGAGTCTCTGGAAGAGGCTTTACAGGTAGAGGAGACCCCATTGGATGACATACTTGACAAGCTTAGAGCACTTAAGCTAGCCAATTCTTTTGTTTCTGATGCCATTGTTCATCTGACTAAACTAACGGCTAAGAATTCTGGTTTTGCTATTCAAGCGCGTAGGGCGCTATGGCTTAAATCATGGTCAGCTGACGTTATTTCAAAGTCTAAACTGCTTAACATTCCCTTCAAGGGGCAAACCCTATTCGGGCCTGGTTTGAAGGAGATAATTTCTGATACCACTGGAGGAAAAGGTCATGCCCTTCCACAGGATAGGTCCAAATCAAGGGCCAAACAGACTAATTTTCGTGCCTTTCGAAACTTCAAGGGGAGTACGGCATCAACTTCCTCTAATGCAAAACAAGAGGGAACTTGTGCCCAGTCCAAGTCGGTCTGGAGACCTAACCAGACCTGGAACAAAGGTAAGCAGGCCAAAAAGCCTGCTTCTGCCCCTAAGACAGCATAAAGTATCGGCCCCCTATCCGGTAACGGATCTAGTAGGGGGCAGACTTTCGCTCTTTGCCCAGGCTTGGGCAAGAGATGTCCAGGATCCCTGGGCGTTGGAAATTGTATCCCAGGGATATCTTCTGGACTTCAAATCTTCTCCTCCAAAAGGGAGATTTCACCTTTCACAATTATCTGCAAACCAGATAAAGAGAGAGGCATTCTTACACTGTGTTCAAGACCTCCTAGTTATGGGAGTGATCTCAAGATTTTAAACAAATTCCTCAGAGTTCCATCATTCAAGATGGAGACTATTCGTACCATCCTACCTATGATCCAGGAGGGTCAATACATGACTACAGTGGATTTAAAGGATGCTTATCTTCACATCCTGATACACAAAGATCATCATCGGTTTCTCAGGTTTGCCTTCCTGAACAGGCATTACCAGTTTGTAGCTCTTCCCTTTGGGTTAGCTACAGCCCCAAGAATCTTTACAAAGGTTCTGGGGTCATTTCTGGCGGTCCTAAGACCGCGGAGCATAGCAGTGGTCCCTTATTTAGACGACATTCTGATACAGGTGTCAAATTTCCAAATTGCCAAGTCTCATACGGACATAGTTCTGGCATTTCTGAGGTCGCATGGGTGGAAGGTGAATGAGGAAAAGAGTTCTCTATCCCCTCTCACAAGAGTCTCCTTTCTGGGAACTCTAATAGATTCTGTAGAAATGAGGATTTACCTGACAGAGTCCAGGTTATCAAAACTTCTAAATTCCTGCCATGTTCTTTATTCCACTTCTCGCCCTTCCGTGGCTCAGTGTATGGAAGTAATCGGCTTAATGGTAGCGGCAATGGACATAGTGCCGTTTGCACGTCTACATCTCAGACCGCTGCAACTATGCATGCTCAGTCAGTGGAATGGGGATTACACAGATTTGTCCCCTCTACTAAATCTGGATCAAGAGACCAGGGATTCTCTTCTCTGGTGGCTATCTCGGGTCCATCTGTCCAAGGGAATGACCTTTCGCAGGCCAGATTGGACAATTGTAACGACAGATGCCAGACTTCTAGGCTGGGGGGCAGTCTGGAACTCCCTGAAGGCTCAGGGATCGTGGACTCAGGAGGAGACACTCCTTCCAATAAACATTGGCCTCAGCTAGCGACAATGAGGTTCATCAGATTTCAGTCGGACAACATCACAACTGTGGCTTGCATCAACCATCAAGGGGGAACAAGGAGTTCCCTAGCGATGTTAGAAGTCTCAAAGATAATTTGCTGGGCAGAGATTCACTCCTGCCACCTATCAGCTATCCATATCCCAGGTGTAGAGAACTGGGAGGCGGATTTTCTAAGTCGACAGACTTTTCATCCGGGGGAGTGGGAACTCCATCCGGAGGTGTTTGCACAATTGATTCATCGTTGGGACAAACCAGAACTGGATCTCATGGCGTCTCGCCAGAACACCAAGCTTCCTTGTTACGGATCCAGGTCCAGGATCCCCAAGGCAACGCTGATAGATGCTCTAGCAGCGCCTTCGTCCTTCAACCTGGCTTATGTGTTTCCACCGTTTCCTCTGCTCCCTTGTCTGATTGCCAAAATCAAGCAGGAGAGAGCATCGGTGATCTTGATAGCGCCTGCGTGGTCACGCAGGACTTGGTATGCAGATCTGGTGGACATGTCATCCTTTTCACCATGGACTCTGCCGCTGAGACAGGACCTTCTACTTCAAGGCCCTTTCGACCATCCAAATCTAATTTCTCTGAGGCTGACTGCCTGGAGATTGAACGCTTGATTTTATCAAAGCGTGGTTTCTCCGAGTCAGTCATTGATACCTTAATTCAGGCACGAAAGCCTGTCACCAGGAAAATCTATCATAAGATATGGTGTAAATATCTTTATTGGTGTGAATCCAAGGGCTACTCATGGAGTAAGGTCAGGATTCCCAGGATATTATCTTTTCTCCAAGAAGGATTGGAGAAAGGATTTTCAGCTAGTTCCTTAAAGGGACAGATTTCTGCGCTGTCTATTCTTTGCACAAGCGTCTGGCGGATGTTCCAGATGTTCAGGCATTTTGTCAGGCTTTAGTTAGAATCAAGCCTGTGTTTAAACCTGTTACTCCACCTTGGAGCTTAAATTTGGTTCTTAAAGTTCTTCAGGGGGTTCCTTTTGAACCTCTTCATTCCATAGATATCAAACTTTTATCTTGAAAAGTTCTTTTTTTGGTAGCTATTTCCTCGGCTCGTAGAGTTTCCGAGTTATCTGCCTTACAATGTGATTCTCCTTATCTGATCTTCCATGCAGATAAGGTAGTTCTGCGTACCAAACCTGGGTTTTTACCTAAGGTGGTATCTAATAAGAATATCAATCAGGAGATTGTTGTTCCATCATTGTGTCCTAATCCTTCTTCAAAGAAGGAATGTCTATTACAGAATCTTGACGTGGTTCGTGCTTTAAAGTATTATTTACAAGCTACTAAAGATTTTTGTCAAACATCTGCTTTGTTTGTTGTCTACTCTGGACAGAGGAGAGGCCAAAAGGCTTCGGCAACCTCTCTTTCATTTTGGCTAAGAAGTATAATCCGCTTAGCTTATGAGACTGCTGGCCAGCAGCCTCCTGAAAGGATTACAGCTCATTCTACTAGAGCTGTGGCTTCCACATGGGCCTTTAAAAATGAGGCTTCTGTTGAACAGATTTGCAAGGCGGCGACTTGGTCTTCGCTTCATACCTTTTCAAAATTCTATAAATTTGATTCTTTTGCTTCTTCGGAGGCTATTTTTGGGAGAAAGTTTTTACAGGCAGTGGTACCTTCCGTTTAAGTACCTGCCTTGTCCCTCCCTTCATCCGTGTACTTTAGCTTTGGTATTGGTATCCCACAAGTAATGGATGATCCGTGGACTGGATACACCTTACAAGAGAAAACATAATTTATGCTTACCTGATAAATTTCTTTCTCTTGTGGTGTATCCAGTCCACGGCCCGCCCTGTCATTTTAAGGCAGGTATTTTTTAGATTTTAAACTACAGTCACCACTGCACCCTATGGTTTCTCCTTTCTCTGCTTGTCTTCGGTCGAATGACTGGATATGGCAGTTAGGGGAGGAGCTATATAGCAGCTCTGCTGTGGGTGATCCTCTTGAAACTTCCTGTTGGGAATGAGAATATCCCACAAGTAATGGATGATCCGTGGACTGGATACACCACAAGAGAAATAAATTTATCAGGTAAGCATAAATTATGTTTTTTTATTTTGGGGGGGGGGGGGGGGCTTTTTTATTTTCATAGGGCTCTTAGTTTAGGTGTAATTAGTTTAAATCTTTGATAATTTATTTTTTATTTTGTGCAACTTAGTGTTTATTTTTTTTGTAACTTAGTGTTTGATATTTTTTGTAACTTAGTTGTTAGTTTTTTGCAACTTTGTAATTTTTATTATAGATTTAAATTATATGAGTAGGGTTAGGTGTTTAAATATATAATACAGTTAATTTAATTTGTAGTTTAATGTAGTTTTAGTATACCAGTTAGGGTAGATTAATTATTAGTTTAATATAGTTTAATGTCATTTTAGTATAATAGTTAGGGTAGATTATTAGTTTAATATAGTTTAATGTAATTTTAGTATAACAGTTAGGGTAGGTTAATTAATAGTTTAATATAGTTTAATGTAATTTAGTATAATAGGGTAGAATAATTAATAGTTTAATATAGTTTAATGTATATTTGGTATAACAGGGTAGATTAATTAATAGTTTAATATAGTTTATTTTAATTCTAAAGGTAAGTTTTAATTTATTATAAGATAGGGATGAGCTAATATTTAATATAAAGTTAGCGGGGTGTTAGGTTTAGGGGTTAATTTAGTTTATGGTGATGTGGGGGGCTGGCAGTTTAAGGGTTAATAGGTTTAGTAAGCGGTAGTGATGTGGGAGGCCAGAGGTTTAGGGGTTAATACCTTTAGTTAGTTGTGGCGGGATAGGGGTTAATAACTTTATTAGAGTTGCGGTGGGGTCCGGGAGCGGCAGTTTAAGGGTTAATAACGTTATTAGAGTTGCAGTGGGGTCCGGGTGCGGCGGTTTAGGGGTTAATAGCTTTATTAGGGTTGCGATGGGCTCCAGTAGCGGAGGGATAAGGGTTAATAACTTCATTTAGTTGTGGCGGGGTCCGGGAGCAGCGAGATAGGGGTTAAACATTTTAGTATAGTGGTGGTGTTTAGTGACAGTATACAAATAAAGCTGTGAAAAAGCCGAATAGCAGCGAGATCGATGACTGTTTAGTTAACAACAGTCCACTGCTCATCGCCGCCGTACTTGGTGCACGGCTTTTTGAAATCTTTTTATATAACTATGGAGAGCGTATTCAGGTCCGCGGCAGCGATGTCAGGCGAGCGTATTGGTGCCATCGAATGCAAGTAAGTTGACGGCTTGATAATTAGGCCTCTATATCTGAATCATGAAAGTTTAATATGGACTTTACTTTGCCTTTAACTAGTATCTTCCTTTAAACAAATAATAATAATAAAGCACATTAAGGGCCAGATTACGAGTAGAGGGCTATTGTTAGTGCGAGGACCGTAAACGTGATTGCAAGATCAGTGTTTTTTACACGCTCTTGTTTAAATTACCGCAAATTTGTTTGCGGATTGTGTGGTAATTTATGCTACCAATATTTTCTATGCGTGGCTTTGAGCGGCAATGTCCGCTCGTATTTTAAGTTGACAGTAAATGCGATTGCTCAAGCGCAATTGCATTTAATGCTAAAAAAAATTACGCGACCAGGATGAAGATGGAGCGCCGCCACCCGGATTCAACTTTGGTGAGTACTATCTTTGGGATTTAGTGTTAGGATTTGTTTGCGTGTTGTTGTTTTTTTTTTGTTTGTTCTTTATAGATTAGGTTTTTTGTTTTTATTTTGGGCATCAAAAGAGATTTTTTAAATAGCCTTTTTTAGGGGGTGGGGGTTACTTGTAGATTGGTGGCGTTGTTGTTTTTTTTTTCTTTATTGCAAAAGAGCTAAATCACTTTATGGCAATGCCCTACAAAAGGTCCTTTTAAGGGCTATTGCTGTAGTTTAGTGTTAGTATCGTTTTTATTTTTTTGGGGGTGTGTTTTTTAAGTAAGGATTTAGAATAAGTATAACTGTTTTTTTATTGTTGGTATTTTTTTTTCTCCCCTGTAATAGTGGGGGTTGTGGTGCTTTAGGGGTTAATAGAGTAGTGGGGTAGTTTGCAGTGGGGGTTTTGGCGTTTAGGTGTTAATAGTGTAAAGGGGAATTTGCAGTGGGCAATGCGATTTGTTAGGGGTTAATAGTGTAGTGGGGACCTTGCGGTGGGCTATGAAGTGTATTAGGGGTTAAAAGTGTAGTGGGGACTTTGTGCCGGGCTATGTGGCTGGTAAGGGATTATTAGATTAGGAGGTTTAAGGTAATTTCTGGTTAGCACGCGAGTATAGGTGTTAGATTTTTTACACTTTTCTCTCCCCATTAAAGTCTATGGGAGAGTACATTATATTCTAACTTCTGCTCTTTGTACGCATCAGGTTAGCACGAGCAAAACATATTTACTTTCCACTTGTAATACACCCGCTACCCGACGTGCGCAAAGAGCAGAAGTCGAGCGGAGTTTGTGTGTGAGCAGGAGTAGTAATTAACGATCCACTCGTAATCTAGCCTTATGTGATTTATGCAATTTTTTATGTCACTTTGAAATACAGAAAATAAAGTTATTGTTTTCTGTGAAATTTAAAAAGAATTGTTTCTATTTTCCTATATATGCCATATTTATTGTTCAGAACTAATAAACTGATATGAATTGATTGTTTAATAATTATTGCAATCATTTTATCTCTGAAATCAAGCTTGGGGGAAGAGTACAATGTAGTTGATTAGGTTTATTGACTCCTAATACTACTTTTTCAACATTGGAATAATCACAGTGCAAATAACAACACTATTCTCATATTGGAAAAATATGGAATCAAATATCTGAAAAGTCACCTGTACAATAAATGGACGTCTTTACAATCTATCTAACCACAAGTTATTGACTAAATATCGACAACAAAATCAACATTTTGAATTCAACATCGAAAGGCACCTTATAAACTCCCACAGATTGACCAATAACACACAACGGTTAAACAATGATGATATCGGCCACTGATATACACATGATGGTGTTCATAGGCCAACAGTAGCAGAGCCGTTTTTGATGATGATCTTCCATGCCAAATAAGAGTACAAATCATCCATCTTGGATTTGAATGTTTGTTGTGCAGATGTATTTTTTTGTGTATCAATTTGTTTTTTAGCAATTGTCAGCCAGTATCCGTTAATGGTGCTGTTGTTGGGAAATGGAAATCAAGGGCCGAATAATCTAAACCTCACAATTTCAGTTGTGGTTTTTCCTACTGACCCTTGCAGGAGCTGCCCTGGTGGAATTATTGCAAAAAAGGAGCAGTCCCTGCAAGTAGCGAGATGTCTTCTATTGAAAGTAATGGAGCTCGCTGGAAAGGGCCACTTTGCACTGTGGACGAAAGTTAGCAGTGAGCAGGGGTGCACTTTAAAAAATTAAATCCTGCAGTATAAATTAAATTACACTGCTTTCTGCGTATAGCATCTTGCAATCACCTATATTTTCATATGCATGTGTTTGTCCATTCGGGTTATAAACATTTCCAGTGTTTTGAGAAAAACTTGACACCTTTTAGTTAAGAAAAACAGAGAGATTTGTAGTGCAGAAATCTTTACAGAATTACGCTGGGATTAGTGAGCCAATTTCATATATGCTCATATAAAACCCGTTTTCCAATTTTACGAAAAAAACAACAATTACACTTTGTACTTAAAAGTATGAATTTCTAAGTCATTTTTGTGCATCCAGTGTACTTAAATTACGATTTATGCTGTGAATATTTAATACAATTTTTTCCTGAGTAATTTACATACAAGTTTTAAGTTTTTGATAAAATATGTTTTTTGGTGAAGAATTTTGTTAAGATTTTTCATGCACCTTAACTATACATTTTTTTCCTGCATATGGTGTGGTTCAGTTACTTGTTTTGTAAGATTTTTTTAAATACAAATTTTATTGTGCACTTTAGTAATTCATGAATTTTCTCCCCATACGAAAATTCAGTATACACCCCTTAGCAAGACACCCTGTTTTCAGGGTAAAAACTGGCTTTACATCATTCCACCAGGGAAATAGGACTGGTGAGCATTTTTTAATAAACTTACCAGCCCAGAAACCTTTAGATCATTGGATCCAAAATATCAGTGTTGTTGCTTGCTATGTTTGACTTGGTCAGATTATGATTGTTTTGACAACAAAAAAAATCTAATCCTTTTTTTATGTTGAATGAGAATTTTTGAGTGAATTGATGCCTTTGGTGTCATGTGATGCAGGGGATGAATTACAGGGGCATGAGAATGCAAGGATAGGCTTCTCATTTAACCGTGGGCACTAAAGTACCTTTAAGCATTGTAAGTGCATTACTATTTACTAGCCATACAAATTTCTATTGTAAGCAAGTTATTTCTTGTGGACCTTATATGAATCCTTAGTAAAAGGAAATGTGTTCTACTCACACATAACTGAGCAAAAGTATGTTCTACAAGTTATTGGTACATCAAGGATTTGCAGAACTATTCCCAGATATATATTCACATTCAATAAAATTATTCTATTAAATTATTGAAAAATCTTTGGGTATTCTTTAGGTTAAATTCTGTGGTAAAACTTTGACTCAAATAGAACAATATTGTTGGGAGAATAATGATTAGGTTTAAAGCTGATTTCCCACAGTATGCGGTTTTTGCTATTAACCATAGGTTCAAAGGGCATTACTAAGCCACTATGTGCCTGACAATCAAATGATTCAACCAACCTTCTGATTTCCCATGATATCCAGTTGTAATGTCTACAATGACACTTGCTGTCAATAGGGAAGACACAAGTATAAGACTGTAGCATGATCTGATCAATACACGTAATTTACTGACTTATGCAACATGATTTTATTTTTACTCATAAAATGTTTTATTGTTGTCCTCTAAGGCATATTTTGAAAATTTGACTTACAATCAAATTACATTTTAAAAATAATGATGATGTCTAAAAATGAGTCTTAAGGGGAGGGTGAAGTAAACAAAAGCTTGCATAAAATGCTAAAAGTATTAACCCTAACCTCCCTTGGAGAAAGTAAAACAAGCACATTTTTTAGATGTATTTTACAGCAAAAGGTAGCAAAATAATTAATGAATGTATATTACAAACGTTGTTCAAATGTCAAGTTTAATGGTCCTTTTAAAAAGATACAAAACCCAATTTTTTTCATGATTCAGATAGATCAGGCAATTTTAAGCAACTTTCCAATTTACTCCTATTATCAAATTTCTCTGGCTATCTTTATTTGAAAAAGCAGGAATTTAAAGGGACATTTAACACCTGCTAAAAATGTTCTAAACTTTTTCTAAAGAATCAAAATAAACTTATACACTGTTCTCAATGCTGATTGTTCATCTTAATAAAAACTCTTCAAGAAGACTACTCATATTTTCTACGCTTATCCACAGCTTGTGTTTTCCTATGTATGGTGCCATCTTGTAACATGTGCACTCAAGCATACCCCCCAACTGTCCCGATTTTCGCGGGACAGTCCTGATTTTAGGGGTCTGTCCCCCTGTCCCGGGTTGCTAGTCATCTGTCCCGATTTGCCCCATGCATAAAAAAAAATATATATATATATATATATATATATATATATATATATAGGGTTTTTTTTTAATTCAGTTGGGCCCATACACAAAAGCAGCTGGCTTTGCTCTCACAGGGTTAGATACCTGTTAGATTCCCTGTGGAAAAGGAATGGTGTGTGGGTTAAGCAGGAGTAAGAAGGCTGTATACACTCTGACCACGGGTAATGGTGACCTCTCTAACCTACCTCTGGTAGTGATGATGTCTAACCCCTGGTGATAATAATAGCATGCCTTCAGTTTTATATAATGAGCAGTGCTAATACCAGGGTAACGAACAGTGGCAGCCGCAGACTGCCAGCTAATGTGCTTGCCAACCCCAGGACCCCATACAATGAATTACAGATACCCATATATGATGTAGTGTGTGTGTCTATCTGTATCCATAACTCTGTGTGTATCTGTATGTATAAGTTTATGCTATTTAGTGTGTGTGTCTGCATGTATAAATGTAAGCTATGTAGTGTGTGTATGTGTATCTGCATGTATAAGTGTGTATCTGCATGTATAAGTGTGTATCTGCATGTATAAGTTTGTATCTGCATGTATAAGTGTATGCTATGTAGTGTGTGTGTGTCTGCATGTATAAGTGTATACTATGTAGTGTCTGTGTATGCTGCATGTATAAGTGTATGATATGTAATATGTGTGTATCTGCCTGTATAAGTGTATACTATGTAGTGTGTGTGTATCTTCATGTGTAAGTGTATGCTATGTAGTGTTTGTATCTTCATGTGTAAGTGTATGCTACGTAGTGTGTGTGTATCTGCATGTATAAGTCTATGCTATGTAGTTTGTGTGTATCTGCATGTATAAGTGTATGCTATATAGTATGTGTGTATCTGCATGTATAAGTGTATGCTATGTAGTGTGTGTGTATCTGCATGTATAAGTGTATGCTATGTAGTGTGTGTGTGTATCTGCATGTGTAAGTGTATGCTATGTAGTATGTGTGTATCTGCATGTATAAGTGTATGCTATGTAGTGTGTGTATCTGCATGTATAAGTGTATGCTATGTAGTGTGTGTGTATCTGCATGTATAAGTATATGCTATGTAGTGTGTGTGTATCTGCATGTGTAAGTGTATGCTATGTAGTGTGTGTGTATCTGCATGTATAAGTGTATGCTATGTAGTGTCTGTGTATCTGCATGTATAAGTGTATGCTATGTAGTGTCTGTGTATCTGCATGTGTACGTTTATGCTATGTAGTGTGTGTGTATCTGCATGTATAAGTGTATGCTATGTAGTGTCTGTATATCTGCATGTATAAGTGTATGCTATGTAGTGTGTGTGTGTGTATCTGCATGTATAAGTGTAAGCTATGTAGTGTGTGTGTATCTGCATGTATAAGTGTATGCTATGTAGTGTGCGTGTATCTGCATGTGTAAGTGTATGCTATGTAGTGTGCGTGTATCTGCATGTGTAAGTGTATGCTATGTAGTGTGTGTGTATCTGCATTTGTAAGTGTATGCTATGTAGTGTGTGTGTATCTGCATGTGTAAGTGTATGCTATGTAGTGTGCGTGTATCTGCATGTGTAAGTGTATGCTATGTAGTGTGTGTGTATCTGCATGTGTAAGAGTATGCTATGTAGTGTGTGTGTGTATCTGCATGTGTAAGTGTATGCTATGTAGTGTGTGTGTATCTGCATGTGTAAGTGTATGCTATGTAGTGTGTGTGTATCTGCATGTGTAAGTGTATGCTATGTAGTGTGTGTGTATCTGCATGTATAAGTGTATGCTATGTAGTGTGTGTGTATCTGCATGTATAAGTGTAAGCTATGTAGTGTGTGTGTATCTGCATGTATAAGTGTATGCTATGTAGTGTGCGTGTATCTGCATGTGTAAGTGTATACTATGTAGTGTGTGTATCTGCATGTATAAGTGTATGCTATGTAGTGTGTGTGTATCTGCATGTGTAAGAGTATGCTATGTAGTGTCTGTGTATCTGCCTGTATAAGTGTAAGCTTTGTAGTGTGTGTGTATCTGCATGTGTAAGTGTATGCTATGTAGTGTGCGTATATCTGCATGTGTAAGTGTTTTTCTATGTAGTGTCTGTGTATCTGCATGTATAAGTTTATGCTATGTAGTGTGTGTGTATCTGCATGTATAAGTGTATGCTATGTAGTGTGTGTGTATCTGCATGTGTAAGTGTATGCTATGTAGTGTGTGTGTATCTGCATGTATAAGTGTATGCTATGTAGTGTCTGTGTATCTGCATGTGTAAGTGTATGCTATGTAGTGTGTGTGTATCTGCATGTATAAGTGTATGCTATGTAGTGTCTGTGTATCTGCATGTATAAGTGTATGCTATGTAGTGTGCGTGTATCTGCATGTGTAAGTGTATACTATGTAGTGTGTGTATCTGCATGTATAAGTGTATGCTATGTAGTGTGTGTATCTGCATGTGTAAGTGTATGCTATGTAGTGTGTGTGTGTGTATCTGCATGTATAAGTGTATGCTATGTAGTGTGTGTGTATCTGCATGTATAAGTGTATGCTATGTAGTGTGTCTGTATCTGCATGTGTAAGTGTATACTATGTAGTGTGTGTTTATCTGCATGTATAAGTGTATGCTATGTAGTGTGTGTGTGTGTGTGTGTATCTGCATGTATAAGTGTATGCTATGTAGTGTGTGTGTGTATCTGCCTGTATAAGTGTATGCTATGTAGTGTGTGTGTACCTGCATGTATAAGTGTATGCTATGTAGTGTGTGTGTGTGTGTGTGTATCTGCCTGTATAAGTGTATACTATGTAGTGTGTGTGTACCTGCATGTATAAGTGTATGCTATGTAGTGTGTGTGTGTGTGTGTGTATCTGCATGTATAAGTGTATGCTATGTAGTGTGTGTGTGTGTGTGTGTATCTGCCTGTATAAGTGTATGCTATGTAGTGTGTGTGTACCTGCATGTATAAGTGTATGCTATGTAGTGTGTGTGTGTGTGTGTGTATCTGCCTGTATAAGTGTATGCTATGTAGTGTGTGTGTACCTGCATGTATAAGTGTATGCTATGTAGTGTGTGTGTACCTGCATGTATAAGTGTATGCTATGTAGTGTGTGTGTACCTGCATGTATAAGTGTATGCTATGTAGTGTGTGTGTACCTGCATGTATAAGTGTATGCTATGTAGTGTGTGTGTATGTGCATATGTAAGAGTATGCTATGTAGTGTGTGTATCTGCATGTATAAGTGTATGCTATGTAGTGTGTGTGTATGTGCATATGTAAGAGTATGCTATGTAGTGTGCTACTGTGCATTTTTGCTGACTTAAAATGCCAGAATTTAGAATATTAATGGGGAATGCAAAGAGCAGTTTTAAAGAATTTATTATTAAATGTCCAATTAAGATAAAAAATATTTAGCACTGTCTCTGCAAAGGATAATTAAATACAGAGCTCACATAGCCATACCAGTGGTTTGAGCTTGTGTTTGATTTGCTGCCTAAGTGTATTACAATCTATAATTTCAATTTTTTTTGCTGGGGGGGGTCCCTCTTTTGAATTTTGAAATGTTGGGAGCTATGCTCAAGTCATGTGATGCGCAGCACGGCAGCTTCTCTCACTGTGTGTTCCAGGAATTTACTTTTGTTTTCACCATCGTAATATATTAATTATCAAACAGCTCCACACTTTCTTTCATGTAATTAGCAAGAGTCCATGAGCTAGTGACGTATGGGATATACATTCCTACCAGGAGGGGCAAAGTTTCCCAAACCTTAAAATGCCTATAAATACACCCCTCACCACACCCACAATTCAGTTTTACAAACTTTGCCTCCGATGGAGGTGGTGAAGTAAGTTTGTGCTAGATTCTACGTTGATATGCGCTCCGCAGCAAGTTGGAGCCCGGTTTTCCTCTCAGCGTGCAGTGAATGTCAGAGGGATGTGAGGAGAGTATTGCCTATTTGAATGCAGTGATCTCCTTCTACGGGGTCTATTTCATAGGTTCTCTGTTATCGGTCGTAGAGATTCATCTCTTACCTCCCTTTTCAGATCGACGATATACTCTTATATTTACCATTACCTCTGCTGATTCTCGTTTCAGTACTGGTTTGGCTTTCTACAAACATGTAGATGAGTGTCCTGGGGTAAGTAAATCTTATTTTCTGTGACACTCTAAGCTATGGTTGGGCACTTTTATATAAAGTTCTAAATATATGTATTCAAACATTTATTTGCCTTGACTCAGGATGTTCAACATTCCTTATTTTCAGACAGTCAGTTTCATATTTGGGATAAATGCATTTGTTTCAATCATTTTTTCTTACCTTTAAAAATTTGACTTTTTCCCTGTGGGCTGTTAGGCTCGCGGGGGCAGAAAATGCTTCATTTTATTGCGTCATTCTTGGCGCGGACTTTTTTGGCGCAAAAATTTTTTTTCTGTTTCCGGCGTCATACGTGTCGCCGGAAGTTGTGTCATTTTTTGACGTTTTTTTGCGTCAAAAATGTCGGCGTTCCGGATGTGGCGTCATTTTTGGCGCCAAAAGCATTTAGGCGCCAAATAATGTGGGCGTCTTTTTTGGCGCTAAAAAATATGGGCGTCATTTTTGTCTCCACATTATTTTAGTCTCATTATTTATTGCTTCTGGTTGCTAGAAGCTTGTTCACTGGCATTTTTTTCCCATTCCTGAAACTGTCATTTAAGGAATTTGATCAATTTTGCTTTATATGTTGTTTTTTTCTTTTACATATTGCAAGATGTTCCACGTTGCAACTGAGTCAGAAGATACTACAGGAAAATCACTGCACAGTGCTGGAGCTACCAAGCTAAGTGTATCTGCTATAAACTTTTGGTATCTGTTTCTCCAGCTGTTATTTGTATTGCATGTCATGTCAAACTTATTAATGCAGATAAAATTTCCTTTAGTACTGTTACATTACCTGTTGCTGTTCCGTCAACATCTAATTTTCAGAGTGTTCCTGATAACATAAGAGATTTTATTTTTTTTTTTAAATCCATTAAGAAGGCTATGTCTGTTATTTCTCCTTCTAGTATACATAAAAGTCTTTTAAAACTTCTCTTTTTTTCAGATGAATTTTTAAATGAACATCATCATTCTGATACTGATAATGGTTCTTCTGGTTCAGAGGTTTCTGTCTCAGAGGTTGATGCTGATAAATCTTTGTATTTGTTCAAGATGGAATTTATTCGTTCTTTACTTAAAGAAGTGTTATTTGCATTAGAAATAGAGGATTCTGGTCCTCTTGATACTAAATGTAAACGTTTAAATAAGGTTTTTAAATCTCCTGTAGTTATTCCAGAAGTGTTTTATCTCCCTGATGCTATTTCTGAAGTAATTTCCAGGGAATGGAATAATTTGGGTAATGTATTTACTCCTTCTAGACGTTTAAGCAAATTATATCCTGTGCCATCTGACAGATTAGAGTTTTTTGGGACAAAAATCCCTAAGGTTATGGGGCTGTCTCTACTCCTGCTAATGTACTACTATTCCTATGGCAGATAGTACTTCATTTAAGGATCCTTTAGATAGGAAAATTGAATCCTTTCTAAGAAAAGCTTACTTATGTTCAGGTAATCTTCTTAGACCTGCTATATTTTTAGCGGATGTTGCTGCAGCTTCAACTTTTTGGTTAGAAGCTTTAGCGCAACAAGTAACAGATCATAATTTTATAGCATTATTATTATTCTATAACATGCTAATAATTTTATTGGTGATACCATCTTTTGATATCATTAGAGTTGATGTCAGGTATATGTCTCTAGCTATTTTAGCTAGAAAAGCTTTATGGATTAAACTTGGAATGCTGACATGTCTTCTAAGTCAACTTTGCTTTCCCTTTCTTTCCAGGGTAAATAATCATTTTCGTTCCTTTCCTCACAACAAGGAACAAAAGCCTGATCCTTCATCCTCAGGAGCGGTATCAGTTTGGAAACTATTTCCAGTTTGGAATATATCCAAGCCTTATAGAAACCTATAGCCAGCTCCTAAGTACCTATGAAGGTGCGGCCCTTATTCCAGCTCAGCTGGTATGGGGCAGATTACGTTTTCTTCAAAGAAATTTGGATCAATTCCGTTCTTAATCTCTGGTTTCAGAAACATTGTTTCTGAAAGGTACAGAATTGGCTTCAAGTTAAGGCCTCCTGCTAAGAGATTCTTTTCTTTCCCGTGTCCCAGTTAACACAGCAAAGGCTCAGCATTTCTGAAATGTGTTTCAGATCTAGAGTTGGCTGGAGTATTTATGCCAGTTCCAGTTCTGGAACAGGGGCTGGGGTTTTATTTTATCTCTTCATTGTACCAAAGAAGGTCAATTCCTTCAGACCAGTTCTGGATCTATCATTATTGAATCGTTATGTTAGGATACCAACATTCAATATGGTTACTGTAGGACTATCCTGCCTTTTGTTTAGCAAGGGCATTATATGTCTACAATAGATTTACAGGATGTGTATCTGCATATTCCGATTCATCCAGATCACTTTTAGTGTCTGAGATTCTCTTTTTAGACAAGCATTACCAGTTTTGTGGCTCTACCGTTTGGTCTAGCCTCAGTTCCAAGAATTTTTTTCAAAGGTTCTCGGTGCCCTTCTTTCTGTAATCAGAGAATAGGGTTTTGGTATTTCCTTATTTGGACGATATCTTGGTACTTGCTCAGTCTTCTCATTTTCGAAGAATCTCATACGAATCGACTTGTGTTGTTTCTTCAAGTTCATGGTTGGAGGATCAATTTACCAATCAGTTCATTGATTCCTCAGACAAGGGTAACCTTTTTAGGTTTCTAGATAAATTCAGTGTCTATGACTCTGTCCTTGTCAGACAAGAGAAGTTTAACATTAATATCAGCTTGTCAAAACCTTCAGTCACAATCATTCCCTTTGGTAGCCTTATGCATGGAAATGTTGGGTCTTAGGACTGCCGCATCAGATGCGATCTCCTTTGCTCGTTTTCACATGCGACCTCTTCAGCTCTGTATGCTGAACCAATGGTGCAGGGATTACTCAAAGATATCTCAATTAATATCTTTAAACCGATTTTACGACACTCTCTGACATGGTGGACAGATCACCATCGTTTAGTTCAGGGGGCTTCTTTGTTCTTCCGACCTGGACTATAATCTCAACAGATGCAAGTCTTACAGGTTGGGGAGCTGTGTGGGGGTATCTGACGGCACAAGGGGTTTGGGAATCTCAGGAGGTGAGATTTCCGATCAATATTTTGGAACTCCGTGCAATTTTCAGAGCTCTTCAGTCTTGGCCTCTTCTGAAGAGAGAGTTGTTCATTTGTTTTCAGATAGACAATGTCACAACTGTGGCATACATCAATCATCAAGGAGGGACTCACAGTCCTCTGGCTATGAAAGAAGTATCTCGAATTTTGGTTTGGGCGGAATCCAGCTCCTGTCTAATCTCTGCGGTTCATATCCCAGGTATGGACAATTGGAAAGCGGATTATCTCAGTCGCCAAACGTTGCATCCGGGCGAATGGTCTCTTCACCCAGAGGTATTTCTTCAGATTGTTCAAATGTGGGAACTTCCAGAAATAGATCTGATGGCTTCTCATCTAAACAAGAAACTTCCCAGGTATCTGTCCAGATCCCGGGATCCTCAGGCGGAGGCAGTGGATGCATTATCACTTCCTTGGAAGTATCATCCTGCCTATATCTTTCCGCCTCTAGTTCTTCTTCCAAGAGTAATCTCCAAGATTCTGAAGGAATGCTCGTTTGTTCTGCTGGTAGCTCCGGCATGGCCTCACAGGTTTTGGTATGCGGATCTTGTCCGGATGGCCTCTTGCCAACCGTGGACTCTTCCGTTAAGACCAGACCTTTTGTCTCAAGGTCCTTTTTTCCATCAGGATCTGAAATCCTTAAATTTAAAGGTATGGAGATTGAACGCTTGATTCTTGGTCAAAGAGGTTTCTCTGACTCTGTGATTAATACTATGTTACAGGCTCGTAAATCTGTATCCAGAGAGATATATTATAGAGTCTGGAAGACTTATATTTCTTGGTGTCTTTCTCATCATTTTTCTTGGCATTCTTTTAGAATACCGAGAATATTACAGTTTCTTCAGGATGGTTTAGATAAGGGTTTGTCCGCAAGTTCCTTGAAAGGTCAAATCTCTGCTCTTTCTGTTCTTTTTCACAGAAAGATTGCTATTCTTCCTGATATTCATTGTTTTGTACAAGCTTTGGTTCGTATAAAGCCTGTCATTAAGTCAATTTCTCCTCCTTGGAGTTTGAATTTGGTTCTGGGGGCTCTTCAAGCTCCTCCATTTGAACCTATGCATTCATTGGATATTAAATTACTTTCTTGGAAAGTTTTGTTCCTTTTGGCCATCTCTTCTGCCAGAAGAGTTTCTGAATTATCTGCTCTTTCTTGTGAGTCTCCTTTTCTGATTTTTCATCAGGATAAGGCGGTGTTGCGAACTTCTTTTGAATTTTTACCTAAGTTGTGAATTCCAACAACATTAGTAGAGACATTGTGGTTCCTTCATTATGTCCTAATCCTAAGAATTCTAAGGAGAAATCGTTGCATTCTTTGGATGTTATTAGAGCTTTGAAATATTATGTTGAAGCTACTAAGTCTTTCCGAAAGACTTCTAGTTTATTTGTTATCTTTTCCGGTTTTAGAAAGGCCAGAAAACTTCTGCCATTTCTTTGGCATCTTGGTTGAAATCTTTATTTCATCTTGCCTATGTTGAGTCGGGTAAGACTCCGCCTCATAGGATTACAGCTCATTCTACTAGGTCAGTTTCTACTTCCTGGGCGTTTAGGAATGAAGCTTCGGTTGATCAGATTTGCAAAGCGGCAACTTGGTCCTCTTTGCATACTTTTACCAAATTCTACCATTTTGTTGTATTTTCTTCTTCTGAAGCAGTTTTTGGTAGAAAAGTACTTCAGGCAGCTGTTTCAGTTTGAATCTTCTGCTTATGTTTTTCATTAAACTTTATTTTGGGTGTGGATTATTTTCAGCAGGAATTGGCTGTCTTTATTTTATCCCTCCCTCTCTAGTGACTCTTGTGTGGAAAGATCCACATCTTGGGTAGTCATTATCCCATACGTCACTAGCTCATGGACTCTTGCTAATTACATGAAAGAAAACATAATTTATGTAAGAACTTACCTGATAAATTCATTTCTTTCATATTAGCAAGAGTCCATGAGGCCCGCCCTTTTTTGTGGTGGTTATGATTTTTTTGTATAAAGCACAATTATTCCAATTCCTTATTTTATATGCTTTCGCACTTTTTTCTTATCACCCCACTTCTTGGCTATTCGTTAAACTGAATTGTGGGTGTGGTGAGGGGTGTATTTATAGGCATTTTAAGGTTTGGGAAACTTTGCCCCTCCTGGTAGGAATGTATATCCCATACGTCACTAGCTCATGGACTCTTGCTAATATGAAAGAAATGAATTTATCAGGTAAGTTCTTACATAAATTATGTTTTTTAGCTTGAAGTAAGATGAACATACTTTTTAGTTTTTTTTAGTGTGGTGCTGTTTGATAATTAAAATGTGAAATTAATATGATGGTGAAAACAAAATTAAATTCCTGGAACACACAGAGAGAAAATTCTCATTGGATATTGCAGAGAATTAAATAACAGTGCTAGACTCTTCCCCCCTCCCCTCTGTCACTGAACATCGAGCAAGTGATTGCAACTTGGTTATAGCAGTGAAACATACAGACTGGGGATCTGTTCAGTACATAAAACGTTTAAAATATGTTTGTTAAAAGATGATGCAATTACTGTATTACAAATTTAAAATTGATATTTGTCCTCATATACTGCAGTGCACGCTTTGCATTACAGTGAATTAGCATTGACAATTTGCCTGCCTTCTATAACATCAGTGAGAGAAGCTGCCCTGCTACGCATCACATGACTTGGGTGCACACGTGTCACGTGACTGCAGTGCCTGTGTGTAACGTACGTCACAAGATGGCACCCTACATTGGAAAACACAAGCTGTGGACAAGCATAGAAAATATGAGGAGTCTGCTTGAAGTAAGAGGAACATACAGCATTGAGAACAGTGTATTAGTTTATTTTGATTGCTTAGAAACACTTAGTTCAGAAAATCTTAAGCTGGTGTTGTGTCGCTTTAAGCTAAGGAGCCGGCCCATTTTTTGTTCAGCACCCTGTGTAGCGCTTGCTGATTAGTGGCTACTGTAAAGCTCTCCTGTTATAGAATGCACAGAACTCATGAATGCACCATTGTTCAACTTCAAGAACGTTTTATTAACTGAAGATAACACACCCATTTCACTGTTATACCTCATGCTTGTCCCTAGTGTTAGAATATATGAACTGCAACAAATATAAACAACTGGAACAAACCATTATGATTTATTCATTACAGCTACATTTAGCCACCAATCAGCAAGTGCTGAACAAAAAATGCTTTTTAAATAAAGAAAGCAAGAGAAAATGAAGAAAAATTGATAATAGGAGTAAATTAGAAAGTTGCTTAAAATTGCCTGCTCTATCTGAATCATGAAATAAACAATTTGGGTTTAGTGTCCCTTTAAACACAGCCTCCTCCATATCCTCTCACCCCTTTTTCTTTACAAACACTGCTTATCCTCTAAGCTCCCTGTCCCTCACATGCCAGCCTTTGATCACCCTCTTTTACACACAGCCTCCTTATTTTCTCATCCCCTCAACTCGCATGTAGCTCTTCCTCACCCTTCAGCACCTATATTGCTAGGAAAATTATCGCTGGGTGTTTTATTATTTATTTTCATATTTTCCCTAAGAAATTAAAACAAATATAATCTACATAAAGGCTAAGGAGTGTGCACGTGTCTGTAGTACTCTATGGCAGCAGTGTATAACAAAGCTACAAATAATGTTGCAAAACACTACTGCCCTAGAGCAGTGTTTTTCAACTAGTGTGCCGTGAGAGATCCTCAGGTGTACCACGGCAGACTGACAACAGTGTGACATATTTTTTAAACTTTGCTTGTTTTTTACTCCCAGTGCAGGGGTAGTTTGTAGGAGGCATGGCATAACAGCACAACACATACAGTATGTGTGTGTTTGTGTGTATGTATATATATATATATGCTAGAGTACTAAAGACACGTGCACACTCCTGAGCTCTTATGAGCCTATCTAGTTTTACTCTTCAATAAAGGGTACCAAGAAAACAAAGCCCAATTTGATAACAGAAGTAAATTGGAAAGTAAAATTACATGCTCTATCTGAATCATGAATTTAATCTTGAATTTACTGTCCCGTTAAGGCTTAAAAAGGAACCAAATAAAAGTGTTTTCTTAGTTTTTTTTTCTTTCTAAAATTTAAATAAATATCAAACACTTTTATTCAGGCTGATGGGCACTCACTCAGTATTTTATATTAACGGATGTTGGTTTGTAAATAATGCATAGTGTGATGGCATTGGATTGTGGCAGAGGATGGAACTTGAATGTGCCTATATCAATCTTTTTATTTAAAGTGTCAGGATAGGGAGAGAGGGATCACAATCTGCCATTTCAAGCAAAAGGCAGAACTAATCTTCTTCACTACCGTGCCACAACTCAGAAGGAACCTACAGCATTTTAAACAATTAAAACCACATTTAAAGCACTGTGCATTGGGTTTGGCGGCTGGAGCCTGTGTATGGTGCTGTCTTTATTTTTAATAAAAAGTTACTACAAGCACAAGGTAGAAGCAACCCGAGACCGCAGGGACCAGCAGATACAAAGTGCAGTGAAAAAACATAACTGCCCAGCTTTGAATCGCCAGGGGCTTCCATGTTTATTCTCTCTTTGGGCCTCTAAAGCTCTCTGATTAGGTGATTCTAAAATGATTCTCTAATATTGTGAGATCTCTCAAATATTCTAAAAAGGCAAAGAAATAAATATATTTGGTATTCACCATTCTTTATATCAAATGTACTAGAACAGAAACGTTGGCTTTGATTTACGACTTGACATATTACTTTGAACAGTAAAACAAATGAGAATGGCATGGACAAAAATATTGGTACTCTTTACCTAATATTTCGTAGCACAGCCTTCGGAGACAAGAGGCCTTGTACTAAAAGGCGTGCGGACAAGGTGTGTGTGTATAAGTCTGATGCTAATTTTTTGTATGTATTAACCATTTTGACACATATGCAGATGTGACTTGTATATTAACATTAATCTCTTACATAAATCTCTCTTTGTGGACAATATTGTTTGTATTTTTGCTGGCAATAAATGCTCTGCTACTCTGCTTTCTCAATAAAAAGTTGAAAAAAATATTTTCAATTTACTTCTATAATTAAATGTTTTGTTAATATCCTTTGTTGAGGGTACCTAGGTAGTCTTAGGAGTGTGCACATTTCTTTCTATATGACAGCAGTGTTTGCAGTGGTATACATTGTTGAAAACACTGATTCCATACACTGCTCACACACATGCCTGAGCCTACTTTGGTATTCCCTTCAACAAATGATACAAAAAGATAAGATATTAAAGATAATATAAATATATTGGAACATTTTTTTACAATTGCATGTTCTGTCTGAGTTTGTGGTTGTTTCTATATTGATGTATTTTTGGATAATAATTTTTTTTTTTAGTAATTATATTTATATTAAAGGGACACTAAACCCAAATTTATTCTTTACTTATTCAGATAGAGCATGCAATTTTAAGTTCTCATAACTTCTCATAAGTCCTAAACTATTCTGTTATGTGAAGAACTAAGGATAACATTAAGGATTCTTAATGCAGGACTAGATTTACACCACCGGTGCCTCTAGAAACAAGCTAATTAGACTTTGGGGGGGAAAAAAAAAGCTGTGCATAAAATAAAAATATCATATGTTAAAATGAACAAAGCGAGCAACATAAAACTGCTAATTACATCTGCAGCAGACAAGCTTATTAGGCAAAGTCTGGATTTTTTTATAATAATGTCACCACTAACCTTTATGCAAACTACTCAAAATCACACCAAAAAAATCTGCTAAAGGGTCTCTGTAATTTCCAGTACAGTTTTTGATTGACTGTAAAATGCAGTCAAGTATATAGAACCCAGCGTGTAAGATAACAGGAAGCGCAAAAGGTTATCACTTGAGAAGATAGGAAGGTGCCCGTAGGCATACTTTGCTTAATGAGAAATCCAGCCCTGGAAACTTGGCTTCATATGCTACCAGTATATTTTATTTTAAGCAAAAATTTAAGTTTAGTTTCAGAAATGATGTTCTAAAATAATTTCTAATATATTTGATTTACAGTATTTTCAATTAAATATAGTAGCTTATTAACTACTAAATAAAATGAACATATTTTTTTGTTTTTGTTTTCAGTATTAAAGGGACAGGAAACCACAAAAATGTATTTCATGGTTTGGATAGAAGATATTTCAAACAACTTTCCAATTTACTTCTATAATCAAATTTGCTTAATTTTCTTGTTATCCATTGCTGAAGGACCAACATTGCACTGCTGGCAGCTAGCTGAACAAATCTAGTTAGTCAATCACAAGAACCAAATGTGTGCAGGCACCAATCAGCAGCAAGCTTCTACTAGTGCAGGATATGTGCATATTCTTTTTCAACAAGAAATTCCAAGAGAACAAAGCACATTTGAAAATAGAAGTGAATTTAAAAGTGTCTTAAAATGACATGCATTGCCAGAAAGCCTTGTGCTCGCAAGAGCGTGCTTCTATAAGCTCCCATAGGAGCCTTGTTCTCACTAGCACAGTGAAGGGGTAAGTCACCCAGTGATGGGCAGCAGATTGTAAATATATATGTAAATAAGCATATATTGTACATACATACAGTATATATATTTACTGGGAACACACAGTTCCCATAGACCGCTTTGTAAAGGCACTTTTCAGTACCATTTTTTTCTAACACCCGCCAACTTTAATCCCTCATAACTGCTTTTAACATATGGTTTTTTGTTAAAAAAAAATGCAACTTTTTTTTGACCTTTGGTTAATTTTCTGAGCGCTAATTGGTACCACAAGCTCACTGTAGCAATAACAACCCACCTGTAATGGCTGCTTATTTATTGCTCGCTTGTAAACGAGCAAATTTGCCCGGTTACAGGCGCGCAATAAATTAGCACTCTAGCCCATATACAGGTAATATATGCATAGGCATTAAATGAATAGTCTAGTTAAATTTAAACTTTCATGATTCAGATAGAGCAGTGATGTCGATGCACCTTGGCACTCCAGATGTTTCAGAACTACATTTCCCATGATGCTTAGGCATTCTGAAGTCCAGTCGAGCATCATGGGAAATGTAGTTCTGAAACATCTGGAGTGCCAAGGTTCGCCATCACTGCGATAGAGCATGCAATTTTAAACTACTTTCTCATTTACTCCTATTATCAATTTTTCTTCGTTCTCTTGGTATCTTTATTTGAAAAAGCAAGAATTTCAGCTTAGGAGCCAGCCCATTTTTGGTTCAGCACCTGGGTAGCGCTTGCTGATTGGTGTCCAAATGTAGCTACCAATCAGCAACCACTACCCAGGTTCTGAATCAAAAATGGTCCGGCTCCTTAGCTTAGATTCCTGCTTTTTCAAATAAAGATAGCAAGAGAATGAAGTGAAATTGATAATAGGAGTAAATTAGAAAGTTGCTTAAAATTGCCTGCTCTATCTGAATCATGTAAGTTTATTTTTGACTAGACTATTCATTTAAGTGATTAAAAGCTTTAAAATAATGATTGCCATATATGGGTACTTCAGGAGAAGTAAAATATTTTGATCCTATTACAAGAGGCATTTATATGCAGACACTAAATAGTGCATTGCTGCTCCTGAGCATACCTTGGTATAATTTTAAACAAAGTATAACAAGAGAACAGAGCAAACTAGATAGTAGTAAGTGGGAAAGTTGTTTAATATTGCATCCTTTATCTGAATCATGGCAGTTTAATTTTAGGTTTCATGTCCCTTTAAAGTTTAAATTTAGATGATAAAGTGCCCGTTTTTTAAAAATTCAATTAAAAACAGGGGCACTTTACTTCATCAAAATTTACATTTTACTTGTGTTGTGAAAATACCTTTTAATCTTGACAGCCGCTTCAGCTTCCCCCAGTCGTCGCAAGCCTCTTCCTATGTCAGAAATGACGGATCAGTCATCCTCCAAACACAGCTCCCCCCCCCCCCCCCCCGGTGGGAATCTGTGTCTGATTCAACCCCGTGATTGGAGGAAGCCGGATTCCTCATTTTAGACCCAGGAAGAAGCTTTGCGACGGGCAGAGGAAGCGATGCAGGGCTGTCAAGATTAAAAGGTAAGTATTTTCACAACATGAGTGAAATGTAAATTTTGATGAATTAAAGTGCCCCTGTTTTTAATCGAATTTTTAAAAACCAGGCACTTTATCATCAAAATTTACATTTCACTTTAAGCTCACATTTTTTAAATAGGAAAATAGAGGAAATTGTCCTTTCTGCCTTGATTCAGTATATTTTGTCCGATACTAAAACACAGAAGTTTCTTCTCTATACCTCTAATTCCTGTCTTCTCTGCCTCGTGTAGTGATGCTGAAATCAAAACTAAACGTGGTGATGAAAAGTCTGTATATTTCAAATGAAAACAGCATTTTATTTAGTTTCATACTTCATCAAAGGGATATGAAACCTAAACATTTTCTTTTGTGATTCAGACAGAGCATACAATTAAAAAAAACAACTCAGCTTTACTTTATTCTTTGTTGAAGAGATCCCTAAGTAGGTGTCTGGATCTCTACATGGCAGTAAATAGTGCTGCCATCTACTGCTCTTACAAATGTATAACATTCTAGCACAAATCATGAGCTTCCCTCCTTGCTTATCAACCAAGGATACCAAGAGAATGAATACAAATTGATAAAACAAGTCAATTAGAAAGTGTTAATGCATTATTAAAGGGGCAATTTACTCCAGCATTTTTATTGTTTAAAAAGATAGATATTCCCTTTATCACCCATTCCCCAGTTTTGCATAACTAACACTGTTATATTAATATTTTCTACCGCTGTGGTTACCTTGTATCTAAGCCTCTGCTGACTGCCCCCTTTTTTCACTTCTTCGACAGACATGCATTTTAGCCAATCAGTGCTGCACGGGAGTTAGCACAATGTTATCTAAATGGCACACATGAATTAGCAGTGCCTGACTGTTAAAAACTGTCAAGGGCTTAGAAATTAGCATATACATTGACCTAGGTTTAGCTTTCAACAAAGAACACCAAGGTAACAAAACAGATTTGATGATAAAAGTAAATTGCAAAGTTGTTTAAAAGTACATGCCCTATCTGAATTATGACAGTTTAATTTTGACTAGACTGTCCCTTATATGTGTGTGTGTGTATGTGAAAATATATATATATATATATAAAACATTAAAGGGACAGTCAAGTCCAAAATAAACTTTCATGATTCAAATAGGGCATGTACTTTTAAACAACTTTCCAATTTACTTTTATCACCAATTTTGCTTTGTTCTCTTGGTATTCTTAGTTGAAAGCTAAACCTAGGAGGTTCATATACTAATTTCTTAAATCTTGAAGGCCGCCTCTAATCTAAATGCATTTTGACAGTTTTTCACCACTAGAGGGCGTTAGTTCATGTGTTTCATATAGATAACATTGAGCTCATGCACGTGAATTTACCGAGGAGTGAGCACTGATTGGTTAAACTGCAAGTTTGTCAAAATAATTGAAATAAGGGGGAAGTCTGCAGTGGTTTAGATACAAGGTAAAGACAGAGGTAAACCGTGTATTATTATAGTTATGCAAAACTGGGGAATGGGTAATTAAGGGATTATCTAGCTTTTAAAACAACAAAAATTCTGGTGTTGACTGTCCCTTTAAACATGTTCGGTGACAGGGGCACAGGGTCGGCTCCATGGGGGGGCATTGGGGGGCAATGCCCGCCCAAATGGAATGCTGTGCCCCCTCCCCCGCCCCACTGATGACATAGCAACAATTCATTCATTTTGTATTTATTTTTTAAGCCGGGCCCAGTTGTGCATCACCAGTGGAAAACACATTCACCTAGACACAAAGAATCACACAACCACCAGACGGAAAGAAATATTGAAACTAATAACAGATACAGTTCATTAACTCACAAAAATGAAGATCACAGAACACCAGCAGTTCCAGTAAAAACACACAGTTCTAGGTTATCTTTTTTAGACGAGGGCTCAATCCAAAACCACGACCCCCCAAAAGTCAAAAGAAGATTAGAGGACACAGAGGAAGAGGAGGTAGAACCAAAGAAAGCCACGAAAAAATCCAAATAGAACCAAAGGGCATTTTTAATCTCAGTAAAACAGCTCTCAACAATGAACAGAAATCTGTATTAAGTAAAGGACTATCCTTCGCACCAACCAATAGAATCAACAAATTTGAGACTCTAATCCATGTCAACCAGTTCACAAGGAAACTAGCACTTAAAAAATATTTTCTAAAAAATCCTTTAGAAAGCACTATTAACTATACTTCCACATACATTCATACCAATCTCAAACAGAAATCTGATTTCAACCCCACACAAGAAAAAGGTAGCGCAATAGAAATATTCGAAAAAAAGGTAAAAGAAGATATTGAAAAAATAGATGATAAAAAAGACTTAAAATGGAATCTAACCAAAAAAGAAAATTTAGTTTTAAAAGATCTAAAAGAGAACAAAGACATAACGATTAAACAAGCTGATAAAGGTGGGGGAGTGGTTATAATGGACACTGTAAACTACCTTAATGAAGCATATAGATTATTGGGAGATGAGGCAACATATAAAAAATTGACTGGGAACCCCTTAGAATCCATGAAGAAAAACTTGGACAAAATGATACTTACAGCAAAAAACAAAGGTATTCTTAATAACCAAGAAAGTAGATTTCTAGCAATTGATCACCCAAGGACACCAGTCTTTTATTTCCTGCACAAAATCCATAAAAATCTCAGGAATTGACTCCCTAACATCCAACCTATCGCAATACACAGATTATTACCTACAGAAATATGTGAAATCTATACCATCACATCTCAAAGACACCAAACATTTTTTTAAATCTAATAGAAAATTTAAAATGGGAAGATAATTACATCCTAGTCACGTGTGACGTGAGTTCTTTATATACTTGCATAGAACATCAGAAAGGTCTAGAGGCTACGCATTCCTATCTATTAAAAGATACAGAAATGTCAAAAGTACAGCAAGAATTCATATTAGATTGTATGGAGTTTATTCTAAAGAATAACTATTTTTCATTTAATGGGCATTACTATTTGCAAAAAAGGGGCACAGCCATGGGCACGAGATTCGCACCCAGTTACGCAAATTTGTTCGTAGGGCACTTTGAAGAACTATTTTTGTCCGGAACACCGTGGGGTGCGAATCTCGTGCTCTACAAAAGGTTTATTGATGATATATTCATTATCTGGAAATGTGATGAGGAACTACTAGAACAATTCATTTCAGATTTTAACACCAATGATTTCGGATTAATATTTACATATGAATATAACAAAGTAAAAATTAATTTTCTGGATATAGAAATATCTATAATAAATAATGAAATAACTACAACCACCTTTTTTTAAAAAGTCGATGCCAACAGCTATATTGATTTTAAAAGCTGCCATCACAATAAATGGAAAAGAACTAGGGCAATTCTCAAGAATTAGAAGAAACTGCACACACCTTGCAGATTATGACTCACAAGCAGAGATCTTACACAACAGATTTTTAGAGAAAGGATACCACCCTAAACAACTACTAGAAACCAACAAACTAGTTAGACAAACAGATAGGAGGTCACTACTAGAAGACAGCAATATAACTAACAAGGCAGAAAAAGATCCATATGACATTCCATTTATCACATCATTTTCTAGTCAACATAAACTAATTGAGAACATTGTAAAGAAACACTGGCACATAGCCAGAAGTGACCCCATAATAGGGAAAAGACTAAAACATCGCCCTGACGTTATATTCAGAAAGGCCACCAATTTAAAGAATATCCTAGCGCCAAGCGAATTTAAATCAAAAACAGGTCCTCAGCAATACAACTTAAACAATGAAAAGCTATTAGGATTTTTTCCATGTCATGTATGCAAATTTAGCACCAAAACCAAAAAGGTAAAATCTAATGTAACCCAGAAAGAACTGAAGATTAATGACACCATAAGATGCACTGACACCAATATAATCTATTTAATTCAATGCTCATGTAAACTACAGTACCTAGGTCAAACGGGGAGGAAACTGAAAGAAAGAATAAGAGAGCATATCAGATGCATAGAAAAAGAAAAAGACAATACCAAACTTTATGCCCACTTTAAAGAATTCCACAAAGGTAACCCAAATGACATGAAATTCTGGGGCATTAAGAAAATAAAGACAGATGGTAGAGGTGGAAATATGGAAAAGAAGCTACTATACCATGAAGCAGAATTGATTTTCAAAATGAAAACTCTACACCCAAAAGGCCTCAATAGCGAACTAGACCTCAATGCAATTCTATAAGATAAATATCATAAAAACACACAAACACACCATTAAAACATATTGATGTAACATAATAAAACTACTCAAGAAAAAAAAAAAATAAGTATATAGTTTTACAGTCTAAGGACACACCACTTGAAATTCAAACAAACACATAGGCTATTTTTTAAAGATAAAGATCATAAAAACCAAACCATCACACTAACAAACCAAGTTGATTAAATACAATAGAATTCTAAAATAAAATATATATATATTTGACAAAATTACCACTTAGTTTTGCAGTCTAAGGACACACAACTTGAAATTTTAATTTTTTTTTAAAATTCCTACAATAATTTTAAAAATTCATACAAGAAGGCTAATCTCCCATCCGATAATACTAATATCCACAAAAACTAGAAAAACATTGATACAACACACTCATTGGATCATGATAATCTAATACGCATAGCTATATATCGATTTAACATATTAGAAGATTATTAAAACACATTTATCTTAATATGGTCTAAAAGTACTATTTTAGATTCCATATAGTTCTTTACTATAGTTTTATATTCTCTTTTGGCCCTTCTAATTTTTATTCACCATTGGCCACGTTTTTAACTATACTTTATGGTTAAACATCCATACAACGATAAGTATAGACAAATTATTTCACTCTAATATTACGCTCTAATTACAGAAACCTTTTAACAATATCCTTTGTTATATAGAGTGATTAAAATAAACACTCTAAAAGTGATTGACATTAAGATATATAATATCTCTCTCTATTTAAAAAGTAATCATATAAAATGTTTATCGCTACATAAAGTCACCCTACTATATTATAACTAAGACCCAAGGATACCTATGTTATATAATAAAGCAGCATTTTAATGTTCTTGAACTTTTTTTGATTTTTTTTGTATATCATCAATTAGTGATTTAATTGCTAAATTATAGAGGCTTTAAATAGCCTTGAATCCACACATCTGGTATCTTGAAAAAGGCTGTCCAGCCGAAACGCGTTGATACCAGAGCACACCTGCAATGGATTTGAGAAGACACAGAGAATACCAGCTATACCCTGGTGAAATATTCAAGTTCCTACTTAGCGGCATATATTTAACCGCAAAGATCACATTGATAACTAGAATTCCTTTTTCTACTTATCCTACAAACTTTCTACTTATCCCACAAACTTTCTACTTATCCCACAACCACATTTCAGTACTCAGATCGGTCACTGACCGACATCAAAGAAACCTGGGAACAACGGACCGGAGAGGCACAAATATTCCATATCAGGAGGTCATCCAACAACCATACCATCGTGATCGGTCACTGACCGACAGACAAACCACAGAATAGAAAAACCGGAGTTACTTAAAAAACATCAGCAAACGGTTAGCACCTAACCGTAACGAAGATCCCACCAAGAAATCCTTAAGAGCGCGATCGGTCACTGACCGACAAAAGACAAGATAACAAAGCGGCCACGGCAACTACACAAGCATTTATATAAAAGTGAATTTCCTCGCAGCAAACAGATAAGCCCACCTAACAAGAGGAAACCAAAGGGGCATTTATTTAACCGCCAGCAGCCCATATAGAACTGCCATCAGCAAATTATTGGCATAGCGGCGTTTATTTAACCGCAATCATCTCACAAAAGTGATATCAAACAGATACACTTTAAGGTACTAATTTGTATACTTGTATCACAGTGTGATAAAAATCGCACTAACATACCTCTACATTTGATATATAGTTACCTAAGATAAGATCTCAATTGCACAGCTGAAACAAAGTATCCTATATTAACTATACAGCAACTATTGTCTTATCCACTATTAAATTGTATTTACAAACATTCTGTTAGAAATTACAACTTGTGATAAACCTATAACTGTATAAATTGCAAGATTTCAACGATATTATTTTAATTTAATTTTTATATATTCATATTTTTATATATTACGTACATTTTATACATAGATACATAGAGACACCGGTGTCATTTTTTAAACTCTGAAGGAATTTGTAATAATATTTGTTTAATTGTACTTTTAGCATCACCATTATTGGGTAAATTTACCGGAATCAAATAAAGTATAATATATTTTTTTTTAAAAAGTTACGACATCCAATTTTTTCCATAAGAGAATATAAAATAGTACTTATCAAAACATTAACATATATTGAGCCCACATATTATCACACATATTTACAGTAAGACACATTGGGAATAGCAACTTGGTTTGCGCCACCTACCACAACTAATTGTGCATCACTGACTCCTACTCTACTACTTTGAGTCCTCCTAGTTGGATTTTTTGATTGGTTAGGGGGTGGGGACTCGGGGAGAACGGGCGTGACTATAGCGTGCGCTGCTGCGCGGGACTACTGGCCAGGCACACAGCACACTGTTACATGTGATGTGATGCAGTCAGAGTCAGACGCAGCTCAGCCACCGTTGGTTAGGTTCTTTGTGCATGCATGCACGCACATTGACATTGTATTGGTAGTGTTTAAGTGCACTGGTCGGTGTTATTCTCTTCCGATTATCAAATCTGTTTTCAGGTCAGTGTAGTATTTTTGTTTACTTTGTTTTGGTCTATGCTGGCGAGGGGGGCTGGATGGGACCGTGGGAGAGAGGCAAAGAGTAAGACTGACTCTGTGGCGCCAGCGAATTACCCCTAAACACCGGGCCCGGCCCCTACCCTACTACTACCGCTACCAGTACCTTCTTCTCTGTTCCTGTTCGCTCTGCCTGCGTGTTAAGTTCTTCTCACCCTCTATCTCACTGCGAAAGAGAGCTCAGGCCAGAGTGAGTAGGGACCACGCCAGCAGAGAGAATAGGAAGCTGCATGCAGTGCACTCTGTCCTGCTTGAGTCTCTGGGGTGGCTAAGGCCTGGGCTGGGGTCTGGGACCTAGGGTTATACTAGTAAGACTGCAGTGGGAGCGGAGGCTTTTTGAAGTAGAGAATGGGGGAATAAAGAGTCTCCAGAGCGAGCACCAATTGCACACTCCCTAGCCTGTAGTGCCATGCTGCTGCCTGGACCTCTATGTCACTGTCACCGTGTCAAAGAAAGTATGGGCCGGCCTGGGGAACCAGAGGGCAGCTGTCAGTGATGAGTGAGTCTCCTGGGAGCCTGGAGGAAGGAGTTACAATGGCCCCCATATAAAAACAAAGATTAATTATAACCTTTAAGGAATGTGATAAAGGTTGGTTTATTAGCAATTCACTCTCTCTCTCTTCCACCCCTCTCTCTTCCCCCTCTCTCTCTCTCTGAATCCCCCCTTTGTCTCTCTCTGAATCCCCTCTTTCTCTCTCTGAATCCCCCTTCTTCCGCTCTCTGAATCCCCCCTCTTTCTCTCTCTGAATCCCCCTCTTTCTCTCTTTGAATCCCCCTCTCTCTCTCCCCCATCTCTCTTTCTCCTCTCTCTCTCCTGTCTCTCTTTCTCCTCTCTCTCCCCTCTCTCTCCCTCGTCTTCCCCCTCTGTCTCTCACTTCCCCCCCTCTGTCTCCCCTCTCTGTGTCTCTGGCTCCCCTCTCTGTCCCCCCCCCTCTGTCTCCCCCGTTTCCCCCCTCTGTCTCCCCCCTCTGTCTCCCCCCTCTGTCTCCTCCCTTTGTCTCCCCCCTCTGTCTGTCTCTCTGTCTTACCCTCTCTCTCTCTGTCTCCCTTTCTGTGTCTCTCTGAATCCCCCACTCTGTATCTCTCTGAATACACACTCTGTCTCCTCCCTCTGTCTCCCCCCCCTCTGTCTCCCTCTCTGTCTCACCCTCACTCCCTCTCTGTCTTGCGCCTCTGTCTTGCCCCTCTGCGCCTCTGTCTTGCCCCTCTGCGCCTCTGTCTTGCCCCTCTTCGCCTCTGTCTTGCCCCTCTTCGCCTCTGTCTTGCCCCTCTGCGCCTCTGTCTTGCCCCTCTGCGCCTCTGTCTCCCCCCTCTGCGCCTCTGTCTCCCTCCTCTGTGCCTCTGTCTCCCTTCTCTGTGCCTCTGTCTCTCCCTCCTCTGCGTCTCTCAGAATCCCCCCTCTCTCTTCTCCATTCTGCCCCCCTCAATCAATTTTTCTTATAGAAATGTATAATAGCCATAAATTACAATGTTGCTAAAAATTGCTGGTCTATCTGAATCATGACAGAAACAATTTCGGTTTAGTATCCATTTAAGCTTGCACTCTGTATTTTTTTCTTAAAGGGACATGCAACCAATTTTTTGTTAAAATGTATTTAATGATTCAGAGAGCGTTCCTAATTTTAAACAACTTCTTAAATGACTTCTATTATAAAATTTGTTTCATTCTCTTGGTATCCATTGTTGAAGGAACAGCAATGCACTAATCTAATGGGAGCTACCTGAACACATCATGTGAGCCAATGGCAAGGGCATATATGTGCAGCAACCAATCAACTAGCTCCAAGTAGTGCCTTACTGCATCTAAACATACCTAAGTATGCTTTTCATCAAAGATATCAAGAGAATTAAGCAAGTTAGATAATAGAACATAATGGGGGCCTTGATGGATGGTTTAGTAAGGGGCCCAAAAATTTCTAGTGGCATCCCTGCGGGTTTGAATGACTTCGGTTCACATATTAATGATAACCAGGCTCTAGCCAGCTCCACCAACCCAGACGCCGCACTGCATACTTTTTGCACTGCGCAGTTACTAAAATCAGAGGCGGTAGCAAGGCAGCAGGTTATAGCAACGTGGACACGTGTGGTGATGGCGTAGTGAGGCGAGGCAAGGGAAGGAGGCAGCCATCATCTGCATCTCCCAGACAACTCTCAACTAACTGGTAAGTACTGCTTGCTTAATTGCTTGTTGTTCCTCTATCTGTTTATCTATCTATCTATCTATCATCTATCCTCAATAGTTGTATGGTGATAAAGAATTGTAGCTCCAGCACATTAGGCCATGATACACAATCAATAACTAGTTTCATAAAATAATTGAATATGCAGGTTGATTACAATTCTACAATTTATTCAGTCAGAGATGTTTTCTTTTATAGCTTTTCATGAAATAAACACCACAACAAAGCACGGCAGAGTTAGATGATAGATCATGAGGTTCTAAACGTTTATTTATAAATGAGTGTGCCAGTATAGTAATGATGCCCATAGCAGCACTGACTGGCTAAAATACAATTCTGTCAAAAGTTATAAATACAGAGTTATAGATACAAGGTAATTACAGAAGTAAAAAGTGTATTAATATAACTGTTGGTTATGCAAAACTGGGGAATATCTATCTTTTTAAACAACAATAATTCTGCTGTTGCCTGTCCCTTTAAGGGAATTGAAAAGTCAGTGCCTGCCTGATACACTGTGGAAACAAACACAGATGACCCCCTGCTTGGAGCATCTAAAGCTGTCTATACCTTCAAGGTGGATCTCTTACCTAAGATGGTGAGAGATCTGCCTTGGGGGTATGTGACAGCTTAGAAGCTTCAAGCAGGGGTCATCAGTTTGTTTCCAATGTTCTATCATGAGAGGAAGGAGGCCTATGAGATGAGAGGGGCAGAGGAGGTGGGAGGGGCGATAGGGTGGAGAAGGGGCAGAGGAGGTAGATGGAGCAAAAAGGGGGGGGGGGGCCTGCCACACTTTTGCCCGAGGGCCCTGGTTGGTCTCAGTCCGCCCCATACTTTTAAGTAAGCATGGGAGAGTGTCCCTCAGTGTGCCAGACACATTCCTCAGGGCTTTAATGAGACAAGCACTGAGCTGCTGTTATTCTATATAGCCATTCTTATGTCCTTTGATAAGAAGTAAACTTTTGTGTGTGACAAAAGCACCAGTTAAAAATAAATTAAAAAGAAATTAAAGCTAAAAAGATTGTTTCTCATGTTAAAAATTGTTTGTGGTGTATTTCCATTATTTTGTTTTTACCCATTTTATCTGTTCCTTACCTCTAAAAACTGTAATTTTATTTTTTTTACACTGAACTAAAGTGGTTATAGCATAAAAAAACTGAGACCCTGTAACATTCTATATGCCCTGACTGTGTGATACTAATGGTCCTGTAACAGTACATCTAGTAACTATTTGTTTCACATATTGCCGCTGATAATATTTTGTTAAGTACGTTTAATTTTTTTTTTGCCCTCTAGAAAAACTATATTTTACCTATTCCCAATTAGCTTTTAAAGGGGTACGTTTGGACTGCAAGTCTGCTCTTATTTTAACTCTCATACATGCTTTGTAAATGTGTGCCCCCTCGTGACAAAAAAATGCCCCCCCCCCCCATTTAATTTGTTCTGGAGCCGACCCTGCAGGGGCATTTCAGTGTTATCAAACTGCTGAAGGTCATAAATAGCCTAGAGATTATGTATCTAATGAACTGCTCTCAGGAGCTTGACTAGTGCGGATTCGGTGTGATGTGAATTGAATGTTGATGATACGTCTTAAAGCTTTGTAGTGAATAATCTCTCTGTCACAAGCAATGTATTTCTGTCTTTAGCACGCTTTTGTGAAAAGCAGTTAGTTAACAAAAAACAATTGATTAAGCCAAGCATAATTATTTTAATTAATGTTAAGCTCTTGACGTTAATGCAAACACACCATTCTATTAATCTAAATTAAATAATTTCTTAATCTACAGAATGTGTTGTGTAAATATATATCCAAGATTTTAATAGATTTTAAATGTTTCAGGCAGTTCTAAGCTGTGACCTGGGGCTGCAATGTAAGATAATTATTTTCAAATGTGTACTGTTAAAAATGTAGGAGGCAGAAATCTGAAGGATATCTGATATGTGTATGAGTGTGATAACGTATATATGCCAATGCATAATGTTAGCACAGAGGCGTAACTAGAAACCACAGGGCCCAGGTGCAAGAATCTAAGAAGGCCCCCCCCCCCAAAAAAAAGTGAATTGATACATTTTTATTTTATTTTTTTAAACATTTAACACAGAAAAAAATGTGAATCAGATTACAGTCTGCAAAAGGAGGTACCCTGTGCCCACAGTCTGTGAGATGGTCGGACCCCCTATTACTGTATATAGTGACACTGTTTAACCCACGAGTACTGTATATAGTGAGTCAGTGACACAGTCTGTAATCTGCCGGTGAGATGTCTGGCCTGACCCTACCCGCCCCAGTACTTTATAAAGTGCCCACAGTTGTTTGTGACATGGTCCAGCCCCCCGTACTGTATATAGTGGTACTGTATAGTGACACTGTTTACCCCCTCCCCCATGCTGTAGTAACAAGGTCTGTAATTTGCTGGTTCCACAAACATGCACACACATTCATATACATGCATAAATACACACACAGTCACATACATACATACACACATACATGCATAAATACACGCACAGTCACATACATACATACATACATACATACACACACACATAAACACCAATGGGTAAAAACAAAAAGACTAACCCCTGTATTCAGAGACACTAGTGAAGCATCGTGTCACACTCACATGATATCAGTATGTTTTTTTGGGGTTTTTTTTTGGTGGATTAGGGGTTAATAGCTGTTAATGGATTTTATTAGTGTTAATTGCATTGGTGGTTGTGTTGGTTTATGGATTTAAAGCAATAGGGGGATAGTAGTTACAGGGTTGGGGTTAAATGGAGGTTATGGCATATATTGTGTTTTAGTGGTTGGGGATTAATAACAGTTAAGGACTTTTAGCAGTGGGGGTTATTGCATTCAGGGTTTTTTCAGATAAAGTGCATTGTCTTTTAGTTTAGTGGCTTATAGCAGTTACAGGGATTTAGTGGTAAAGGGTTACTGCATTGGGGGTTGGATGGTTTAGGGGTTAATAGCGGCTATTGGTTTTAGTAGTGAGGGGGTTACTGTGATGGTTGTTTAGTAGATACATGTGTTGGGGGTCTGCTGATTATAGTGTTCATTACATTGGGCTAGGTATACTGTAGTTCTGGTGGATGCTGTTACCACTTGCAGAAACAGTTTACGTCAGCTTTTAAAAAAACAGTCATGAAAAGCTGATTATCACATGCATTGGGCATGTTTTGATCCGATTGTAATATTAAGGTAAACTGGCCAGCATGTTAATTAGTTTATTATAAGCGTGGGATGTCCTAAGTTAGGCACCAAAACAAAACATTTTTTAACCAGTGCCACTGAGCTGAGTGAGCTCACCATGAGTGACCGTGCCCCTTCGCGGCCCCCCTCAGTCTGACTCTGAGGAGCTCACTGTGCCCCTGCGGCCCCCCCTCCCTCAGTCTGAGCAGCTTTAACCTTTAACTAACCTCTCGGATTCCACAGTTCCACTCTGTTCTTCTCCACGCACTCAGTAGTCTGTCACTGGCTGTCACACTGCTGCTGTGCCGGCCTGCCGCGCTATCCAGGGAGGGACTCCAACTGACTGGACTGAGGTGGTCCCAGAGACGTTCCCACACTCCAGACTCGGTCGACAGACTCCTGCTACTGACTGCTGCACCGCACGTGCAGTCAGGCTCACGAGACAAGAGACAAACGTGCGTGCAGCCAGTCAGGAGGGAGGAGGAGGGAGAAGAGATCAGTACTGTGAGCGCCAAAATGGAAAGTTCCGGCCAGGGCTGGCAGCAGACAGCACCCGCCGTCCAGAGGCATCAAATAAAGTGACAATTGTGGCATGTGCTGCTGCGTCTGACTGCCCTAGTGCGGCAGTGCCTCCTAAAAAATAAAAATTAATAATAAAAAAGAAACAACCACCTGCCTTGTTGGGCCCCTCCTGTTTGGGGGACCTGCTGGGCCCGGTCGCAATGGTGACCTTCGCATCACCGGTAGTTACGCCCCTGGTTAGCAGGTTGATATTGACATTAGTTGGCACCAAGGTAATGGCCTATAAATTAAAGGGATGCTAAACCCAAATGTTTTCTTTCATGATTCAGATAGCGCAGGTAATTTTAAGCAACTTTCTAATTTACTCCTATAATCAATTTTCCTTCGTTCTCTTGCTATCTTTATTTGAAAAAGCAGGAATCTAAGCTAAGGTGCCTGCCCATTTTTTATTTAGCACCCTGGATAGTGCTTTCTGATTGGTGGCTACATTTAGCCACCAGTCAGCAAGCGCAAGCCAGGTGCTGAACCAAAAATGGGCCGGCTCCTAAGTTTACATTCTTGCTTTTCAAATAAAGATAGCAAGAGAAAGAAGACAAATTGATAATAGGACTAAATTAGAAAGTTGCTTAAAATTGCATGCTCTATCTGACTCATGAAATAAAAAATGTGGGTTTACTATCCCTTTAAGCTAAAGCATTATTTATTTAGTCATGTTATTTTATAAAATTATGAGATTGATAAGGTAAATTTTCTGTGCCAGATTGTGATATGACTACTTTCCAAATTTCAAATTCATACCAGACTTATTTGAGTGTCCAGAATTAAAAGCCTTTCTTTTTTGTAGTCTCACTAGATCCATACCCAATTTAACTTCAATTACAGGACATAGTAATATAATAGCAGAATTTGTTCATTTTATTTATTTATTACAGAAACAAGCCTGATTCAGTTTATATCCTCCACATTAAAACTTCAACTTTCCAATTAACTTATCGTTTTTTCTTATTTCTCTTGGTATTCCGTTGTTAAAAAGTAATGTTAGGTGAGCTCTGGAGCGTGCACGTGTGTCTAGCCATTTGGCAGCAGTGTTTCCAATATTGTTATACATAGATAAAAACACTGCAGCCATAGACTGCTAAAGACACGTGCACGTTCCTGAGCTCCTACCAACATACCTAGCTTTACTCTTCAGCAAAGGATATCAAGAGAACAAAGCACATTTGATAATAGAAGTAAATGGGAAAGTTGCTTTAAATCAGTTTACTATCCTTTTAATATTATAATATAGTTGTACTGATGATTTGCATTCTTGATATTTAGTTTAGGCATTAGATGGAGATAGAAACTTTCTGGCATTTATTAATATGGTCAGATCTCTCCTCCTATTAAACTAAGGCTGGTTTGTGTTTTTTACACCATTACTTATGACAGCATTACTATACATGCAAATGATTATCAGCTATCTACTGTTTCAGGTGCTCTTATTTCAGTTTGGAAGTAACTTTATTTGCAAACATCACTGTGTCAGGTTAATACAATAGGCTCCATTTATCATTCCAATTCTCTTATGTTTTCTCCTAAAAGTTGTCTTGAGAAATAATTCCCCTATTTATCATTCAAAAATACTCCTAAAATTGGGCAAGTTCGACTGTAAAATTATCCTACTCTGTTCTCACTCTTCTAGGAGATTCTCCAAAATAAAGGGTTAAATTAGATCTTTTTAGTCGTATTTCATATAGTTCTCCTCATTATTCTCCTAGTTACAAATGTATCATTTATATTCTCCTATGGAGGACTGAAAGTTCTCCTGCAAGTTGCTGCATTAAAGTTCTCCATAGCTACAGTGGAGAACAGCATTATAAATTATTCTCTACCAATTGTGGAAGCAATGTTACAAAAAAAAGGGCTGTACAAGGTACAAAAAAATATCTATAACAAACCACAATAATAATTTATGATGGAGTGAAAAAATATATATAATGGAGCGCCAAAATAATATATAACAGAGCACAAAAATGATATCTATTGGCGCATAAAAATAAGATATAAAAAAGTGCTAAAATTGAAGCACAAAAACAATGAAAATGTAGATCTATTTTCTTATATGAAAGTTTGCTGAAGAGAGGCGTTAACAAAGGTACTAGGAAGGCTGTATAAAGATTTCTATTGGTTTATATATGATTGACATGGAGAATAGTTGCTTATTTTTAGTGATAAATAAGGAGAAGATACTAATCCGACTGGAGAAATTTGTCATTAGTTCTCCCCAGCTCTCCTCAGCTCTCCCATGGAGAAAAGACAACTTTTTTATGATAAATATGGGCGCACAGGTGCACCTCTCCTAAGGAGAGCTGTGGAGAACTGATAGGAGAACAGAAAGGGGAATTCCCCAAATGATTGATAAATGGAGCCCAATATGTCTGTTATCATTTCCTTTATCTGTACTAACAAAAACTAAACTTGAACCATTGGCCTAGACCTATCCATCTTTACAATACACTGATCATTTTCATTCTGCATGTTGCTGTGGTCTGACATTTATCTGTGTTGTTTGTCTTCAATGTCTAGGAATCTGTAGATATTGTCTGGTTATGATGATTTAAATAATGTTATATCAAACTCTGAAAAACAATGAATTAAAGTGTTATGCATACAGTTTTTCTGCATGTGCATTCACTTGTTTTAAATGGATTTCTTATTTATTAAATGTATTTATATATTTTCGCAGTTGCAGAGAGAAGAGAGCCTTTTCCCCCTGCCTGTATTTTCAAAAATATAACACATATAAAATTGGCTGCTTTGACATTCCTATAATGTTACATTACTTTATCTGTTTTATCCACAGCTATACAGTATGTACTGGTGATATTTGTTGTTGTTGTTGTTGCATAGATATTCTGTGTATTTTTATATATGTTTATTATTTTAGACTTAAAGTCAAAGTAAATTTGGTACCTACTACATTATTCTCTCCATGTACAGTAACAAAATCGCTATATTTTTTTATAATAAAAACATTGATTTCTGCCTTTTTTTAATTACATTATAATTGTACCGTTTTCCTGTGGACTCCTCCCATCTTCAACTTCCTTTATTTTTTAGTGTTTACATATAGAGCGGTCCCACCCGCTCTATACGTATCAGAGATGCGCGTTCACAAGGAGCCTTACCATTGCGCATGCGCAATTTAACGACCGGAACCGCTATGCATGTGTTCGCAACATAGTAATGAATGAGTCACAATATTGTATTCTTTAATTACTATGCGATTTGACAAAGAAAGAAGCAGCAGCTTCTCAATTAGTGACTGAAATCTGATGACGTTTATGCCCATTCAATCCAAAATGATGTGCGCATGCGCGAATCGGCCACAAGTATTGTAATAGAAAGTCAACAGAGTAGATGTAACGCATGCACAGATCCGACAATAGGGCGATGACGTAGTTTCACGGCCGCCTAACAGCCAGAATTTCAATTGGCAAACACAAAAACGTGATCAGGAAGTAGGAAACAGAGCCAAAAACGGGTTGTTATTAACAAAGCCAATATTAGTATTTTATATCAGGTAAAACTTAGTTTGCACAAAATTAACAAAAAATTGATGAATGAAAGTCATATTGATTTTTAAGCTTACATGTAATTATGGTTAGCAACCTTGGAAAATTTACTTTCACTTTAAAGGGATATGGAAACCCAACATTTTCTTTTGTGATTCAGACAAAGCATACCATTTTAAAAAAGGTTTTTAATTTACTTTTTCCAACTGTCTCTATTTGAAATGGACAGTCCCTGATTCTGAGCTCATATGTCCATATTTGCAGAATTTCACTTAGACCCACCCACAGAGCACACAGACACACCCACAAACTACCCAGAGAGACCCACTGACCACCCAGACACACTTACCATCACACCCGTTAACAATCCATGATCCCACCCCTCCCGACGCAGCTCCACCCACAAAATGGAAACAGGCCTCCATCATCCTCCTGAGTCCCTGATACCCAGCCACAAATGTTGGGAGTTATTCTTTTGTTGAAGAGATACCTAGGTAGGTACAAGGCAGGAAATAGTGCTGTCATCTAATGCTGAATACTCTTGTGGTGCTCAGGAATACCAATGGAATTCCCTTTGCATTCTATTAGTTGTACAGTTTTTTTTCAGGACAGTTTGGAGAAAATGGCTTATCATCCAGTTCTCTTAAAGGATCAGATATCAGCCTTATATATTTGTATCATAAGACAAGCTTTCTGATAGTTATTACTTTGTTCAGGCCTTGACCTGCATCAAGCCGGTTGTTAAATCACCTTCTCCTCTGTGGAATCTTAATCTATTTTATAAATCTATGCATGGTCTAGACCTTCAGCTGTTATCCTGAAAGATTCTGTTTCTGTTGGTCATTTCTTTAGCCAGGAGAGTTTCTCAGCTTTTAGCTCTATCTTGTAATTCTTTAATGATTCAGATAGGGCATGTCATTTTATACGACTTTCCAATTTACTTTTATCATCAGATTTCCTTTGTTCTCTTGGTATTCTTTGTTGAAAGCTAAACCTAGGTAGGCTTGTATGCTAATTTCTAAGCCCTTGAAGGCTCTTATCTCAGTGCATTTTGACAGTTTTTCACAGCTAGACAACACTAGTTCATGTGTGTCATATGTGTCATTTGGCTATAATGCAAGTCTCTCAAAAGCACCAAGATAAGGGGCAGGCAGTCTGTAGAGGCTTAGATACAAGGTTATCACCAAGGTAAAATGTATATTAATATTAAAATTACCCCAAGATTAGTGATATACAATTTGCCTCCTCCTAGAGGTATGTGGGATAAACAATGTCTATATTATTATCTGTAGTAATATATTATATTAGACCCTATCTTGGGAATACATTTGATCCCTAATTCCCTCTCATAATTATACTGAAATATCACACAACCACTGACTTAAGACTTCCATTCTCATCCTGTTTTGGAGAAAGGGTTACCTGACTCATCTTATACTGTGCCTTTAGAAGACATAACTCTATAATGAAAAATCACAATTACATCTTCCACTCCTCCAATTGGCTAAGTATAAATTTTCATGCTAACACAGTATTATATTCCTTGCACTAAAGTTACTTGGTTTACATTGTTTAGATTTATACATATAGTTGATACAACTACAGTCCTAAGGATCCAAGAGTGGCCCTAAATGTTCTATTTATGTTATATGCCCCCTATCACATCACCCTATTGTTATAATTGGGAGTTCAGGGTCCATTGTTTTCCCTCTGGGGATTCCCTATATATAAGTCATGATGATTTACAACATAGGTTAACTGTATTGTATGTGCTATAAAATAAAAAAAAATGTCTTCTTAAACGGGAAGAGTTCACAGCTACATTCATTACTTTTGGGAAATACAGAACCTGGCCACCAGGAGGAGGGAAAGACACCCTAGCCGAAGGCTTAAATACCTCCCCAACTTCCCTCATCCCCCAGTCATTCTTTGCCTTTTGGTGAGCTATAGCAGGCTAACAACGCCTTTTGGTAGTTTGGGTTTCGCGATGGCTGAGTCAGCTTTCCTACCTAGAAGCTGGTCATTGAGAGTTCCTGTTCAGACGGTTTGGTGTTCTCTTGGAGAGCTCCTTCCTAGCTGCTGACATAGTTATCCTTTTGCCGCTGTCTCTGCTGGCCTTGCCTGCAGGTTTCGTTTTGATACAAGGCAACAGGGAACTCTTGTTTCTTTCATGTAATTGGCAAGAGTCCATGAGCTAGTGACGTATGGGATATACAATCCTACCAGGAGGGGCAAAGTTTCCCAAACCTCAAAATGCCTATAAATACACCCCTCACCACACCCACAATTCAGTTTTACAAACTTTGCCTCCTATGGAGGTGGTGAAGTAAGTTTGTGCTAAGATTTCTACGTTGATATGCGCTTCTCAGCATTTTGAAGCCCAATTCCTCTCAGAGTACAGTGAATGTCAGAGGGATGTGAAGGGAGTATCACCTATTGAATGCAATTGTTTTCCTCAAGGGGATCTATTTTATAGGTTCTCTGTTATCGGTCGTAGAGATTCATATCCTACCTCCCTTTTCAGATCGACGATATACTCTCATATTCCATTACCTCTACTGATAACCGTTTCAGTACTGGTTTGGCTATCTGCTATATGTGGATGGGTGTCTTTTGGTAAGTATGTTTTCATTACTTAAGACATGCTCAGCTATGGTTTGGCACTTTATGTATTTATATAAAGTTCTAAATATATGTATTGTACTTATATTTGCCATGATTCAGGTTTTCAGTATATTTCCTATTGCAGACTGTCAGTTTCATATCTGGGAAATGCCTTTTTATGAAAATGTATTTCTTACCTGGGGTATAGTCTTTTTTTTCAAATTGACTGTCTTTTAAATTCACAGGCAGAATTGGGCTTGCGAGGGCGCAAAATGCCAAAGTTTATTGCGTCATTTTTGGCGCAAGATCTTTTGGCGCAAAGTTACGTTTGTTGACGCAAATTCGTCATTTCCGGCATCTTAGTTGACGCCGAGTCCTTCACAAGGTTGCGTCATCTATGATGCAAGTGTATCGTTTCCGGATGTTATTTAAGACCCAATTCCTATTTGCCTCTTGCCTTTTTCTATGTCAGAGGGCTATGCTGTTTGCATTTTTTCCCAATTCTGAAACTGCCATATAAGGAATTTGATAATTTTGCTTTATATGTTGTTTTTTTCTCTTACATTTGCAAGATGTCTCAATCTGATCCTGTCTCAGAATTCACTGTTGGATCCCTGCTGCCTGATAACAGTTCTACCAAAGCTAAGTGCATTTGTTGTGGAGATTATACCTCCAGCTGTGGTTTGTAATTGTCATGATAAACTTTTACATGCAGAAAATGTATCCATCAGTAGTAGTTCATTACCTGTTGCTGTTCCCTCAACATCTAATGCACAAGATATACCTGTAAATTTAAAATAATTAATTTCTGATTCTATTCAGACGGCTTTGTCTGCTATTCTGCCTTCTAATAAACGTAAAAGGTCTTTTAAAACTTCTCATTGAGTTGATGAAATTTCAAATGACCGGCAACATACTGATTTATCCTTCTCTGATGAGGCTCTATCCGATTCAGAAGATCCTGCCTCAGATATTGACACTGACAAATCATCTTATTTATTTAAAATGGAGTATATTCATTCTTTATTAAAAGAAGCGTTGATTACATTGGATATGGAGGAAACTAGTCCCCTTGATATTAAAACTAGTAAACATTTAAATTCTGTTTATGAACCTCCTGTGGTTATTCCAGAGGTTTTTCCAGTTCCTGATGCTATTTCTGATATGATTTCTAATGAATGGAATAGGCCTGGTACTTCTTTTATTCCTTCTTCAAGGTTTAAAAAATTGTATCCTTTGCCAGCAGTTAGATTGGAGTTTTGGGAAAAGATCCCCAAAGTTGATGGGGCTATCTCTACTCTTGCTAAACGTACTACTATTCCTACGGAGGATAGTACTTCTTTTAAAGATCCTTTAGATAGGAAAATTAAATCTTATCTAAGGAAAGCTTATTTATATTCAGATCATCTTCTTAGGCCTGCAATTTCTTTGGCTGCTTCAACTTTTTGGTTGGAAACTTTAGCGCAACAAGTATCAGATCATGATTTGTCTAGCATTGTTAAGTTGATTCAACATGCTAATAATTTAATTTGTGATGCCATTTTTGATATCATCAAAATTGATGTTAGATATATGTCTTTAGCTATTTTAGCTAGAAGAGCTTTGTGGCTCAAATCTTGGAATGATATGATTCTAAGTCCAGATTGCTATCTCTTTCTTTCCAAGGTAATAAATTATTTGGTTCTCAGTTGGATTCAATAATTTCAACTGTCACTGGGGGGAAGGGAGTTTTTTTGCCTCAGGATAAAAAACCTAAGGGTAAATCTAAAGCTTCTAACCGTTTTCGTTCCTTTCAACATAATAAGGAAAATAAATTTAATCCTTCCCCAAAAGAATCTGTTTCCAATTGGAAGCCTTCCTCAAATTGGAATAAATCCAAGCCATTTAAGAGATCAAAGCCAGCCCCCAAGTCCGCATGAAGGTGCGGCCCTCATTCCAGCTCAGCTGGTAGGGGGCAGATTAAAATTTTTCAAAGATGTTTGGATCAATTTGGTCTAAAATCATTGGATTCAGAGTATTGTCTCTCAGGGGTACAGAATAGGATTCAGAGTAAGACCGCCTGTGAGAAGATTTTTTCTCTCACGCATTCCAGCGAACCCAGTAAAGGCTCAGGCTTTCCTGAAGTGTGTTTCAGACCTGGAGTTATCAGGGGTAATCATGCCAGTTCCATTTCAGGAACAGGGTCTGGGGTTTTATTCAAATCTATTCATTGTCCCAAAGAAAGAAAATTCATTCAGACCAGTTTTGGATCTAAAGATTTTGAATCAATATGTAAGAGTACCATCTTTCAAGATGGTGACTATAAGGACTTTTCTGCCTTTTGTTCAGCAAGGGCATTTATATGTCCACAATAGACTTACAGGATGCATATCTTCATATTCCGATTGATCCGGATCACTATCAGTTCCTGAGATTCTCTTTTCTAGACAAGCATTACCAATTTGTTGCTCTTCCTTTTGGCCTAGCGACAACTCCAAGAATCTTTTCAAAGGATCTCGGTGCCCTACTCTCTGTAATCAGAGAGCGGGGTATTGCGGTGTTTCCTTATTTGGACGATATCTTGGTACTCGCTCAGTCTTTACGTTCTGCAGAATCTCACACAAATCAACTAGTATTGTTTCTTCAAAGACATGGTTGGAGGATCAATTTACCAAAAAGTTATTTGATTCCTTAGACAAAGGTAACCTTTTTTAGGTTTCCAGATAGATTCAGTGTACATGACTTTGTCTCTAACAGACAAGAGACATTTGAAATTGGTTGCAGCCTGTCAGAACCTTCAGTCTCAGTCATTCCCTTCAGTAGCTATGTGCATGGAATTATGGTGCAGGGATTATACAAGGATATCACAATTAATATCCTTAAATCCCAATGTTCGACTTTCTCTGACTTGGTGGTTAGATCACCATCGTATAATTCTAGGGGCCTCTTTTGTTCATCCTGGACTGTGATCACAACAGATGTGAGTCTTTCAGGTTGGGGAGCTGTTTGGGGATCTCTGACCGCACAAGGGGTTTGGAAATCTCAAGAGGCGAGATTACCAATCAATATTTTGGCACTTGGCAATTCTCAGGGCCCTTCAGTTTTGGCCTCTGTTGAAGAGAGAACCGTTTTTTTGTTTTCAGACAGACAATATCACAACTGTGGCATATGTCAATCATCAGGGTGGGACTCACAATCATCGAGCTATGAAAGAAATATCTCGGATACTTGTTTGGGCGGAATCAAGCTCCTGTCTAATTTCTGCGGCTCATATCCCAGGTATAGACAATTGGGAAGCGGATTATCTCAGTAGTCAGACTTTACATCCGGGAGAATGGTCACTCCACCCAGATGCATTTTCTCAAATTGTTCAGATGTGGGGGCTTCCAGAAATAGATCTGATGTCATCTCATATAAACAAAAAATTTCCCAAGTATCTGTCCAGGTCCAGGGATCCTCAGGCGGAAGCAGTGGATGCATGGACACTTCCGTGGTGTTATCAACCTGCTTATATTTTTCCGCCTTCCAAGAGTGATCTCCAAGATCATCATGGAGCAATCGTTTGTGCTGCTGGTGGCTCCCGCATGGTCTTGCAGGTTTTGGTATGCGGATCTTGTTCAGATGTCCAGTTGCCAACCTTGGCCACTTCCATTAAGGCCAGACCTTCTATCTCAAGGTCCGTTTTTCCATCAGGATCTCAAATCATTAAATTTGAAGGTATGGAAATTGAACGCTTAGTACTTAGTCATAGAGGTTTCTCTGACTCAGTGATTAATTCTATGTTGCAGGCTCGTAAATCTGTTTCTAGAAAGATTTATTATCGAGTTTGGAAGACTTAAATTTCATGGTGTTCTTCTCATAAATTCTCTTGGCATTCTTTTAGAATTCCTAGAATTTTACAGTTTCTTCAGGATGGTTTGGATAAAGGTTTGTCCTTGAAAGGACAAATCTCTGCTCTTCCACAGGAAAATTGCTAAACTTTCTGATATTCATTGTTTTGTACAAGCTTTGGTTCGTATCAAGCCTGTCATTAAATCAATCTCTCCTCCTTGGAGTCTTAATTTGGTTTTGAAGGCTTTACAGGCTCCTCCATTTGAACCTATGCATTCTTTGGACATTAAACTAATTTCTTGGAAAGTGTTGTTCCTTTTGGCCATTTGCTAGAAGATTTTCTGAATTATCTGCTCTTTCTTGTGATTCTCCTATTCTGATTTTTCATCAGGATAAGGCAGTTTTGCTGACTTCATTTAAATTCTTACCTAAGGTTGTGTATTCTAACAACATTAATAGAGAAATTGTTGTCCCTTCTTTGTGTCCTAATCCTAAGAATTCTTTGGATAGATCTTTACATTCTTTGGATGTGGTGAGAGCTCTGAAATATTATGTTGAAGCCACTAAAGATTTCAGGAAGTCTTCTAGTCTATTTGTTATCTTTTCTGGTTCCAGGAAAGGTCAGAAGGCTTCTGCCGTTTCTTTGGCATCGTGGTTAAAGCTTTTGATTCATCAAGCTTATTTGGAGTTGGGTAAAGCCCCGTCTCAGAGAATTACAAATCATTCTACTAGATCAGTTTCCATTTCTTGGGCTTTTAAGAATGAAGCTTCAGTTGATCAGATTTGCAAAGCAGCAACTTGGTCTTCTTTGCATACATTTACTAAATTCTACCATTTTGATGTATTTCCTTCTTGGGAAGCAGTTTTTGTTAGGAAAGTTCTTCAGGTAGCTGTTTCAGTTTGATTCTTCTGCTTATGATTTAAGTTTTTATTTTTATTTTTTGAGAATAAACTTATATTTGGGTTGTGGATTAATTTGTTTCAGCGAAATGGCTGTTTTTATTTTTATCCCTCCCTTTCTAGTGACTCTTGCGTGGAGTTCCACATCTTGGGTATTGCTATCCCATACGTCACTAGCTTATGGACTCTTGCCAATTACATAAAAGAAAACATAATTTATGTAAGAACTTACCTGATAAATTCATTTCTTTCATATTGGCAAGAGTCCATGAGGCCCACCCCCTGTTTTTATGCTGGTTATGATTTTTTTGTATAAAACACAATTATTTCCAAATTCCTTTGTTGATGCTTTTTACTCCTTTCTTTATCACCCCACTTCTTGGCTATTCATTAAACTGAATTGTGGGTGTGGTGAGGGGTGTATTTATAGGCATTTTGAGGTTTGGGAAACTTTGCCCCTCCTGGTAGTATTGTATAGCCCATACGTCACTAGCTCATGGACTCTTGCCAATATGAAAGAAATGAATTTATCAGGTAACTTCTTACATAAATTATGTTTTTTTCTGGTGTACCTTAGGATATGTGACTGGATCAGGGATGTGAGTGTTCCTCATGTCCTTTTTGGGACGTATTTCACTGTGTATGGATCTCTTTTTATTCGGTCCTTGTGTTTCTAGGGAGTTTGTCTCCCTGGGCGCTACGATCATAAGACAGCCTTGGGTTGTACTATGTTTGTTGAGCCATGTGGAATGATCCTTTGGATTTTTCTGTTCTCCTTTTTGGGGGCAGATAGCGGTCCTCGTCTTTTGGCCGGGTACCTTCATGGGAGTCGTGACCCGCGGAGCTGATTCCTCGGAGGCTGTTTGGGCTCGACGGACTCTGGGACTGAGGGTTCTCTAGTTTGGCTTCGCTGGCGGTGTAACTAATGTGCAGTTACCTGGGCCTCGGGTTTTCACAAGTGTTGTGGGTGTCGGGTAATTCGAAGGGGCCGCATTTTGTACCTACCCTTTGTTTGCATTCAGTGTCCTCCAGCTTGGGTATTGTTTTCCCAAAAGTAATGAATGCAGCTGTGGACTCTTCCCGTTTAAGAAGAAAAACATAAATTATGCTTACCTGATAATTTTCTTTTCCTCTGACGAGAAGAGTCCACAGCTGTCGCCCATGTTTTTATCTATGAGGTGGCGGTAATTTTTTGTTCTTCTGGCACCTTTTTTTACCCTGATATTTCTCCTTGTTCTCTTGGCAGAATGACTGGGGGATGAGGAAAGTGGGGGAGGTATTTAAGCCTTTGGCTTTGGTATCTTTGCCTCCTCCTGGTGGCCAGGTTCTGTATTTCCCAAAAGTAATGAATGCAGCTGTGGACTCTTCCTGTCAGGTAAGCATAATTTCTGGGGGTATTTTAGGTTCAATACTGGGGGCCCAAGAGTGGTTGCCTTTAGTTCATAGTTGCCTTTTGTGACTTTACATTGTATATAGTACCGCAAGGTACAAAAGTGGCCTCATATAATATTTGGAGGGCGTATAGTCTGGCAAATATTATGTTTAGTGATAGTCCTGATCAGTGTCATATAATTATGTTATGTTCATCTTGTTTATTTTATACTGATTGTACACCTGAAAATAATATCTCTGTATAAACTCTGTTGACATGTCGAACCTCAATAAAAATATATTAATAAAAATAAATTAACATAGACATGTTCGTTATGCAAAACTGAGGAATTTGATAATAAAGGGGTTATCTCTCCTTTTAAACAATAACAACAATTCTGGCGTACACTGTCCTTTTAAGTAATATCTTCGGATAATATTAATCAGGAAATTGTGTTTCCCTCTTTATGTCCAGCTTCTAAAAAATGTGCAACCTGGATATTGTGAGAGCATGAACATTTTATCTGAAAGCAACAAAGGACTTTAGCCTTTCCTCTTTATTTTTTCATTTTCTGGACTTTGCAAGGGTCAGAAAGCTTACGGCAGTTACCTAGATCTTCATATGGGCTATCGTGCGGACTTTCACCATCTGATGAAATAAATAAATACATTTTTTCTTACCTGATAAATTCATTTATTTCATTATGATGGGAGCCCCTGACCCCCCCCCCCCCTTTTTCTATTTCTATTGGAAAACACTTTAGTTTTGGGTATTCTTTGCTTCCTTTTGGATTAATAGACTTAATTTTTAACACATACTACAATGTAACTGTAAATACGTGTAATGGACTGATAAATTCAAGTGGACATGTTATTATTGCACTCATATACATGTATGTATTTAATCTATTTAACCCCTGCAAATGGGTGAAACACAGTTAAACTGGGAACACATCTGATAAAGCAAATGGGACACATGTGTAGCTAGCTCCCAATAGTGCCTTGTTTCTGAGGCTACCTAGATATGCTTGTGAGCAAAGAACGCCAAGAGAATAAAATAACAATTTATAATAGAAATTAACTGAAAATGTCTCTCAAAATTGCATGCTCTGTCTGTCTCATTAAAGCTTAGTTTTAACTTTCATGTCCCTTTAATGAATAATATGAGTATGATTTTATAGCGGAAATACAATATATTTCTCACTTGTAATGAAAATGCTCAACTAGACAATGGCTCAAACAGTAAATCGAAGGGGTGGTCAGTCAGATATAGATGGAAATACTGAACATTGTACACACGGATTCTCTTGTAAATCTATAACATTGATCTGAATAATTGTCATGAGACACTGGGTATAAAATAATGAGAAAACAAGATGCTTATTACAGCAATCTCATAATGTAAACCAACTAGAAATGTCAGGAGTGAGAGAGTTGCAATGTTTGATGTTTGAGCAATCATTATAATGTTATTTGATAACTGTTTTGGAGACAAAAAAAATATTTTTCTTCTGTGCTTAAACTTTTTTTTTTTTTAAGGTATATTATCTTTTGTTGTGTTGCGCATTGTTTAAAAGAACATGAAACCCACATTTTTTCTTGATTTAGATAGAGCATGCTATTTCAGGCAACTTTCTAATTTACACCTATTATGAATTTGTCTTCTTCTTCTTTATTTGAAAAGCAGGAATGTAAGCTTAGAGACGGCCTGTTTTTGGTTCAGCACCTGTGTAGAGTTTAATGATTGGTGGCTAAATCTAGCCACCAATCATCAAGCACTATCCAGGGTGCTGAACCAAAAATGGTTCGGTTCTTAAAGGGACACTGAACCCAAAATGTTTCTTTCGTGATTCAGATAGAGCATACAATTTTAAGCAACTTTCTAATTTACTCCTATTATCAATTTTTCTTCGTTCTCTTGCTATCTTTATTTGAAAAAGAAGGCATCCTAGCTATTTTATTAGTTCAGGACTCTGGACAGCACTTTTTTATTGGTGGATGAATTTATCCACCAATCAGCAAGAACAACCCAGGTTGTTCACCAAAAATGGGCCGGCATCTAAACTTACATTGTTGCATTTCAAATAAAGATACCAAGAGAATGAAGAAAATTTGATAATAGGAGTAAATTAGAAAGTTGCTTAAAATGTCATGCTCTATCTGAATCACGAAAGAAAAAATTTGGGTTCAGTGTCCCTTTAAGCTTACATTTCTGCTTTTTCAAATAAAGATACCAAGAGAACAAATAACAATAATAGGTGTAAATTAGAAAATTGCTTAAAATTGCATGCTCTATCTGAATCATGAAAGAAAACATTTGGATTTCATATCACTTTAAATGCAGTGTTCTGTTAATTCAAATTATTACAACAGTTCAATAATGTTATCTTTTAATAAGGTCAGGGATATTCATATTGTAATAATGAATTACAAGTAAAGTTGATGAAGGCAGAAAGATATCTTATGGCTAAATAGTAATTTCTTTCTTCAGTTAAATGCTGAATACAGATTTTTCTTTCAGGTTACTTTATGCATGCAAAGAAACGGCATATTGTTCTAGTAAAACAAAGATTCCAAAATAGCATAACCACTTTTTTTAATAGTCATAAAAAAAAAATCAGTTTGTGGCTAAAAGCAGGTGTTGGGTAATTAGTATTTCTACAGCAGTCAGAATCACAGGTAGATACTTAACTGTTCATATTACTGCATTTTCTAACTCTAGTACTAATTTTTTTAAACATTTGTCTTGCTTTTCTGCAATATGTACATACAAACAATGAAGGTTGGGTAATAACACTAGCAGTTTAGTATATTTAATAAGCTCCTATACTACTTTCCATAATGTTTGTAAACCAGACTTTTCTGTAGTCTCACAATAAATTAATATACCAGTCAGATATAAAGACTTTCTATATGAACACATTTTTTGCTGCAACTGATTTTCTTTCACCAGGTGGTTAGAGTCCCTAAGTCATCACATGTGGGAATATTCCCCCCTATGACCACTAGGAGGAGGCACCCAGGGAGTTAAGGCGCACATGCTTCCCATAATCCTTAGTCATTTTCTTTTGTTTCTTTGATGAGGAGTCAGGTGAAAGTGTAGTCCTTGATTAGCAACGTCCTGCGTTCCCTGTTTGTCCCCCCCATTTCACGATGGTCTTGTGGACTCCATTGCTTGGGTATTGATTCTGACATGTGATGACTTGTGGACTCTCACCATCTCATGAAAGAAAACAAAATGTATGCTTACTTTATAAATTAATTTCTTTCATGATGGTGGGAGTCCACAAGCACTGTCCTTTCTTTTTGTTTAGGTGGCAGTACTTGTTTTTGCCCTGCTTTATCTTTTCTGTTTTTTTTCTTCATCTACATGGCTATATGTATGATTGAGGATCATGAAGTGGGAGGGATTTAAAGCTCTAGTGTTATGGGGTGTCTTTTGCCTCCTCCTAATGGTCAGGAGGGAAATATTCCCAAACATGGGGACTTGCGGACTCTCACCATCATGAAATAAATAATTTATAAGGTAAGCATACATTTTGTTTTCAAGGTCAAACACCACTTACCTTATTTGGAGGAGCCAAACTAGACTGGTTACTGGATTAGACAAGGCTTGAAAATGTAATTTTCTTCCTAATGGGAAAGAGTCCACAGCCGCATCCATTATTAATGGAAAAATAGGAACCTGGCCACCAGGAGGAGGCAAGACCCACCAACCAAAGGCTTAAATACTTCTCCCACTTCCCCTATCCCCCAGTCATTCTTTGCCTTTCGTCCCAGGAGGTTGGCAGAGAAATGTCAGAAGTTTGTTTTATTTTATTTTTTTCCATTTGTTCTACTTTTATTTAATTTTAATATGTCTCTTATGGAGGGTGCTACCCTTCGACATGGGACAGGAGTTTTAAGTAGTCATGTTAGCCTCTTGTGGAGGGCCTGGGCGAAAGTTAGAGTCCGGAGATGCAGTGGGAGCTTCCCCAGCGACACCATCCCGACTTGTTATAACGGCTCCATTCAGCACTTGGCATTGTCGAACTTCGCTTCACTACCTGCTGTCTTCTCTGGAGTCCATGACGGAGGCGCTTCCACTATTCGTCACACTTGAAGGGCCGTGTTCCTGTTCCACGGTGTAGATTCCGGTAAGATTGTTTCATTTTTATTACATTGTCTGTAATGTGATTTATTATGACAGTATAGTATGGGCCTTGCTGGTGCACCTTCAGTACAGATCTTGGAATCAAGGGATATTTCCTCCTTAGGGTGGTTTGGTGAACAGGAAAGGGGTCTCTCATCATGTTTCTTATGTGATTCAACTTGCATTGGGTATGTGTGTACGGGCTCTGAGGCTGAGACAAGTAACGTTGCTCTATGTGGTGCATAGTGGCTTTTTCTGGGCCACTATGGGTTTATGCCTGTTTGTGTAATCTTGCAAATCCTTTTATGTGGGCCTAGTTTTGTCGCCTTTCGGTAGTGCGCTTTTTGGATTTTGTGGGGCATCTGCTGACGTGCCTGTTTACTATTAGGCAGGGTTCTTCCCCTTCCGCATTCCTGACCGAGTGGCGACGGAGGAAAAGAGTTTGCTCCGCTGAGGTCTGGTCATATGAGGTGGTGAGTGCCCCAGCCATTGTGTGTCAGGTGCCAGTTGTTTGTTTTTTGTTTTCCAATATTGACGTTTATATTAGTCCTAGCTATGGAGGATTCTAATGCCAGGACTATTGTCTTATCAGATGATGATTCGTCCTCGGACGAGGACTGTTTGGCCCTGTTGTCGCAAGTCTACTACTTGGATCTGCTGAACCATCGGCCTCCGGGGGCTCTGTTCTTCAGGAGGCACCTTCCCAATCGCACACTCCTTTTGCTTTCGAAGGTGACCCTGACTTTGATGTCTCCTCCGCGCAGGGTGGATTGTTTCCCCCGGAGATGGCGGGACATTTTCGTCCTGGATGTCAGGAGCGCTTGGGCTGGACGTGTCAGTCTGCTCCAGAGACATGGGCCGGTGGAGTTCCACCGTGTTCCTTCGCATCCACGGCCTGAGGGGTGAGGTCCTTGCTGCTGTGTGCGATTCTGGCCTTTTGGGCTGCCCTTGGTGGTTCTTCTAGAGATTAGGTACCGTTATGTGGCTAGTATCGGTCGGGTCATGCTGAGGTGGCTACTTACTCCTACCTCTGCTTCGGGGAGCTTTTGATGCTCCGATGGGATCTTGGGTTGCAGCTCACCTGGTGTTCTCCGGGGTTGTATCTGCCGCCCCTTAGGGGTCAGGAACCAAAGTGAGCTCGGCCCTCGGAATCCCGTGCCTCGTAACTGCTGGTCCGGGGTTTTTTGTCTTGGACTCGGGCTGCATGTTTTATCGCAGTATATATCCTGTTTCGTTCTGTGCTTGCTGTTCAAGATCTTCCTTGTCCTCGACGAGTTAGTCTACCAGCTTGTTGGTCTGGTTTTTTGGGGCTTGTGGCCTCGGGTTCTGACTAGTGGAATCTAACCCCTTCTTCTCGGATCTCATCGTAGGTTTGGGAGGGGAGTCTAGGGTTCTGTCAGTCCAAGTTCTGGCTATCTCTTCTTGTCCCTATTATCCCCTTGGGTGTTAGGGGTTTGGTCAGGATGGGTTCCATTGTTCTCCTTGGAGAGCTTGGAATTTTTGACAGATTGGGTACCTGTAGTGAGGTCGGGCTTCTGGGCCTTCTTTTCTTAGGGGTTAGTTGCCCTATTGTCCTCATTCGGTCTAAGATTTGACTCTATCCTGTTTGACCTTTCCCTTTCTGGTCTCTGCATTTTGCGGAACTTTGCTCGGCACATGGTGATTGCACATTAGTTGCCTCGCTGCTGGTGTTGTGGAGGCTTGAGAGGCTGTTTCTCATAGATCTTATTCCTTTTTTGGTTGGGCTCTGGATGGTCTGTCTGACCTTTCTCCTATGGCCTGTGGCAGACTCCCCTGTAGGGGGGTGCCTTTTGGGTTTGTCGCCTCTCTGCTCTTTGAGGCGTTTAGTGCCTGTGCATTCATCGGTAGATAGTTTAGGTGTCTTAGATGCTCGACTTAGATCTAGCCATTTTATGGCTCCTTCAGATCGAGGTTAGATTCCAACTGGTTTCTCTACACTTATGTTGCCTTGTGTGCTTGCCCTTTGGGATCAGTGTTCTCCGGTTTGTGGGAATTATCCCTGGGTTTTTCTCTCCCTCTCCTTGTGGGGGGGAGGGGCTTTATGTCAGCTGTAAGAGCCTGTTGGTTAGCTTCGCTACCTAGTGAGTGGTGGGTTGCAGTTTGGCTCTGCTGATACTGTTGCAGCTTGGTTGCTAACAAACTTTATGGGTCCGTTAGAGGAGTTTCTTTGCTCCCTCGGGAGATGGGGGATCCTTAGAGATTTTTCGGTTGTCAAGAGGATTGGTCTCTGATAAGTTCAGTTGCTCTGCGGCCTATATGGGTGTTGTGTTGGTCTACACCATCTAGGTTGCAAAGGAGCGTGATGTTTTGTGTTCCTTCCGGTGGTGGCTGTGCTTCCTCTCTCACGCCTTTTAGCATGATCATCTTTTTTTCGATCTTCTCTGCCTGCGGCAGTTTTTACTAGCTTGTGTGACATCCTCAGTCTATTGTGGCCTGGGGGTGGGTCTTGGTTACGGTAAGGGATTTTCCCTTTGCGATTCTGTTCGATGGTTGTTGCTCGTCCACGCTGTGTAGCGGTTTATGCATCCGCCGGTCTTTGGGATTCTTTGGTTTCTCTATGGTCATTTTACCATTTTCTGCTGCTGTCTTTCTCTGTCCTGACATTTGTCCAGGTGAGCCTAGTGAGCGGATCTTGGTTGTCTTCTTGAAGACCTGAGTTGGTCTTTCTGTCCTATTAGTCGTGTCCCCTTATTGTTTTCAGGGGCTGTGACTGGGTTGTTACCCTGAGAGTGGAGTCTTCAAGGCTTGTGTCTCGGTTACATCTACTCGTGGTACCTGTTCAGGTCCTTTGGACTGTTGGTGACTTTGCGTCCCTGTGGTAGTTTTTTGTTTTTTCTTTTAATAATGTTGTTCCCGGTTTTCGGACGAAACGGGATTTTGTTTTCTGGCAATATGTTTTTCGGTAGGTTCCTTCATTGGTCCGCCACTTGGCATTCTGCGTCCTCTTTGGCTTGGGTATAAATTTCCCATAAGTAATAAATGCGGCTGTGGACTCTTTCCCATTAGGAAGAAAAATATAAATTATGCTTACCTGATCATTTTCTTTTCTTCCGTGGGAAAGAGTCCACAAGTCCCCCCCCCCCCCCTCCGCCAGTTTTGGAGGCATTGTTTTTTCATCTTTTGGCACCTTTTCACCTTGATGCTTCTTCCACTGTTCCTTGTTCCTCGGCTCAATGATTTCTGCAGTGTGCTTGCACTTCTAATTCTCAAAATTGGAAAACCAAATATGTTCAGAATCAAATTACAGAAAAACATTTTATATTACAATCTAATAATAATATTAATATGATATAATTTAATATAATAAAAAAGATTTTATGTGTTCTCTCAATGTTGGAATGTTTTTATCCATCAGGCCCTAGGAGCCTGATGAACAAAAACTCACCAGCATGGCAAGAAATCTCAATTTTTTTATTTTTTTTAGCATTATGTTGTAATGTAGGTGTCTTTCCTTCAAATCCAGTAAGCTGCATAACTAGATAAACAGCTCTCAAGGTAAAATTTGCCTTTCTAAAAATGTTTTGAGGGACTTTGCAGTACTGATGAGACGTCACTAAAGTGAAGAACTTTAGATAATCAGGCCCAAGGTGTTATAACCACTGGAAACGCCTATTGCATTCTAATAAGAAGCTCCGCTGTGAAAACAAAAAGTACATTAAAGCTGGTCATTTTTCATTTACTCAGATTTTGGTACCTTTGTTTCAGCTATGTAGAGTTGTTTTAGGGTGCTCTGATGAAAAATCTATTTTTTTTGCGGTTGTCCTGCTGTTTTGGCCCTTTTGCCCATTTCTTACCAAGGAATTTTGTCAACAAGCAGAATGAGAAATTTTGTAGTAAATTTGTATTGCCAAGACATTTGCTTCTATTTGAATAGCAAGTTTACACAATATGGTTGAGGAAGACATGTAAGATGCAAGCCCATATTGTTTCTTGCAACAACCTATAGGTCTGGTGAAGTGTGCAACAACATAAGACCATTATTTATGTGATTTTGAATAGCAGATGCCCACATTACATTCGCATTTGAACCTAGCCTGGTTTTAAATAGGACTGATAGGCTATTTTTCAGAATTATAATATACCCCTATCAAATTATTTATTCACAATTCCAATAGTTTTGTATTTCTTTTTCTTCAAGGATTGGCATATTCACCATTGTAACAATGAACATTTCTTTAAAAATAAATCGGATAATTTTTCTTTACACCCTGGCTTGACTGTACAATTTTTACATTTATTTTCCTATTTTTTTTATAAACTATGTGATAAAAAAAATCCTTCAGCACTTGGCTGCAACACATTGTTATGTTAATATAACTATAATATGCCCAAACAAGAGGATTCTGGGATGATTGTCAGAGTACAGTTGGAGGCAACTGATATACAATCATTTAAATGCCTATAATGACTATGAAACTATCTAACCTAGTCCAGCAATTTGCTAGTCATTTCAGATGTGCAATTTTGAAAAGACATAAAGTTCTGAGGCAATTCAAACTGTTTTGTCCAGCAATTGAACTTCTTTTTGTTGTACAAGATCCTGAATGGTATTAAAGCATATGTATCCGTAGATGAAGACAATTTCAGTTTCAAATTATATGAGATCTAATGGGGGGAAAAAACTTTAGAAAATCATGCTGGTAACAGTTTTCAAAAGTCTATACCCCATCAATATTTCTTCATTGCACATCACCACTTGATTTCACAGCTGCATATAATCGCTCAATTACGTGATTTCTTCTGCCTGAAAAAAAAATTACAATATTTTCAGGTTCAAAAAGTTTTCCTTCTTCATCCCACCTTCATGTAATATTAATCAGCTTGAACATATTGTACTCAAATAAATATTATTGTTTGACTTGACAAGAATATAAAATTCGTACAGTAAAAATAATTGAATATAAAATATACAGTATTTCCTTAGTGGTTACTCCCTAATGCTAATAAAAGATAACTATATATAAAACTATAAGTTGTGTGTGTAGAATAGTTGTACTAAATATTGTTCTCCAAAAAACAACTTTTTGGTAGTTAAAAATGTCTGTATAAGTGCTGTGTGTATAAGTGCAAAACAAAAATGATTTAATTGTTTAGATCATTTTATTTGTCCACTATTTCTAGCAAATAACTATGTATTTAACCCCTGCAAGTACGTTTGCTCCAGAGCAGCAATGCACTACTGGGACTTGTAGCAACAATACAGTACTGTGACTTATGTTTGGTAGCTACACACATATGCGTCTTGTCATTGGCTTACCAGATGTGTTCAGCTAGCTCCCAGTAGTGCATTAATACATACAAACATTTTTTTTTTGCACTTGTATGTTTCTTTAAAGGGACAGTAAAGTCATAATTAGACGTTCATGATTCAGAAAGAGAATACAATTTTAAACAACTTTGCAATTTACTTCTATTATTTAATTTGCTTCCTTCTCTTGATATCCTTTGCTAAAAGGTTTATCTGTGTAAGCTCAGGAGCAGCGAAGAACCTAAGTTCTAGCTGCTGATTGGTGGCTCCATATATATATACCAATTATCATTGGCTCACCCATGTGTTCACTTAGAAACCAGTAGTGTATTGCTGCTCCTTCAACAAATGATACCAAGAGAATAAAGCAAATTTGATAATAGAAGTAAACTGGAAAGTTGTTTCAAATTGTATATTCTACCTAAATCATGAAAGACAAATGTTGGGTTTCATGTCCCTTTAAGTTCTGTTCTCTGCTGAAATATACTTTGATGCAAGGAAACAGTTAGCCAATACATCTAGTTATATAGGAAATGTAAAACTGATTAGCTTTATTTTCATTCTTTTTTCTATTGTCAATTCTTAAGTGTGGTTTCTTTTTGTACCCTGCAGCTTGCGTTGAAAGACCCTGTGCATACTGTGTCACTACAACCATTTGTTTATGAAAAGCTGAAAGCACAACAGGAATTACTGGGAGAAGAAGGATTCAGATATCTAATGGAAACCGTAGACACTGAAATAGTAACGCAGCTGCAAGAATTTTTAAAGGAATTCTAAAAAAGAGAGTCAGAAACAGTTTCTTATCAGACAACTGGGTGAAAAATACGTTTTGCAATAATAAAATACAATTTTGTGAAAGACTTTTTACTTGAGGAGCAAAATGCTCATGAAATCAGATATTTGTTGTTTTCAGATAAAAGCAACGTGGTACTAACTATAACCAAACCTGGAGTATATAGCAGCAAATCTGTCATTCCATATCTATTTCATTAGAACATTGTGGGAGCCACATTTATAATATTTCTTCTAACCAACTCAATATTTTTTGTAATTTGTAGGAGATTGTCACATTTACAATAGCTTTATTTATCAAAATGACTTTAATTGCCTAATTATCATATGACAAAACACTATTTTTTATTGGAATCTTGATATATTCTCATTTAATGGAATTCTTCTAACATTCTTTTTTTGTAGAAACATTCCAAAGTTATCTCCCAACCTGAAATCAGAATTATTTGCTGAGTATATTTTCAATATTTTTATTTTGTGAGATCTTAGAACAATGTACATGTTAAATATTTTATTGAAAAGGCAAAATATGCATTGTTTACTTCATATAATATCTCAGATATTTTAAGTTTACAATGCAATGAACTTAGATGCCAAATATGTCATAATGACTGTTGCAGTTCAAATATATAGCTTAAAATATATATATTCCATTTATTTAATTTACATGCAATGATAGCATTTAATGAACTGCTGAATATGGTTAGTATATAAAATAATGAAAGCTGCTATGCTTGACATTTCCATATTTGTACATTGACCCCATATTTGTACACTATAAAGTTATCTTGTATTGTGAGGAGGAAGTGTCCACAGCATATGGAATACTGATTTTGTAATTCACCATAAACTAGTACACTAGAAATATATTAACAATTTCATACTGAATAAAATAAACTGATTTCAAAAATTGTTTTAATATTTGACAAGCCATAGTGTTAAAGGGCTACTGAATTGGACACAGCTTTAAAAACAGAGGCCAACAGTAGAAATATTTGAAATGTGTTGAAAGTAAGAGTGAGTGCTGAAAAATAAAAAATAAAAGTACCTTTGAGAAAAATGTATATATTTTTTAGTCTCTAATATAAAAAAATTACTTTGTGTTTCTATTCTTGATAACACAATTCCATGTACTAATAATTTTAAAGCTACATAAGAACATTCAGATATATCACGTTTTATCAGCCCTAAAGAGGTGCGCTTGTGTGGAGCTAAATACGAGTCCCCAGGTGATGGCAGCGCACTTGATAGAAGTAGGTGTAAAGAAAAGTCCTGTAGAAAACAGAAGCAGAGAGGCGCCAAATAGAACAGTACCGTCTGGTGTAGTGAAGGTGCAGCACAACAGAGGTTACCCCTACTATAAGGACCTACTCACAAGGGCAGCGGCACAACCGGAGTGCCAGACACAGCAGATCGGAACTGTTACGAGTCGTCCGACAGACACGCCAATACGTCACAGGTGTGGATTCAGGAAGTCAGACGGCCCATACGATCCGTTCCAATCACAATGATCTGCCAAAGGGGCGTGAGAGATAGCCGGTCCCGTATAGGTTGTTGGACCGTAGCCCAAAAGACCATGTGGGAGATATCAAAAGATCGAGCAGGCAGGTGAAAGTATAAAAGACAATTTATTAAAAATCCAATAAAACCAGCAACGCGTTTCTCAGCTAAAAATAGTAACTCCTGCTCTATATAACTAATACATGATCCAATCAGAGGACAGTAACCTACACACACCCCACCCGCAGGTGCGACAACATGTGAGGGCATTTCAACCAATTGCAGATATTAAATGACACAGACCATAAAAGGGGTGTGTACTGGTGCCGCCCATTGATGCAGATCTATAAATTAAGACATGCCATAAGCGTCTGAATTGGCAGTATATAAGACAGATCCGATCATTAATAGTACAACATAATAAAATGCATATTCTACATTCCATAGAATACAATATACAAATATAAGGGCTAAAAGCATGTCACAATTCATAGTATAAACACATATTATGTAAGTATTGGCATATTATCATAGTGGATCGCATTATAGGCTGAATTTACAATAGAAAAGACAGGTTAATGATACAACATAAAAAATGTATGAATCTACATTAAGTAGAGTACAATACCAAAAAAAAGCTCAATGCATATCACAATACATAAAAGAGAACAAATATTAGATAAAATAAACAGACATATAATCATAATCAATAAAATAAACAAAGATGTATAATCATAATAGACCGCATACTACAGTAGCCAATCGAGGGACGGTGGAGACACACACCCCCCTAAGGTGGAAGCAAGCAAAATAATCTCTTCCATACAAAACGAGAATAGGCAATCCCACCCCAGGGAGGCGTATACCACCCACCATCCGTCGATGGAAACCTAACATATATATATATATATATATATATATAAGAAATAATATAATTCTGCAGGAGAAACCCACCGGACCTCTAGTCCCAGATCACTGAAAAGCAGCTAGGTCTATGTTCAAATTAAGACCCGCAGGATGCAAACTCCTGGGTACATGAATCCAATAGGTTTCTCTCTGCCTAAGCCTAGATAATCTATTATATAAATGAGATTTGGGGATAAATTCAATCGTAATAATTGAAAAAAAAACACCCACTGTCACCATTATGTTGTAAATTGCAGTGTCTAGGAACACTATCGCCTAGATTTAGAGTTCTGCGGCTAAAGGGGTGCGTTAGCTACGCGTGCTTTTTTTCCCCCCGCACCTTTTAAATAACGCTGGTATTTAGAGTTCTCAGAAGCGCTGCGTTAGGCTCCAAAAAGGGAGCGTACAGGCATATTTACCGTCACTGCAACTCTCAATACCAGCGGTGCTTACGGACGCGACCAGCTTCAAAAACGTGCTCGTGCACGATTCCCCATAGGAAACAATGGGGCAGTTTGAGCTGAAAAAAAACCTAACACCTGCAAAAAAGCAGTGTTCAGCTCCTAACGCAGCCCCATTGTTTCCTATGGGGAAACACTTCCTAAGTCTGCACCTAACACGAACCCCGAGTCTAAACACCCCTAACCTTACATTTATTAACCCCTAATCTGCCGCCCCCTGCATATTATTTTTAACCCCTAATCTGCCGCTCCGTACACCGCCGCAACCTACGTTATCCCTATGTACCCCTAATCTTCTGCCCCTAACACCGCCGACCCCTATATTATATTTATTAACCCCTAATCTGCCGCCCCCAACATTGCCGCCACCTACCTACAATTATTAACCCCTAATCTGCCGACCGGACCTCACCGCTACTCTAATAAATGTATTAACCCCTAAAGCTAAGTCTAACCCTAACAGCCCTCTAAGTTAAATATAATTTTATTCTAACAAAATAAAATAATTCTTATTAAATAAATTAATCCTATTTAAAGCTAAATACTTACCTGTAAAATAAACCCTAATATAGCTACAATATAAATAATAATTATATTGTAGCTATTTTAGGATTAATATTTATTTTACAGGCAACTTTGTATTTATTTTAACCAGGTACAATAGCTATTAAATAGTTAATAACTATTTAATAGCTACCTAGTTAAAATAATTACAAAATTACCTGTAAAATAAATCCTAACCTAAGTTACAATTAAACCTAACACTACACTATCAATAAATTAATTAAATAAACTACCTACAATTATCTACAATTAAATCAACTAAACTAAATTACAAAAAAACCCACTAAATTACAAAAAATAAAAAAAGATTACAAGAATTTTAAACTAATTACATCTACTCTAAGCCCCCTAAAAAAATAACAAAGACCCCCAAAATAAAAAAAATGCCCTACCCTATTCTAAAATAAAAATTGAACAGCTCTTTTACCTTACCAGCCCTTAAAAGGGCCTTTTGCGGGGCATGCCCCAAAGAAAACAGCTCTTTTGCATTTAAATAAACATACAATACCCCCCAATATTACAACCCACCACCCACATACCCCTAATTAACCCAAACCCCCCTTAAAAAACCTAACACTAAGCCCCTGAAGATCTTCCTACCTTGTCTTCACCACACCGGGTATCACTGATCCGTCCAGAAGAGGGTCCGAAGTCTTCCTCCTATCCGGCAAGAAGAGGTCCAGAAGAGGGTCCGAAGTCTTCATCCTATCCAGCAAGAAGAGGAGATCCGGACCGGCAAACATCTTCATCCAAGCGACATCTTCTATCTTCTTCCATCCGGCGCGGAGCGGGACCATCTTGAAGCAGCCGACGCGGATCCATCCTCTTCTAACGACGTCCTAAGTCCGAATGAAGGTTCCTTTAAATGACGTCATCCAAGATGGCGTCCCTCGAATTCCGATTGGCTGATAGGATTCTATCAGCCAATCGGAATTAAGGTAGGAAAAATCTGATTGGCTGATTGAATCAGCCAATCAGATTCAAGTTCAATCGGATTGGCTGATCCAATCAGCCAATCAGATTGAGCTTGCATTCTATTGGCTGTTCGGAACAGCCAATAGAATGCGAGCTCAATCTGATTGGATCAGCCAATCGGATTGAACTTGAATCTGATTGGCTGATTCAATCAGCCAATCAGATTTTTCCTACCTTAATTCCGATTGGCTGATAGAATCCTATCAGCCAATTGGAATTCGAGGGACGCCATCTTGGATGACCTCATTTAAAGGAACCTTCATTCGGACTTAGGACGTCGTTAGAAGAGGATGGATCCGCGTCGGCTGCTTCAAGATGGTCCCGCTCCACACCGGATGGAAGAAGATAGAAGATGCCGCTTGGATGAAGATGTTTGCCGGTCTGGATCTCCTCTTCTTGCCGGATAGGATGAAGACTTCGGACCCTCTTCTGGACCTCCTCTTGCCGGATAGGGTGAAGACTTCGGACCCTCTTCTGGACGGATCGGTGATACCCGGCGTGGTGAAGACAAGTTAGGAAGATCTTCAGGGGCTTAGTGTTAGGTTTTTTAAGGGGGGTTTGGGTTAGATTAGGGGTATGTGGGTGGTGGGTTGTAATGTGTGGGGGGGGGGTATTGTATGTTTATTTAAATGCAAAAGAGCTGTTTTCTTTGGGGCATGCCCCGCAAAAGGCCCTTTTAAGGGCTGGTAAGGTAAAAGAGCTGTTCAATTTTTATTTTAGAATAGGGTAGGGCATTTTTTTATTTTGGGGGGCTTTGTTATTTTTTTAGGGGGCTTAGAGTAGGTGTAATTAGTTTAAAATTCTTGTAATCTTTTTTTATTTTTTGTAATTTAATTTTTGTTTGTTTTTGTAATTTAGTTTAGTTGATTTAATTGTAGATAATTGTAGGTAGTTTATTTAATTAATTTATTGATAGTGTAGTGTTAGGTTTAATTGTAACTTAGGTTAGGATTTATTTTACAGGTAATTTTGTAATTATTTTAACTAGGTAGCTATTAAATAGTTATTAACTATTTAATAGCTATTGTACCTAGTTAAAATAAATACAAAGTTGCCTGTAAAATAAATATTAATCCTAAAATAGCTACAATATAATTATTATTTATATTGTAGCTATATTAGGGTTTATTTTACAGGTAAGTATTTAGCTTTAAATAGGATTAATTTATTTAATAAGAATTATTTTATTTCGTTAGATTTAAATTATATTTAACTTAGGGGGGTGTTAGGGTTAGCTTTAGGGGTTAATACATTTATTATAGTAGCGGCGAGGTCCAGTCGGCAGATTAGGGGTTAATACTTGAAGTTAGGTGTCGGCGATGTTAGGGAGGGCAGATTAGGGGTTAATACTATTTATTATAGGGTTTGTGAGGCGGTTTAGGGGTTAATACATTTATTATAGTGGCGGCGAGGTCCGGTCGGCAGATTAGGGGTTAATAATTGTAGGCAGGTAGCAGCGACGTTGGGGGGGCAGATTAGGGGGTAATAAATATTATGTAGGGGTCGGCGATGTTAGGGGCAGCAGATTAGGGGTACATAGGGATAATGTAGGTTGCGGCAGTGTGCGGTCGGCAGATTAGGGGTTAAAAAAATTTAATAGAGTGGCGGCGATGTGGGGGGACCTCGGTTTAGGGGTACATAGGTAGTTTATGGGTGTTAGTGTACTTTAGAGCACAGTAGTTAAGAGCTTTATGAACCGGCGTTAGCCCAGAAAGCTCTTAACTCCTGGCTTTTTTCTGCGGCTGGAGTTTGGTCGTTAGATTTCTAACGCTCACTTCAGCCAAGACTCTAAATACCAGCGTTAGAAAGATCCCATTGAAAAGATAGGATGCGCAATTGATGTAAGGGGATATGCGGTATGGAAAAGTCGCGGCTGGAAAGTGAGCTTTAGACCCTTTCCTGACTGACTCTAAATACCAGCGGCGGCCAAAACCAGCGTTAGGACCCCCTAACGCTGGTTTTGACGGCTAACGCAGAACTCTAAATCTAGGCGTATGTTTTTTATAGTTATTTTTCATATTATGTATATGCTCTGACCATCTGGTACTAAGTCTCCTACAGGTGCAGCCAATGTACTGTATCCCACAACTACATGAAAGTAAATACACCACATAATGCGAAGCACAAGATATATGTCTCGCAGGGCGAAACATGTCGGGATGTTAGAACTCTGGTAAGGAATAGGGCTAGTGATACCCTATAGAGGTGCGCTAATGATCGCGGCAATGAATCCAAATCATGATGGATGTCATGTGGAACAGAAAAAGGAGGCGCCACATAGAGCAGTATCGTCAAGTATAACGAAGCAAACAAATAGATGATTTTGAACTCACATGAGGAGCGGAACTAGTGATGCCAAAAACAGCAGACTCAATCTGCAATATCCACAGTCAGGTCACGTCAGGTCACGTGGATGTGTCTCACCAATCAGGGGCAGCAGATTCCCAACGCCTTTTAGTGGTAATACCAATCTGCACAGCCGAATCAGGAGGTGTGTATGAGAAAGCCCCACAATCACCTATGTCAACATGCTTGCTATACAAACTTGGCAAAACAGTTGACAGTGAAGGATGGTCAAATGAACGTGAGCAAGGGAGTAGAAAGCTAAAACAGATTTTTAAAAACATATACAATTCAGCAAAGCGTTTCTCGGCTACGCAGAGCTGTTTCATCAGGCTGTAAAATCCAAGCTAATCCCTTGCTCTATTAATACCTCCCTCTACCCAATCAGATAGTAGAAAAAAATCACACACCCATAAAACATGCAAATAGTATAAATCAAGATATAAGTCCTATCCCCTATTATGATAAACTTCTAGGTGCCATGGTCAATCATACAAAATTAGATCCAGATTACTATTACATACATTCAATATGCTATATAAAAACATTATCGTAATATTACCATATCCTATCCACATACAAAGATCTCAGAACTTGTATGTAAAGCATTAAATAAATAAATTAATATATCTACTGCCAACTATATATGAGGTGATTCCCAACACTCCAGTGTGTAAAAGGACATTATTTTCTTGCGGGTTATTAGGGGTTCTATCTGACGAGGGAACTAATCTACCCTAGATATATAAATATGCCTATTACGAAAAATGGAAAATATTGACCTCAAATAGAATCACAATAATAGACGATAATAATAATAGTATAGGATATTAGCCCCAGATGGAATATCAGTGTGAGAGGATAATAGGATCACACATGTGGGTCCCCCCACAATTGTCCAAGTTACCAGATGTTTGACCTCCCATAAACAGTCTCCATCTAAAAAACTTTCTTTGAAACTACTAGTCTCATAATGCTAACCTCTAATCGGAAAAGATATTGCTATCCTAACCTCCAATAGTGTATGGTATTATATCCCATGGTTTATTGAAATGCTGCTAGATCTACATTCATATTAAGACAATATGGATGTAATGTCTGAAGTTTATGAATCCAATATGTCTCTGTCTTAACCTGAAAAAACGATTATAAAGATCTGACTTAGGAATATGTTCTATCGGTGTAATAATAAAACAATCTATTCTACCATTATGTTTCAAATGGCAATGTCTAGGTACACTATGTAGTTTGAAATTATTCTTAATATTACGATAATGTTCCGACCATCTGATACTAAGGCGCCTACAGATGCGCCCTATATATTGGCTACCACAAAAACAGGAAAAAAGATACACCACATAATTAGATGCACAAGACATATGGCTCACCATAGAATATGCTTTTTTGGTAACATTTGACCGAAAATGTGTGTTGTATGCAATATGGTCACACATTTTACACTTTTTATTTTTACATTTGTAACATCCTATTTTAGGTACTTTTTTAGTCACTAATGTTCCAGACTGGAGCTCTTTTTTATTTTTGACGACTTTACTCGGTGCCAAAATAGTTTTTAAATTAAGGTGCTTTTTTAAAAACTACTGCAGGTTTAGTTTCGATCAATTTCCCTAATACTGGATCCTTGGTGAGGATACTCCAATGTTTATTAATAATTTGTTTTATCAAATCATGATTACAGTTGTATTGTGTGATAAACATTTTTACGATTTTTCACATTATCTCTTGTTGATGTGATATCTGTTTTATTCTGAAAATATAGATTCCTATCATTAAATGTCGCCCTTTTGTAACCACTATCTATAATATGTTGGGGATATTTTTTCTCCTGAAATCTTTCTTTCAGAACCCTACTTTGTATCTCATAGTCAGCAAGAGTATTGCAATTCTTACGGACACGTTTAAATTGCCCATAGGGCACATTTCTTTTCCAAGGGTAGTAGTGATTACTAGTGAAATCAAGATAGCTGTTGCAATGTGTGACCATATTGCACACAACACACATTCTTTTTGGTCGAATGTTACCAAAAAAACATATTCTATGGTGAGCCATATGTCTTGTGCATCTAATTATGTGATGTATCTTTTGTCCTCTTTTTTTGTGGTAGCCAATATATAGGGCGCACCTGTGGGCGCCTTAGTACCAAATGGTCAGAACATTATCGTAATATTAAGAATAATTTCAAACTACAAAGTGTACCTAGACATTGCCATTTGAAACATAATGGTAGAATAGATTGTTTTATTATTACACCGATAGAACATATTCCTAAGTCAGATCTTTATAATTGTTTTTTTCAGGTTAAGACAGAGACATATTGGATTCATAAACTTCAGACATTACATCCATATGGTCTTAATATGAATGTAGATCTAGCAGCATTCCAATAAATCATGGGATATAATACCATACACTATTGGAGGTTAGGATAGCAATATCTTTTCCGATTAGAGGTTAGCATTATGAACTAGTAGTTTCAAAGAAAGTTTTTTAGATGGAGACTGTTTATGGGAGGTCAAACATCTGGTAACTTGGACAATTGTGGGGGGACCCACATGTGTGATCCTATTATCCTCTCACATTGATATTCCATCTGGGGCTAATATCCTATATTATTATTATCATCTATTATTGTGATTCTATTTGGGGCCAATATTTTCCATTTTTCTTAATAGGCATATTCATATATCTAGGGTAGATTAGTTCCCTCGTCAGATAGAACCCCTAATGACCCGCAAAAATACACTAGCTAGCATACTCATTAGACTATATACTCCAGTCTGACATAAGGTCTATTACACGACAGAGGGCACTGATTTAATCATCAGTGCTATATATTCCATTGTGAGATTGTCCTTTTACACATTAGAGTGTTGGGAATAGCCTCATATATAGTTGGCAGTAGATATATTAATTTATTTATTTAATGCTTTACATACAAGTTCTGAGATCTTTGTATGTGGATAGGATATGGTAATATTACGATAATGTTTTTATATAGCATCTTGAATGTATGTAATAGTAATGTGGATCTAATTTTGTATGATTGACCATGGCACCTAGTAGTTTACTATAATAGGGGATAGGACTTATACCTTGATTTATACTATTTGCATGTTTTATGGGTGTGTGATTTTTTTCTACTATCTGATTGGGTAGAGGGAGGTATTAATAGAGCAAGGGATTAGCTTGGATTTTACAGCCTAATGAAATGGCTCTGCGTAGCCGAGAAACGCGTTGCTGAATTTTATATGTTTTATAAATCTGTTTTAGCTTTCTACTCCCTTGCTCAAGTTCATTTGACCACCCTTCACCATCAGCTGTTTTGCCGAGTTTATATAGCAAGCGTGTTGGCGTAGGTGATTATGGGGCTTTCTCATACACACCTCCTGATTCAGCTGTGCGGATTGGTATTACCACTGGAAGGTATTGGGAATCTGCTGCCCCTGATTGGTGAGGCACATCCGCGTGACCTGACTGCGGATATTGTCGATTGAGTCTGTCGGGCGACTAAGAGGTCCCGGCCTGCTGTTTTTGGCATCACGAGTGCCGCTCCTCATGTGAGTTCAAAATCGTCTGTTTGTTTGCTTCGTTATACTTGATGATACTGCTCTATGTGGCGCCTTCTTTTTCTGTTCCACATGACATCCATGTTAGAATTCTGACTTTTCCGTTTTTAATTAGCAATCCAGACAGTTTTACTTTGATGCCTTACTCATATGCATAATGCTTAACCGCTACAATATTTATAGTTGGTAACCTCTAGCCTATAGTAATTAGACAATGGTATCCCTTATACTGACGAACTATATCGTCCTTGTTACTATGTGTTTTAGACACAGCTTGCTGCATACTAGTTAGTCCTTACTCTGTTACGTTCAATACTGAGATATATTATCATCACAGTGTGGTATATGGTACAGGAGCACTATAAGTATGTTTATCTTGTTCTCCATAGCATTTTTATTTGTGAATAATTTCTAGCTGCAAATTGTGTGCCTAATATATACATTTACCAGAATGCTGTTTATGGGATTTCACAAGGGTAGCGGAATGTGCGCCCCTAGCAGACATTAAGACGAACACTTGCGTAACTACATAATGCTTTCTCCCCCATTATCGTCTTACCTGTTTGTGCATTAATAAATCAACAGTGTTTCTTTCACACTGGGTAATTACATCTAATTAACTTGAACCATCAATGTGACAGCAAGTCACACATAGGCACGCTGGCTGGATTATACCGCTATAAGATACCCCATATGTTTTGTTATTTTGGCTGCAAAATGTGCGCCAAGTCTATTCGTTAATTCTCAAATCGGTTTGGGGTACTTAAGTGGGGCAGTGAAACGTAAGTCCACCGATACTACCAGAAGAATACTAGCATAACTATATACTGTTGAATAAATGCATACATAGCAGGGCATTAAATCAGCTCTATGCAGTGCCTGGCATTTGAAATGTATACCCCATGGATTGTGGTAGTCAAATGTACACTGAGATATAATAATACACTTCCTCTTTAACCCAAGCATTCAACTTGAGCCGCCGGAGGGCACTTATACTGCATACACTCTGACTATTTCAATCCAAGTATATTAGCTCCCTCCCTGAGTACCAGCATCACCTTTTTATATTTTTTGACCTGAATGTGGATAACTATCTCAGTCAATTTTGGACACCTTTTTGGTTTCATCCCTTCCTGCTAGATAATCCGTATCCAATCACTGCCAGATATTTATTTTGAATAGGTAACAGTATGAACATTAGGATCAGAATTATGTTGCTATAAGTGGAACTAACCAAGATGTATTAAAGTGGTGCCCTCCTATCCAGGGAGACATATACTTACCAATTGCTACGATCTCTTAGAATACTGGGACACACACCAACTTTGGGACAAATTAGGGGTCACCGTACCTTTGAATATTTGCTAATTCCATTATATTATTGTTATTGCAGCTTAATGACCAGAGCAGTAGGCACCATACTGTCTCTTTTGTGGTTTTAAAGTCCACCTTTTTATTATTTTTCGTCTTTATTAAAAGTTATCTTTTAACTCTTTCCCCTTTTCTGGGGGCCTTTGCGTCATATTTTCTGATTCAATTGTAATTATAAAAGCTGTGTTGCGAGTGCTTTTAGATACACTCTTTTGCAAGTATTCTTTACTTGTTTTCCTCCTAATCCCTAACAAACTGACAACAGCAGCTCTAATCCCTAACAAACTGACAGCGGCAGCTCTAATCCCTAACAAACTGACAGCGGCAGCTCTAATCCCTAACAAACTGACAGCGGCAGCTCTAATCCCTAACAAACTGACAGCGGCAGCTCTAATCCCTAACAAACTGACAGCGGCAGCTATAATCCCTAACAAACTGGCATTGTTTGACGTTCTCCGGCACCCGTAGCTCGGTGGACGGGGCTTAGTTATATCGTACTCACAACCTTTGATTCTTCAGTAAAACCTGAGTCTTAAAGAGCATGTGGTCAAGTGGTGTGCTAGTGGGCGGAGCCTGAGTGACATCAGGGAGAAACCACCATGGGTAAATGCTAGAGATGCTGCTAATGCAATGAAGAGGTAAATTCAAACATCTCTTCTGCTAATAGCGGTTTATTGTGTTGTCACCAGCTGGAACAGACTTTATTTAGGGTCTGGTGACTTCATACTGTCATTTCTCTATATGTTGGGACAGTGGCACCATCTGTAGTGTTTATAGACTATGCATTGCCGGTGTATGGGAGACATCCCAGGCCTAGTGTTTAGTCTTCTATGGTTTACTAAAGGATTTCTGTTACTGTATGTACTGGGGCAACAGTGAAAGGGCAACTAAATCATGTACTGGGGCAGTAGTATTTACTGAGGGGAGCAGTGAAAGGGCAACTAAATCTGTATGTACTGGGGGCAGCAGTGAAAGGGCAACTACATCTGTATGTATTGGGGCAGCAGTGAAAGGGAAACTAAATCTGTATGTACTAGGGGCAGCAGTGAAAGGGCAACTAAATCTGTATGTACTGGGGGAGCAGTGAAAGGGCAACTGAATCTGTATGTACTGGGCAGCAGTATGAACTGGGGGCATCAGTGAAAGGGCAACTCAATCTGTGTGCACTAGGGGCATCAGTGAAAGGGCAACTAAATCTGCATGTACTGGGGGCAGCAGTGAAAGGGAACTAAATCAGTAGTTACTGGTTGTCTGTATGTACTGGGGCAGCAGTGAAAGGGAACTAAATCAGCAGTTACTGGTTGTCGGTATGTACTGGGGGCAGCAGTGAAAGGGAACTAAATCAGCAGTTACTGTTTGTCTGTATGTATTGGGGGCAGCAGTGAAAGGACAACTAAATCAGCAGTTACTGGTTGTCTGTATGTACTGGGGGCAGCAGTGGATGGGAACTAAATCAGCAGTTACTGGTTGTCTGTATGTACTGGGGGCAGCAGTGGATGGGAACTAAATCAGCAGTTACTGGTTGTCTGTATGTACTGGGGGCAGCAGTGGATGGGAACTAAATCAGCAGTTACTGGTTGTCTGTACTGGGGGCAGCAGTGAAAGGGAACTAAATCAGTAGTTACTGGTTGTCTGTACTGGGGGCAGCAGTGAAAGGTAACTAAATCAGCAGTTACTGGTTGTCTGTATGTACTGGGGGCAGCAGTGAAAGGACAACTAAATCAGCAGTTACTGGTTGTCTGTCTGTACTGGGGACAGCAGTGAAAGGGAACTAAATCAGTAGTTACTGGTTGTCTGTATGTACTGGGGGCAGCAGTGAAAGGACAACTAAATCAGCAGTTACTGGTTATCTGTACTGGGGGCAGTAGTGATAGGGAACTAAATCAGCAGTTACTGGTTGTCTATGTACTGGGGGCAGCAGTGAAAGGGAACTAAATCAGTAGTTACTGGTTGTCTGTATGTACTGGGGGAAACAGTGAAAGGACAACTAAATCAGTAGTTACTGGTTGTCTGTATGTGCTTGGGGCAGCAGTGAAAGGGAACTAAATCAGCAGTTACTGGTTGTCTGTATGTACTGGGGACAGCAGTGAAAGGGAACTAAATCAGCAGTTACTGGTTGTCTATGTACTGGGGGCAGCAGTGAAAGGGAACTAAATCAGTAGTTACTGGTTGTCTGTATGTACTGGGGGAAACAGTGAAAGGACAACTAAATCAGTAGTTACTGGTTGTCTGTATGTGCTTGGGGCAGCAGTGAAAGGGAACTAAATCAGCAGTTACTGGTTGTCTGTATGTACTGGGGACAGCAGTGAAAGGGAACTAAATCAGCAGTTACTGGTTGTCTGTATGTACTGGGGACAGCAGTGAAAGGGAACTAAATCAGCAGTTACTGGTTGTCTGTTTGTACTGGGGGCAGCAGTGAAAGGGAACTAAATCAGTAGTTACTGGTTGTCTGTATGTACTGGGGGCAGCAGTAAAAGGGAACTAAATCAGTAGTTACTGGTTGTCTGTATGTATTGGGGGCAGCACTGAAAGGGCAACTAAATCAGTAGTTACTGGTTGTCTTTATGTACTGGGAGAGCAGTGAAAGGGAACTAAATCAGTAGTTACTGGTTGTCTGTATGTACTGGGGGCAGCAGTGAAAGGCAAACTAAATCAGTAGTTACTGGTTGTCTGTATGTACTGGGGGCAGCAGTGAATGGGAACTAAATCAGCAGTTACTGATTGTCTGTATGTATTGGGGGCAGCAGTGAAAGGGAACTAAATCAGTAGTTACTGGTTGTCTGTACTGGGGGCAGCAGTGAAAGGGAACTAAAGCAGTAGTTACTGGTTGTCTGTATGTACTGGGGGCAGCAGTGAAAGGGAACTAAATCAGTAGTTACTGGTTGTCTGTATGTACTGGGGGGAGCAGTGAAAGGGAACTAAATCAGTAGTTACTGGTTGTCTGTATCAGTGACGTGCAGTGAGGTCAGAGGCTGGTGAGGCACTTGCAATGATACGCCCTGGAAATCACACACACACACACACATATATATATATATATATATATATATATATACATATATATATATATATACACACACACACACACACTCTCTCACTCTCTCCTCTCTCTCTCTCTATCTCTCTCTCACTCTCTCTCTCACTCTCACTCACTCTCTCTCTCTCACACTCTCTCTCTCACACTCTCTCACTCACACTTTCTCTCTCTCTCACACTATCACACACACACAGTTAAAGGGCCATTATAATATTTTTTTATCTAGGGTTTAATAAAAAGTTGATTATGACAACATTAATATATTACTAATATACATTTATTAAAGTTAATATGCATATATACTGTATATATTTGTATATTTAACTTACAAAGTTATAATAATGTCAACTGCCCATTCTGTGAATAGAATTACATAGTCCAGTATTTCCTAAGCTCCATATAATGTGTAGAAACAACAGGCAAGAGGAGTGTACAATGATGCTTTGTGTAAACCAAAATGCACACTATCCACATAAAAAAAAAAAAATAGATTTGTTCACTAAAATAATTTCACCTACTGCAAGAGATTTGCTTCTCCTACAGGAAAAATATTATAATAGATTTTTATTCATGAATCAATTATTTTTTCAAAGTCTATGTTCCTAATAAATAAAATACAACGTTTGATGCATATTAAAGGGAATTATCACCCAACATTTAGACTCAGGGGCTCACAATGGTCCTGTCCTGCTTGGAACCTAGTGAATAACTACATCTTTACATTTTTCTGGAATAGCTAACTTGTAGAAAAATGTCTGATCAGATTAACAAAGGTCATCAGGTAGGTCAGTTTCATTTTTGTCAGTTTCATTCCAGATATATATATATTTTTATTACCAGCTGTTTAAACAGCTGGTAATAAAAATATGTATATCTAGAATGAAACTGACAAAAATGAAAGACATTTTTCTACAAGTTAGCTATTCCATAAAAATTTAAAGATGTAGTTATTCACTAGGTTCCAAGCAGGACCATTGTGAGCCCCTGAGTCTAAATGTCGGGTGATAATTCCCTTTAATATGCATCAAACGTATTTTATTTATTAGGAACATAGACTTTGAAAAAATAATTGATTCATGTCTTTCATGAATAAAAATCTATTATAATATTTTTCCAGTAGGAGAAGCAAATCTCTTGCAGACGCAGTAGGTGAAATTATTTTAGTGAGAAAATCTATTTTTTTTTTTAATTTTCACATATACAAGTTCAAGAACAAATGAGGGCCAAACACGTGAATGTATTAGAGACTACTACAGCTACTTTATAAATTAAATTAGATGCACCGTGGCCAGGGGTAGTGCAAAATGCAAATGCATGATGACAATGACAATCATACCTGTCCTGCAGGGAATGGAGACCCTCAGACCAGACCTGTTTGTGCACAAGCCTGAGAGGCCTGCCGCTTGAGCCCCCACACACCGCTGCTGACCGCTCCGCTCCTGAGTCTACCACTGTCTGACTCTGACTGAGCTCAGCCTGCCCTGACTCCTCCTGATGCCGGGTCACTCACGGGCTGACTGAGACTCTCCTCCTCCAGTCTCTCTGACACCCGACCGAGGCAAGCTGATGTTCGATGACAGTCTGATGACTGGAATCCATTCTGGACAATGCAGGCACTGTCTGACAACTGATCCACTCCGTTCCTGAATCCAGTCCACTGACTCTGAGCTCAAGCAGTCCCTGAGGACTCCTCCTGACGCTGGGTCACGGGCTGACTGAGAGTCTGAGACTCTCCTCCTCCAGTCTCTGATTGCGCGCCTCACAGTTTCCCGCCCGCCCGGCAGTAGTCAGACTCAGCCCACTGAGACGCAGACATGCTCATGTCTGATTGGCTAAGGGGCAGGCAGGCAGGGCTGAGGGCGCCCGAGGCCTGGAGAGACAAGCCTCCGGTGGGAGCAGTATGGGCCGCAAGAGAGACTGCATTAGCTCTAATTCACCACTGGTGGCAGTCTCTAGCGGCCCATGCAACACAATAGATTCATATTGCGCAATGGAAGTATAGCTGGCCTCTACTTTCTTGCGCAATATGAATGTATTGTATATGTTGTTGTTTTTTTAAAACATTAAAAGTCAATAAAGTTTACTGAATTTGGTGGAGGGGTCACCTTTTGATGAAAAAAATATATTTTTTTATTATTATTATTATTATTGTTATTAAAAAGGCTGTAATACACACATTGGCCAGGGGAGGCACTGCCTCACCTGCCTCCTATGAATGAACGTCACTGGTCCTTTATGTACTGGGGGCAGCAGTGAAAGGGAACTAAATCAGTAGTTACTGGTTGTCTGTATGTACTGGAGGCAGCAGTGAAAGGGAACTAAATCAGCAGTTACTGGTTATCTGTACTGGGGGCAGTAGTGATAGGGAACTAAATCAGCAGTTACTGGTTGTCTATGTACTGGGGGCAGCAGTGAAAGGGAACTAAATCAGTAGTTACTGGTTGTCTGTATGTACTGGGGGCAGAAGTGAAAGGGAACTAAATCAGCAGTTACTGGTTGTCTGTATGTACTGGGGGCAGCAGTGAAAGGGAACTAAATCAGTAGTTACTGGTTGTCTGTATGTACTGGGGGCAGCAGTGAAAGGGAACTAAATCAGTAGTTACTGGCTGTCTGTATGTACTGGGGGGCAGCAGTGAAAGGACAACTAAATCAGTAGTTACTGCTTGTCTGTATGTACTGGGGGCAGCAGTGAAAGGGAACTAAATCAGCAGTTACTGGTTGTCTGTTTGTACTGGGGGCAGCAGTGAAAGGACAACTAAATCAGCAGTTACTGGTTGTCTGTTTGTACTGGGGGCAGCAGTGAAAGGGAACTAAATCAGTAGTTACTGGTTGTCTGTATGTACTGGGGGCAGCAGTGAAAGGGAACTAAATCAGCAGTTACTGCTTGTCTGTATGTACTGGGGGCAGCAGTGAAAGGGAACTAAATCAGCAGTTACTGGTTGTCTGTACTGGGGGCAGCAGTGAAAGGGGACTAAATCAGTAGTTACTGGTTGTCTGTATGTACTGGGGGCAGCAGTGAAAGGACAACTAAATCAGCAGTTACTGGTTGTCTGTATGTACTGGGGGCAGCAGTGAAAGGGCATCTAAATCAGCAGTTACTGGTTGTCTGTATGTACTGGGGACAGCAGTGAAAGAGAACTAAATCAGCAGTTACTGGTTGTCTGTTTGTACTGGGGGCAGCAGTGAAAGGACAACTAAATCAGCAGTTACTGGTTGTCTGTTTGTACTGGGGGCAGCAGTGAAAGGGAACTAAATCAGTAGTTACTGGTTGTCTGTATGTACTGGGGGCAGCAGTGAAAGGGAACTAAATCAGTAGTTACTGGTTGTCTGTATGTATTGGGGGCAGCACTGAAAGGGCAACTAAATCAGTAGTTACTGGTTGTCTTTATGTACTGGGAGAGCAGTGAAAGGTAACTAAATCAGTAGTTACTGGTTGTCTGTATGTACTGGGGGCAGCAGTGAAAGGCAAACTAAATCAGTAGTTACTGGTTGTCTGTATGTACTGGGGGCAGCAGTGAATGGGAACTAAATCAGCCGTTACTGATTGTCTGTATGTATTGGGGGCAGCAGTGAAAGGGAACTAAATCAGTAGTTACTGGTTGTCTGTATGTATTGGGGGCAGCAGTGAAAGGACAACTAAATCAGTAGTTACTGGTTGTCTGTATGTACTGGGGGCAGCAGTGAAAGGGAACTAAATCAGCAGTTACTGATTGTCTGTACTGGGGGCAGCAGTGAAAGGGAACTAAATCAGTAGTTACTGATTGTCTGTATGTACTGGGGGCAGCAGTGAAAGGGAACTAAATCAGCAATTACTGGTTGTCTGTATGTACTGGGGGCAGCAGTAAAAGGGCAACTAAATCAGCAGTTACTGGTTGTCTGTATGTACTGGGGAGAGCAGTGAAAGGGAATTAAATCAGCAGTTACTGGTTGTCTGTATGTACTGGGGGCAACAGTGAAAGGCAAACTAAATCAGTAGTTACTAGTTTTTTGTATGTATTGGGGGCAGCAGTGAAAGGGAACTAAATCAGTAGTTACTGGTTGTCTGTATGTACTGGGGACAGCAGTGAAAGGGAACTAAATCAGCAGTTACTGGTTGTCTGTACTGGGGGCAGCAGTGAAAGGGAACTAAATCAGCAGTTACTGGTTGTTGGTATGTACTGGGGGCAGCAGTGAAAGGGAACTAAATCAGCAGTTACTGGTTGTTGGTATGTACTGGGGGCAGAAGTGAAAGGGAACTAAATCAGCAGTTACTGGTTGTCGGTATGTACTGGGGGCAGAAGTGAAAGGGAACTATGTCAGTAGTTACTGGTTGTCTGTATGTACTCGGGGCAGCAGTGAAAGGACAACTAAATCAGCAGTTACTGGTTGTCTGTATGTACTGGGGGCAGCAGTGAAAGGGAACTAAATCAGCAGTTACTGGTTGTCGGTACAGTATGTACTGGGGGCAGCAGTGAAAGGGAACTAAATCAGCAATTTCTGTCTGTATGTACTGGGGGGAGCAGTGAAAGTGAACTAAATCAGTAGTTACTGGTTGTTTGTATGTACTGGGGGGAGCAGTGAAAAGGGAACTAAATCAGCAGTTACTGGTTGTCTGTATGAACTGGGGGAGCAGTGAAATGACAACTAAATCAGCAGTTACTGGTTGTTTGTATGTACTGGGGGGAGCAGTGAAAGGGAACAAAATCAGCAGTTACTGGTTGTCTGTCTGTACTGGGGGGAGCAGTGAAAGGGAACTAAATCAGTAGTTACTGATTGTCTGTATGTACTGGGGGCAGCAGTGAAAGGGAACTATATCAGCAGTTACTGGTTGTCTGTATGTACTGGGGGCAGCAGTGAAAGGGAAGTAAATCAGTAGTTACTGGTTGTCTGTATGTACTGGGGGCAACAGTGAAAGGACAACTAAATCAGCAGTTACTGGTTGTCTGTATGTACTGGGGGCAGCAGTGAAAGGACAACTAAATCAGTAGTTACTGGTTGTCTGTTTGTACTGGGGGCAGCAGTGAAAGGGAACTAAATCAGCAGTTACTGTTTGTCTGTATGTACTGGGGGGCAGCAGTGAAAGGGAACTAAATCAGTAGTTACTGATTTTCTGTATGTACTGGGGGCAGCAGTGAAAGGGAACTAAATCAGCAGTTACTGGTTGTCTGTTTGTACTGGGGGCAGCAGTGAAAGGACAACTAAATCAGCAGTTACTGGTTGTCTGTTTGTACTGGAGGCAGCAGTGAAAGGGAACTACATCAGTAGTTACTGGTTGTCTGTATGTACTGGGGGCAGCAGTGAAAGGCAAACTAAATCAGTAGTTACTGGTTGTCTGTATGTACTGGGGGCAGCAGTGAATGGGAACTAAATCAGAAGTTACTGATTGTCTGTATGTATTGGGGGCAGCAGTGAAAGGGAACTAAATCAGTAGTTACTGGTTGTCTGTACTGGGGGCAGCAGTGAAAGGGAACTAAAGCAGTAGTTACTGGTTGTCTGTATGTACTGGGGGCAGCAGTGAAAGGGAACTAAATCAGCAGTTACTGGTTGTCGGTATGTACTGGGGGCAGCAGTGAAAGGGAACTAAATCAGCAGTTACTGATTGTCTGTATGTACTGAGGGCAGCAGTGAAAGGGAACTAAATCAGCAGTTACTGGTTGTCTGTATGTACTGGGGGCAGCAGTGAAAGGGAACTAAATCAGCAGTTACTGGTTGTCTGTATGTACTGGGGGCAGCAGTAAAAGGGCAACTAAATCAGCAGTTACTGGTTGTCTGTATGTACTGGGGGCAGCAGTGAAAGGACAACTAAATCAGCAGTTACTGGTTGTCTGTTTGTACTGGGGGCAGCAGTGAAAGGGAACTAAATCAGCAGTTACTGGTTGTCTGTTTGTACTGGGGGCAGCAGTGAAAGGGAACTAAATCAGCAGTTACTGGTTGTCTGTTTGTACTGGGCGCAGCAGTGAAAGGGAACTAAATCAGTAGTTACTGGTTGTCTGTATGTACTGGGCGCAGCAGTGGAAGGGAACTAAATCAGTAGTTACTGGTTGTCTGTATGTACTGGGGGCAGCAGTGAAAGGGAACTAAATCAGTAGTTACTGGTTGTCTGTATGTACTTGGGAGAGCAGTGAAAGGGAATTAAATCAGCAGTTACTGGTTGTCTGTATGTACTGGGGGCAGCAGTGAAAGGCAAACTAAATCAGTAGTTACTAGTTTTTTGTATGTACTGGGGGCAGCAGTGAAAGGGAACTAAATCAGCAGTTACTGATTGTCTGTATGTATTGGGGGCAGCAGTGAAAGGGAACTAAATCAGTAGTTACTGGTTGTCTGTATGTACTGGGGACAGCAGTGAAAGGGAACTAAATCAGCAGTTACTGGTTGTACTGGGGGCAGCAGTGAAAGGGAACTAAATCAGCAGTTACTGGTTGTCGGTATGTACTGGGGGCAGAAGTGAAAGGGAACTAAATCAGTAGTTACTGGTTGTCGGTATGTACTGGGGGCAGAAGTGAAAGGGAACTATGTCAGTAGTTACTGGTTGTCTGTACTCGGGGCAGCAGTGAAAGGACAACTAAATCAGCAGTTACTGGTTGTCTGTATGTACTGGGGGCAGCAGTGAAAGGGAACTAAATCAGCAGTTACTGGTTGTCTGTACAGTATGTACTGGGGGCAGCAGTGAAAGGGAACTAAATCAGCAATTTCTGTCTGTATGTACTGGGGGGAGCAGTGAAAGTGAACTAAATCAGTAGTTACTGGTTGTTTGTATGTACTGGGGGGAGCAGTGAAAAGGGAACTAAATCAGCAGTTACTGGTTGTCTGTATGAACTGGGGGAGCAGTGAAATGACAACTAAATCAGCAGTTACTGGTTGTTTGTATGTACTGGGGGGAGCAGTGAAAGGGGACAAAATCAGCAGTTACTGGTTGTCTGTCTGTACTGGGGGGAGCAGTGAAAGGGAACTAAATCAGTAGTTACTGATTGTCTGTTTGTACTTGGGGCAGCAGTGAAAGGGAAATAAATCAGCAGTTACTGTTTGTCTGTATGTACTGGGGGCAGCAGTGAAAGGGAAGTAAATCAGTAGTTACTGGTTGTCTGTATGTACTGGGGGCAACAGTGAAAGGACAACTAAATCAGCAGTTACTGGTTGTCTGTTTGTACTGGGGGCAGCAGTGAAAGGACAACTAAATCAGTAGTTACTGGTTGTCTGTCTGTACTGGGGGCAGCAGTGAAAGGACAACTAAATCAGTAGTTACTGGTTGTCTGTAAGTACTGGGGGCAGCAGTGAAAGGGAACTAAATCAGCAGTTACTGTTTGTCTGTATGTACTGGGGGGCAGCAGTGAAAGGGAACTAAATCAGTAGTTACTGATTTTCTGTATGTACTGGGGGCAGCAGTGAAAGGGAACTAAATCAGCAGTTACTGGTTGTCTGTATGTACTGGGGGCAGCAGTGTAAGGGCAACTAAATCAGCAGTTACTGGTTGTCTGTATGTACTGGGGACAGCAGTGAAAGGGAACTAAATCAGTAGTTACTGGTTGTCTGTTTGTACTGGGGGCAGCAGTGAAAGGACAACTAAATCAGCAGTTACTGGTTGTCTGTATGTACTGGGGGCAGCAGTGAAAGGGAACTAAATCAGCAGTTACTGGCTGTCTGTTTGTACTGGGGGCAGCAGTGAAAGGGAACTAAATTAGTAGTTACTGGATGTCTGTATGTACTGGGGGCAGCAGTGAAAGGGAACTACATCAGTAGTTACTGGTTGTCTGTATGTACTGGGGGCAGCAGTGAAAGGACAACTAAATCAGTAGTTACTGGTTGTCTGTATGTACTGGGGGCAGCAGTGAATGGGAACTAAATCAGAAGTTACTGATTGTCTGTATGTATTGGGGACAGCAGTGAATGGGAACTAAATCAGAAGTTACTGGTTGTCTGTACTGGGGGCAGCAGTGAAAGGGAACTAAATCAGTAGTTACTGGTTGTCTGTATGTACTGGGGGCAGCAGTGAAAGGGAACTATATCAGCAGTTACTGGTTGTCTGTATGTACTGGGGGCAGCAGTAAAAGGGCAACTAAATCAGCAGTTACTGGTTGTCTGTATGTACTGGGGACAGCAGTGAAAAGGAACTAAATCAGCAGTTACTGGTTGTCTGTTTGTACTGGGGGCAGCAGTGAAAGGACAACTAAATCAGCAGTTACTGGTTGTCTGTTTGTACTGGGGGCAGCAGTGAAAGGGAACTAAATCAGCAGTTACTGGTTGTCTGTTTGTACTGGGGGCAGCAGTGTAAGGGCAACTAAATCAGCAGTTACTGGTTGTCTGTTTGTACTGGGGGCAGCAGTGAAAGGGAACTAAATCAGCAGTTACTGGTTGTCTGTTTGTACTGGGGGCAGCAGTGAAAGGACAACTAAATCAGCAGTTACTGGTTGTCTGTTTGTACTGGGCGCAGCAGTGGAAGGGAACTAAATCAGTAGTTACTGGTTGTCTGTTTGTACTGGGGGCAGCAGTGAAAGGACAACTAAATCAGCAGTTACTGGTTGTCTGTATGTACTGGGGGCAGCAGTGGAAGGGAACTAAATCAGTAGTTACTGGTTGTCTGTATGTACTGGGGGCAGCAGTGAAAGGGAACTAAATCAGTAGTTACTGGTTGTCTGTATGTACTGGGGGCAGCAGTGAAAGGGAACTAAATCAGTAGTTACTGGTTGTCTGTATGTACTGGGCGCAGCAGTGGAAGGGAACTAAATCAGTAGTTACTGGTTGTCTGTATGTACTGGGGGCAGCAGTGAAAGGGAACTAAATCAGTAGTTACTGGTTGTCTGTATGTACTGGGGGCAGCAGTGAAAGGCAAACTAAATCAGTAGTTACTAGTTTTTTGTATGTACTGGGGGCAGCAGTGAAAGGGAACTAAATCAGCAGTTACTGATTGTCTGTATGTATTGGGGGCAGCAGTGAAAGGGAACTAAATCAGTAGTTACTGGTTGTCTGTTTGTACTGGGGACAGCAGTGAAAGGGAACTAAATCAGCAGTTATTGGTTGTCTGTACTGGGGGCAGCAGTGAAAGGGAACTAAATCAGTAGTTACTGGTTGTCTGTACTGGGGGCAGCAGTGAAAGGGAACTAAATCAGCAGTTACTGGTTGTCGGTATGTATTGGGGGCAGCAGTGAAAGGGAACTAAATCAGCAGTTACTGGTTGTCGGTATGTACTGGGGGCAGAAGTGAAAGGGAACTAAATCAGCAGTTACTGGTTGTTTGTATGTACTGGGGGGAGCAGTGAAAAGGGAACTAAATCAGCAGTTACTGGTTGTCTGTATGAACTGGGGGGAGCAGTGAAAGGGAACTAAATCAGTAGTTACTGATTGTCTGTATGTACTGGGGGCAGCAGTGAAAGGGAACTAAATCAGCAGTTACTAGTTGTCTGTATGTACTGGGGGCAGCAGTAAAAGGGCAACTAAATCAGCAGTTACTGGTTGTCTGTATGTACTGGGGACAGCAGTGAAAGGGAACTAAATCAGCAGTTACTGGTTGTCTGTTTGTACTGGGGGCAGCAGTGAAAGGACAACTAAATCAGCAGTTACTGGTTGTCTGTACTGGGGGCAGCAGTGAAAGGGAACTAAATCAGCAGTTACTGGTTGTCTGTTTGTACTGGGGGCAGCAGTGGAAGGGAACTAAATCAGCAGTTACTGGTTGTCTGTACTGGGGGCAGCAGTGAAAGGGAACTAAATCAGTAGTTACTGGTTGTCTGTATATACTGGGGGCAGCAGTGAAAGGGAACTAAATCAGCAGTTACTGGTTGTCTGTATGTACTGGGGGCAGAAGTGAAAGGGAACTATGTCAGTAGTTACTGGTTGTCTGTATGTGCTCGGGACAGCAGTGAAAGGTCAACTAAATCAGCAGTTACTGGTTGTCTGTATGTACTGGGGGCAGCAGTGAAAGGTCAACTAAATCAGCAGTTACTGGTTGTCTGTATGTACTGGGGGCAGCAGTGAAAGGACAACTAAATCAGCAGTTACTGGTTGTCTGTACTGGGGGCAGCAGTGAAAGGGAACTAAATCAGCAATTTCTGTCTGTATGTACTGGGGGGAGCAGTGAAAGTGAACTAAATCAGTAGTTACTGGTTGTTTGTATGTACTGGGGGGAGCAGTGAAAAGGGAACTAAATCAGCAGTTACTGGTTGTCTGTATGAACTGGGGGAGCAGTGAAATGACAACTAAATCAGCAGTTACTGTTTGTTTGTATGTACTGGGGGGAGCAGTGAAAGGGGACAAAATCAGCAGTTACTGGTTGTCTGTCTGTACTGGGGGGAGCAGTGAAAGGGAACTAAATCAGTAGTTACTGATTGTCTGTTTGTACTTGGGGCAGCAGTGAAAGGGAAATAAATCAGCAGTTACTGGTTGTCTGTATGTACTGGGGGCAGCAGTGAAAGGGAAGTAAATCAGTAGTTACTGGTTGTCTGTATGTACTGGGGGCAACAGTGAAAGGACAACTAAATCAGCAGTTACTGGTTGTCTGTTTGTACTGGGGGCAGCAGTGAAAGGACAACTAAATCAGTAGTTACTGGTTGTCTGTCTGTACTGGGGGCAGCAGTGAAAGGACAACTAAATCAGTAGTTACTGGTTGTCTGTAAGTACTGGGGGCAGCAGTGAAAGGGAACTAAATCAGCAGTTACTGTTTGTCTGTATGTACTGGGGGCAGCAGTGAAAGGGAACTAAATCAGCAGTTACTGGTTGTCTGTATGTACTGGGGGCAGCAGTGTAAGGGCAACTAAATCAGCAGTTACTGGTTGTCTGTATGTACTGGGGACAGCAGTGAAAGGGAACTAAATCAGCAGTTACTGGTTGTCTGTACTGGGGGCAGCAGTGAAAGGACAACTAAATCAGCAGTTACTGGTTGTCTGTTTGTACTGGGGGCAGCAGTGAAAGGGAACTAAATCAGCAGTTACTGGCTGTCTGTACTGGGGGCAGCAGTGAAAGGGAACTACATCAGTAGTTACTGGTTGTCTGTATGTACTGGGGGCAGCAGTGAAAGGGAACTACATCAGTAGTTACTGGCTGTCTGTTTGTACTGGGGGCAGCAGTGAAAGGACAACTAAATCAGTAGTTACTGGTTGTCTGTATGTACTGGGGGCAGCAGTGAAAGGGAACTAAATCAGCAGTTACTGGTTGTCTGTATGTACTGGGGGCAGCAGTGAAAGGGAACTAAATCAGTAGTTACTGGTTGTCTGTATGTACTGGGGGCAGCAGTGAAAGGGAACTATATCAGCAGTTACTGGTTGTCTGTATGTACTGGGGGCAGCAGTAAAAGGGCAACTAAATCAGCAGTTACTGGTTGTCTGTATGTACTGGGGGCAGCAGTAAAAGGGCAACTAAATCAGCAGTTACTGGTTGTCTGTATGTACTGGGGACAGCAGTGAAAGGGAACTAAATCAGCAGTTACTGGTTGTCTGTTTGTACTGGGGGCAGCAGTGAAAGGACAACTAAATCAGCAGTTACTGGTTGTCTGTTTGTACTGGGGGCAGCAGTGAAAGGGAACTAAATCAGCAGTTACTGGTTGTCTGTTTGTACTGGGGGCAGCAGTGTAAGGGCAACTAAATCAGCAGTTACTGGTTGTCTGTTTGTACTGGGGGCAGCAGTGAAAGGGATCTAAATCAGCAGTTACTGGTTGTCTGTTTGTACTGGGGGCAGCAGTGAAAGGGAACTAAATCAGTAGTTACTGGTTGTCTGTATGTACTGGGGGCAGCAGTGAAAGGGAACTAAATCAGTAGTTACTGGTTGTCTGTATGTACTGGGGGCAGCAGTGAAAGGGAACTAAATCAGTAGTTACTGGTTGTCTGTATGTACTGGGCGCAGCAGTGGAAGGGAACTAAATCAGTAGTTACTGGTTGTCTGTATGTACTGGGGGCAGCAGTGAAAGGGAACTAAATCAGTAGTTACTGGTTGTCTGTATGTACTGGGGGCAGCAGTGAAAGGACAACTAAATCAGTAGTTACTGGTTGTCTGTTTGTACTGGGGGCAGCAGTGAAAGGGAACTAAATCAGTAGTTACTGGTTGTCTGTATGTACTTGGGAGAGCAGTGAAAGGGAATTAAATCAGCAGTTACTGGTTGTCTGTATGTACTGGGGGCAGCAGTGAAAGGCAAACTAAATCAGTAGTTACTAGTTTTTTGTATGTACTGGGGGCAGCAGTGAAAGGGAACTAAATCAGCAGTTACTGATTGTCTGTATGTATTGGGGGCAGCAGTGAAAGGGAACTAAATCAGTAGTTACTGGTTGTCTGTTTGTACTGGGGACAGCAGTGAAAGGGAACTAAATCAGCAGTTATTGGTTGTCTGTACTGGGGGCAGCAGTGAAAGGGAACTAAATCAGTAGTTACTGGTTGTCTGTACTGGGGGCAGCAGTGAAAGGGAACTAAATAAGCAGTTACTGGTTGTCGGTATGTATTGGGGGCAGCAGTGAAAGGGAACTAAATCAGCAGTTACTGGTTGTCGGTATGTACTGGGGCAGCAGTGAAAGGGAACTAAATCAGCAGTTACTGGTTGTCTGTTTGTACTGGGGGCAGCAGTGAAAGGACAACTAAATCAGCAGTTACTGGTTGTCTGTACTGGGGGCAGCAGTGAAAGGGAACTAAATCAGCAGTTACTGGTTGTCTGTTTGTACTGGGGGCAGCAGTGGAAGGGAACTAAATCAGCAGTTACTGGTTGTCTGTACTGGGGGCAGCAGTGAAAGGGAACTAAATCAGTAGTTACTGGTTGTCTGTATATACTGGGGGCAGCAGTGAAAGGGAACTAAATCAGCAGTTACTGGTTGTCTGTATGTACTGGGGGCAGAAGTGAAAGGGAACTATGTCAGTAGTTACTGGTTGTCTGTATGTGCTCGGGGCAGCAGTGAAAGGTCAACTAAATCAGCAGTTACTGGTTGTCTGTATGTACTGGGGGCAGCAGTGAAAGGTCAACTAAATCAGCAGTTACTGGTTGTCTGTATGTACTGGGGGCAGCAGTGAAAGGACAACTACATCAGCAGTTACTGGTTGTCTGTACTGGGGGCAGCAGTGAAAGGACAACTACATCAGCAGTTACTGGTTGTCTGTACTGGGGGGAACAGTGAAAGGGAACTAAATCAGTAGTTACTGGTTGTTTGTATGTACTGGGGGGAGCAGTGAAAAGGGAACTAAATCAGCAGTTACTGGTTGTCTGTATGAACTGGGGGAGCAGTGAAATGACAACTAAATCAGCAGTTACTGGTTGTCTGTCTGTACTGGGGGGAGCAGTGAAAGGGAACTAAATCAGTAGTTACTGGTTGTCTGTATGTACTGGGGGGAGCAGGGAAAGGGAACTAAATCAGTAGTTACTGGTTTTCTGTATGTACTGGGGGGAGCAGTGAAAAGGGAACTAAATCAGCAGTTACTGGTTGTCTGTATGAACTGGGGGAGCAGTGAAATTACAACTAAATCAGCAGTTACTGGTTGTCTGTCTGTACTGGGGGGAGCAGTGAAAAGGGAACTAAATCAGTAGTTACTGATTGTCTGTATGTACTGGGGGCAGCAGTGAAAGGGAACTAAATCAGCAGTTACTGATTGTCTGTATGTACTGGGGGCAGCAGTGAAAGGGAAGTAAATCAGTAGTTACTGGTTTTCTGTATGTACTGGGGGGAGCAGTGAAAAGGGAACTAAATCAGTAGTTACTGATTGTCTGTATGTACTGGGGGCAGCAGTGAAAGGGAACTAAATCAGCAGTTACTGATTGTCTGTATGTACTGGGGGCAGCAGTGAAAGGGAAGTAAATCAGTAGTTACTGGTTGTCTGTATGTACTGGGGGCAACAGTGAAAGGACAACTAAATCAGCAGTTACTGGTTGTATGTACTGGGGGCAGCAGTGAAAGGACAACTAAATCAGTAGTTACTGGTTGACTGTTTGTACTGGGGGCAGCAGTGAAAGGGAACTAAATCAGCAGTTACTGTTTGTCTGTATGTACTGGGGGGCAGCAGTGAAAGGGAACTAAATCAGTAGTTACTGATTTTCTGTATGTATTGGGGGCAGCAGTGAAAGGGAACTAAATCAGCAGTTACTGGTTGTCTGTTTGTACTGGGGGCAGCAGTGAAAGGGATCTAAATCAGCAGTTACTGGTTGTCTGTATGTACTGGGGCAGCAGTGAAAGGGAACTAAATCAGCAGTTACTGGCTGTCTGTTTGTACTGGGGCAGCAGTGAAAGGGAACTAAATCAGCAGTTACTGGTTGTCTGTTTGTACTGGGGCAGCAGTGAAAGGGAACTAAATCAGCAGTTACTGGTTGTCTGTATGTACTGGGGGCAGCAGTGAAAGGGAACTAAATTAGTAGTTACTGGTTGTCTGTATGTACTGGGGGCAGCAGTGAAAGGGAACTAAATCAGCAGTTACTGGTTGTCTGTATGTACTGGGGGCAGCAGTGAAAGGGAAATGCATCTGTAGTTACTGGTTGTCTGTTTGTACTGGGGGCAGCAGTGAAAGGGAAATAAATCCGCAGTTACTGTTTGTTTGTATGTACTGGGGGGAGCAGTGAAAGGGAACAAAATCAGCAGTTACTGATTGTCTGTATGTATTGGGGGCAGCAGTGAAAGGGAACTAAATCAGTAGTTACTGATTGTCTGTATGTACTGGGGGCAGCAGTGAAAGGGAACTAAATCAGTAGTTACTGGTTGTCTATGTACTGGGGGCAGCAGTGAAAGGGAACTAAATCAGTAGTTACTGGTTGTCTGTATGTACTGGGGGCAGCAGTGAAAGGGAACTAAATCAGTAGTTACTGGTTGTCTGTATGTACTGGGGGCAGCAGTGAAAGGGAACTAAATCAGCAGTTACTGGTTGTCGGTACAGTATGTACTGGGGGCAGCAGTGAAAGGGAACTAAATCAGCAGTTACTGTTTGTCTGTATGTACTGGGGGCAGCAGTGAAAGGACAACTAAATCAGTAGTTACTGGTTGTCTGTATGTACTGGGGGCAACAGTGAAAGGACAACTAAATCAGCAGTTACTGTTTGTCTGTATGTACTGGGGGCAGCAGTGAAAGGACAACTAAATCAGTAGTTACTGGTTGTCTGTCTGTACTGGGGGGCAGCAGTGAAAGGAAACTAAATCAGTAGTTACTGATTTTCTGTATGTACTGGGGGCAGCAGTGAAAGGGAACTAAATCAGCAGTTACTGGTTGTCTGTATGTACTGGGGGCAGCAGTGAAAGGACAACTAAATCAGCAGTTACTGGTTGTCTGTATGTACTGGGGGCAGCAGTGAAAGGGAACTAAATCAGCAGTTACTGGTTGTCTGTTTGTACTGGGGGCAGCAGTGAAAGGACAACTAAATCAGCAGTTACTGGTTGTCTGTATGTACTGGGGGCAGCAGTGAAAGGGAACTAAATCAGCAGTTACTGGTTGTCTGTATGTACTGGGGAGAGCAGTGAAAGGGAAATAAATCTGCAGTTACTGGTTGTCTGTATGTACTGGGGACAGCAGTGAAAGGGAACTAAATCAGCAGTTACTGGTTGTCTGTATGTACTGGGGGCAGCAGTGAAAGGGAACTAAATCAGCAGTTACTGTTTGTCTGTATGTACTGGGGCAGCAGTGAAAGGGAACTAAATCAGCAGTTACTGATTGTCTGTTTGTACTGGGGCAGCAATTAATGGGAACTAAATCAGCAGTTACTGGTTGTCTGTTTGTACTGGGGGCAGCAGTGAAAAGGAACTAAATCAGTAGTTGCTGGTTGTCTGTATGTACTGGGGGCAGCAGTGAAAGGGAACTAAATCAGCAGTTACTGGTTGTCTGTATGTACTGGGGGGAGCAGTGAAAGGGAACTAAATCAGTAGTTACTGGGGGCAGCAGTGAAAGGGAACTAAATCAGTAGTTACTGGTTGTCTGTATGTACTGGGGACAGCAGTGAAAGGGAACTAAATCAGCAGTTACTGGTTGTCTGTATGTACTGGGGGCAGCAGTGAAAGGGAACTAAATCAGCAGTTACTGTTTGTCTGTATGTATTGGGGGCAGCAGTGAAAGGGAACTAAATCAGCAGTTACTGGTTGTCTGTATGTACTGGGGCAGCAGTGAAAGGGAACTAAATCAGCAGTTACTGATTGTCTGTATGTACTGGGGCAGCAGTTAATGGGAACTAAATCAGCAGTTACTGGTTGTCTGTTTGTACTGGGGGCAGCAGTGAAAAGGAACTAAATCAGTAGTTACTGGTTGTCTGTATGTACTGGGGGGAGCAGTGAAAGGGAACTAAATCAGCAGTTACTGGTTGTCTGTATGTACTGGGGGCAGCAGTGAAAGGACAACTAAATCAGCAGTTACTGGTTGTCTGTATGTACTGGGGGCAGCAGTGAAAGGGAACTAAATCAGCAGTTACTGGTTGTCTGTATGTACTGGGGGGAGCAGTGAAAGGGAACTAAATCAGCAGTTACTGGTTGTCTGTATGTACTGGGGGGAGCAGTGAAAGGGAACTAAATCAGCAGTTACTGGTTGTCTGTATGTACTGGGGGCAGCAGTGAAAGGACAACTAAATCAGCAGTTACTGGTTGTCTGTATGTACTGGGGGCAGCAGTGAAAGGGAACTAAATCAGCAGTTACTGGTTGTCTGTATGTACTGGGGGCAGCAGTGAAAGGACAACTAAATCAGCAGTTACTGGTTGTCTGTATGTACTGGGGGCAGCAGTGAAAGGACAACAAAATCAGCAGTTACTGGTTGTCTGTCTGTACTGGGGGCAGCAGTGAAAGGGAACTAAATCAGTAGTTACTGGTTGTCTGTATGTACTGGGGGGAGCAGTGAAAGGGAACTAAATCAGCAGTTACTGGTTGTCTGTATGTACTGGGGGCAGCAGTGAAAGGACAACTAAATCAGCAGTTACTGGTTGTCTGTATGTACTGGGGGCAGCAGTGAAAGGGAACTAAATCAGCAGTTACTGGTTGTCTGTATGTACTGGGGGCAGCAGTGAAAGGACAACTAAATCAGCAGTTACTGGTTGTCTGTATGTACTGGGGGCAGCAGTGAAAGGACAACAAAATCAGCAGTTACTGGTTGTCTGTCTGTACTGGGGGCAGCAGTGAAAGGGAACTAAATCAGCAGTTACTGGTTGTCTGTATGTACTGGGGGCAGCAGTGAAAGGATACTAAATCAGCAGTTACTGGTTGTCTGTATGTACTGGGGGCAGCAGTGAAAGGACAACTAAATCAGCAGTTACTGGTTGTCTGTACTGGGGGCAGCAGTGAAAGGGAACTAAATCAGCAGTTACTGGTTGTACAATGTATGGAGGAAAAGACTGCTAATTTATTTATTAATACAAAGCCACAGAATGTGACTTTTGTTTGAATTATCAAATTTGAGTCTGCATAATCTGCACAGGAGTGAGACATAAGGGCATGTAACCTTTTAAATTAATTCTTTATAGATCTTTTTTTCACCATAATAAATAGGCGGAGCTAAATTATTCTAATTATGTGGGTTTGGCAAAGTGGGCAGATTTTAGGGCAGGGGGTGTGATAAAAATTCCATGCAGGTAATTGATAGCTGCAAAGTGTCCCAGGAAATTTGGTTCACATGCTGGCAACTATGCATAGACTGTGCATTCGATAAAACAAAAAAATGGTTTCTGTGTAGTAACACTTGAAATAATGCAAATGTAAACTAAGTTTCATTGTATATTCTCTAGATTTCTCACACTGAAAATTCTTAACACTGAAAAACTGGTTAGACTGATATGGACAAGAAGTTGTGTCTAACATGGTGGACATTGCTTTGACTATTAAAAAGTCCTGGCAATATTTCCCCATTAAAATACTCCCATGTAACGACCATTAAAATCCCATGAAACGCCTATGGCCCATATTTACCAAGGTCTGTCGGACCTGATCCAACAGTGCGGATCAGGCCCGACAGACCTCGCTGAATACGGTGAGCAATACACTCGCCGTATTCAGCATTGCACCAGCAGCTCACAAGAGCTGCTGGTGCAACGCCGCCCCCTGCAGACTCGCGGCCAATGGGCCGCCAGCAGGGGGGTGTCAATCAACCCGATCGTACTCGATCGGGTTAATTTCCGGCGATGTCTGTCCGCCTGCTCAGAGCAGGCGGACAGGTTATCTGAGCTTGATAAATATGCCCCATTATATCTACCTTACTAGTAAAGAACAAAAAAATCTTACTATTAAACCTATAGGAGCTGTGGGAAAACATATATATATATGTTTTATTTATATGTATTTTATTGTATAATGTGCTAATATTTATTTTAAGTATTGTCGTGATTTGAAAAAGTATTATTATTTTTTTGCTAGTTTTGTTTTGTTTGTTATTTTAGGAAGAGGATTTCTTTTTCATGATATTAATGTCATAGACATAGTTTTACATAACTGCATTTTTTTAAGTTAAAGCAATTCAGTTATGTAAAATTATAAAGTTGTGGCTATTGTCTTCTATTAAATATTAATATCACAAAAATAAATCTTCCTTAAATAAAACACACAAAAGAGAATTTGTTTTTTAAATCACAGTGCTTAACCTTTTAAAGCCGTTATGCCGTTCCATTCCGTCATAATTAGACTGGGCTTTAAAGCCGTTATGACGGAATAGAACGTCATAACTAACGGCTGTCCTGAAGCCTTCTGTGCTGCAGGGATTTAATCGCGGTCTGGAGGGCGTTCCTAGGATTGTAGGGACGCCCCCCAGATGCGATCCAATAATTGAAATCTCGCGATCGTATGCACGATCGCGTAGTTTCAATTTGTCTACATCGGAACAGTTGTTCCGATGTAGGCACTTTAACCCTGTCACGAAAGGGTTAAAACACATTATCACATTATACAATGCATTACACATAAATAAACAACTTTACATACATATATAATATACCCCCATCCCTACAGCTCCTAAAGGTGTATTATTCATGTCCTACTTTCACTATTAACCCCAAAAGTGCTATTAGGGGGTGGGGCATGTTGTGTTTTCAGGGTTAATAGTGTAGGGCTGTGTAGCTTGTTTTATTTGGTTGCTCTTTTTGCATTATAATAATTAGGAATAAATGAATGTATTACATTTTTTTATTAATACATTCTTTCTATATTCTTTTAATTTGTGTAGGCTACCATTTGTTTATTTGGTTGTGTACATAATGCACAAATGAGGCAATGTACATGACTAATGTGCAATTTACATTACATCTACAATGTATGTGGGTATGCTTCTTTGAAAATGTACCCAGTATCAGAACAGCAGTGCCACACACATAGAAGTATAGTAAAACGCCTCTCGGTGAGACAAACACTGATTTCAGCCTTTTTGAAAATTCCAATCTCGATCCTGCTGTGTATCCCTTTTGAATATATCACCATTACCACAATGCTTCGGTAATCAGGGCCTTCATGAGAATTTTTTTTTAAATAGAATATGACATGGCTTTACATTTTACCAGATTATTAACTGACTAGTAACAAAATCATATTCTTTAGTTTTGCAGTTTAATAGGTCTAATTGTTATCATTACCTTTAATAAACACTAACAAAGGTCCCAGGTTAATCTTTTTTTTTAATATCTCCCAGGAAAGAGGGTATTTTTAAATTAAAAGTATGTTTCCTCTTTTTAATATGGAACCTCTTCTTTTTTTCATTCTTCTTTGTTTATTTCTCGTTTTATCCAGATCATTTCAAGATACTCATATTTACAGAATATTTCAAGATACTCATATTTACAGAATATCTTTTTTAAGCTATAGTTCTTCCTTTTGATCATTCTACAGCTGTAATATTATTTACCAATGACCTGAAAGTCCCTTTGTCAAAGATTAGGTCAAATGGAATTGCTGCAACATTTTTTATAGTAAAGGTTTTATCCAGTAATTTTCTATTATAATAAATTTAGTGTTTAGTAACTGTCTATGTTAAGGGACCTTTCTTGTTGCAATATTTTGTTTATAACTGTGATTGACTTTAGATACAGTCAGTTACAAGGAACATTCACATTTAATTTTTAAAGATGCTTTTTATTATATACATTCATGACTAACATCAGAAATTGTGTTACACTGGCAGTAAATTATTACTTCAAATCCTTACTTCAAGGCTCTAATTTCTTAATATCCAATATTATGTTTGGCAGTGAAATCTTGTATAGAGTTTTAAAACAGAAGTGTTGGGAGATATATCCTTAACAGCCTGTAGTGTATTTCTGACAAGAGATTTTCTAAGACAATTTGTATGGGTCAGAAAGCTTAAAGCTATGCCCTCTCACACAACAAAGTATTCTATGTTAGATGTGCTTCTCTTCATCGTTTCATATGGCACTTTTGCAGCAGCTATATTTCTTAGCTCAGAGAAATCGCAACCCTGGGTTTTATTGAGAGAATTCACTTTCATCACACAATCACTAGGTGATTAAAGTGACAGATTGTTTGGCTTCAAAGAAAAACTGCAGTATAACTAACCATTGTTTCACAAAAAAGAAGGGGAAATTGCAATTGTTGTTGGATGTTTTATATAAAAATGTGTAACCCAGCAAACTGCTAATTAGTGGGGGTGCTGTTTACTAAATTATCAACTTTTAAAGGGACATTAATATGCTTAATTGTATTAAGTAAAAAAACAGCTTTGCAATATTCTTTCATTATTTATTTTGTTAAAGAGATACTAAACCCACATTTTTTTCTTGCATGATCCAGATAGAGCATGCAATTTAAAACAATTTTTTAGTTTACTCCTAGGGGCCTATTTACTATGGTGCAACTGGACATGATCTGATATAGAGGATCATGTCTGCTGCACATTGATAAATGGCGACAGTATACGCTGTCAGGATTTATCATTGCACCAGCATTTCTTGTGAACTGCTGGTGCAATGCAGCCCCCTGCAGATTTGTGACCACTAGCAGGGAGTGTCAATCAACCTGATCGTATTTGATCGGGTTGATTTCTGTCCACCACCTCACAGTAGGCGGACAGGTTATGGAGCAGCGGTCTTTAGAAGGTCATGAAGGACAGTCCTGAAGGCTCGCCGGAAACACGGGGATCAAACTCCGTACGGAGCTTGATAAATATGCCCCCTATTATTAATTTTGCTTCGTTCTCTTGGTATCTTTATTCGAAAAGAAGAAATCTAAGCTAAGCAGCCGACCCATTTTTGGTTCAGCACCTGGGTTGTGCTTGCTGATTGTTGGCTAAATGTACCCACCAATCAGCAAGCCCTATCCAGGGTGCTGAACCGAAAATGGGCTGGCTCCTTAGCTTAGATTCCTGCTTTTTCAAATGAAGATAGTAAGAAAAAATTGATTATAGGAGTAAATTAGAAAGTTGCTTAAAATAACATGCTCTATCTGAATCATGAAAGAAAAAAATTGGGTTAGTATCCCTTTAACTTTTCCTATAATTTAATTCTGAAAATTGTAGGCTTCCCAAATACTGAAGTAGAAATTCTCTCATTTAAAAAGTATTAAAAAATGAGAAACTGTAGAAATATAACTCAAAATAAATAAATATATAAAAAATAAAGGAAATCACCAATCAAGGTCAGTACCAGTTTGTGATTCCCTATTTTTTATAAAAAGATCCCAATAAACTGCCTTTTTGCTTTTTGTTTTACAGAAACCAACCCAGTAATCACTCCCTCTCCTGATGATTAGCTTTTATGACAGTTATTGCAATTCAAATTCAAAATAAACCTACATATAATTTGCTCGCCAAAAAAAGAGAGTAGTATGACAAAGCCTAGGTAAATCCCATGTCAGGTGATTTTACTGTTCCATTCATGCTGACCATTTTTTTTCTTCTTCAAATAAGTGTTGTGTCATTTAAAAAAAAAAAAACACCAATATGCAATTTATAGGGCTCTTTATGATGAACAGTAAAGCTAACAATAAAGACATTCTGCCTGTCTAGATCTTTTTTTAATTTTGTTTTCATCCATGTTTTTATTTGAGTTTTTTCCCATTTGTTTTTTATTGATAAGTAATACCAGCTCTGTTTTAGTTTATTTATTGAGGTCAGTTCCTATAAGGATTATATTGTGAAGTTAAATGAAAAATGTCATATAAGGATGTGTGCTTCTTATTTCTTTGTCTTTTGTGTTGAGTCTTGCTTAGTATTGTGCCAAAAATAGGGATTTTCAGTCATTTGCAGGGAATGTGATTAGAATTGTTAGGAAATGTACCCTTGCATGTCAATTTTACTTAACAGCCATACTTCCTTGATTAAAAATAAATAAATAAAGCAAGTTAAACAAATTACTATTCTTCAGACTAGAAGTTATCAAAGCTATTCCTAGCCTGCTTACATCTGTTTTAATATTTATAGGCTTCAATAAGTAAGTTTTTATCCATGCACTCCTATCTTCTGATTTGTTGTAGGTCTTTACAAAGACCAGCACTTCTTGTCCAGATTTTTTATTTTATTTTGTAAAATGATGATAGTTATAAGGGCTCTATAACATGTGGAATATAATTCCTGCCACTAGGAGGAGGCTAAGAACCCACACAAGAGTTTAAATTCCCTCCCACCTCCCATCTCTATTCAGTTCTGTTTTTGGCCTCCCAGGAGAAGGTTGATAATAGAGGTGCCCATCTATCTGCTTATGGATTAATCATTGGGAGCTTTGACCAATGTGAGACCCTGTATCCCTGGGACATATCATTCACAAAGAAGACAGAAGAGATTTCCCACAAGCTGAATTATACAGGGATATAGGAATACCCTGTTATGTGCACAGTTATCTCCTTAGGGATTTCACCCATACCTACCCTCAGGCTAACACCTTTATATTGGATGCAGTAATGGGCATCATCAAGATTTATGTCAAGGACATGTCTATTGCAGTTATTGCAACAAGGGCCTTATGGTTAAAAACATTGTCAGCTATCATGGTTTAAAAAAATAGACTGATGTATTTTTCCCACCAAGGAAAGATTCTATTTTGAGTTTTCAATTATTAAAACTGTTACTGGTGGGAAAGGAGCTTTTCTACCTCAGCACAAGAAATCCAAGGGAAAGAACAGACCAGATAATCGGTTTTGTTTCTTTCATCCCCCAGGACATCAGAACTCCTCCTCTTCTCAGAAGCCTGAGACCTTCAAGCCAGCCTGGAAGCCAGGATCTTCATGGGCAAAGAACAAGCAGTCTAAAAAGTCAGACACCAAATCTGCATGAAGGTGTTCTGGTAGGGGGAAGACTGAGCCTTTTTCAGAAGACCTAGTTCAAGTCATTCCAGGACCCCCGGGTTCAAAACATATATCAGGGTTACAAGATAGGCTTTCACTCCAAGCCTCCTCTAAGACGATTCCATCTATCTCATTTGCCCAAAAAACCTGTGAGGGTGTCTGCCTTATTGCAATGTGTTAAGGATTATGGAGATATGGGAGTAATTATCCCAGTACCTGTGTCTCAACAGGGTCAAGGGTTTTACTCTAAACTGTTCATTGTCCCAAAGAAGGAAGTAACTTTCAGACCGATTTTAGATTTGAAAACTCTAAACAAGTTTGTCAGAGTTCCCACTTTCAAGATGGAAACCATCTATACAATTTTACCCTTAATCCAACAGGGCCAATTCATGTCTACCATAGACCTAAAGGATGCATACCTGCACATCCCTTTCTACAAGGACCAATATCAATTCCTAAGATTTGCATACCTAGACACCACCAATTTGTCACCTATCCATTTGGCTTGGCTGCAGTTCCTCCTATGTTCACAAAGGTGTTAAGAACATTGTTGGTGATGATCAGAGCTCAGGGGATCTCAATGGCCCCTTATCTGTACAATATCCTAGTACAAGCTTCTTCCTAGACTCAAAGGCTACTAGCTTTTCTCCAAAACCACAGTTGTAGAATCAATGTTCCAAAGAGTTTTTTTTTAACTCCTGCTACAAGGTTGTCCTTTCTGCGAGTCATCATAGATTTAGTCCCAATGCATATATTCCTGACTGAATCACACAGAATCAAACTTCAGAAGGCATGTCTGTCCCTGTAACGTGCATCATTTCCATCAGTAGTTCAATGCATGGAGGTAGTGGGTCTTATGGTTGCGACATTGGACACAGTTCCTTTTGCCTGCCTCCGCTTGCGACCCCTTCTACTATCTACTGTATGCTTCTGCCTGGTCAAAGGATAAAAATTGGAATAGCAGATTTGTCAGTCAAACAATCTCTCTCTTGGTGGATACAAGGTCCTTTTTTGACCCTTGGGGCATCTTTCTTTCGGCCTTAATGGGCGATTCTGATGACAGGTGCCAGTCTTTCAGGCTGGGGCATGGTCTGGAATTCTCAAAGAGCACAAGGAGTTTGGTCTCGTCTTAAGGCAAGGTTACCAATCAATATTCTGGAACTTCGAGCAATTTTTCGGGCTCTTCAATCCTGGCCCTCTTAAAAGAGGAAAGGTTGATCCATTTCCAGTTGGGCAACATTACGGCGGTGACCTACATAAATAATCAAGGGTGTAACCACAGTACATTTTTTATGCAGGAAGGGTCTCAGATTCTGTCTTGGGCAGAGAGGAATTACTGCTCCCTATCAACTGGGAAGCAGATTACCTCAGCCGTCAATCGGTCCATCCAAGAGAATGGTCTTTCCATCAGGATATCTTTGATCAATTAGTGATCAAATGAGGTCTACCAGACAAAGATATGATGGCCTCTCATTTAAATTACAAACTTCCAATGTATTGTACACGATCAAGAGATCCAAAGGCTCAAATGATAGACACCTTGGTGTGTCCAAGGAATTTTCATCTAGCGTACATGTTTCCTCTGTTTGTTCTTCTTCCAAGAGTAATTGCTTTAATCACACAGGTAATCTTGATTGCTCTAGCCTGGCCCTACAGAACATGGTATGCAAATCTAGTGCAGATATTCTCATCTCCTTCATGCTTTCTTCCTCTAAGACAAGATCTGTTGTCTTTTCCATCAGGATCTCAAATCTCTAAGTTTAAGTGAGTGGAGGTTGAACGCCTAGTGTTAAAACATAGAGGTTTCTCTGATTCAGTCATTGACACTCTGATTCAAGCCAAAAAACCTGTTGCACATAAAAATATCACAAAATATGGAGGGCATATTTTGAACGATGCTCTTCCAGAGGGTTTTCTTGGTATTCCTTTAGAATTCCTAGAATTCTTCAGTTTTTACAAGATGTCCAAAAAAATCTTTCATGATTCAAATAGGGCATGTCATTTTCCAATTTACTTTTATCACCAATTTTGCTTTGTTCTTTTGGTATTCTTAGTTGAAAGCTAAATCTAGGAGGTTTATATGCTAATTTCTTAGACCTTGAAGGCTGCGTCTAATCTAAATACATTTTGACAGTTTTTCACCACTAGAGGGCATTAGTTCATGTGTTTCATATAGATAACATTGAGCTCATGCACGTGAATTTACCAAGGAGTGAGCACTGATTGGCTAAAATGCAAGTCTGTCAAAATAACTGAAATAAGGGGGTAGTCTGCAGAGGTTTAGATACAAGGTAATTACAGAGGTAAAACAAGTATTATTATAACTGTGTTGGTTATGCAAAACTGGGGAATGGGCAATTAAGGGATTATCTATCTTTTAAAACAACAAAAAGTCCGGTGTTGTAACAGGGGTTTGTGTGCTAGCTCACTAAAAGCTCAAATTTCTGCTTTATCTGTCCTCATTCATAGGAATTTTGCTAGGCTTCCTGATGTTCAGAATTTGTCCAGGCGCTAATAAGAATTAAGCCAGTTGTGAGACCTATTTCTCCGCCCTGGAATTTGATTCTAGTTCTTTCTGTTCTGCAAGATCCTCCATTAGAACCAATGCATTCCATTAATGTCAAACTTTTATATTGGTAAATACTTTTGTTGTGAGCCAGGAGAGTTTCTGAGTTGTCAGCGTTGTCCTGTAATTATCCATTTTTAGTTATTTACAAAGATAAAGATTTACTTCGTATCAAGTACGATTTTCGTCCTAAGGTAGTTTCTTCTGAAAATATTATCTGGAACAACAAAACAGCACAGGAGAGAGTCCCCTCCCTTAGAAGTGGATCTACTCACAGAAGTAGTGGCACAACCAGGGTGCCAGATACAGCCGATTGGGACTATAGTGAGTCGCCCGACAGACACGCTGGAACGTCAGATACGTCACTGATGTCGTCACAGGGGATCAACCAATCCAAAGACCAAATCCTCTGGTTTAGGCACAGGCGATTTTCAGCTGGAACTGCCAGTGTAGGTACACAAACTCCAAAGGATAGAGCATGTATACTGCAAGCAGTAGGTTTGTGGCACAAAGTCACAGAGTAAAGGTGTATAATAAAAAGACAATTTATTAAAAGTCTAAAAACAAACAGCTACCAACGTACGGTATCCCACAGACTCATGAGAGCAAATATATGACATAATGTGAGGCACAAGATATATGTCCAATAATAGAAAATTGTTGTCCAGTCACATTAGATTTAAACGTCTTTTGTGTACAATATTAACGCAAAGTTTACATCTGCTGGCTCTACATCTAAAAGACCCCAAAGGTGACACTCTTGACCGAACTAGAGTGGGACCACTGGAACCTTTGTGTTTTACTATCTTACTTGGGGCCAAAATCGTCTTTAGACTAGGCGCTTTTTTAAAAACAATTTTGGGTTTAGTCCCTATTAGGTTACCTAAAATGGGATCTTTTGTTAAAATACCCCAATGTTTGGTAATAATTTGTCTAATTAAATTATGATGACAGTTAAATTGAGTAATAAATAGAGCAGAATTTTCTGTAATATTAGGTCCGGTGATAGTGTTCTTATTGAATTTAAAATATTCATCTCTATTATCAAATTTTGCTCTTATGTAACCATTATCTATAATGTGAGAGGGGTAATGTTTTTCATTGAACCGTTCCTTAAGAACCGTTCATAAACAGCCAAACTACCACAATTCCAGCGAATCCGTTTAAATTGGCCATACGGTACATTACGTTTCCAAGGATAATAGTGGTGACTTGTAAAGTCAAGATAGTTGTTACAATCAACTGTCTTAAAGTGAGTGATACTAGTCACTTTCCCATTCCCAAATTTAAGTACAAGATCCAAAAAGACAGTAGTCCCATGGTGTATAGAACTGGTGAAGACAAGTCCCCTGTCATTAAGGTTCAGATGCTCCACAAAAGAGTTAGCAGAGGCCAAGTCCCCCTTCCATTCTAAAATCAGATTGTCATTGTACCGCCCATAGAATACCAGGTTCACCCCGTAAGCCTTATCATAGACGTAGTGCTGTTCAAAAGAGCCCATGAACAGATTGGCATAACTCGGGGGAACCTGGTACCCATGGTGGTACCCTTGACTTGAAGAAAAAACTCATCTTGGAACAAAAAATAGTTGTGCCTCAAAATAAATGATAAGAGCTGTAAAATAAACTCACATTGGTTAACGGGAAGATAAATATCCCCGATATCGCTGAAATAACCAAATGATGGTATATATTCGAGTACAGCGACTGGACATCACAAGTGATCCACAATAGAACAGGGGTGATGGTCAGTGATTCTAGTTTCTTAATCAAATCGGAAGAGTCCCGGATATAGGATTCAAGGCCCAAAACATACTTTTGCAAGACATATGATAAAGTGATTTCTAAAAGAAAAAACTAAGAGGATGCGCTAATGTGGAGAAAACAGTGGTATGGGATTAAAAACCCTTTGGTGTCTTGTTCATATTAACATCTATATAAGTAAATCCAATGAAAACAATATCTTTGAATCTCGAGTGTACGAACAATTTCTAATAAATAAACAACAGTATGTGCAATAATGATATAACAATATTGACAATGTGAAAAATCACAAAAAAAGAAAAAATTTATATATATATATATATATATATATATATATATATATATTTAAATATATATATATATCTCAGTGTCAAAATAAAAAGTCCAGTTCAGAATAAAGGATATAGTGATTGTGTATTCAGATGTTAGGCTTGCTCCGCTTGTGTCCACGGTGTGGTGGGTCAGGATATCTAGGAGGAGGAGAAGACAAGGGGCGCCAACATAGTGTAAATCGTATAAGAATGATGTGAAACAATAATGTGCATAAGATCTACTCACAAATAGAGTGGCACCTTGAATGAACTAGGTGAGTGCAGGCAGGCTGACATTCAGGTCCAGCAGTCAGTACGCTGGGGGTCTCACCCGGGAGACCTGTGGAAGAGGAAGTGAAGGTGGAGGATAACAGCTGTGGGGATTGAAGAAAGCTGGATCGCCAACAGAGGAGTTCAAACAGCAGTGATAGTTTTTCCCCAAAAGTGCTGCTCACACAATCGAGCTTGGTCCCAGGCAAACTGACAGCGTCAGTATGGAGAAAAGTGCTGGTTTAAAATCCCACTGGAACAAAAAGAGCTGCAAGTAGCAATAAAAAAGGAGCAAAAACCGGGTCTGGCTTTAAAAACTTGGTATTTATTTGCTACGCGTTTCTCAGTCCGTAAAGGACCGTTTCATCAGGCATATTGAAAGGTGTTTTACAGGTAACTATTTATACCTAACAGTGACCCGGAATTTGATGTGGAGGTCATCTCCATACAATTAGCAACAAATAATCTTTAAAACATTACATTAAAAATACAGACTGAATAAGTACCAATATCGTATTAAACAACCTTCTGAGAACATGTACATATCATATGATTTCAATAAAAAACAACATACATAAAACAAAAACAAATATCGTATATATGAATCAATTGATGACACCTGTGAAAAGGCTTCTAAGGGTTTAATAACCAATATACATATCCTTCAAAATATAAAGCATTTTGTAACAATTCTCACTAATAACTAACTGGTATACTTCTGATTGATGTCCCGAAAAAACGAACACAAAATCTGTAATAAAATTGGTGTATGATATTATACGTTTCTAGGTTGGGCTAGAACCAGTGACCTTATGTATGCTGAGCCTTTCTTGAGCCAATAGAGATATCTAGATGTGACAGCAGAAGAGGTAATATTGGTAAAGTTGTATTCAACCATACTAAAGAGTAATTGGATTCCAATATTATCAAAAAAGTAATTAGATTATATTATTATCAGAAAATGCCGACCTGTAAAGAGCCTCATATCTTTATAACAGATGTGCAAGTGTAGGGTTAATTATAAAATTATTTAACGAGTAGATATTATTCGTTTCTAGGATGGGCTAGAACCAATGACCTTGTGTATGCTAAGCATTTATTAAACCAAAAGAGCTATCTGTATATGACAGCTGGAGAGGTAATTTTGGTTAAATTGTATCAGAACATACTAAAGAGTAATTTGATTGTACTATTATAAGGTTAATTATAAAATTATTTAATGAGTAGATATTATTCATTTCTGGGATGGGCTAGAACCAATGACCTTGTGTATGCTAAGCATTTATTAAACAAAAAGACCTACCTGTATATGACAGCCAGAGAGGTAATTTTGGTTAAATTGTATCAGAACATACTAAAAAGTAATTTGATCGGTTTAATATCCCCCGTTGGGAGGTTCAAAATTTTTTTTTTTAGCTATTTTCGCTATTGACTGACTATTATAACACTATAAACTGTGCTCTATAAATGTCTTGACATAACATTCATGATGAGATTAGTAAGTTGGAATTTCACTGTTTCTAGGTTGGACTAGAACCGATAACCTTGTGTATGTTAAGCCTTTACAAAGCCAAAAGAACTATCTGTTTATATCAACAGAAATTATAGTCTTGGTTTAGTTATATCTGATAGTGTGGGTGAGTCATTTGATTGTGCTGTGTGCTATTGAAATGATTGATCTAGTAAATTATCAGTTATAATGTATCCCTGAAAATGTGTTATGATAATAGATGCACTAAATTTCCTCATGTGAACACGTGTTGATATGAGCTGTATGCAATATGTGATGATGTCTCTATATATAATGATAATGTATACAGATTTATATGAAAGCTGCCAAATCAACATTGGCATTCAAACCCAGTGGATACAGAGTTTTAAGTTTGTGTATCCAGTAAGTTTCTAATTGTCTGAGTTTATTTAGACGGTCATAATCGGTTGATGGGGGTACATGATCTATTGGAATGATTTTGAAATATCTGGTCTACCATCGTGCATCATTTCACAATGGTTGGGAACGCTATGATTGGTTTTTGTTTTCTTACAATTCTTACAGTTCCGATAATGTTCACCCCAACGGGTGCGTATGATTCTTATTATTATAGGACGTACCATCAGAAACATACGCACCCGTTGGGGTGAACATTATCAGAACAGTGAGAATTGTAAGAAAACAAAAATCAATCATAGCGTTCCCAACCATTGTGAAATGATGCACGATGGTAGACCAGATATTTTCAAAATCATTCCAATAGATCATGTACCCCCATCAACCGATTATGACTGTCTAATTAAACTCAGACAATTAGAAACTTACTGGATACACAAACTTAAAACTCTGTATCCACTGGGTTTGAATGTCAATGTTCATTTGGCAGCTTTCATATAAATCTGTATACATTATCATTATATATAGAGACATCATCACATATTGCATACAGCTCATATCAACACGTGTTCACATGAGGAAATTTAGTGCATCTATTATCATAACACATTTTCAGGGATACATTATAACTGATAATTTACGAGATCAATCATTTCAATAGCACACAGCACAATCAAATGACTCACCAACACTATCAGATATAACTAAACCAAGACTATGAGTTCTGTTGATATAAACAGATAGTTCTTTTGGCTTTGTAAAGGCTTAACATACACAAGGTCATCGGTTCTAGTCCAACCTAGAAACAGTGAAATTCCAATTTACTAATCTCATCATGAATGTTATGTCAAAATTTTTTATAGAGCACAGTTTATAGTGTTATAATAGTCAGTCAATAGCAAAAATAGCTCAAAAATGTTTTTTTGAACCTCCCAACGGGGGATATTAAACCGATAATAGTACAATCAAATTACTTTTTAGTATGTTCTGATACAATTTAACCAAAATTACCTCTCTGGCTGTCATATACAGATAGGTCTTTTTGTTTAATAAATGCTTAGCATACACAAGGTCATTGGTTCTAGTCCATCCCAGAAATGAATAATATCTACTCATTAAATAATTGTATCATTAACCTTATAATAGTACAATCAAATTACTCTTTAGTATGTTCTGATACAATGTAACCAAAATTACCTCTCCAGCTGTGATATACAGATAGCTCTTTTGGTTTAATAAATGCTTAGCATACACAAGGTCATTGATTCTAGCCCATCCTAGAAACTAATAATATCTACTCGTTAAATAATTTTATAATTAACCCTACACTTGCACATCTGTTATAAAGATATGAGGCTCTTTACAGGTCGGCATTTTCTGATAATAATATAATCTAATTACTTTTTTGATAATATTGGAATCCAATTACTCTTTAGTATGGTCGGATATCTCTTTTGCTGTCACATCTAGAGAGCTCTATTGGCTCAAGAAAGGCTTAGCATACATAAGGTCACTGGTTCTAGCCCAACCTAGAAACGTATAATATCATACACCAATTTTATTACAGATTTTGTGTTAGTTTTTTCGGGACATCAATCAGAAGTATACCAGTTAGTTATTAGTGAGAATTGTTACAAAATGCTTTATATTTTGAAGGATATGTATATTGGTTATTAAACAAATTGTCAAAGAGAAACTCTTAATACTGTGCCAGCAGTCCAAAGATACAATATCCAAAAGTATGGGAGCCGTATGTATTAGCAATGCAAACAGTTAAGTGTTGGAAGATCAATTGGCCGCAAGCAGCCACAAACAGTTGCACACAAGCAGGCAAACTAGAAATGTGTCAATGTGTAGACGGCTGTCCAAGCACACCAAAACCAACGAAGTGCTTCACTCACCCGTGTTCGAATGAGTGGGGGTGCTTCAGGCAATATCAATGCCTATGTCCTCTTGCCAGGCTCCGTGCAGGAAATGCTCCACTCTGGGAAAAACAAGCAAACCGGAAGCACGCCAGGACGAAGCGGTGAACCTCAACCGCCTCAACTTATCCCAGCTGCTATCCTCCTGAGTCTTCGAGTGGCTCCTCCCCCCTGCTCCGCTCCGTAACACAGTGAGACTTGAGGGTGCTGTAGCCGTTAACTGCAAATGGCTAAATACAAACGTCCATCACACTTGCTCCTTTGTGTCCCATAGACAGCAGATAGTGCAGCCGGTTTACGGGAAAGCAGATAATTCAAAGAAAGACGATCCCAGCTGCATAAAAGTATTCCTTTATTCTTTAATCATATTAAAACATGGAGATACACAGCAAACGATGTGGAAGGTGCTGAGGGCGCAGCACTGTATGGCTTACATGTTTCGGAAATGATCCGTAGTCATAGGCTATGACTACGGATCATTTCCGAAACATGTAAGCCATACAGTGCTGCGCCCTCAGCACCTTCCACATCGTTTGCTGTGTATCTCCATGTTTTAATATGATTAAAGAATAAAGGAATACTTTTATGCAGCTGGGATCGTCTTTCTTTGAATTATTGGTTATTAAACCCTTAGAAGCCTTTTCACAGGTGTCGTCAATTGACTCAAATATACGATATTTGTTTTTGTTTTATGTATGTGTTTTTTATTGAAATTATATGATATGTACATGTTCTCAGAAGGTTGTTTAATACGATATTGGTACTTATTCAATCTGTATTTTTAATGTAATGTTTTAAAGATTATTTGTTGCTAATTGTATGGAGATGACCTTCACATCAAATTCTGGGTCACTGTTAGGTATAAATGGTAACCTGTAAAACACCTTTCAATATGCCTGATGAAACGGTCCTTTACGGACTGAGAAACGCGTAGCAAATAAATACCAAGTTTTTAAAGCCAGACCCGGTTTTTGCTCCTTTTTTATTGCTACTTGCAGCCCTTTTTGTTCCAGTGGGATTTTAAACCAGCACTTTTCTCCATACTGACGCTGTCAGTTTGCCTGGGACCAAGCTCGATCGTGTGAGCAGCACTTTTGGGAAAAAACTATCACTGCTTTTTGAACTCCTCTGTTGGCGATCCGGCTTTCTTCAATCCCCACAGCTGTTATCCTCCACCTTCACTTCCTCTTCCACAGGTCTCCCGGGTGAGACCCCCAGCGTACTGACTGCTGGACCTGAATGTCAGCCTGCCTGCACGCACCTAGTTCATTCAAGGTGCCACTCTATTTGTGAGTAGATATTATGCACATTATTGTTTCACATCATTCTTATACGATTTACACTATGTTGGCGCCCCTTGTCTTCTCCTCCTCCTTTTGCAAGAAATAGTCAACATAGGAAGACACATTATCAGTGAGACTTCCTATGCCCGCAATTATGGGCCGACCAGGAGGGCAATTTGGATTCTTTTTTTTTTTTTTATAAATATTTTTATTGAGGTTTAGTTAAAGACATACATGGAACATAATAAAACATTCTTATGTCACATGAGATAAGGCTACAATTGTACAGGTGTAATAAAATAAACATGCAAGAGACGAATAGCCAACAATTTACATAGTTTGCAAACATTAAACAGGTAAGATGCTAAGCTTTCAGGAACCTTCTATATGACACAATAGATTACTCTTGGGCCAACAAAAGTAACAGGAAATAATGAAGCGAAAGAAGGAACTTGTAACCAAGGAGACCACTTTTGGATCTCAATGATAAACCTCTATTTTTTTTTTTTTTTTAATTTAATAGCAATAGTAGATAAGGGAAAAAAGGTACTGTAATCCAAACCCCCTTAATAATATTAAGCAGGAACCATATTAAGTCAGATAGATCCATTAGTCTGATTAAAGTAGGTGGGTTCCGTACTATGATGCACCTTGAAATAGAAAGGGATATCAAGGGGGTGGAGGAAGGTGCGGTATAGACAAGAGAAACCGCTTTGTTAATTCTCTTAAAACTTGGAGACGTATTATAGAGCAGTATAGTATCGGGGGGGGGGGGGGGAGGTGGTAAAGTAGATACTATGAGTAGAATATATGTCAAAGAAGACTTTCAAGGTATAAAGCACCGCTTGTGTAATGTCACTAATTTGGGGGGGGGGGGAGAGCATATGAAACTGTAAAGAAGTCAAGGTGTGTGTAGATATTACAGGCTCATCCAGCTAGTATTAGTGATCAGTCCTGCTGATCTAGATAAAGTAGGTGAAGTCAGTGGCTTGGTAATAAGAGTGCTTACTAAGGGAGTAAATAGGTTGTAGATAAAATAAGTAGCATGTGTGGTTTAAATGCTAAAGAGCTCGTTATGGGTTGGAGAGGAGGTAACTAAGTAAATATGAGAGGCAGCAAATACTGAGCGGACTGTGGAGGTACAGGACAATGTAATCGTATATATAACCTCATAAACATAGTAGTAGGCAGTAGGCAGGGAGGGAAATAAAAATAGACTGGCTACCTAGTAGGGTAGTAGTATTTCTGAGACGTGAGAGCCTAGTTCTAATTTTAATATTGGAAACATGGCTAGAGCCCTACCATAAAGCGCAGTGCAAACATTACTCAAGTGCAGTAATTTGCATTCTGGTGGAAAAATATGTCCAAAATTATGTTATGGAGCTATAAATTTATAAGATATAGACGTTCCGCCGCCCTGGCCGCAGGCCGCGGAACGTCACATACATAGGGGCCTAGTTATCAAGCCGTCAACCTCAAATACGCTGGAATTCCGCATCGTATTTGTGGCGAGGCTGATTCGCCTTAGTTATCAAAGGCTCGAGACCGGCAAAAGTAGAATTTTGTGACGTAAACTTCGATCCGCCGGACTCAGTCCGACACAGATCGATTCTTACGTCACTCCAGATGTTCCGCACACAAGTGCGGCACATTCTCACTACTTTTGCTAGTTATCAAAAAACTAGCAGGTACGCTCGGCACTTTTACGGCCCAGCGTACCTGGTTTTCAAAGCGCCAGCCTGGAGGCGGCGGATCCCATAGGAATCAATGGGAGTCTGACCATAGCGAAAGTACAAGTTCTCTGCTGCCAGACATCCCATTGATTTCTATGGGAACTGTCTGCACCTAACACCCTAACATGTACCCCGAGTCTAAACACCGCTAATCTGACCCCCCCTACACCGCCGCAACTAAATAAAGTTATTACCCCCTAAACCGCCGCTCCCGGAGCCCACCGCAAGCTACTCTATACATATTAACCCCTAAACTGCCGCTCCCGGAGCCCACCGCAACTATAATAAATGTATTAACCCCTAAACCGCCGCTCCCTGAACCCGCCGCAACCTATATTAAATGTATTAACCCCTATCCTGCCCCCCCTACACCGTCGCCACCTATAATACATTTATTAACCCCTAATCTGCCCCCCCTACACCGTCGCCACCTATAATAAATTTATTAACCCCTATCCTGCCCCCCACTACGCCGCCGCCACTGTAATAAAATTATTAACCCCTAAACCTAACCCTAACCCTAACGCCCCCTAACTTAAATATTAATTAAATAAATCGAAATAAATTAACTCTTATTAACTAAATGAATCCTATTTAAAACTAAATACTTACCTTTAAAATAAACCCTAATATAACTACAATATAAATAAGAATTATATTCTAGCTATCTTAGGATTTATATTTATTTGACAGGTAACTTTCAATTTATTTTAACCATGTACAATAACTATTAAATAGTTATTAACTATTTAATAGCTTACCTAGCTAAAATAAAGAGAAATGTACCTGTGAAATAAATCCTAACCTAAGTTACAATTACACCTAACACTACACTATACTTTAATAAATTATTCCTATTTAAAAATAAATACTTACCTGTAAAATAAATCCTAACCTAAGTTACAATTAAACCTAACACTACACTATCATTAAATTAATTAAATAAACTACCTACAAATAACTACAATTAAATACAATTACATAAACTAACTAAAGTACAAAAAATAAAAAAAGCTAAGTTACAAAAAATAAAAAAATAAGTTACAAACATGTTAAAAATATTACAACAATTTTAAGCTACTTACACCTAATCTAAGCCCCCTAATAAAATAACAAACCCCCCCAAAATAAGAAAAATCCCTACGCCGCCTGGATGATGACTTCATCGGATGGAAGATTTCTTCAGCGCCGCTTGGAGGATTAACTTCTTCCGCTCCGGATGTCCTCTTCAGTTCCATCGGTGGCTCGGCTGAGTGAAGACGACTCAAGGTAGGATGATCTTCAGGGGATTAGTGTTAGGTTTTTGTAAGGGGGGTTTGGGTTAGATTAGGGGTATGTGGGTGGTGGGTTTTAATGTTGGGGGGGTTGTATTTTTCTTTTACAGGCAAAAGAGCTGAACTTTTTGGGGCATGCCCCCACAAATGGCCCTTTTAAGGGCTGGTAAGGTAAAAGAGCTTTGAAATTTATTTAATTTAGAATAGGGTAGGGATTTTTCTTATTTTGGGGGGTTTGTTATTTTATTAGGGGGCTTAGATTAGGTGTAAGTAGCTTAAAATTGTTGTAATATTTTTAACATGTTTGTAACTTATTTTTTTATTTTTTGTAACTTAGCTTTTTTTATTTTTTGTACTTTAGTTAGTTTATGTAATTGTATTTAATTGTAGTTATTTGTAGGTAGTTTATTTAATTAATTTAATGATAGTGTAGTATTAGGTTTAATTGTAACTTAGGTTAGGATTTATTTTACAGGTAATTTTGTATTTCTTTTAGCTAGGTAGTTATTAAATAGTTAATAACTATTTAATAACTATTCTAACTAGCTAAAATAAATTGAAAGTTACCTGTCAAATAAATATAAATCCTAAAATAGCTAGAATATAATTCTTATTTATATTGTAGCTATATTAGGGTTTATTTTAAAGGTAAGTATTTAGTTTTAAATAGGATTCATTTAGTTAATAAGAGTTAATTTATTTAGATTTATTTAATTAATATTTAAGTTAGGGGGCGTTAGGGTTAGACTTAGGTTTAGGGGTTAATAATTTTATTACAGTGGCGGCGGCGTAGTGGGGGGCAGGATAGGGGTTAATAAATTTATTATAGGTGGCGACGGTGTAGGGGGGGCAGGATAGGGGTTAATAGGTTTAATATAGGTTGCGGCGGGTTCATGGAGCGGCGGTTTAGGGGTTAAACTATTTATTTAGTTGCGGAGAGGTGCGGGATCAGCAGGATAGGGGTTAATAATTTTATAATAGAGGGCGACGGTGTAGGGGGGGCAGGATAGGGGTTACTAGGTATACTGTAGGTGGCAGCGGTGTCCGGGAGCGGCGGTTTAGGGGTTAATACATTTATAAGAGTTGCGGCAGGGTCTAGGAGCGGCGGTTTAGGGGTTAATACATTTATAAGAGTTGCGGCAGGGTCTAGGAGCGGCGGTTTAGGGGTTAGTAACTTTATTTAGTTGCGGGGGGCTCCGGGGGCGCCGGTATAGGGGGTAGAACAGTGCAGTTTAGTGTGAGTGCTTAGTGACAGGCTAGCAATAAAGCTGGGAAAAAGCCGAAGGGCAGCGAGATCGGATGAGTGATAACTGTCACAGTCCGCTGCTCATCGCCACGCGGCTTTTTGACAGCTTTATTTGATAACTTAGGCGAACGTATTCAAGGTCCGCGGCGGCGAAGGTAGGCGAGCTTAGGCGGGCGTATTGGGCCGGCAAAGCCAGAAAAGTAGACGGCTTGATAACTACCCCCCTCTGACTGCAAACATAAAATTATTATGTGATGAGGTGTGTAAAATATATTTATAACATGGTAGGTGCAAATAAACAATAAGGGGCTTATATATGTAGTATAATAAGCATGAAGAGGCAGAAATTTGTGTAAAGTATAGGAGACAAATTATCAATATAGCACCCCAACATGATAGTATCTGATTGCAAGCAACATAGTACTTATACTTCATATGCAAACTATTGTGATCTATATAACACATTTAAAGCAGCATGTGTATAAAATCACAAAAATCGTAGAGACACATAGAACTCAGCTAAACAAGCCTATAGCCCTTAAGGGTACAACCAAATAATGTAATAACATCTTCAGTGTATACAATGTGAGTCTGTCCATGTTCTATCAACACATAGGCAGCTTTTATATATAACTGGCACAATGACGGTCAGTTAACTATACTGCTAATATTCTGTTCATGGAGTGAGTTAGGGGTACAGCTCCGCATTAGTTTCATGTAAGTTCCTTCGAGAGGAAGATGGGGCAGTGAAAAAGTATGGAGTCTAAGAAAGTGCGTAGAGCACGTATGGAAAGCAACCCATCACAAAATTCAGAACAGACATGAGCAATAAGCAGTATTAAAATAACTACAATACTAGCATTTTAAGTATAGCGAGAGATATAAGTAAACAAAACAACGTAGAGGAAGACAAACCTTGGGCTAATGCTGTAGATAAAACGTCCATAAAAAAAAATAAAAAAATAAGCAGCTTCTTATTAAAGTCATATCATTAAACAAGCATAAACCGCTAAATATGTGTGTATCAAAAACATTTACACAGCATTATGTGGCACAGCATAATCATTTATATATAACAAGATTAGTGTGTCCATTTCCAAGTGTGGGCATCGCAAGATCTGTCCATATTTCTCAGAGTGTAGGAAAACTGAATCTATAGCTTTCTGAATGGAAATGTCCTATGCAGCACAGGCAAAGATTGAAAACAGAGCTTAAAGTTACGTCCATCTAGGTTTAACCTAGTAAACTTACATAAACAAAATATAACCAAGTCCTGTATAGAGCCGGATGCATATACGTATATAAAATTAGATCCCTCCCATAATATGGGAGTAAACATAGTTATAGTACAGGCAACTAGAGGGATATGAGCAGCAAACAGCTTAATGTGTTAATGTTAATGTCTAGTATATTGCGCAGATTCTCCAGGCGCAGAACCCATTAGGAGTAAGTTTATCCCACTTCATAATAATTCAAACTTACAGCCAAGCCAATACTGAGACCTTCATGTAAGTGTACTGCTAGGAAAGCAGAGCTACAAGTGCGGCTAGATGACAACCCCTGGTGTACTGCTAGGGAAGAGGCCTCCGCACTAATACAGATGCTCTGGCAGTCACATAAAGCCTCTTCCCAGGTGCTTGCGCTCTGCTGCTGAGGGTCGCCCAGAAGGTAAGATGCCAATGCAGATCCGGGGTTACAGCCGGCCCCAAGTGAGCAAGAGTTTTCAGAGGCATCTGAGAGATAGAGTTTACGCTGGTCAGCTCTCCCCCCGATACGGGCTTGAAATTGCAGTTGCAGCATCGCAATGCAGAGCGGAGCCTCCGCTCCAGAGCTATATGTGTCGGCAGTTGGATGTAGTTCATCGTCTCCCATATTACACAGTGCCTGTTCCTGTGCCATCTGAGTTGATAGGCTGCAGCTGTAGGTAGTGAAAAGCTTGGTCATTTGCGCCTCTAAGAACCGGAAGGCCGACCTGATACAGCCCCGTGCTGTCAACTCCCAGTCCACAGCCGTCGCCATTTTGTCTTCTATGTAAATCAATAATAAAACTGGAATAGCTGTGAAAACTGCTCCGGTACTTTAGGTCAATAGGTTGGGTACAGATAGAGAATGAGAATCGCTATGCTGGTATTGTGGTCCGGTATTCTTACTGCAGCTGACTCTAAGCCTCCATGGCTATGTTTTCATTATTGCGTGGCAGAGCCCATATTAGACTGGAATAAGATGCAGAGGTGCCCACACTAGGGTGGTAGTAGGCAAGAGGATGGGGTCTCTAGTAGTGGTGCAAACTCATGTATAAAGTGATAGTTTTTCCCCAAATATCAGGCTCCAGAGCCGGAGCTCATGCAATGTGCGTCCGGCTGGTTAGACAGTTGGCTCCGCCCCCCGCAATTTGGATTCTTAAGCAATTTAGGTGAATGATAATAGAAAGCATAATTAGGTTCATTGGGGACCAAAACTCTTTCCCTTTTTTATGTATTATGCCTTCTTTGTATGCATAATCTACAAAGAGAGATAGACTTCCAGATTCTGAAGGACAACACCTCTCATTAGAGAGAAGAGCTATAGATAGCTTGAGAAATGACAAGTCCCTTGTCATTAGGCATGCGGATAAGGGAGGTGGTGTTGTCCTTCAAAATCTGGAAGACTATCTCTTGGATGCCCGAAACATACTTTTTGATACATCTTATTATATTCAATTCAATCATGATCCCGCAACACAATATAAAGTCATCTTGAAAATTCTTGTAGATTATGCCTACAAAGAAGGCATAATACATAAAAAGAGAGAGTTTTTGGTCCCCAATGAACCTAATTATGCTTTCTATTATCATTTACCTAAATTACATAAAAATCCAAATTGCCCTCCTGGTCAGCCCTTAATTGCGGGCATAGGAAGTCTCACTGATAATGTGTCTTCCTATGCTGACCATTTCTTGCAAAAGTATGTTTTGGGCCTTGAATCCTATATCCGTGACTCTTCCGATTTGATTAAGAAACTAGAATCACTGACCAGCACCCCTGATCTATTGTGGATCACTTGTGATGTCCAGTCGCTGTACTCGAATATATACCATCATTTGGTTATTTCAGCGATATTGGGGATATTTATCTTCCCGTTAACCAATGTGAGTTTATTTTACAGCTCATATAATTTATTTTGAGGCACAACTATTTTTTGTTCCAAGATGAGTTTATTCCTCAAGTCAAGGGTACCGCCATGGGTACCAGGTTCGCCAAGAGTTATGACAATCTGTTCATGGGCTCTTTTGAACAGCACTACGTCTATGATAAGGCTTACGGGGCGAACCTGGTATTCTATAGGCGGTACATTGACAATCTGATTTTAGTATGGAAGGGGGACTTGGCCTCTGCTAACTCTTTCATGGAGCATCTGAACCTTACTGACAGGGGACTTGTCTTCACCAGTTCTATACACCATGAGACTTTTTGGATCTTGAATTTAAATTTGGGAATGGGAAAGTGACTAGTACCACTCACTTTAAGACAGTTGATTGAAACAGCAATCTTGACTTTACAAGTCACCACTATTATCCTTAGAAACGTAATGTACCGTATTGCCAATTTAAACGGATTCGCCGGAATTGTAGTACTTTGGCTGATTATGAACAGTTCTTAAGGAACGGTTCAATGAAAAACATTACCCCTCTCACATTATAGATAATGGTTACATAAGAGCAAAATTTGATAATAGAGATGATTATTTTAAATCCAATATGAACACTTTCACCGGACCTAATATTACAGAGAATTCTGCTCTATTTATTACTCAATTTAACTGTCATCATAATTTAATTAGACAAATTATTACCAAACATTGGGGTATTTTAACAAAAGATCCCATTTTAGTTAACCTAATAGGGACTAAACCCAAAATAGTTTTTTAAAAAGCGCCTAGTCTAAAGACGATTTTGGCCCCAAGTAAGATAGTAAAACACAAAGGTTCCAGTGGTCCCATTCTAATTCGTTCAAGAGTGTCACCTTTGGGGTCTTTTAGATGTGGAGCCAGCAGATGTAAACTTTGCATTAATATTGTACACAAACAAAAGACGTTTAAATCTAATGTGACTGGACAACAATTTTCTATTATTGGACATATATCTTGTGCCTCACATTATGTCGTATATTTGCTCTTATGTGTTTGTGGGATACAGTACGTTGGTAGCTGTTTGTTTTTAGACTTTTAATAAATTGTCTTTTTATTATACACCTTTACTCTGTGACTTTGTGCCACGAACCTACTGCTTGCAGTATACATGCTCTATCCTTTGGAGTTTGTGTACCTACACAGGCATTTCCAGCTGAACATTGCCTGTGCCTAAACCGGGGGATTTGGTCTTTGGATTGGTTGATCCCCTGTGATGACATCAGTGACGTATCTGACGTTCCAGCGTGTCTGTCGGGCGACTCACTATAGTCCAGATCAGCTGTATCTGGCACCCTGGTTGCCTGTCTTTCGCTCCACACAAGCGCACCTCGCTAGGGATTTATGCTCTACTGAATGATCTTCTGAAAATATAAAGATAATACTAAGGAATGACTAACATAATCGTGATGTAGTCAGAGTTCTATCTTTAAGCTACGAAGGAATTCAGGCAATGTTCCAGCTTGTTTGTTCATTACTCTGGGACTAGTAAAGTATAAAAGGCTACTACTGTGGCTTTGGCCTCTTGGCTAAAACAGGTAATTCACAAGGTTTACTTGGTGGGGGGAAAGTTGCCTCCTAAGCGTATCACAGCTCATTCTACAAGATCAGTTGCAACTTCCTGGGCTTCCAAAAATGATGCATCTTTGGATCAGATTTGCAAAGCTGCATAGTCTTCTCTGCATAGCTTTTTTAAATTTTGCCGCTTTGATGGTTTTGTTCCTTCGGAAGCAGCTTTTGGCAGGAAAGTCCTTCAGGTCAGTGTCTGACATATAGGAACTGCCAGAAAATTGTCCCGCCCATTCTGTAACATGGAGTAGCTGCTTGGGCATTAATCCTACATGTTATGGAGCCCTATGGACTAATAATTTATGGACATAATTTTATGAAAGAAAACATAATTTATGCTTACCTGATAAATTTTTTTCTTCTTGAATGATGATAGTCAATAGGCCCCACCCATTTACATTTTTTTGGGTGACAGTTCTAATTTGCTCCTCTATAGACCCTGCTTTGTCTTCCCTACCTATATTATTCCTATTCTCTGCTCGGCTATATGTTGAACTGAATAGACAGTAGAGGTAATTTAAGCTCTTGTGTGGGTTCTTGGCCTCCTCCTAGAGGTGGGAATTAAATCCCACATGTTATGGAGCCCTTTGAACTATCATCATTCCAAAAGAAAATAATTTATCAGGTAAACATAAATTAAGTTTTTCTTACTGAAAGAAAACCTTCAATGGGCTTTGCTATCTGTTCAGAGGATCCTGGATTTTTTAGTAGGATGGTCTAGATCAGTGTTTTTCAACCAGTGTGCCGTGGCACACTAGTGTGCCATGAGAGATCCTCAGGTGTGCCGCGGCAGACTGACAACAATGTGACATATTTTTTAAATTTTGCTTGTTTTTTATTCTGGGCCGTTTTTTTATTTTAAGTGAGATGATGACTGATAGAGGGGACTTTTCCCAGTGCGGGGGTGTCCCTCTTTCAAATTTTGAAATATTGGGAGGTATGTGACAGGCTCATCAGGCATCATTTACTACCATGACATTGACATTCATTCACAGACAATTATTATGATTGTTTGTGAATGAATGTCAATATGTCATGTATCGTTTGTAGGAGGCATGGCATGACAGCACAGTACAGTGTGTGTATGTTTGTGTGTGTATGTTTGTGTGTGTATATATATATATATATATATATATATATACATATATATATACACACACACACACACTGTATTAAGCTACAATGTGTTATTTTGTAAAATTTTGGGATGGTGGTGTGCCGCAGGATTTTTTAATGTAAAAAAGTGTGCCACGGCAAAAAAAAAGGTTAAAAATCACTTGTCTAGATAATGGATTTAATTCTTTGAAAGTTAATTGAAAATAACTATTGTCCCAGATGTTCCAACTTATCATTTGAAATATTTAATTCCTCCATGGTCTTGGTGTCTCTGAGCAGCACCTTAAATGGTTGCAAAATTGGAAGCTGAGAGCAGATTGTTGGTAAAACGCTCTTTATCAGCAAAGTTTGAAGGATATTACATAGTCTGGGAATATGCTTCTGTTTACACATCCGGAACATTGAGGCCTACTGCAGCTCCCACTAGGAGAGGAACTCTGCACCCCTCCACTGATAAATAAAAGTTGAGGTAACCAGTGCAGCACCAATGAACTTTATTATAGCCATCTTTTATGTATTGCAGAATTTGAGATTATGACTTGTGTCAGTCATAAATTATATTGTAAATTTACATTTCTTAACCTTGCTTCATGAGCTTAAATGTTGGACTAAGCCTTCTAAAGATACTTGCAGTTGGCTGTAGAGTTTACCTTGCCTCCAGCATCGCATAAAATTGATCATATCATGGCTGCCAGAAAGAAGAGAGTTAATCGGGGGCAGATTGAAATTATTTCAGAAAATTTGATCAGGTTCCGTTCAGAATCAGTGGATTCAGAATATTGTGTCTCAAGGGTATCAAATAGGTTTCAGAATGAGACCTCCAGTGAGAAGATTCTTTCTTTCATATGTTCCAACATATCCTGTGAAGGCTCAGACTTTTCTGAAGTGTGTGTCAGATCTAGAGCTTTCAGGGGTGATTGTTCCATTTCCTCTACAGGAGCAGTGTTTGGGGTTCTATTAAAATCTAATAATTGTCCCAAAGAAAGAGAATTCTTTCAGACCAGTTCTGGATCTGAAACTTTTAAATCATTTTGTAAGAGTCCTAACTTTCAAGATGGTGACTATAAGGACTATTACAGGTTGGTTAGTTAGAGAAACTAACCGCAAAAAGATACTTTATAAGCACTCAAAAAGACCCCAATAGTATAAAGTAGAAACGGAATCACACAAATTAAAACGTAAATCTTTATTAGAAATATTTAAAATTGGGTTAATTAAAACTAAAATGCTGGTTTGGAGATCCCAGTACAAAGACTGGATATTATAAACTAGAACCTCTTAGTATAAAGATGTGTAATGGCAGAATAAAGGACACTGGCTTATACTGCACAAATATAGGCAATATGAACTAGGGTCAACACAATTTGCAGAGTGGAATAATCACTGCCAAACTTGACAGTCGTGCATTCTTATTGCAACAAGAATAACATAATTGGTCACAGGGAAGTTGGTAATGAAAGTGGCTGTGTTAAACACATAGGTAAAATGGGGCAGTAATATTTAGAAAGGGAAATCACCTAGTTTAGTAAATATGTTGTATTGGCCATAATTGGCATAGCTATAAAATTAACAGCTTGTAGTTGTAAAGCACGTCTGGCCTGTTATAATTATGAGAAAAAACTTATAGGAAATTCCCTTGATGATCAGAAAAAATTACTGCAATAATGGATTTACACAGTTCACCCTAATAAGAATTCTGGGTAGTAAGAGTAATATCACTTAACCTTGCATAAAGGGTTAAGTAAGAACTTACTAGGGTAGCAAAAAACTATTTATTAACCATAGGAGAGCAAATTGTACTAAAAATAGTAATTGGACTAATTGATACTATATAGTAATAGGCTCACTGCCTGTGTCAACCTCTTTTAGAAGTTATACTGTAATAAATGATTTCAGTAAAATAATGTATTACACACTATACATCATGCCAGTATATATTAATTTGCATCAGATAGGGTTAATAATGGTATAATCACCTGGATGGATTAAGTAATGGTGAGTTAGCTGTATTGTTGCTATTAAGATTAGACTACCAACTTCCTATTTTATTAAAGAACAACAAGCTCTCAAGGATATGAAGCAATGGGATGATGTGATAATTAGGAATTCTGATAAAGGAGGCAATGTGGTCATCTGGCCCAAAGACATGTACCTCATGGAGGCACATAAACAATTGAGGAATCAGGAATGCTATAAAAAATTATTCTCCAATCCTACTGAACAATTTTTAAATCAATACAATCGGATTATATTGGAGGCTCTGGATGATAACATAATAACATCCAAAGAAAAGAAATTCCTCTGGGTAGAGAATTCAAAGGTGGCAACCTTCTATATAATACCTAAAATTCACAAGAATGCCACCTCACCACCAGGAAGACCTATCGTGTCGGGAATTAACAACATCACAGAAAAAGCAAGTCAATACATTGACTATAGACTTCGTGAATTTGTGACACGCATGCCGTCCTATGTAAAAGACACCATGGAGGTACTCCAACAGCTTGATAATCTTAAACTTAACCCTGATACCATCTTAATAACAGCGGACGTAGAATCCCTGTACACAAGTATTGACCACAAACTGGGAGTCCAGGCAGTTCAGAGTTTTCTGTCCACATCCTCAGATGAAGATAGAGATCATGATGATTTCATAATTAGACTCCTAAATTTTGTGTTGTATCACAACTACTTTGTATTTGATCAGCAGTTCTATCTGCAAATCAGGGGAAAAGCAATGGGGACGGCATGTGCTCCCACCTACGCCAATCTATTTCTAGGCTGGTGGGAGCAACATGTTGTCTTCTCAGATGCGAATGCTACATTTGTCGAACACATACCGCTGTGGATAAGATACATCGATGATGTGTTTTTCATCTGGGAAGGCCCCCCAAAGAAATTAGATGAATTCCTAAACATCCTCAATACAAATATCTATAACATCAAACTTACGTGGGAACTCAGCAAAGAAAGTATAACTTTCTTAGACCTGAAAATTATCAAGAACCAAGATGGAGAAATTATTACGGATGTTTACCGAAAAGAAACAGCTACCAACAGCCTTCTCCACTCAGATAGTGCTCACTGCCCCCACACTGTAAGATCTCTTCCAATTGGAGAATTTCTCCGAATGAAGAGGAATTGCTCAGATCCTAAATTATACAAGAGGAGAGCAATGGAATTACAAACCCGACTACAAGCAAGAGGGTACAGTAATCGGTCAATAAAGAAAGCTAAACAGAGAGCTGAAAATACCGATAGAAAACAACTACTGTACAAAAAGAAGAAGGCTAAAGATGATACAACTAGAATCATTGTAACCTATTCACCTCAAGTAAAAGAGGTAGTTAATATCCTCAATAAGCATTTGGGGATACTGAAATCGGACCCGATACTGAGGGACATTGTTGGGGATAAAATCCAAGTGGGATACAGAAGATCGAATAATCTCAAAGATCTTCTAAGCCCCAGTCATTTTGAAAAAAGGAAACGTAGACCTAACCCCATTGCACTAGGGAATTTCAAGTGCAGAAACTGCTCAGTATGTCAACATCTTCTACCACTTAAATCTATTAATGATAGATTTAATCAAACTCACACCATCAACTCTCATATTAATTGCAACACAGAATCTATAATCTATGGAATTACCTGTAGTTGTAATAAAGTCTATGTTGGTATGTCGACACGAAAACTCAGGACCCGGATGTTGGAGCATTTAAGCAACATCAGAAATGCTGACAAAGATTTAAAAAACAAGAAAATTATCACAACAGTCGCATCCCATTTTCACAAAAAACACAGATCCAAGACCTCTGATTTCCGCTGTTTTGGGATACAAACAGTAAAACTTGGAATCAGAGGGGGAGACATTGAACAACAACTTCTGCGAGCAGAGAGCCGTTGGATTTATCTTCTCAACTCTCTACAGCCTTATGGATTAAATGAAAACAACAACTTTTTTACTTATTTATAATAAGATCCAACAGATATCGTTCACTTTCAAGAATTAGATATATGAAAGTGCTTATAGATATGGGAATGCACGGACATACATAAAACCCAAAAAGGAATGTTATATATCAGTAATGTATTCAAACCACAATTACAAGGGATTTCAAGTCCTCACACAAAAATGTTTTTCTTTCACTTTTCACATATATAAACATTTTCTTCATGATTCATTAGTTTTTCACAATTATTTGTTTTATCACTTAGGGTTTTTATTATTTTTCACTGTATGCACAAGTATCACTTATGGAAAATTAATAATAAATTAATTTTAAACTTGAACCAATAATAACTAAAACTAAGGGCACTATTAATGCATAAAGAGAATACACAATCACACAATGCACCAATTGCACTTTATTTATATTCATGTAAATTCATTAACATTAAACATGAATTTATTAATTATTAATATGAGTATTATCATTAATACACACAGACACTTTGGGAGCACAATATACACACTATAATGTTACTATAGTCTGACATGAAAACTGTCAGAACAGTACCTAAAAATAATTATGACTAGACATTATACACAGCTACACTAGCAATATTATTAATATTGCTACATTTTGCTGGAGATAATTTAACACATAACCGTAATATTATATAACTGAGTAATGCTAAAAAATATCCATTGAGTACATTCTGGAATATATACTTACCATCAGTGCATAAATACAGTGATTATAAATTAGCATGAAATATCAATTCCTTTATTTAAATGAAAACTAACAGAACGATTTCATGTAATGTAATTTCATTTTTTATCCTTATTAGAGTACGTCAATATATACTAACATCATTACATCAGTAGCATATCAGAGTCAATTGAGAATGCCTTGTCGTTACGTAAACCCTCCTGTATACAGAGACGAGATTGGAGGTTTCTGATTGGTCATAAGAACTTAAGGAGGAGGAGCGAGACTTATAAATAGCCGCGTTTCCCGCGGCGCCCTGCCTTTTGATAAAGCCGGAAACCCGGCGAAACATGTCAAGGGAGGAAGGGGGAGCTTGTGGAAGCTCGTTGTAGTTTTAAAGTTTACTTGCTGGCAATAATAATATAATTAGAACTCTCGCCTAATGTACAAACTATTTACTAACTGGTGACCCTAATACTTTAATTATGCAAACTCTATTTGAGACCGCGTTATAGCTAAAATTCAGTAGTGTGTACTCGTGACAATACACCTTATAGCGGAGTGTGTCACTAATGGCAGCGGTTCACAATGCATCAGCACCTCTGAATTACTAGCACTCAATATGAACCTAAAAACGCACTAGCTCTCTGCTTGTATAACAATTTGTACTACTTACCAATTGAATTTAGGAAGAGAGGAAGCAGCTAAGCAGAGGATAATATATCTTTCGTTATTGATATCTATAACACAGAGTGCCCAAATAGACAGTGTTTAACATTACAAAAACACTGTAAGGACTCGCAGTGAATTGAAATAACAAGAAGTTCTCTGCTAACATAGGCTTCCTCAGTAATTTATTTAAGTTGTAACAAAGCAGAGAGAATAATACTAGGTGTCTTCTACTATTGACACTTAGCATGAATGAGCGTTGAATTGGCAATGGTCCATATTATATGAACGCTGAAAGGTTGCTAATGCAGTGTGTGATTTAAAGTGATATTAGCCACCCCTTTCTAAATATTACTGCCCCATTTTACCTATGTGTTTAACACAGCCACTTTCATTACCAACTTCCCTGTGACCAATTATGTTATTCTTGTTGCAATAAGAATGCACGACTGTCAAGTTTGGCAGTGATTATTCCACTCTGCAAATTGTGTTGACCCTAGTTCATATTGCCTATATTTGTGCAGTATAAGCCAGTGTCCTTTATTCTGCCATTACACATCTTTATACTAAGAGGTTCTAGTTTATAATATCCAGTCTTTGTACTGGGATCTCCAAACCAGCATTTTAGTTTTAATTAACCCAATTTTAAATATTTCTAATAAAGATTTACGTTTTAATTTGTGTGATTCCGTTTCTACTTTATACTATTGGGGTCTTTTTGAGTGCTTATAAAGTATCTTTTTGCGGTTAGTTTCTCTAACTAACCAACCTGTAATGTAACTTGTTGATACATAGCACCCAACCACATACTATTGGATGATACTAGGGCCAATGACCTTATTATTGAACGGTTAAGATCCTATATATTACTTATGAGTGGTGCCATCAATTCAATTTGAATCAGACTATAAGGACTACTCTGCCTTTTGTTCAGCAAGGTCATTTTATGTCCACAATAGACTTACAGGATGCTTATATTCATATTCCAATTCATCCAGACCATTATCGGTTTCTGAGATTCTCTTTTCTAGACAAGCATTACCAGTTTGTTGCTCTTCCATTTGGCCTAGCGACAGCTCCAAGAATCTTTTTGAAGGTTCTTGGTGCCCTTCTATCTGTAATCAGAGAACAGGGTATTGTGGTATTTCCTTATTTGGACGATATCTTGGTACTAGCTCAGTCTCTAGCAGAATCTCACACGAAACAACTAGTGTCGTTTCTTCAAAGGCATGGTTGGAGGATCAATTTACAAAAGAGTTTCTTGATTCCTCAGACTAGGGTCACGTTTTTAGGTTCCAGATAGATTCAGTGTCCATGACTTTATCTTTAATAGACAAGAGGCGGATTAAATTGGTTTTAGCATGTCCAAACCTTCAGTCTCAATCGTTCCCTTCAGTGGCTATGTGCATGGAAGTTCTAGGTCTTATGACTGCAACATTTTCATATGAGACCTTTGCTTCTTTGCATGGTACAGAGATTATACTTGGCTATCACAACTGATACTTAAATCCCAACATTCAACTCTCTCTGTCATGGTGGTTGGACCATCATAGGATTGTTCGAGGGGCCTCTTTTGTTTGTCCTTCTTGGACTGTGCTCTCAATGGACACAAGTCTTACAGGTTGGGGAGCTGTCTGGGGGTCTCTCACTGCACAAGGGGTTTAGAAAACTCAAGAAGCGAGGTTACCAATCAATATATTAAAACTTTGTGCTATCTTCAGAGCTCTTCAGGCTTGGCCTCTGTTAAAGAGAGAACGTTTAATTTGTTTTCAGACAGGCAATATCACAACAGTGGCATATGTTTAATCATCAGGGAGGGACTCACAGCTCTTTAGCATTGAAAGAAGTATCTTGTCTCTTGTCTAATTTCTGCGATTCATATTCCAGGTGTAGACAATTGGGAAGCAGATTATCTTAGTCGTCAGACTTTGCATCCGGGGGAATGGTTTCATCAGATTTTTCAAATGTGGGGTCTTCCAGAAATAGATTTGATGGCCTCTCGTTTGAACAAGAAACTTCCCAGATATCTTTCCAGATCCAAGGATCCTCAGGCAGAAATGGTGGATGCTTTAGCAGTTCCTTGGTTTTACCAACCTGCTTACCTTTTTCCGCCTCTAGTTCTTCTTCCAGAGGGTGATCTCCAAAATCATAATGGAACAATCTCATGTGTTTCTAATAGCACAAGCATGGCCTCACAGGTTCTGGTATGCGGATCTTGTCTGGATGTCCAGTTGCCAACCTTGGCCGCTTCCTTTACGGCCAGACCTTCTGTCTCAAAAGCTGTTTTTCCATCAGGATCTCAAATCTCTAAATTTGAAGGTATGGAAATTGAACGTTTAGTTCTTAGTCATAGAGGTTTCTCTGACTCAGTGATTAACACTATGTTACAGGCTCGTAAGTCTGTTTCAAGGAAGATTTATTATCGGGTTTGGAAAACCTATATTTCATGGTGCTCCTCTCATAAATTTTATTGGCATTCTTTTAGAATTCCTCGGATTTTACATTTTTTTCAGGATGGTTTGGATAAGGGTTTGTTTGCAAATACTTTGAAGGGACAAATCTCTGCTCTTTCTGTTTTTTTTCATAGAAAGATTGCTAAACTTCCTGATATTCACTGTTTTGTTCAGGCTTTGGTTTGCATCAAACCTGTTATTAAGTCTATTTCTCTGCCTTGGAGTCTTAATTTGGTTTTCAGGATTTTGCAGGCTCCTCCTTTTGCACCTATGCATTCTTTGAATATAAAACTACTTTCTTGGAAAGTGTTATTTCTTTTGGCTATCTTTTCTGCTAGAAGAGTTTCTGAGTTGTCGGCTCTCTCCTGTGAGTCTCCTTATCTGATATTACATCAAGAAAAAGCGGTTTTACGGACTTCGTTTAAATTTTTACCTAAGGTTGTGAATTCTAACAACATTAGTAGGGAAGTTGTTGTTCCTTCCTTGTGTCCTAATCCTAAGAATTCTCTTGAGAGATCTCTACATTCTTTGGATGTGGTAAGAGCTTTGAAATACTATGTTGAGGCTACCAAGGATTTCAGAAAGACTTCTAGTTTATTTGTTATTTTCTCTGGTTCAAGGAAAGGTAAGAAAGCCTCTGCCATTTCTTTGGCATCTTGGTTAAAACTTTTGCTTCGCAAGGCTCATTTGGAGGCGGGGCAGACTCCACCTCAAATAATTACAGCTCATTCTACTAGATCAGTTGCCACTTTTTGGGCTTTCAAGAATGGAGCTTCAGTTAATCAGATTTGCAAAGCAGCAACTTGGTCTTATTTGCATACATTTACTAAATTTTACCATTTTGATGTATTTGCAGGCAGTTGTCTCAGTTCGATTCCTTTGCCTATAATTTAAGTTTTTTTAAATTTTAGAAAACTTCTTTATTATTTGAATTTAATTTTTTTCAGCGGAAATAGCTGTTTTTATTTTATCCCTCCCTCTCTAGTGACTCTGGGGATTTCCACATCTTGGGTATTATATCCCATTCGTCACTAGCTCATGGACTCTTGCCACTTACATGAAAGAAAAAACTTATGTAAGAACTTACCTGATAAATTCATTTCTTTCATAGTGGCAAGAGTCCATGAGACCCACCCTTTTTTTGGTGGTTATGAATATTTTGTATAAAAGCACATTATTTTTTCCAGTTCCTCTTTTTGTATGCTTTTCTTCTCCTTTTTACACCTCACTACTTGGCTATACGTTAAAACTGAGGTATGTGTGTGGCGGGAGGTGTATTTATAGGCATCTTGAGGTTTGGGAGACTTTGCCCCCTCCTGGTAGGAATGTATCTCCCAAACGTCACTAGCTCATGGACTCTTGCCACTATGAAATAATTGAATTTATCAGGTAAGTTCTTACATAAATTATGTTATCCATAACGTGCATTGAGGTTCGCAATTTAGGACTAACACGGACTGGTTAGCGTACACAAAGAATTGCAATCTTCAATGCGTGTTATTGAAATATTAAATATAAACTAAAAAAAAATATTAATAAAATGTATTTTAAATAAATTTTGCCGATTAAAATCATGGTCAGCAGCATTGTTTCCAAAATTAGACTTTTAGCTCTTCTTTTTCAAGGGAAAAATATTTTTGGAGCTGGTCTAGACTCAATCTTTTCTGACTTTTATTTTATTAATAGGCAGACAGATAAAGTTAACAATGTACATAACCTTGACACTCTATTGCATAATTATTAAATAAAGATATCAAAATAAAATAAGGAAACACATGCAGGTCAAGAAAGGTAAAAGAGAAGGGAGATAAGTCTCTAAACCTTAGTCCTTAGTTGACACTCAGTTCATAAGTCTTCACCCTATAATAAGGGCAATTTATCTCCATGTCGCCTATTACAAGTTTTTTTTTTTCCACAACAATTACTAAACATCGGTTATCTGAAGCACCCCCAAGCTATCTAATGGCCTCGGGGTGAGAGATATATAAAAAGAAAAAAGTTATCAAACCTAACATATATATCTACAAACAATTGTAACTCAATGATTAACCATCAAAATACATAATTAATTAGTTACAGGAAATCACTAAGGTTATGATAAATCCGGTATACACATATCCTCTTATCACTTAAATGCATGGGCCATCCGAACATATATTCCATTCACCTCTCAAGTTTGCTTCCATCATATAGATAGTATTTTTGAAAGGGTATAAGATCTGTTTCTGGGTCTGGGGATCTACAAAGTTTAAATAGAGTCTCCATTTTCCAATGAAGAGCGATATTCGTGTATTGGCATAAAATAAAGTATTACATTGTTCACGTAACAAATATTTCAATAACATTTGCTTAAGAAACATAATAGAGGGTAATTCCCTGTGAAGCCATCTGTGAAATACACATTTTCTAGCTAACAGTATACTGATGATATAAAAACTTCTTAACTTGCCCTTTAATCGGCAGTTGGTCTAAAAACAGAATCACATCCCCAGTATCTACGGATATTGGGGCAATACCAGATATAATGGAGAAAATCCGGGTCTGGGTATGAACATTTACCGCAGACATCAGAAAAGTGTTTCCTCCATTTGCTTAATCTACTTGGGGTGAGGTAGTCCTGATAGAGAACTCACATCTGAGATTCTCTGAGGTCTGCTGCAAGAGTTGCAGACCAGACTAAATTTAGACTATCATAAATAATTTTAGTGGAGGACACTTTGGGTAATCTCTTTCAAGAGGTTTAATTGTATTGCAGGAGTTTTGGCTTGCAATAATGCTTTATAAATCGGGGATATAGCAAAATTGTGTATACGAAATTGTGTGACAGCTAGGGCTAGAGGTGAGTTACCCAGAATGTTCCACAGCTTTGTAATATGTGATTAATATAATGTTGGATTTGAAAGTAAGCAAATCTGCTATTGTACGGGGCTAAATACTTCCTACATATAGTGTCAAAAGGCAGAACCGATCTAGTAGCGGTATCTAACAATTTGGCTATATTGTCTATGCCCAAAGTTTTCCATGTATGAAAGACAGGGTATATTGATCCAGGCAAGAATCTAGGGTTCCCAACGATGGGCAAGTCCTGAGTATGACTAGGGTCCCAGGCTAAAGTTTTAGTCAGTGCTCTCCATCCCAGAAGAATTTTCCTGAATATAGGGTGATATTGTATGACCGTTGGCAGTTGAGATAGGGTGGCATGCGGCAGGAAGGAGGGTGACACCTGAGGCAGCGAGGACTCTTCCAAATGAGCATTAGAAAAATGCTGAGTGCCCAACATCCAATCCAACGCAAATTTTGCTAGGGAAGCCCAGTTATAATAAAGGGGATTTGGTAGGCCCAGTCCCCCTTTCGGGTAAGTAGATGTAGCTTATGGATGCCTATCCTTGGTTTGCCACCTGTCCACAGAAAAGTGCGAAACATGCTGCTGAAAAGTGATAAATCTTTCCTTCTTAACAAAAGGGGGAGCATCTGCATTGGATATAAGAGCCTATGCAACACCACCATCTTAATAATATGTACGCTACCCATTAGGGAGAGCGGTAGATTCTGCCAGGCGGTCAAGTCAGTCCTAGTTTGTTGAATTATAGGGATTATGTTTTGTTGATGCCATTGTTGTGGGTGGGCTGATATATGAATGCCCAGATAGGTTAAATGAGTGTTTACAATACGAAAAGGGTATAATGTTGCTACATCTATTGTTTTGCAATTCAACCAAAGGATCTCAGATTTTGAATAATTTATTTTATAGCAAGAGAATTATCCAAATAGTTGAATCGAGTCTAGAATTAGTGGGACATAAATTTGTGGGTCTGATATGAAAAGGAGCATGTCAGCCGCGTAAAGAGCGATCTGTACTAGGGGCTCCAGCACTAAATTAAAGAGGAGTGGGGAAAGTGGGCAACCATGACAGGTTCCCCTCTGAAGATGCACCGGTGGGAAGTAGAGGTTATTAATTATTAAATAAGCAAGAGATGAAGTGGCCTGATATTCTGAAATTTCTTTCATGTTATTGGCAAGAGTCCATGAGCTAGTGACGTATGGGATATACAATCCTACCAGGAGGGGCAAAGTTTCCCAAACCTCAAAATGCCTATAAATACACCCCTCACCACACCCACAATTCAGTTTTACAAACTTTGCCTCCTATGGAGGTGGTGAAGTAAGTTTGTGCTAAGATTTCTACGTTGATGCGCTTTTCAGCATTGTTGAAGCCTGATTCCTCTCAGAGTACAGCGAATGTCAGAGGGACGTGAAGGGAGTATCACCTATTGAATACAATGATTTCTCTAACGGGGGTCTTTTTCATGGGTTCTCTGTTATCAGTCGTAGAGATTCATCTCCTACCTCCCTTTTCAGATCGTCGATATACTCTCAAATTTACCATTACCTCTACTAAGAACTGTTTTAGTACTGGTTTGGCTATTTGCTATATGTGGATGGGTGTCTTTTGGTAAGTATGTTTTCATTTACTTAAGACACTCTCAGCTATGGTTTGGCACTTTATGTAAATTATATAAAGTTCTAAATATATGTATTGTACTTATATTTGCCATGAGTCAGGTTCATGTATTTCCTTCTGCAGACTGTCAGTTTCATATTTGGGAATATAAACACTTTAAGAAATTTATTTCTTACCTGGGGTTTAGTCTTTTTCAATTTGACTACTTTTTGCATTTGCGGGTATTAGGCCCGAGGGTGCGTCAAATGTTAGACTTTATTGCGTCATTTTTGGCACAAACTTTTTTTGGCGCAGGAAATTACGTTTTTGTGACACAAGTGTGTCATTTCCGGTCATTTTTGGCACCAAAAAAGTTTACGTTACGTTGTGCGTCATACTTGGAGCCAATTTTTCTTCATTATTTCAATACCCCATTGTTGTTTGCCTCCTGCTTTCTTTTCTACCAAGAGGCCTATGCTTTTGCATTTTTTTCCCATTCCTGAAACTGTCATATAAGGAAATAGGTAATTTTGCTTTATATGTTGTTTTTTCTCTTACATTGAGCAAGATGTCCCAATCTGATCCTGCCTCTGAAGTTTCTGCTGGAACAAAAGCTAAGTGCATTTGTTGTAAAATTGTAGAAATTATTCCACCGAATGTCATTTGTAATAGTTGTCATGATAAACTTTTACATGCAGTTCCTTCAACTTCTAATGTGCATGATATACCTGTAAATTTTAAAGAATTTGTTTCTGATTCTATTATGAAGGCTTTGTCTGCATTTCCACCTTCTAATAAACGTAAAAGGTCTTTTAAAACTTCTCATTTAGCTGATGAAATTTCAAATGACCAACAACATAATAATTCATCCTCTTCTGATGAGGATCTATCTGAAACAGAAGATCCTTCCTCAGATATTGACACTGACAAATCTACTTATTTATTTAAATTAGAGTATATGCGTTCTTTATTAAAAGAAGTGTTAATTACTTTGGATATTGAGGTAACCAGTCCTATTGACGTTCAGTCTAATAAACGTTTAAATGCTGTTTTTAAACCTCCTGTGGTTTCCCCAGGTGTTTTCCCCATTCCTGAGGCTATTTCTGATATGATTTCTAGGGAATGGAATAAGCCAGGTACTTCCTTTATTCCTTCTTCAAGGTTTAAGAGATTGTATCCTTTACCAGCAAAATCTATAGAGTTTTGGGAAAAGGTCCCTGTCATGAGCGCTTCCGTTCATCGCCGTGTCGCCGCGGCTCCCGGAACTCCTCTGTGTCTCTGACGTCATGTTGCTTAGCAACATGACGCTTTCTCTCACACCCCTCTGATGACGGTTACGCTCTGCCCTTTAAATCTCGGCGGGAGATCTGAATCTGGGCCCGTTTGTTGTTTCCCTGGATTGTGAGTACCTTATCAGTTTTGTTCTTCTGTGTACCGACTTCTGCCTGCCTGACCAAGCCTCTTGCCTAATCCCTACTTGCTGATATTTGGACATTGACTTCTGCCTGCCTGACCTTGCTTGTAGCTATTACCCTTTTGCTGATACTTTGATGCCGACTTCTGCTTGCCTGACCCTGTCTTTTGCCAATACCTTTTGCTGATATTTGGATGCCGACTTCTGCCTGCCTGACCTTGCTTTGGCCTTTACCTTTAAACCTATTCTTTGTTAAACAACACCTGCTTAAAAGGGACATTTACTTTTACAAGCTACAAAAGAGAACTTTGCCTTTCTGTTTGTTATACACCTGCTTAAAAGGGACATTTACTTTTACAAGCTGCAAAAGAGAACTTTGCTTTTCTGTTTGTTATAAACCTGCTTAAAGGGACATTATACTTTTACAAGCTACAAAAGAGAACTTTGCCTTTCTGTTTGTTATACACCTGCTTAAAAGGGACATTTACTTTTACAAGCTGCAAAAGAGAACTTTGCCTTTCTGTTTGTTATAAACCTGCTTAAAGGGACATTATACTTTTACAAGCTGCAAAAGAGAACTTTTCCTTTGTTTTACAAGCCTGCTAAAGAGGACCTTTTTCAGAAGCTTCAAGTAAGAGCATTTCCTTTTTGTTCTTTGAACTATTTAAAGGGACGTTTTATCCTTTGTGGCTTTCCTGCATTCGGGAACAATATTCATTTTTGTTATCTTCTAATCTGCTTCCTGAGTGGGTCACGTCCTGGATATTTCTCAGTGTGCTAGCGTGTGCTTTCAATTCACGCTAGCAGTTGGGTTACATCCCGGATTGATTCCTGAGCGGCTGACATTACAAACGGGCCATAAAAATGGACCCCACTGAATTATCTATGGCCGTGGCTCACCAGGGACAGCTCTTGGGTTCTCATGCCACTCACTTGCAGTCTCTGGACACTAAACTTGATCAAATTACTGCTCTATTACAAAATTTGGTTGCTACCGCACCTCCCAATCCTAATCCCAATCCAAATCCGATTGAGGCATTACCTCCTCCGATTCCTAACAATCAGTCTCAGGTACAACTAAGTCCCAGGATTCCTCTTCCGGATAAATATGATGGGAATCCTGAAGAATGTAGAGGCTTTTTGAATCAATGCCGTCTTCATTTCCGAAATAGCCCTACTCTCTTTGCTACTGCCTCTTCTAGAATCACGTTTCTTATTTCCTTAATGAAAGGAAAAGCCTTGGCTTGGGTGTCACCTTTGCTAGAAAAGAATGATCCTATACTGTTGGATGTTGATACATTTCTATCTACATTCTCAAACGTATTCGATAAACCTGGAAGGTCATCCGCTGCTGAAGCAACTCTCCTGGATTTACGTCAAGGAAATCAACCAGTCTCTCAATATGCAATTGAGTTCCGCACCCTTGCTTCTGAAACCACTTGGAATCAGGGAGCACTCAGAGCCGCTTTCCGTAAAGGACTTTCTGAGCGTCTCAAGGATGAATTGGTGTATCGTGAACTTCCAGAGTCCTTAGAAGCCTTAATAAATCTCTGTATCAGTCTCGACGCCAGGTTTCGTGAACGCCAACAAGAAAAGGATAGAACACAGAGGATTTCCACTCGAACTCCTTTTCGTTTAGCTCCTCGTTTTTCTAATCCAGTCACTCCAGCCTCTCCTACTACTGATCAGGCTGAACCCATGGAAGTAGGAAGTATAAAATTAACTGAGACTGAACGCTTAAGAAGACGGACTCTTGGCTTATGTCTGTACTGTGGCCTTAAAGGACATTTATTAAGGGATTGTCCTACTAGGCCAGTAAAAGCCAGGGCTTAACTCTAGTCCAGGGAACTGAGTTAAGCCAAAATAGTGGTCATTCCCTATACAAGAAACTCTTTGTTCCAGTAACTCTTCTAATTGGACATAAGAAGATCTATACCCAAGCTCTAATTGATTCTGGTGCTGGAGGTGTGTTCATTGACTCTACATTTGTTTCTACTCATTCTATACCCTTACTAAAGAAGGAGTATTCCATTTCAGTCTCTACGGTCAGTGGAGATCCTTTGGGTTCTGGATACATTCAGTTTTCTACTCAACCCTTAATCCTCACCGTAGGAATACTTCATTCTGAGACAATTTGTTTCGATGTCATTCCCACTCCGCAATTTCCCATTATCTTGGGATTACCCTGGCTCCAGATTCACAATCCCATTTTTTCTTGGACTTTCGGTGAACTCACTTCCTGGGGATCTACCTGCCAGACTAAATGTCTTCAAAAGATTACTAAGTTACCACTCACTATTGCTCTCACAGTTGAAACTCCGGAATCCTTACCTATGCATTACCATGACTTTGTGGATGTCTTCTCCAAAAAAGAAGCGGAACGTCTTCCTCCTCATCGCCCTTTTGATTGTCCCATTGACCTCCTTCCTGGGGCTGCCTATCCTCGAGGCAAGACATATCCACTTTCTAAACCAGAAAACATGGCTCTGGAAGAATATATAAAAGACAATCTGGCTAGAGGATTTATTCGACCCTCCTCTTCCCCTGTAGGGGCTGGTTTCTTTTTTGTGGGAAAAAAGGATGGCGGATTAAGACCCTGTATTGATTATCGTGGATTGAATCAGATTACCATCAAGAACAGTTATCCTCTGCCCCTTATTCCTGAACTTTTTACTTATCTTCAGGGAGCCACCATTTTCACCAAACTCGACCTACGTGGTGCATACAACTTGATCCGTATACGCAAAGGAGATGAGTGGAAGACTGCCTTTAACACTCGATTTGGGCATTATGAATATTTGGTCATGCCCTTCGGGCTATGCAATGCTCCGGCGGTTTTCCAGCATTTTGTAAATGAGATCTTTCGTGATTTTTTGAATATTTTTGTTATCATATATCTGGACGACATCTTAATTTTTTCTCAGAACCACCAAGATCATGTGCACCACGTCAAGAAAGTACTTCAACGTCTAAGAGAATTCCATCTGTTTGCTAAACTGGAGAAATGTTCTTTCCATCAAAAATCCATACCCTTTCTGGGTTATGTAATATCGGCATCTGGATTCGAAATGGACCCTACTAAACTTTCTGCCATTTTGGATTGGCCTAGACCTGATTCTTTGAAGGCTTTACAACGTTTCCTAGGCTTCGCCAATTATTACAGAAAGTTCATCAAGAATTTTGCTACTATTACTTCTCCTCTTACTTCTCTCACAAGAAAAGGACAAAACTGTAAAGTATGGCCGTCTGAGGCTATAGAAGCTTTTGAATCTCTCAAAGAAGCTTTTTCCTCAGCTCCTATCCTTCGTCATCCAAATCCTGAGTTTCAATTTATTCTAGAGGTGGATGCTTCCTCTGTTGCTGCTGGAGCGGTTCTGTCTCAACGAATACCAGAGACTGGAAGGATTCATCCTGTTGCTTTTTTCTCTAAAAAATTCACTCCTTCCGAATTTAACTATGACGTAGGGAATAAAGAGTTGCTTGCCATCAAGATGGCATTGGATGAATGGAGACATTGGCTGGAAGGTACTTCTTTGCCATTTACTATACTTACTGATCATAAGAACCTTCTGTATCTCCAAACAGCCAAACGACTAAATTCCAGGCAAGCACGCTGGTCCTTATTCTTCTCTCGGTTTCATTATAATTTGTCTTACATACCTGGATCAAAAAATATTAAAGCAGACGCACTTTCCAGACAATTTCAAGATACCCCAGTTCCTGAGTCTGGTACCATTCTCCAACCTCATGAAGTCATTGCCCAGTTAACAACTTCTTGGTTACAAGAATTACAATCCGCTCAAGAGCATCTTCCTTTGTCCTGTAAACCTCCCAATGGTTTACTCTTTGTTCCTGAACGCCTTCGTTCCAAGATTTTATTTTGGGCTCATGATAGTCCCCTTTCTGGACATCCTGGCATCAGTATTACCACTCGAAACCTCAAACAACATGTCTGGTGGCCTACACTCTCTCAAGATGTGAAGGATTACGTCTCAGTATGCACACAATGTGCCATGAACAAAACTCCACGCCAACTTCCTTCAGGATTACTCCAACCATTGCCTATACCTCACCAGCCTTGGACTCATGTATCCATGGACTTTATTACCGATCTTCCCTTGTCCACTGGGAACAATACTATCTGGGTGGTGGTCGACAGGTTCACTAAGACGGCTCATTTTGTACCCTTGCCAGGATTACCATCTGCCAAAAGACTCTCTGAACTTTTTATTCTACATATTGTAAGAATCCATGGTTTTCCTCTAGATATTGTTTCAGATAGAGGGGTACAATTCGTTTCTCGATTTTGGAGGTCACTTTGTAAACATTTTGGTACTACTATATCTCTCTCTACTTCTCACCACCCACAATCGAATGGTCAGACTGAAAGAGTAAACCAGTGTCTTGAAACATATCTTAGACATTATGTGGATCATTATCATTCAAACTGGACTTCTTACCTTCCTTTGGCTGAATTGGCCCATAATGCCCGGTACAATTCCTCCCTTCAGACTTCTCCTTTTCATGCAGCTTACGGATATCAGCCTAGGACATTCCCTTTGCATACTTCCTCCACAGTGAATCCTGCTTCTGATCTTACAGCCCGAAGATTAACTCGACATTGGCAGAAGATACATCGTATTCTTTCTGTAACTTCTAGACGTTACAAGTTCTTTTCGGATCTTCGACGGAAAAAGGCTCCCAAATATCGCCCTGGTGATAAAGTTTGGATTTCCTCTCGATTTCTTCGCCTGAAACAACCTTCTAACAAATTGGGACCACGATATGTGGGTCCTTTCCGAATACTGGGTCAGGTATGTTCCACTGCTTATCGGGTAGCTTTACCCAAGTCTCTCAAAGTCCATCCGGTATTTCATGTTTCTCTTTTAAAACCTGTGATGTTTAACAGGTATTCTAAGCCTTTTTCTAAACCTCCACCGTTATTGGTGCATGGACATCCTGAGTTTGAGATCAGCCATATTCTAGATTCCAAATTGCGGGGCAAGAAATTGTATTATCTCATTCATTGGAAGGGTTATCCAGTCACGGAACGTTCTTGGGAACCTGCTCATCAAGTAAATGCTCCTATATTGGTCAAGTCCTTCCACAAGACTCATCCTGATAGACCTGGTCCTGTCCCCCGGAGGGGTCCTTGAGGAGGGGGTGCTGTCATGAGCGCTTCCGTTCATCGCCGTGTCGCCGCGGCTCCCGGAACTCCTCTGTGTCTCTGACGTCATGTTGCTTAGCAACATGACGCTTTCTCTCACACCCCTCTGATGACGGTTACGCTCTGCCCTTTAAATCTCGGCGGGAGATCTGAATCTGGGCCCGTTTGTTGTTTCCCTGGATTGTGAGTACCTTATCAGTTTTGTTCTTCTGTGTACCGACTTCTGCCTGCCTGACCAAGCCTCTTGCCTAATCCCTACTTGCTGATATTTGGACATTGACTTCTGCCTGCCTGACCTTGCTTGTAGCTATTACCCTTTTGCTGATACTTTGATGCCGACTTCTGCTTGCCTGACCCTGTCTTTTGCCAATACCTTTTGCTGATATTTGGATGCCGACTTCTGCCTGCCTGACCTTGCTTTGGCCTTTACCTTTAAACCTATTCTTTGTTAAACAACACCTGCTTAAAAGGGACATTTACTTTTACAAGCTACAAAAGAGAACTTTGCCTTTCTGTTTGTTATACACCTGCTTAAAAGGGACATTTACTTTTACAAGCTGCAAAAGAGAACTTTGCTTTTCTGTTTGTTATAAACCTGCTTAAAGGGACATTATACTTTTACAAGCTACAAAAGAGAACTTTGCCTTTCTGTTTGTTATACACCTGCTTAAAAGGGACATTTACTTTTACAAGCTGCAAAAGAGAACTTTGCCTTTCTGTTTGTTATAAACCTGCTTAAAGGGACATTATACTTTTACAAGCTGCAAAAGAGAACTTTTCCTTTGTTTTACAAGCCTGCTAAAGAGGACCTTTTTCAGAAGCTTCAAGTAAGAGCATTTCCTTTTTGTTCTTTGAACTATTTAAAGGGACGTTTTATCCTTTGTGGCTTTCCTGCATTCGGGAACAATATTCATTTTTGTTATCTTCTAATCTGCTTCCTGAGTGGGTCACGTCCTGGATATTTCTCAGTGTGCTAGCGTGTGCTTTCAATTCACGCTAGCAGTTGGGTTACATCCCGGATTGATTCCTGAGCGGCTGACAGTCCCCAAAGTTGATGGGACTATTTCTACTCTTGCTAAACGTACCACTATTCCTATGGAAGATAGCACTTCCTTTAGGGATCCTTTAGATAGGAAACTTGAATCTTATCTAAGGAAGGCCTATTTATATTCAGGTCATCTTCTCAGACCTGCTATTTCTTTGGGTGATGTTGCGGCTGCATCAACTTTCTGGTTGGAAAATTTAGCGCAACATGAATTGGATTCTGACATATCTAGCATTGTTCGCTTACTGCAACATGCTAATAATTTTATTTGTGATGCAATTTTTGATATTATCAAAATTGATGTTAGATCCATGTCTTTAGCTGTATTAGCTAGAAGAGCTTTGTGGCTTAAAACTTGGAATGCTGATATGACATCTAAATCTAGATTACTATCTCTTCTTTCCAAGGTAATAATTTATTTGGTTCTCAGTTGGATTCTATTATTTCAACCATCACTGGAGGAAAAGGAGTTTTTTTGGCTCAGGATAAAAAACCTAAGGGTAAATCTAAGGCTTCTCACCGTTTTCGTTCCTTTCGTCAGAGAAAAAGAACAAAAACTCAATCCTCCTCCCAAGGAATCTGCTTCCAGTTGGAAGCCTTCCTCAAATTGGAATAAATCCAAGCCATTTAGGAAACCAAAGTCTGCCCCTAAGTCCGCATGAAGGTGCGGCCCTCATTCCAGCTCAGCTGGTAGGGGGCAGATTAAGGTTTTTCAAGGATTGTTGGATAAAATCTGTCCAAAATCATTGGATTCAGAGCATTGTCTCTCAAGGGTATCGAATAGGATTCAAAGTAAGACCTCCTGTGAGAAGATTTTTTCTCTCACGCATCCCTGTAAATCCAGTAAAAGCTCAGGCTTTTCTGAAGTGTGTTTCAGACCTGGAGTCTTCAGGGGTAATCATGCCAGTTCCTCTTCAGGAACAAGGTTTGGGGTTTTATTCAAACCTATTCAAAGAAAATTTGTTCAGACCAGTTCTGGATCTGAAAATTTTGAATCGTTATGTAAGAGTACCAACTTTCAAGATGGTGACTATAAGGACTATTCTGCCTTTTGTTCAGCAAGGACATTAAATGTCCACAATAGACTTGCAGGATGCATACCTTCATATTCCGATTCATCCAGAACACTTTCAGTTTCTGAGATTCTCTTTTCTAGACAAGCACTACCAATTCGTTGCTCTTCCATTTGGCCTAGCAACAGCTCCAAGAATCTTTTCAAAGGTTCTGGGTGCCCTACTATCTGTAATCAGAGAACAGGGCATTGCGGTGTTTCCTTATTTGGACGATATCTTGGTACTAGCTCAGTCTTTACATACTGCAGAATCTCACACGAATCAACTAGTGTTGTTTCTTCGGAAACATGGTTGGAGGATCAATTTACCAAAACGTTTCTTGATTCCTCAGACAAGGGTCACCTTTTTAGGCTTCCAGATAGATTCAGTGTCCATGACTCTGTCTCTAACAGACAAGAGACGTTTAAAATTGGTTGCAGCCTGCCGGCACCTTCAGTCTCAGTCATTCCCTTCAGTGGCTATGTGCATGGAAGTTTTAGGTCTCATGACTGCAGCATCGGACGCAATCCCCTTTGCTCGTTTTCACATAAGACCTCTACAGCTTTGTATGCTGAATCAATGGTGCAGGGATTATACAAAGATATCACAATTAATATCCTTGAATCCCAATGTACGACACTCTCTGACATGGTGGATAGATCACCATCGTTTGGTTCAAGGGGCTTCTTTTGTTCGCCCAACCTGGACTGTGATCACAACAGATGCGAGTCTTTCAGGTTGGGGAGCTGTTTGGGGATCTCTGACAGCACAAGGGGTTTGGAAATCTCAAGAGGCGAGATTACCAATAAATATTTTATAATTCCATGCAATTCAGTTCTGGCCTCTACTAAAGAGAGAACCATTCATTTGTTTTCAGACAGACAATATCACAACTGTGGCTTATGTCAATCATCAGGGTGGGACTCACAGTCCCCAAGCTATGAAAGAAGTATCTCGGATACTTGCCTGGGCGGAATCCAGCTCCTGTCTAATATCTGCGGTGCATATCCCAGACGTAGACAATTGGGAGGCGGATTATCTCAGCCGCCAGACTTTACATCCAGGGGAGTGGTCTCTCCATCCAGATGTGTTTTCTCAGATTGTTCAGCCGTGGGGGCTTCCAGAGATAGATCTCATGGCCTCTCATCTAAACAAGAAACTTCCCAGATACCTGTCCAGGTCCAGGGATGTTCAGGCGGAAGCAGTGGATGCGCTGACACTTCCTTGGTGTTATCACCCTGCTTACATCTTTCCGCCTCTAGTTCTCCTTCCAAGAGTGATCTCCAAAATCATCATGGAACAGTCTTTTGTGTTGCTGGTGGCTCCAGCATGGCCACACAGGTTTTGGTATGCGGATCTGGTTCGGATGTCCAGTTGCCCGCCTTGGTCACTTCCGTTTCGGCCGGACCTACTGTCTCAAGGTCCGTTTTTCCATCAGGATCTCAAATCATTACAGGGAGTGCAGAATTATTAGGCAAATGAGTATTTTGACCACATCATCCTCTTTATGCATGTTGTCTTACTCCAAGCTGTATAGGCTCGAAAGCCTACTACCAATTAAGCATATTAGGTGATGTGCATCTCTGTAATGAGAAGGGGTGTGGTCTAATGACATCAACACCCTATATCAGGTGTGCATAATTATTAGGCAACTTCATTTCCTTTGACAAAATGGGTCAAAAGAAGGACTTGACAGGCTCAGAAAAGTAAAAAATAGTGAGATATCTTGCAGAGGGATGCAGCACTCTTAAAATTGCAAAGCTTCTGAAGCGTGATCATCGAACAATCAAGCGTTTCATTCAAAATAGTCAACAGGGTCGCAAGAAGCGTGTGGAAAAATCAAGGCGCAAAATAACTGCCCATGAACTGAGAAAAGTTAAGCGTGCAGCTGCCAAGATGCCACTTGCCACCAGTTTGGTCATATTTCAGAACTGCAACATCACTGGAGTGCCCAAAAGCACAAGGTGTGCAATACTCAGAGACATGGCCAAGGTAAGAAAGGCTGAAAGACGACCACCACTGAACAAGACACACAAGCTGAAACGTCAAGACTGGGCCAAGAAATATCTCAAGACTGATTTTTCTAAGGTTTTATGGACTGATGAAATGAGAGTGAGTCTTGATGGGCCAGATGGATGGGCCCATGGCTGGATTGGTAAAGGGCAGAGAGCTCCAGTCCGACTCAGACGCCAGCAAGGTGGAGGTGGAGTACTGGTTTGGGCTGGTATCATCAAAGATGAGCTTGTGGGGCCTTTTTGGGTTGAGGATGGAGTCAAGCTCAACTCCCAGTCCTACTGCCAGTTTCTGGAAGACACCTTCTTCAAGCAGTGGTTCAGGAAGAAGTCTGCATCCTTCAAGAAAAACATGATTTTCATGCAGGACAATTCTCCATCACACGCGTCCAAGTACTCCACAGCGTGGCTGGCAAGAAAGGGTATAAAAGAAGAAAATCTAATGACATGGCCTCCTTGTTCACCTGATCTGAACCCCATTGAGAACCTGTGGTCCATCATCAAATGTGAGATTTACAAGGAGGGAAAACAGTACACCTCTCTGAACAGTGTCTGGGAGGCTGTGGTTGCTGCTGCACGCAATGTTGATGGTGAACAGATCAAAACACTGACAGAATCCATGGATGGCAGGCTTTTGAGTGTCCTTGCAAAGAAAGGTGGCTATATTGGTCACTGATTTGTTTTTGTTTTGTTTTTGAATGTCAGAAATGTATATTTGTGAATGTTGAGATGTTATATTGGTTTCACTGGTAAAAATAAATAATTGAAATGGGTATATATTTGTTTTTTGTTAAGTTGCCTAATAATTATGCACAGTAATAGTCACCTGCACACACAGATATCCCCCTAAAATAGCTATAACTAAAAACAAACTAAAAACTACTTCCAAAACTATTCAGCTTTGATATTAATGAGTTTTTTGGATTCATTGAGAACATGGTTGTTGTTCAATAATAAAATTAATCCTCAAAAATACAACTTGCCTAATAATTCTGCACTCCCTGTAAATTTGAAGGTATGGAAATTGAACGCTTAGTTCTAAGTCATAGAGGTTTCTCTGACTCAGTGATTAATACTATGTTACAAGCTCGTAAATCTTTTTCTAGAAAGATTTATTATAGAGTTTGGAAGACTTACATTTCATGGTGTTCTTCTCATAAATTCTCCTGGCATTCTTTTAGAATTCCTAGAATTTTACAGTTTCTTCAGGATGGTTTGGATAAGGGTTTGTCTGCAAGTTCCTTGAAAGGACAAATCTCCACTCTTTCTGTTTTATTTCACAGAAAGATTGCTATTTTTCCTGATATACACTTTTTTGTACAGGCTTTAGTTCGTATTAAACCTGTCATTAAATCAATTTCTCCTCCTTGGAGTCTTAATTTGGTTCTCCATTTGAGCCTATGCATGCTTTGGACATTAAACTACTTTCCTGGAAAGTGTTGTTCCTTTTGGCTATTTCTTCTGCTAGAAAAGTTTCTAAGCTATCTGCTCTTTCTTGTGAGTCTCCTTTTCTGATTTTTTATCAGGATAAGGCAGTTTTGCAGACTTCTTTTCAATTTTTACCTAAGGTTGTGAATTCTAACAACATTAATAGATAAATTGTTGTTCATTCCTTGTGTCCTAATCCTAAGAATTCTTTGGAGAGATCCTTACATTCTTTGGATGTGGTAAGAGCTTTGAAATATTATGTGGAAGCTACTAAAAATTTCAGGAAGACTTCCAGTTTATTTGTTTTTTTTTCTGGTCCTAGGAAAGGTCAGAAAGCTTCTGCTATTTCCTTGGCTTCTTGGTTGAAACTTTTGATTCATCAAGCTTATTTGGAGTTTATTTGGAGTTGGGTCAGACCCCGCCTCAGAGAATTACAGCTCATTCTACTAGATCAGTCTCCACTTCGTGGGCTTTTAAGAATGAAGCTTCAGTTGATCAGATTTGCAGAGCAGCAACTTGGTCCTCTTTGCATACATTTACTAAATTCTACCATTTTGATGTATTTGCTTCTTCGGAAGCAGTTTTTGGTAGAAAAGTCCTTCAGGCAGCTGTTTCAGTTTGATTCTTCTGCTTTTGATTTAAGTTTTTTTCTTTCAAAAGTGAAAATAACTTATTTTTTGGGTTGTGGATTATTTTTTCAGCGGAATATGGCTGTTTTTATTTTATTCCCTCCCTCTCTAGTGACTCTTGAGTGGAAGACTCAACATCTTGGGTATTGATATCCCATATGTCACTAGCTCATGGACTCTTGCCAATTACCTGAAAGAAAACATAATTTATGTAAGAACTTACCTGATAAATTCATTTCTTTCATATTGGCAAGAGTCCATGAGGACCACCCTTTTTATGGTGGTTATGATTTTTTTGTATAAAGCACAATTATTTCCAAATTTCCTTTGTTGATGCTTTCTACTCCTTTCTTTATCACCCCACTGCTTGGCTATTCGTTAAACTGAATTGTGGGTGTGGTGAGGGGTGTATTTATAGGCATTTTGAGGTTTGGGAAACTTTGCCCCTCCTGGTAGGATTGTATATCCCATATGTCACTAGCTCATGGACTCTTGCCAATATGAAAGAAATGAATTTATCAGGTAAGTTCTTACATAAATTATGTTTTTCCATGGAGAGAAAAAGGTGTGCCCACTCCACCCTATCAAAGGCCTTCTCTGCATCCAAGGACAGCAGGAAGGCCTCCGGGAGAGCATGGATTGTCCCCTCCCGATTTGCCAGCCAATGATGAGTCACAGCATGGAGTACCCTTCAGATGTTAGTCACCAAAGATCGACAGGTGGTGAAGCCCATTTGATCTGGATGTAAAACGTGTGGGAGAATCGGTTGGCTAGTAGTTTTGTCAGTAATTTGTAATCAGCGTTTAAGAGGGATATGGGCCTATACGAATCAGGGAGAGTGGGGTCTCTACCTACTTTATGCATAACCGTAATGTTCGCAGCCGAAAAGTTAGTGGAAGGGATCGTTTGCTTTGTGAATAATGACTAAATAGTTTGGTGAGCACTGGGGAAATGTGGTCAGACAGAAGTCTATAGAATTCGGTAGGGAGTCTGTATGGGCCAGGAGTTTTCCCGAGAGCAAGTGTTTTAATTGTTTGTTTAATCTCATCCAGAGATATCAGGGAATTTAGATTATCAATTTGTTTAGTGGTTATTTTGGGAAGGGTAATTTTATCCCAGAATCTTCTCTGGGCATCTTCTTGGGCTGGTTGTGACTGATATAGTTTGGAATAATATCCCGCAAATTCTGCTACTATTTCTGATGGATTGTTTGTTAATTGTCCCTGTCTCTTGATAGTTGGAACCCCTCTGTTTGCTTGTTTGATTTTAACCAAAGAAGCCAGGAATTTCCCGGATCTATTGCCGTGCCTCAAAAACTTTCCCTGATTTCTATTTTCTTTGTTGTGTTTTGAAAAGTGTCCCTCTCTTTCCTTGCCGCAAAATACGAGAATCTATTAATTGGGGTAGGATACTAGTAATAACATGTATATGTGCTTGACAGTTGTGTGTTATAATATTCCTCTCTGCTGTTTTGAAGGCGTTTATGTTTAGTAAGGTATGCAATTATGTCACCCCTAAGGACCGCTTTGGCTGTCTCCCAAAAAACTTCTGGCGTCTCTAAGTGTAATCTATTATTAGCTACAAAGTCATCCCACTGCCTGGTCAGGTACATATTAAAGTCAGGGGATTTAATTAGATGGATTGGAAAACGAAACACTTGTTTATTAGTGGGTTTTGGGGATTGTAAAAGAGTCATAGATATAGGGGCATGATCCGAGATTGTAATGTTATAAATATTAGTTTCTGTGATCAGCAGCTCCAAGGAGCTAGAGGTAAGAAAGAGATCAATCCGGGACAACGTATTATGTTGCTCTATCTGTAGGATTTCTTCTCCTCCATATGTCTTGAACTCCTAATGAGGTGTAAAAAATGACAAATATTTTGAGGGGAAATACGGTCATATCTCTGGTAGGTAGAGCTGGTCGGGTCTCTGAATCTATCTAGAGCTGGATTTGATGTCAGTTTGAAATCTCCCGCAATAACAAGTTTAGTGTCTAGAAATTTAGCCAGAGAATTAATTAAGGTTTGCCAAAATTTTGGAGCTCTTTGATTAGGGCGAACTGACTCTGGAAGTCCTACTAGTCTAACGTTGCTCCTACAGGAACAATTTTCTAGGTCGTTGACCTTTTGGTGCAGATATATATTTTGCTGTATCAAATCCTTGATCTGATTCGCTGAAGAGATTTGGCCATCTTCTAGGTCAGATATCCATTGTTCCGCACCAGCCATCCTTGAGTTAAATTGTTTCACCTCAGTCGTCAAGGTATCCATGCCTTTCTGCAAATTGTCCAATTTAGACAATAGCAAGGAGTTAAGTTGTTGATCTCCAACCGGAGCCCACTGTCAGCTTGGGAAGTTGCATTTTTTATGGGTGAAGAAGTCTGTAGTGGATCAGGGGGTAATTTTGCCTTTTTTTCCTGTTGAGTTTTGCTTCTAATGGACATCTTTTGAGTGGTCAGATATCTGTCCATACAGCACTATAACTTGCACACTCTATCAGCAATGGTCAGTGAGAGAGTGGCTAGGCAAAGAGTAAAAGAATTGTGTAAGATGTGTGTCCCGTGAGTATTCACACCAGGGAAACTGGGCCTTATTCAAATGACACAGTCCCTTCACTTCTTGTTATGACCTGTGTTAGAAAGTGCCCCTTTTTTTTTTTAATTAATTTTTTGTCCCTTTTTTTTGTTCTTTGAGTTTTTTTGTATTTTTTTTTTGTTTTCCCCTCAAGAGGCTCTGTCGTTGTAAATTTTAGCAGCTCTTTATTGCACCCAATATCGCTACTCTAATACTTGGGTGTCTGGGCTCTATGTTTTATCTTCTATGAATAGGGAAAACTAAGTGTGCCACTTAGGGATTTCCTAGGCTCTGTTACAGACACTGATGGTGTTGTCAGCAATTGGGTATACTGACACCTCCTATCCCTTCGTGAAGTGCCGTCCACAATCAGGAGACCTCTTTGAAGCCTACTAGGAGCGGGTGAAAATGGTATAAGCTCACTGTGAGTTTGTAGATGTCATATCGACCAGCAAGATGGCGGCTGGTCTTTTTCTGCTAGCTTCATTCCGGCGGTGAGGTTATAGATGGTGAACCTCTCAAACTCCAGTATCCCCGGTATGCGAAACCTCTAGGCTGTAAACTACGGCCAAGGAAAGGCTTGGGAATTAGTGTGGCAGTTATAATTCAAATTCTAGATGCTCGATGTGCACGGAGCTCACTCTAAACACCGCCATACTCAAGATCCACCCACCGGAAGTCTCCAACCAATCTTTTATAAGGTAACTGGGGGTAAGGGAGCCTTTAGGGAAAAAGAGCTGAATGCCCTTTTCTTTTTTTTTTATAAAGCTTTATTGAAGAAAATAAGCACAGTACAAAATGCCAAACAACGATCAAATAAAAATGAGTATACATTCATCAAAGAAATGTATCAGGCTCAATGAGTTATTGAGTAGAAAGATATTCTAAGAAGGCTTTTTAAACATTACAAAGACCTAGGAATTTAGGCCAATCTTCTTAGCTTGCTATTGTCCAGTCACATAGTTTGATCGAGGTAGATCTTAAACAGAAAGGTAAGGTGGGTAAGTGTCAAGAGAGCTTTACATAAGAGCTGACATATAAGCTACAAGTATATCTACTCATTTAGAAACTGACAATCTTCATATATAGGCATCTGTATTATACCAATTGAATGACCAACATAAATAAATTTCAAACTGTAAACCATTCTAGCCAATGAAGGGATGGGGGGGGAGTGGCTGAATGCCCTTTTAAGGGCAATGCTTATACAAATGCCCCTTTAGGGGAAATGGGTAGTTTAGGATTTTTTTGGTGTTAGTTTTTGTTTTATTTTGGGGGGTTTGGTGGGTGGGGGTTTTACTGTGTCAGGAACTGTGTACTATTCACGGATATTCTACTTTCCCTTTAAGTTCCTGATCATGTGATCACGACTCCCTATTTAAGGATCATCTGCCTTCAGATCATTGCTTGGTAATTTGACCTTACAGTATAATCACTGAGCCATTATGTATGTTCACTACTAACCTTGTGGTTCCAAACTCGTTTCAGCTCTGCCTGTTGGACCCTGAGTTCCTACCCACTAAACAGCCTGCCTCTCGTTCCTGCCTGTTTCCGGGAATACTGCACACGAACACAGCTGCTCACGCTGCAACTAGGACAGTGAGCGCTCCAACCTCTTGCTGCTTCCTGAGCAGACCGGACCCCGGACCTGAGCGCTCCAACCTCTTGCTGCTTCCAGAGCAGACCGGACCCCGGACCTGAGCGCTCCAACCTCTTGCTGCTTCCAGAGCAGACTGGACCCCGGACCTGAGTGCTCCAACTTCTTGCTGCTTGCTGAGCAGCCCGGACTCCGGACTACCAAGTGGATTGTACGGTACAGAGTAAGATTAACCTGGAAAGTCTCTCTCATATATTGTACCTGTTTATGTGACTCTAATATTATATGCTGGACACCATACTGTTATGTTCTCCTCAATGCCTATTTGATAGCCTTTTGATTAGTGTGTTCTAGCATATCCTGTTTGCCCTCTTCTGCTAACAGAGCACTCATGGGAACAACTTCCCTCAAGACTCTAACCTCCTGCTTAGGCCTACTTAGGCCTAGATTTAGAGTTGGGCGGTAGCCGTCAAAACCAGCGTTAGAGGCTCCTAATGCTGGTTTTTACCGCCCTCTGGTATTTAGAGCCAGTCATTAAAGGGTCTAACGCTCACTTTCCAGCCGCGACTTTTCCATACCGCAGATCCCCTTACGTCAATTGCGTATCCTATCTTTTCAATGGGATCTTTCTAACGCTGGTATTTAGAGTCGTGGCTGAAGTGAGCGTTAGAAATCTAACGACAAAACTCCAGCCGCAGAAAAAAGTCAGTAGTTAAGAGCTTTCTGGGCTAACGCCGGTTTATAAAGCTCTTAACTACTGTGCTCTAAAGTACACTAACACCCATAAACTACCTATGTACCCCTAAACCGAGGTCCCCCCACATCGCCGCCACTATATTTACATTTTTTAACCCCTAATCTGCCGCTCCGTACACCGCCGCCAACTACGTTATCCCTATGTACCCCTAATCTGCTGCCCCTAACACCGCCGACCCCTATATTATATTTATTAACCCCTAATCTGCCCCCCACAACGTCGCCGCCAGCTACCTACAATAATTAACCCCTAATCTGCCGACCGGAGCTCACCGCTAGTATAATAAATGTATTAACCCCTAATCCGCCTCACTCCCGCCTCAATAACCCTATAATAAATAATATTAACCCCTAATCTGCCCTCCCTAACATCGCCGACAGCTAACTTCAAGTATTAACCCCTAATCTGCCGATCGGAGCTCACCGCTACTCTAATAAATTGTTTAACCCCTTAAGCTAATTCTAACCCTAACACTAACACCCCCCTAAGTTAAATATAATTTTTATCTAACGAAATAAATTAAGTCTTATTAAATAAATTATTCCTATTTAAATCTAAATACTTACCTGTAAAATAAATCCTAATATAGCTACAATTTAAATTATAATTATATCTTAGCTATTTTAGGATTAATATTTATTTTACAGGCAACTTTGTAATTATTTTAACCAGGTACAATAGCTATTAAATAGTTAATAACTATTTAATAGCTACCTAGTTAAAATAATTACAAAATTACCTGTAAAATAAATCCTAACCTAAGTTCCATTTTAACCTAACACTACACTATCAATAAATTAATTAAATAAACTACCTACAATTATCTACAATTAAACCTAACACTACACTATCAATAAATAAATTAAATACAATTCCTACAAATAAATACAATTAAATAAACTAACTAAAGTACAAAAAATAAAAAAGAACTAAGTTATAAAAAATAAAAAAATATTTACAAACATTAGAAAAAAATTACAACAATTTTAAACTAATTACACCTACTCTAAGCCCCCTAATAAAATAACAAAGACCCCCCAAAATAAAAAAATGCCCTACCCTATTCTAAATTACAAAAGTTCAAAGCTCTTTTACCTTACCAGCCCTTAAAAGGGCCCTTTGCGGGGCATGCCCCAAAGAATTCAGCTCTTTTGCCTGTAAAAAAAACATACAATACCCCCCCCCAACATTACAACCCACCACCCACATACCCCTAATCTAACCCAAACCCCCCTTAAATAAACCTAACACTAAGCCCCTGAAGATCTTCCTACCTTGTCATCACCATGCCAGGTATCACCGATCGTTCCAGGCTCCGAAATCTTCATCCAAGCCCAAGCGGGGGCTAGACATCCATCATCCGGCTGAAGTCTTCTATCAAGCGACGGCTGAAGAAGTCCAGAAGAGGATCCAAAGTCTTCATCCTATCCGGGAAGAAGAGTAGATCCGGACCGGCAACCATCTTCTTCCAAGTGGCATCTTCTATCTTCATCCAATGACGACCGGCTCCATCTTGAAGACCTCCACCGCGGACCCATCTTCTTCTTCCGACGACTTCCCGACGAATGACGGTTCCTTTAAGGGACGTCATCCAAGATGGCGTCCCTCGAATTCCAATTGGCTGATATGATTCTATCAGCCAATTGGAATTAAGGTAGGAAAATTCTGATTGGCTGATGGAATCAGCCAATCAGAATCAAGTTCAATCCGATTGGCTGATTCAATCAGCCAATCAGATTTAGCTCGCATTCTATTGGCTGTTCCGATCAGCCAATAGAATGCAAGCTCAATCTGATTGGCTGATCGGTTAATTATTGTAGGTAGCTGGCGGCGACGTTGTGGGGGGCATATTAGGGGTTAATAAATATAATATAGGGGTCGGCAGTGTTAGGGGCAGCAGATTAGGGGTACATAACTATAATGTATGTTGCGGCGGTGTAGGGAGCGGCAGATTAGGGGTACATAACTATAATGTATGTTGCGGCGGTGTAGGGAGCGGCAGATTAGGGGTTAATAATAATATGCAGGTGTCAGCGATAGCGGGGGCGGCAGATTAGGGGTTAATAAGTGTAAGGTTAGGGGTGTTTAGACTCAGGGTACATGTTAGAGTGTTAGGTGCAGACGTAGGAAGTGTTTTCCCATAGAAAACAATGGGGCTGCGTTAAGAGCTGAACGCTGCTTTTTTGCAGGTGTTTTTTTTCAGCTCAAACAGCCCCATTGTTTTCTATGGGGATATCGTGCACAAGCACGTTTTTGAAGCTGGCCGCGTCCGTAAGCACCGCTGGTATCTAGAGTTGCAGTGGCGTTAAATTATGCTCTACGCTCCCTTTTTGGAGCCTAACGCACTGAAAACCCAGCCATTCTGTGAACTCTAAATACCAGCGGTATTTAAAAGCAGCGGGAGAAAAAAAGCACGCGTAGCTAACGCACCCCTTTGGCCGCCAAACTCTAAATCTAGCCGTTAGTTACTACTACTGGTACTCATGTACATAAAGGTTGTATGTACAACACGATTCTGCACTGTTAAAGTGATTGAACCCCTTGTGGTTAAACTTTCCAGGTCTTTTATATGAACTGTGTATGTATCTGATTTACTATCTGCCAGCAAGACCGCATACACATACCATACAATACTGACTAAGTCACTTAATCCTATCTTTAATGACTCCTCCATAGGTCACCCTCAGTCTATGGGCAAAACATAGGGTATTTCATTCAAACTAAATACCCGAAGTGTGGTGTGAGGCTGAGTGGTGAACTCATATAGATATATATGATATATATATATAACAGGGTATTCCCCCATATCCTAACATACTGTTAGGGGGAACTTAGTTTTTTTAAAGGTAAAAGAGCTGTTTAACTTAGGGCAATGCCCTACAAAAGGCCCTTTTAAGGGCTATTGGTAGTTTAGTATTAGATTAGGGGGTGCTTTTATTTTGGGGGGCTTTTTTATTTTCATAGGGATTAGGTTTAATTTTTAAATTTTTGATAATTTTGTGTAATGTTAGACTTTTTTATTTGATGTAATTTTAGCCTAATTTAAAATTAGTTTATTTTTTATTTTTTAAGTAATGTTAGCTTTTTTATTTTAATTGTAATTTAGGATTATTTTAATTTATGCAATATGGTTAATTTAGGGGGTGTTAGGTTAGGGGACTTAGTGATTAGCTATTTGCGTTGTGGGGTTTGGCGGTTTATAGGTTAATAGATTTATTAGGTTAATTACAATGTGGGTTAATGGCGGATTAGGGGTTCATAGATTTAATAGATAGTTTGCGTTGTGGGGGGATGGTGGTTTAGGGGTTAATAACTGGATTAGGGGTTAATACATTAGTTATTGCGGTGGGGGGTTGCGGTTGAGAGGTAGATATTGTGCATGCGTTAGGTGTTTGATTTTATTTTAGCAACGAGTGACAGGTAAAATATACGGCGCCACACTCGTATGCGGCACCGTATATGTGATTGAGTGTAGTGTAAGGTCGGGTTACCATAGAAACCTATTAATGTTTTAGAAATCCGGCATCAAGTGGAACTTACACCTACACAAAAAGAGTGACCACTCTCAAAAGTGGAAACATTTTCAATGGAAACCTGATACTAAAATGGAGCCTTAAAATACTTTTAGCTTTCGGCCGCTTCGGTAGCTTACGGCTCCATTTTTAACGGCTCAGTGGAAGTGAGCCCTATGTTGTGTACCCTCACCATGTAAAAAAGGTTTCCACTTCCCAGCACATAGAACAATTTCTACTGTGAAGGATACTGGCGTGATAAAAAAAGTTTTCTAAGCCTTACAGAAAAGACATGTTTAGTAAAATAAAATAAACAGCTCACTCCATGAAAACAGTCCTGTCTTACATAGGCAAAAAAGAAAAGAAAAGCGAGGCAACTTTGTCAGTTTTGAAATAGCTAGACACAATGGTGAGACCAGATACTGTACTTCACAGGAGCAATAAAGTCTTTATGAACTCTGCATGCTGGGTGTAGGTGAAATAGTCTAAACATGCCTCCGGAATTCCCCAGCCCATGGAGACACCTTTCATTTTACATTAAGGAACATGAAACCCAAAAACGTTTTCATGATTCAGGCAGAGCATTATTTTAATCAACTTTCCAATTTACTTCTAATATTAATTTTGTTTCATTCTCTTTGTATGCTTTGTTGAAGGAGCAACAATATACTATTGGGAGCTAGCTGAACACATTGGGTGATCCAATGACAAGAGGCATATACAGTGCCCTTAACTTATATTGGCACCCTTGGTAAATAGGAGCAAAAAAAGGCTGTAAAAAATTGTCTCTATTGTTTAACTTTTTGATCTTTTTTTTCAACAAATACACAAAAAATACTCTGCTCTCATTGATATCAAACAATTGCAAACACTACAGAGGGAAACCTAATTTCACTACTATATACAGCTGAGAGCTGGCTCTGAGGTCTTGGCTCTGAGATTCAAAGTGGCTCTGAATTATAAGTGGCCGAGTTAAGAAATGGAGTTTAGAAACTGGAGGGGAAACTGCAGACCCCACTAACAGGTAATCCTTACTAACTATACACCTGCACAATGCTCTCTATGTCCTTTCTGCTCTTTCTATCTGCCATCTTCCTAAAACTCACTGCATGCCCTTATAACATCAATAATCCCCTCACTATCCTTCTCTCTCCCTCCCTTCTCTCATCACCTATGCTGTCCTCTCATGAACTACTCTGTTTCCTTAGCAATACTTCACCATCTAACTCTCCTGTGTCTAGTAATACGCGCTCCTACAAGTCTCACTCTCGCTCAGTCCCCCACAATACAAACTCAAGGTCACGCGATCCCAACAATCTCATCTCCATTAACCCACAGCGCTTATCCCCTCTCTTTTCTTGTGCCCTCTGGAATGCACCCTCTGTCAGAAACAAACAGGTCGTGAACAGTTGTAAGTTTGTTACAAACGCTTTCAATCTTCTAGCAATTACTGAAACCTGGCTTTCTTCCTCTGGCACTGCTTCCATTGCTGCTCTAACGCACGGCGGTCTCCCCAATTCCTCGACAACTTTGCTGCCTGGCTTTCTCACTTTCTCTCTACAAATACACCTGCTCTAATCATAGGGGACTTTAACATCCCCATTGATAACCCATCTACCCCTGCTGCCTCTAAACTTCTCTCACTCACAAACTCCTTTAGTCTTTCACAATCCACCCTATTCCCTACTCACCGTGATGGACACTCTCTTGATCTGGTATTCTCCTACCTCTGCTCCCCTTCTGATGTCAGCTGTCACCCATTTCCCATCTCAGACCACCATCTGCTCACCTATAATCTCAATGTACAGGCTAAACCTATTTCTACCCCCGCCTCCGCACCTGTAGAAATCTGCACACTGTGGATCCTCTCCAACTTTCTAACTTTATTCAAAAACGCCTTCCCCACGGTATCCTGCCCTGACCTTGCTACAAGCCACTATAACAATACTCTCTCCTCTACACTCGACACCCTTGCTCCTCCACAAATACTTAAAACCCCACGTCGTCAGCTCCAGCCCTGGCACTCTCAGCACACACGCTATCTACAAAAATGCTCCCATGCTGCTGAATGTGCCTGGAGGAAATCCCGCTCTGAACCTGATTTCCTACACTATAAGTTCATTCTTTATTACTTAGCCAAGCAAAACTACTTCTCTTATCTCATATCTTCTCACTCCTCAAACCCTAAATGTCTGTTCTCCACTTTCAACACTCTCCTCTATCCACCTGCACCACCCCCCTCATCTGACTTTAGTGCTCAAGACTTGGCAGACTACTTTTTCAACAAAACACCATCAGAAATAACTTCCCACCACAAGACTGCAACCTTTCATCTCCGCCCCCGGTCACCCCGTCCAACACTCTCAGTACCTTCCCCCCAACCACTGAGAATGAAGTGAGTTCCCTAATATCTTCCTCACACCTCACTACTTCCCCCCGTGACCCTATCCCTTCACATCTAATACCTTCTCTGTCCTCTACCCTCACCCCAGCTCTTACTCACATAGTCAACCGATCCATTACTATTGGTTCATTTCCATCATCCTTCAAACATGCAAAGGTCACCCCCATCCTCAAAAAACCCTCCCTCGACCCCAATTCTCCTGTAAACTACCACCCCATATCACTACTTCCGCTAGCTTCTAAAGTCCTGGAAAAACTAGTTTTCGATTGCCTAACACACTTCCTATCCTCCAACTCATTGCTTGACCCCCTGCAATCTGTCTTCCATCTACAACACTCAACTGAGACTGCCCTCACCAAGGTTACTAACGATCTTCTTTCTGCTAAAAATAATGGCCACTATTCTATACTTATCTTACTTTACCTGTCTGCTGCCTTTGACACTGTTGACCATCCCCTCCTCTTACGGACTCTCAGCTCTCTTGGGCTCTGTGACATTGCCCTCTCCTGGATCCACTCTTATCTCTCTAATACAGGGAGTGCAGAATTATTAGGCAAGTTGTATTTTTGAGGATTAATTTTATTATTGAACAACAACCATGTTCTCAATGAACCCAAAAAACTCATTAATATCAAAGCTGAATAGTTTTGGAAGTAGTTTTTAGTTTGTTTTTAGTTATAGCTATTTTAGGGGGATATCTGTGTGTGCAGGTGACTATTACTGTGCATAATTATTAGGCAACTTAACAAAAAACAAATATATACCCATTTCAATTATTTATTTTTACCAGTGAAACCAATATAACATCTCAACATTCACAAATATACATTTCTGACATTCAAAAACAAAACAAAAACAAATCAGTGACCAATATAGCCACCTTTCTTTGCAAGGACACTCAAAAGCCTGCCATCCATGGATTTTGTCAGTGTTTTGATCTGTTCACCATCAACATTGCGTGCAGCAGCAACCACAGCCTCCCAGACACTATTCAGAGAGGTGTACTGTTTTCCCTCCTTGTAAATCTCACATTTGATGATGGACCACAGGTTCTCAATGGGGTTCAGATCAGGTGAACAAGGAGGCCATGTCATTAGATTATCTTCTTTTATACCCTTTCTTGCCAGCCACGCTGTGGAGTACTTGGACGAGTGTGATGGAGCATTGTCCTGCATGAAAATCATGTTTTTCTTGAAGGATGCAGACTTCTTCCTGTACCACTGCTTGAAGAAGGTGTTTTCCAGAAACTGGCAGTAGGACTGGGAGTTGAGCTTGACTCCATCCTCAACCCGAAAAGGCCCCACAAGATCATCTTTGATGATACCAGCCCAAACCAGTACTCCACCTCCACCTTGCTGGCATCTGAGTCGGACTGGAGCTCTCTGCCCTTTACCAATCCAGCCACGGGCCCATCCATCTAGCCCATCAAGACTCACTCTCATTTCATCAGTCCATAAAACCTTAGAAAAATCAGTCTTGAGATATTTCTTGGCCCAGTCTTGACGTTTCAGCTTGTGTGTTCAGTGGTGGTCGTCTTTCAGCCTTTCTTACCTTGGCCATGTCTCTGAGTAATGCACACCTTGTGCTTTTGGGCACTCCAGTGATGTTGCAGCTCTGAAATATGGCCAAACTGGTGGCAAGTGGCATCTTGGCAGCTGCACGCTTGACTTTTCTCAGTTCATGGGTAGTTATTTTGCGCCTTGGTTTTTCCACACGCTTCTTGCGACCCTGTTGACTATTTTGAATGAAACGCTTGATTGTTCGATGATCACGCTTCAGAAGCTTTGCAATTTTAAGAGTGCTGCATCCCTCTGCAAGATATCTCACTATTTTTAACTTTTCTGAGCCTGTCAAGTCCTTCTTTTGACCCATTTTGCCAAAGGAAAGGAAGTTGCCTAATAATTATGCACACCTGATATAGGGTGTTGATGTCATTAGACCACACCCCTTCTCATTACAGAGATGCACATCACCTAATATGCTTAATTGGTAGTAGGCTTTCGAGCCTATACAGCTTGGAGTAAGACAACATGCATAAAGAGGATGATGTGGTCAAAATACTCATTTGCCTAATAATTCTGCACACAGTGTAGGTCCTTTTCTGTCTCATTTGCTGGCGACTCATCCTCTGCATTGCCTCTGTCTGTTGGAGTACCTCAAGGCTCTGTTCTAGGCCCTCTACTCTTCTCTATTTTTAGTTCCTCACTGGGTAAACTTAGTAGTAGCTATGTGTAATGCTCTAACTTACTGCCCCTTTAAGTATGGCCCTCCTCCTTCAGCCTATTTAAGCCAGCACTTCCTCTAACACTCTGCTTAGGTATCTTCAATTGCAGAGAGTTTCCTTCCTGTGCAACTTACTGAAGCCAATCAACTACAGACTGCTGTTGCTCCTCAGTCTGTATCAGCTGCTAACTTACAGGAGCTGCAGCCTTTTTCACTGCTTCTGGATTCACTTTCAGTTTCTCTATAACAGCAGGACACTCCACACTGAAGCTGCATTGTTCTTCTCCTGCTGTCTGGAAAAGCCTTTAACCTTAACTACTGAAGTACTGCTGGCAATCAATGCTCTTATGATCTCCTATACAGGACTGCATTCCTTCCATAAGATAAGTTGTTTCCCTTACAATCTATGCTTATGTGTGCTGCTCATTAACTCTCACAAAGTCTGTGCTTGCTATAATATGTAATACAACAAATCTTACTAGTTCTTTTTGCTAACAGCACACACACTAATCATCAACTTGTTATAACCTGTTGCTTAAATGGACTGCAATTAACAAACTTTGTCTCTAACTGTTATTGATGAACTACTAATCTAAAACAGAGATTGTTTGTTTATTTTTCCATTAATCTCAAGGCAGTCCCTGTGTTCAGATAATGTTTTCACATCTACCCACAACATTAGTATCAGCTGCTAGCCAGCTAACCCTTAATTAACCAACTATTGCTAGCAGTCTTGTCTGTTCTCTCAGACTCAGACTGCTACTGATAGTTAAATCAAATTGCAGTTTCCTATGGTGTGGCCTCTTGTCAATGATTCCACTCTAACAACAACTGCTAACAAACTCTGATATGACAGAATACTTAAGCCCAAAATGATGAAACCAAAAACTTACCATTCTGAGCACATTAAAGTTTGTACAGTCATATCATACCTACGTGGGGATGCCAGAACCTGGGCTAACGCCTTTATTGAAAACCAAGAGCCAATCCTAAATTCTTTGCAACAATTTTTCTCAGCAATGTCATCATTATACCAGGATATGGATAGTCAATTCACTGCAGAAACTGCTCTAAGAGCAGTCAAACAAGGGAAAAGACCCGTTGAAGATTATGTTATAGAATTTAAAAAATGGGCCCGTGACTCACAGTGGAATGACATTAGTCTGAGAAATCAGTTTAGACTTAACCTCTCTGAGAACCTCAAGGATGAACTCTCAAGGACAGAGCTACCCCCCACTCTTGAAGAACTTATTAAAACAGCTACCATCATCGATAGAAGACTCAGGGAAAGAAGAGCAGAACATTCCCATTTGGAACAGTCCTATAAGAGTAAGAGAAGACCACACCAGGATTCAACCCCTCAAGCCAATCCGCCTGTACCTATGGAAAAAAGTGTTATCCGTGGTCCTCTCACATCTGAAGAAAGGCGTAGGAGAAAGCTCCAAAACCTATGCCTATACTGTGCTGCAAGTGACCATGAAGTCCGCTCATGCCCAGTCCTAAATAAAAAAACTATTGGTACCTGCCTCCATTCAGTATCTTGTTTCTCTACACACTCCCCACATTCTGCTTATTGTACACTTCCCGTGTCTGTACAGTGGGACAAAAAGCTGCTACATCTAGAAGCAATTATTGACTCTGGAGCCTCTGCTAACTTCATAGATTCATCTGTGTTACAAGTTAATGAAATTCCTTCTGTTAAGAAATCTACTCCTGTGTCTCTCAGAATCTTTCATGGCTCCCTTGTCCCTAATGGTCCTATTACACATAACACAATACCATTACAAATGTGCTCTACCTCTGGACATACTGAACATATAACTTTTGACGTTATCTCTTCGCCTTTTTACCCTTTAATTCTTGGTTTACCCTGGTTAAGACTACATTGCCCTTCCATATCTTGGGATAGCCTACATGTGAATTTTAACTCTGACTACTGCAGTAAAACCTGTCTACAGCACCACCTACTACTACAGCCTTCTACTAATGTATTACCTGAACAGTACCAAGATTTCCATGATGTGTTCAGTAAAAAGGAAGCTGAAAGCCTGCCTCCCCATCGTCCTTATGATTGCCCTATCGACCTATTTCCCGGCTCTAGTGTTCCTTACGGGCATGTCTACTCCTTGTCCGAACCAGAACTCGCTCAACTCAAGACCTACATAGATGATAATCTACGCAAGGGATTTATAAGACCGTCTACCTCTCCAGCTGGGGCTGGTATGTTTTTTGTGAGAAATAAAGATGCCACCATTCGCCCTATTATAGATTACAGGCTTCTGAATAAAATAACTATAAAAAATAGGTACCCTCTTCCACTCATTCCTGACCTAGTGGAGAGGTTACAAAAGGCCAGAATTTTCACAAAACTTGATCTACGGGGTGCCTACAACTTAGTTCGAATCAAGAGTGGTGATGAATGGAAAACAGCCTTCCGCACTAGATATGGCCTCTATGAGTACTTGGTGATGCCTTTTGGGCTTTGCAATGCCCCCGCCACTTTTCAGTTTTTTGTTAATGATATCTTTCGAGACCTATTGGATATTTGTGTCGTCATCTATTTAGATGATATCCTCATCTATTCATCTTCAGAAGAAGAACACATTAAACACGTCCGATGGGTCCTTGCCAGGCTTCAAACACACCGTCTGTATGCAAAGCTAGAGAAATGTACATTCCACTCTCAAAATATCAGTTTCCTAGGTTATAAGCTTACACCGGGTGAGATCCGAATGGAGGATGATAAGATTAAATCCATACTCAACTGGCCTACTCCTATCGATAAGAAATCACTACAACGTTTCCTTGGTTTCTCAAATTTCTATAGAAAATTCATAAGGAACTACTCGCACATTGTTAAACCTTTAACAAGACTCACTGGTACCACTACAGGATTCACATGGGACTCTGAAGCCCAACATGCCTTTGACAAACTTAAAAATGCCTTCACCTCTGAGCCTATACTTAAATTACCTGACCCTACTCTACAGTACATATTAGAGGTAGATGCCTCTGATTACGCAATTGGTGCTATACTTTCCCAAAGGACTTCCATCAGTTCTCCAGTGCATCCCGTCGCCTATCACTCTAGAACTCTCACATCAGCCGAAATGAACTACCCTATCGCTGAAAAGGAGTTGCTGGCTATTAAGGTCGCTCTTGAGAACTGGAGACACCTATTGGAAGGCACTGACTTGCCCATTTTAATTTACACTGACCATCGTAACCTAGAATACCTCAAAACCACCAAAACTTTGTCTAGACAAGTTAGGTGGAGTCTTTTTTTTGATAGGTTTAACTATCTAATTACCTACCTTCCAGGTAGTGCCAATGGTAAAGCTGACTCGCTCTCCAGGATGTTTCCCAGGCCTCATTGTGCCACCACAACTACTATAATACCCACAGAACGGATTATAGCTCTCGTAGCTGATTTTCCCTCAAGGATAAAACAAGCTTTGCTCAATGACCACTCCCTTCCGTCTTCACATACTCTTACAAAAGGATCTGATCAGTTACTCTATAAGGAAGATAAATTATATATCCCAACTGAGCTACGTCTTGAAATTCTCCAAACAATACATGACAACCCATTGTCTGGACACCCTGGACATTACAAAACCCTAGAACTCCTAAAAAGGAACTTCTGGTGGCCAAATATGTACAAAACAGTTTATGACTATATCAATACATGTACAGTTTGTGCAACCTCTAAACGACAGAGAGTTCCTCCATATGGACTTCTTATGTCTTTACCTATTCCAGAGAAACCTTGGAGCTCCATTTCAATGGATTTTGTGGTTGACTTACCCCCTTCTGCAGATTACACCACCATCCTGGTGGTTATTGATCAATTCACTAAGATGGTACACTTTGTTCCTTTAACCGAACTTCCAACTGCTCTAAAAACTGCACACATTTTCATTGAAAATATTGTACGTCTGCACGGTTTACCTAGCACCATCACTTCTGACAGGGGCGTACAATTTACCTCCAAATTTTGGAGAGAGCTATGTAGACTCCTCTCCATCCAGAACAACGTCACTAGTGCTTACCATCCCCAATCAAATGGACTTTCAGAAAGGACTAATCAGTGGTTGGAGCAGTTCTTGCGTTGTTACTGTTCTCATTTACAAGATGACTGGTCTACATTCTTGCCTTTGGCGGAGTTCTCCTTCAATAACACTCTCAGTTCCACTACTAAACTTACGCCTTTCTATGCCAACTATGGCTATCATCCAACTTTTCATTTCTTAAAACCTGACTCCAGCTATAATCCGACTGTCACAGAAACCCTAAATACCATCAAATCCGGATTTGAAGTTATACGCTCCAATATTAAAATAGCACAGTTAAGACAAAAACGATACTTTGACCTACATCGACGCCATCCGCCAACTTTTAAGGTTGGTGACAGGGTTTGGTTATCAACCAAGAACTTGGAACTCCTTCAAAGAAACTCAGCGCCTTATTCATTGGTCCTTACTCCATCGCTAAGGTGATAAACCAAAATGCTGTACGCTTGACACTCCCAGCACATCTCCATATTCATCCAACCTTCCATGTTTCTCTCCTTAAACCATACCTAGAGAACAAGTTTCCTGGGAGATCTCTTCCTCCTCCTGCTCCAGTTGTGATAGATGGTGATTTGGAATATGAGGTTGATCAAATATTGGACTCTAGATTGTGTAGAGGGAGACTCCAATACTTAGTCAGATGGAAGGGTTATGACTCGTCTGAAGATTCTTGGATTCCCGTCTCTGACCTGAGAGCCCCTCGTCTTCGTTCTGACTTCCACAAACGTTACCCTCTCAAGCCCTCGCAGCCCTGAGGTCTGCCTTACTCGGGGGGTCCTGTAATGCTCTAACTTACTGCCCCTTTAAGTATGGCCCTCCTCCTTCAGCCTATTTAAGCCAGCACTTCCTCTAACACTCTGCTTAGGTATCTTCAATTGCAGAGAGTTTCCTTCCTGTGCAACTTACTGAAGCCAATCAACTACAGACTGCTGTTGCTCCTCAGTCTGTATCAGCTGCTAACTTACAGGAGCTGCAGCCTTTTTCACTGCTTCTGGATTCACTTTCAGTTTCTCTATAACAGCAGGACACTCCACACTGAAGCTGCATTGTTCTTCTCCTGCTGTCTGGAAAAGCCTTTAACCTTAACTACTGAATTACTGCTGGCAATCACTGCTCTTATGATCTCCTATACAGGACTGCATTCCTTCCATAAGATAAGTTGTTTCCCTTACAATCTATGCTTATGTGTGCTGCTCATTACCTCTCACAAAGTCTGTGCTTGCTATAATATTTAATACAACAAATCTTACTAGTTCTTTTTGCTAACAGCACACACACTAATCATCAACTTGTTATAACCTGTTGCTTAAATGGACTGCAATTAACAAACTTTGTCTCTAACTGTTATTGATGAACTACTAATCTAAAACAGAGATTGTTTGTTTATTTTTCCATTAATCTCAAGGCAGTCCCTGTGTTCAGACAATGTTTTCACATCTACCCACAACATTAGTATCAGCTGCTAGCCAGCTAACCCTTAATTAACCAACTATTGCTAGCAGTCTTGTCTGTTCTCTCAGACTCAGACCGCTACTGATAGTTAAATCAAATTGCAGTTTCCTATGGTGTGGCCTCTTGTCAATGATTCCACTCTAACAACAACTGCTAACAAACTCTGATATGACACTATGGCTTCAACTATCACCTCTAAGCTGATGGTACTCAGATCTACCTATCCACCCCTGCACTCTCTCCTTCTGTTCTTTCCCACATCAGTGACTGCTTATCTGGCATTTCTTCCTGGATGGCCTCTCACCACCTAAAAATCAACATGTCCAAGACTGAGCTTCTTATAATCCCCCCAAATAATTCTACTCCAGTTTCTAACTTTACTATCACTGTCGGTGACACCACTATCTCCCCATCACCCCAAGTCTGCTGCCTAGGAGTTACTCTTGGCTCCAATCTGTCCTTCATACCCCACATCCAATCGCTCTCTTCATCCTGTCGCAACCACCTACGCAATATCTCCAAAATTCGTCCTTTTCTGAGTGCTGAAACTACTAAACAGCTAATCCATTCCCTAGTAATTTCCCGGCTTGACTACTGTAACAACCTACTAACTGGCCTTCCTCTGTCCCACCTCTCCCCCCTTCAATCCAACCTAAATGCCTCTGCTAGGTTAATCCACCTCTCCCAACGCTCTGTATCTGCTGCACCCCACTGTGAGTCCCTTCACTGGCTCCCCATTCACAGCAGAATTAAATTCAAAATTCTCACTCTGACCTACAAAGCCCCCTACCTGTCCTCACTCATCAACAACTATATTCCAGCCTGTCCCCTAAGATCCAACAACGATCTACTCCTTGCCTCTTCTACCATCACCTCCTCTCATGCTAGACTACAGGACTTCTCTTGTGCGGCACCAACCCTCTGGAACGCACTTCCTCGAGCTGTCAGACTTTCCCCCAACTTTCCTCCTTTAAACGCTCCCTAAAGACCTTCTTGTTCAGGGAAGCCTATGACCAAATCAGTAACTAATGAATTCCACTTGCCTAACAGTTGCCCTCATCTAACTTCACACTAACATCATTCCCACCTTTGCAGTCCCCACCTCCTGTTTCTCACCCTCCTACCCATTTAGATTGTAAGTTCCCACGGGAACAGGGCTCCCAATTCCTCCTGTATTTGTTTGTTACATTTTGTCTGGTGTCTCATATTGTACTGTCCTTTTATCTTTGTTATCTATGAACAGCGCTGCGGAATCTGTTGGCGCTTTATATATAAAGAATAATAATAATAATAATAATAAAAACCAAAAAACTTTGCTCAATATATGTGTAGCACACTTATTGGCACCCTTTTAGTCAATACTTGTTGCTAACTCCTTTTGCCAAGATAACAGCTCTTCTCCTATAATGCCTGATGAGGTTGGAGAATACATAGCAAGGGATCTGAGACCATTCCTCCATAGCCATTCCTTCATACAGAATCTCTCCAGATCCTTCCAATGCCAAGGTCAATACTGATGGACTTTACTCTTCAGTTCACCCCACAGGTTTTTTATGGGGTTCAAGTCAGGGGACTGGGATCGCCATGATAGGACCTTGATTTTGTGGCCAGTAAACAATTTTTGTGTTGATTTTGATGTATGTTTTGCTTCATGTCCTGCTGGACAATCCAACCATGACCCATTTTAAGCTTTCTGGCAGAGGCAGTCAGGTGTTCATTTAAGAATTGTTGATATTTGATAGAGTCCATGATGTTATGTATCCTAACAAAATGTCCAGGTCCCCTGGCAGAAAAACAGCCCCAAAAACATTAAAGAGCCACCACCATATTTAAATGTGTGCATGAGGCACTTTAACATATGGCTACCTATCTGTGTGCTCCAAACCCACCACTGTTGTTTATTGCCAAAAAGCTCTATTTTGGTTTCATCTGACCATAGAACCCGATTCCATTTGACGTTCCAGAAGTGTCTGGCCAACTGAAGATGCCTTCTTTGCTCATATTTACCAAGGGTGCCAATATTAGTTAGATACCAATCAGTAGCTAACTACCAGTAGTGCGATGCTGCTACCGAGCCTGATTATACTTTTCAACAAAGGATACCAAGAGAACAACGTTAATTAGATACATTGGAAAATTGTTAAAAATTGCATGCTCTATATGAATAATTAAAACATTTTTTTAATTTAAGATCCTTTAACTTAATATTTACATTAACTGTTTTGCAATTGTGTTTCCTAAGTGTTGTGATTGTAATTATTGTTTCCCTATGTTGCTAGTGGTTAGTGTTTGATGTGCGGCATATGTATTGAGCACATCATTCAGCTATAGATGTATTTGGCAAGAACATTGGAAAATATAGGTGAAGCAAAGCTCCACGAATTTCCCACATAATCATATAATTATAATGAGGTTTCTCAGCAGATCTCACTAGTTTATATGAATATGAATCTAAACCATGTGTGTTTCCTTTATTAAAAAATATCTAAACATTAGGCTGTTTGCTTGTTTTGTTTATGGCTAGTTGTAAAGCAATCTGAGTCACACTAATTATAAATATGTATCTATTAAGCTAATATAAAGATCATAAACTAGGTATGTATTAATATAAATTGAGGCTTTCAGCTTAAACTGTTGAATACTATTCTGCTATTTTCCCTCTTATTTTATGATTATTTTTTTCTTATTTTAAAACTGTTATTTTTTTTAAAGATGCCTGGTGTGCCAAAATATTATTTAGTGAAAAATCTCTGAAAGAACAGGATCTATATAAATGCATTTTATTTGTGCTGTGCTAACAGTAACCAAATGTCAATCTGTGCTGTTTCACCCTTAAGTTAAATACAGTATCCATTTATGACATCTGCAGAATTTCTTTATTAACCCGTCTCCTACATTTTCTCAAGCATATTAAACCATGAAATGAAAGCTTGTGAAAAAAAATGTGCTATATTAAACTGTTGCCCTTTTATAAGTCAGAAAAAAAACTTGAGTGCAGTAATTTCTTTTTCTGGTTTGTCAAGATGATTGATAGTGAAAATGCATAAGAGTGACACAATGTGCTATAGGGAGCCCCCTAACTTTGCATCACACATCCTCAATCATTCAGCCTTAACCAGGTGTCTTTGATGCATGGTTTTAAGAGAAATATAAATTAAATAAGTTGAGTTATAGGAATCTTATGCCAGTCGCCTTCCCTGGACGTGCATGTTGGCATAAGCAGAACGATATGCAGTTCAGCCTTACTGGTGCATTAGCAGAAGCCATCACTTTACTCAGAGTTTCTCAGACTCCCTCTATTAAGGTCCACACATATGCAGCAACAGCACTGCCACAAGGTAAAGGCTGCAGTGTTATATATTTGTGATCTCACTTGGGCATGAATTTAAACAAGAACTATGCACCGGATCTGGCATAGTGGTAGGTGCAGGGATGTGTGTATCTGAGATCAGATTTTATTTAGACATATAGCTGGTATAATGTGGGCCACAGGTATTTTACATCTGTCCTGTGGTCTTACTTGGATATATGGATAAAATGTTGAGGGGAACGAATTTGATTTGATGGCAAATAACTGGCATAAAGGAAGCTACAGGGTGAATATTTGGATTGGGGTTTCAATTGCCCGTATAGGGCCAGATTACAAGTGGAGCACTAATTAACAATCCAGCTCTAGCGTTAACTGCGCTAGAAGTAAGCTTTTTGCGCACATTGGGTTGCTCTCTGATTATAAGTTGAAAGTAAACTGTTTTGTTTGCCCGCTGACCTAATGCGCAAAAATCCAAACTTAGAATACCACATGCGCATTTACGTATTCCCCCATAGAGGGCAATGGAGCAAAAAAGGGGGAAAAAACACCCTACTCGTGCACAAAGCCAATCACATATTCTCATGTGGGCTAACCGACATGGAAATATTAATATTTCACATTCCAATGTTCACATAGCAGAATATGTTCTATTTACTCATAAATAAACATCTCCATATATCTGATGTTTTTTTTTACAAATATATATTTATACCGATATATATATATATATACACAATTATATACAGTATATATATATATATATATATATATATATATATATATCTGTTTACTATGCACAGGAACTTAAAATTTTACGGTAAATAGATATTTAAAACCTTTATTAAATATGAATTTTGCATAAATATGTTTTTTCCTAATTTCATCTGATTGACAGCAAAGGGCTCCAATGCACTTATCTCTATATGTCTAACGTGTGTACATATGTATTTATGTGTTTATATGTAAACGGGAATGTGAGTAGGTAACAAGAGTGGAGGAGAGTAGGAGATCATGAGCGGAGTGAAGGGGACAGGAGGGAGAGTATCTGGAGACAAGGTCTTAATTGAAAGATAGAGCTCAGCACCTGTAACACCCATCCGGGACAGTGCACGACTTAGGCTCAAGGTAAGGTGAAACCCCAAAAGTGAAGATGTCCACAGCACTATGTTATAAACTATTTATTAAATATAAGTGCGCAAAGTGGATGCTAAAGTATACAATTAAAAAGGTTTTTTTTAAATTAAACTCAGAATTCTGAATGTTTGACCATGTGCAAAAATTCAAATCCAGTATATTCAAAATGCAGAGAGGCTTTCATGGGTCCTCACACCAAAGGGTTTAAATTAATTCTCATATACTTCGATTAAATTAAATTAATGGTGAATACAAACATGAAACAAACCACATATGATTAAAATATATATTGTATTTTATAATGCTTAAAAATGAAATAAACAATTTGAAAATACTCTTTCTAAAATTATGAATCTAACATTTATTTATTTAATACAATTGATAGTGACCGGCCCTAACTTAAAAACACATCTAAATTAATAACACATCTAAATTAATACCACATAAATTGATAAAAGGACAAATATGATCACAAAATAAAGTGTAAATTTTTAGGACTCAGATGGAAACTTTGTAATTAGTCCCAAAAGGAAAGTCCCAAACGATGTCCTTCCCAAGCTTTCCACAAAAGCACAATGCACGATGATAGGCAAGAAAAAACTTCTGATTCCTCCCAGCTGGTCCTGAGCAGCGTCTAGGTGGGAGACAGAAGCGTCCACTTGAAATTGGTGTATATAGTTTATACAACAAACAAATATCGGTACTTACACATAGGTACCGAAAGATCAGCGCCGCGCCCGGCTCTCATCAAACACAGGTGTCCCGGTGTGTATAGGATCCACACAGGCTCTTCTCACAGCCTTAACACCAGCTCACTACAGAGAGTAGCCCAGAATGATGTAAAAATCAAGGCGCCAAACAGGATACACCTGTGAAAGGTGGATAAAAACTACAAGAAAGCAGCAAAAAAGTTGTTTTAAAATTCAAATTCAAGTTCATAAATTCAAATTCTTAGAGTGACCAATGTTCAATATTAATATAGTTCAACTGAGCAACGCGTTTCAATTCCTTTTTCAAGCTCAGCTTGTGAGTCTCAGATGCCGGCTTTTTATACCCTCAGGAAATCTTCAAATTCTTAAAGGCATAGCCATTCCCTTTGTTTTTGTCTCAGAAGTGCACAATTTCTTATTTCTGCATCAACAGTCTTACTTGATACCTCTCTATAATGATTATCCTTATATATAAACTTATATTCATGACTAAAACCCCCCCAAAAAATTAAAGTTAAAAAAGAGCACATTACAAGAAACCTTTTTAAAAAAATTGAGGAAATAGAGAAATAAATAAAGAAATAAATAACAGAACAACTGTATATCTACTGAGTAAAAACAGTATCTGAAAATTGAATGATAAATAATAATTCATTAATTCATAAAAATATTTCTAAGAATATTTAAAACCACATTTAAAATGTCATTTACATATTTTTTGTTTCATGCTCATATTCACCCTCAATATCTATAGGAATGAATAAAAGAAACCTCCCCAAAGTATGAAACCCCAAAAAACCTCTCTCTCAATTACTAAATATATTAAAAATTAAAAATCAATGCACATAAACAATCCATTCAAAAATCAGTAATAATATATTTAAAAAAATACTAAAAAGTATTTCTTGAAAAGCAATAAAATTTATTATTATTATAGAGATTCATAAAACTTATAAAAATTATTTCATAAAAACACCCAAATCGAAATCTAAGTTCAATCCATCTGGGTGTAGAGTTTTTAAGTCAAAAATCCATTTGGCCTCTAATTTTAAAAGCTCATCCCTCACATTGCCCCCTCTCCAGTTTGGCCTCACTTTATCTATGATAGTATATTTAAAATGATTTAAGTTTCCTCCTTTGCATGTTTTAAAATGTTAAGGAACTGGTAAGTCCTGATTCCTTATATTATTCATATTTTCGATTGAATTTAAATGCTCTCTTATTCTGTCTTTTGCAGTCCTTTCGGACTCACCAATGTATTGGGCCCCACACGAACATTCTATCAGATAAATAATATTGGTGTCTGTACATCTAAAAACCCCATTGATTTTATACTCTTTTTTTTTGTTCTAGTAGAAATAAAACTTTTTCTTTTATTAGCATGTTGACAGGACTTACATTTTAAACACAGATAAAATCCATTGAGGCTATTCCCTCTTAGATCTAAATCTGTCTTTGAGGCAGTATTTTTCTTCCTCTTCAAATCTGTGCAGGCTAAAATATTCTTCACATTTTTATTTTTCTTATATACAAATTGTGGTTTTTTTGGTAGAACAGAACCTAGAACTTCATCTTCTAATAGGATCGGCCAGTGCCTATATAGAATTTTCTCAATATTCTGAACTTCACTGTTATATTTAGTGATAAATGGAATAAAAACATCTTTATTTTCTACATTAGTATCTCTCTTTTTGGGTTTCACAGCTAATAGATTATCTCTACTTGTTTCTAGGGCCTCTTTCTTAGATTGATTGATGAGGTCAGTACTATATCCTCTTTCTAAAAACTTATTTTCCAAAATTTCTGATTGACATAAGAAATCAACCTCTTCTTGACAATTTTTTCTTATTCTTTTAAACTGATTCCTTGGAATATTTGTTTTCCATGTATTATGATGGCAACTAGTGGCGTGGATGTAGCTGTTAGCATCCACTTCTTTAAAATTGGTTTTACTAATAAAATTGCCATCTTTTACCTTAATTTCCAAATCTAAGAATATAATTTTTTCTTTACTTATATCATATGTAAACTTTAAGTTTTTCTCATTATTGTTCATCCTGGAGAAAAACCATTCTAAATCTTCAACTGACCCTCGCCAAACAATTATAATATAATCTATATAACGTTTAAAGAGGACCAGATTTGCCCCCAGATCTGTAGAATCTAAAAAGATCCTTTCCCATAAACCCATAAAAAGGTTTGCATAACTGGGGGCAAATCTGGTCCCCATTGCCGTTCCACATTTTTGCAAATAAAATTTGCTTTCATAGTAGAAATAATTATGATTAAGGATAAATTTTATCCCATCTAAAATAAACTGTTTCTGTACTACTTCAAGTTTGGAATCTGAGTCTAAAAAGAACTTCACTGCCTCTAAACCGTCTTCATGCCTAATGCTGGTGTATAGGGCAGAGACGTCACAGGTGGCTAAAAGCATATTATCCTCCCATGTCAGATCTTTAAAAATTCTTAAGACATCTGTAGAGTCTTTAAGGAAACTAGGTAAATTTCTTACATAACTTTGTAAATAAAAATCTATGTATTCAGACAAATTAGAGGTGATAGATTCAATGCCTGATATGATAGGCCTCCCTGGTGGGTCTAGTACTGACTTGTGTATTTTTGGTAAACAATATAATAGAGGGATACGTGGAGTGTTTTGTATTAGATAATCAGCTTCTTTTTCATTTAAAATATTAGTATCTTTAGCCTTATCGATTAAATTTCTTATTTCAGATTTAAACTTCTCTGTAGGATCCCTTAATAGTACTTCATATGTATCACTGTCTTGGAGTAACTTATTACCCATATTTACATAATTTACCTTATCCATTAGAACAATTCCACCACCCTTATCCGCAGGTTTCACCACTATTTCATTATTATTTTCCAATTCTTTAATTTCAGCTAGTTGTTTTTGAGATAGATTCCATTTAATTTTACGTAGTTTGTTAACATTAATATTTTGAATATCTCTAGTTACTAACTTTTCAAATGTTTCTAAATGGCATCCCTTAATATGTTTAGGATAGAAATTTGACTTCCTTTTTAGATTTGTGTGAATGTATCTATCCTCATTTGGTTCTATAGTTGCTGGTCTCTCAAAAGGACTTCTCAAAAACCATTTTTTTACAGTAAGATTTTTAATATATTTATGTGCATCAATAAAAACTTTGAATTTATTCATTCTTTTGGAAGGTGCAAAAGATAAGCCTTTGTTTAAAACCTCTATCTGCTTCTCTGTCAATTCAATCTTGCTGAGGTTATAAATTCCACTTTTTTTATTATTACTCATTCCTTCTTTACTTTCCTTATGTTTATTTGTTAAAACCTTTGATTTTTTACTCGTCTGTAAACCTCTTCCTCTATTCCCCCTTCTTCTGAAGCTCTTCTTTTTCTTTGATTGTTTTCCCCCCTGTGTGGTGTATGACCTCTTTGCTTATTGCCTTCGCCTAAAAAATGAGTGTTAGAAGCACTTTCTCTATTTTGTTCCTGTCCCTGCTTTTTATGGGTAGTGGTCACTTCTTCTACTTCATTATACAAGGGGTTAAAACGATTCCTCATTGGGATCTTATAAGGGGAATCCCTACCCTGTTCATAAGCTACATTTGCTTTTTGTTGTTGTTGCTTATAATAATTTTGATTTTGAGAATTCTGAAATCTATTGTTAGAGTTTTGTTCATCTCTTCTCCATCTATTGTCTAGTTGTGAATTGTAATTTTGATTTTGATATACATTTGGATTAAAGTATGAATCTGACCTATATGGGAGATATCCCCTATTCCAATTAGTGTTTCTATCATTCTGTTTCCAATGCATTTGTCTTTCTTGGGCTGTAAACCTCCTTTGTTGATTATATCGAAATCTATTTGTGTTCTGATTATTATAAAATGGCCTATCTGTATGTTGGGTATTCTGATAAAATCTGTCCTTAGTGTGTTCATATTTTACCTCACTCTGACTGGAGCCAGCATTTTGATTTTGTATATTGTTAGTGTTCCCTTCATTTTGGACCTTATTGTACCTCCAAGAGTGTGTGATGTATAATTCTTTATTTGGTTCTTTTTGAAAGGCTTTATAATCTTCCCTATCCCTCTGCAATTTTTTAACTTTCATTTGAATTAGTTCCTCCTTGTTATTCTTAAGGGCCACTTTCATTTGGGCTTCTTTCTCTTCATACTCCCTATGGTTTTTAAAGGGGTTTAATTTTATTTCTAGAGTCTTGATTTTATCATTTAATTCTTCCAAAAATTTTTGTCTATATTCTTTAATTAGTGCAATTAATTTTATGGAGGCTTCTTCTAGAATTTCTCTCCATCTTGCTTTAAATTCGCAATCTTCTGTTTTAAAAGCACATTCCTTTTTGATACGTAATCCCCTAGGAACTTTCTTTTCATTTGTATAAATTTCAAAAAAAGCACAATCTAATTTATATTTCATTTCCAATTGTAAATATTTTTCTAGTTCAGCCAATAAATTCTGTACAGTTTCATTTGGAACATTTCCATTCCTAACTCTTTCTTTGATACTAGATACAATATCCTCATAAAAATTTGACCTGAGGTTGAAAATACTACCTTCCCCCTCCATAATGCAGCTGAAGTCTTCAAATGGGAATAACACTAGAAGAAAATAAAACAATTAGAGACCAGCGCAAAATGAATTGAATACAAACACCTATATATAAGGAAGATTCCCAATATTACTTCCAAAAGGACAAAAAATTTAAATATAATACAAAATATAAGTGCGCAAAGTGGATGCTAAAGTATACAATTAAAAAGGGTTTTTTAAATTAAACTCAGAATTCTGAATGTTTGACCATGTGCAAAAATTCAAATCCAGTATATTCAAAATGCAGAGAGGCTTTCATGGGTCCTCACACCAAAGGGTTAAAATTAATTCACATATACTTTGATTAAATTAATGGTGAATACAAACATGAAACAAACCACATATGATTAAAATATATATTGTATTTTATAATGCTTAAAAATTAAATAAACAATTTGAAAATACTCTTTCTAAAATTATGAATCTAACATTTATTTATTTAATACAATTGATAGTGACCGGCCCTAACTTAAAAAACACATCTAAATTAATAACACATCTAAATTAATACCACATAAATTGATAAAAGGACAAATATGATCACAAAATAAAGTGTAAATTTTTAGGACTCAGCTGGAAACTTTGTAATTAGTCCCAAAAGGAAAGTCCCAAACGATGTCCTTCCCAAGCTTTCCACAAAAGCACAATGCACGATGATAGGCAAGAAAAAACTTCTGATTCCTCCCAGCTGGTCCTGAGCAGCGTCTAGGTGGGAGACAGAAGCGTCCAATTGAAATTGGTGTATATAGTTTATATAATATTGAACTATATTAATATTGAACATTGGTCACTCTAAGAATTTGAATTTATGAACTTGAATTTGAATTTTAAAACAACTTTTTTGCTGCTTTCTTGTAGTTTTTATCCACCTTTCACAGGTGTATCCTGTTTGGCGCCTTGATTTTTACATCATTCTGGGCTACTCTCTGTAGTGAGCTGGTGTTAAGGCTGTGAGAAGAGCCTGTGTGGATCCTATACACACCGGGACACCTGTGTTTGATGAGAGCCGGGCGCTGATCTTTCAGTACCTATGTGTAAGTACCGATATTTGTTTGTTGTATAAACTATATACACCAATTTCAAGTGGACGCTTCTGTCTCCCACCTAGACGCTGCTCAGGACCAGCTGGGAGGAATCAGAAGTTTTTTCTTGCCTATCATCGTGCATTGTGCTTTTGTGGAAAGCTTGGGAAGGACATCGTTTGGGACTTTCCTTTTGGGACTAATTACAAAGTTTCCATCTGAGTCCTAAAAATTTACACTTTATTTTGTGATCATATTTGTCCTTTTATCAATTTATGTGGTATTAATTTAGATGTGTTATTAATTTAGATGTGTTTTTTTAAGTTAGGGCCGGTCACTATCAATTGTATTAAATAAATAAATGTTAGATTCATAATTTTAGAAAGAGTATTTTCAAATTGTTTATTTCATTTTTAAGCATTATAAAATACAATATATATTTTAATCATATGTGGTTTGTTTCATGTTTGTATTCACCATTAATTTAATTTAATCAAAGTATATGAGAATTAATTTTAACCCTTTGGTGTGAGGACCCATGAAAGCCTCTCTGCATTTTGAATATACTGGATTTGAATTTTTGCACATGGTCAAACATTCAGAATTCTGAGTTTAATTTAAAAAAACCTTTTTAATTTTATACTTTAGCATCCACTTTGCGCACTTATATTTTGTATTATATTTAATTTTTTTGTCCTTTTGGAAGTAATATTGCGAATTTAAAGCAAGATGGAGAGAAATTCTAGAAGAAGCCTCCATAAAATTAATTGCACTAATTAAAGAATATAGACAAAAAAAATTTGGAAGAATTAAATGATAAAATCAAGACTCTAGAAATAAAATTAAACCCCTTTAAAAACCATAGGGAGTATGAAGAGAAAGAAGCCCAAATGAAAGTGGCCCTTAAGAATAACAAGGAGGAACTAATTCAAATGAAAGTTAAAAAATTGCAGAGGGATAGGGAAGATTATAAAGCCTTTCAAAAAGAACCAAATAAAGAATTATACATCACACACTCTTGGAGGTACAATAAGGTCCAAAATGAAGGGAACACTAACAATATACAAAATCAAAATGCTGGCTCCAGTCAGAGTGAGGTAAAATATGAACACACTAAGGACAGATTTTATCAGAATACCCAACATACAGATAGGCCATTTTATAATAATCAGAACACAAATAGATTTCGATATAATCAACAAAGGAGGTTTACAGCCCAAGAAAGACAAATGCATTGGAAACAGAATGATAGAAACACCAATTGGAATAGGGGATATCTCCCATATAGGTCAGATTCATACTTTAATCCAAATGTATATCAAAATCAAAATTACAATTCACAACTAGACAATAGATGGAAAAGACTTGAACAAAACTCTAACAATAGATTTCAGAATTCTCAAAATCAAAATTATTATAAGCAACAACAACAAAAAGCAAATGTAGCTTATGAACAGGGTAGGGATTCCCCTTATAAGATCCCAATGAGGAATCGTTTTAACCCCTTGTATAATGAAGTAGAAGAAGTGACCACTACCCATAAAAAGCAGGGACAGGAACAAAATAGAGAAAGTGCTTCTAACACTCATTTTTTAGGCGAAGGCAATCAGCAAAGAGGTCATACACCACACAGGGGGGAAAACAATCAAAGAAAAAGAAGAGCTTCAGAAGAAGGGGGAATAGAGGAAGAGGTTTACAGACGAGTAAAAAATCAAAGGTTTTAACAAATAAACATAAGGAAAGTAAAGAAGGAATGAGTAATAATAAAAAAAGTGGAATTTATAACCTCAGCAAGATTGAATTGACAGAGAAGCAGATAGAGGTTTTAAACAAAGGCTTATCTTTTGCACCTTCCAAAAGAATGTATAAATTTGAAGTTTTTATTGATGCACATAAATATATTAAAAATCTTACTGTAAAAAAATGGTTTTTGAGAAGTCCTTTTGAGAGACCAGCAACTATAGAACCAAATGAGGATAGATACATTCAAACAAATCTAAAAAGGAAGTCAAATTTCTATCCTAAACATATTAAGGGATGCCATTTAGAAACATTTGAAAAGTTAGTAACTAGAGATAATAAAAATATTAATGTTAACAAACTAGGTAAAATTAAATGGAATCTATCTAAAAAACAACTAGCTGAAATTAAGGAATTGGAAAATAATAATGAAATAGTGGTGAAACCTGCGGATAAGGGTGGTGGAATTGTTCTAATGGATAAGGTAAATTATGTAAATATGGGTAATAAGTTACTCCAAGACAGTGATACATATTAAGTACTATTAAGGGATCCTACAGAGAAGTTTAAATCTGAAATAAGAAATTTAATCGATAAGGCTAAAGATACTAATATTTTAAATGAAAAAGAAGCTGATTATCTAATACAAAACACTCCACGTATCCCTCTATTATATTGTTTACCAAAAATACACAAGTCAGTACTAGACCCACCAGGGAGGCCTATCATATCAGGCATTGAATCTATCACCTCTAATTTGTCTGAATACATAGATTTTTATTTACAAAGTTATGTAAGGAATTTACCTAGTTTCCTTAAAGACTCTACAGATGTCTTAAGAATTTTTAAAGATCTGACATGGGAGGATAATATGCTTTTAGCCACCTGTGACGTCTCTGCCCTATACACCAGCATTAGGCATGAAGACGGTTTAGAGGCAGTGAAGTTCTTTTTAGACTCAGATTCCAAACTTGAAGTAGTACAGAAACAGTTTATTTTAGATGGGATAAAATTTATCCTTAATCATAATTATTTCTACTATGAAAGCAAATTTTATTTGCAAAAATGTGGAACAGCAATGGGGACCAGATTTGCCCCCAGTTATGCAAACCTTTTTATGGGTTTATGGGAAAGGATCTTTTTAGATTCTACAGATCTGGGGGCAAATCTGGTCCTCTTTAAACGTTATATAGATGATATTATAATTGTTTGGCGAGGGTCAGTTGAAGATTTAGAATGGTTTTTCTCCAGGATGAACAATAATGAGAAAAACTTAAAGTTTACATATGATATAAGTAAAGAAAAAATTATATTCTTAGATTTGGAAATTAAGGTAAAAGATGGCAATTTTATTAGTAAAACCAATTTTAAAGAAGTGGATGCTAACAGCTACATCCACGCCACTAGTTGCCATCATAATACATGGAAAACAAATATTCCAAGGAATCAGTTTAAAAGAATAAGAAAAAATTGTCAAGAAGAGGTTGATTTCTTATGTCAATCAGAAATTTTGGAAAATAAGTTTTTAGAAAGAGGATATAGTACTGACCTCATCAATCAATCTAAGAAAGAGGCCCTAGAAACAAGTAGAGATAATCTATTAGCTGTGAAACCCAAAAAGAGAGATACTAATGTAGAAAATAAAGATGTTTTTATTCCATTTATCACTAAATATAACAGTGAAGTTCATAATATTGAGAAAATTCTATATAGGCACTGGCCGATCCTATTAGAAGATGAAGTTCTAGGTTCTGTTCTACCAAAAAAAACACAATTTGTATATAAGAAAAATAAAAATGTGAAGAATATTTTAGCCTGCACAGATTTGAAGAGGAAGAAAAATACTGCCTCAAAGACAGATTTAGATCTAAGAGGGAATAGCCTCAATGGATTTTATCCGTGTTTAAAATGTAAGTCCTGTCAACATGCTAATAAAAGAAAAAGTTTTATTTCTACTAGAACAAAAAAAGATCAATGGGGTTTTTAGATGTACAGACACCAATATTATTTATCTGATAGAATGTTCGTGTGGGGCCCAATACATTGGTGAGTCCGAAAGGACTGCAAAAGACAGAATAAGAGAGCATTTAAATTCAATCAAAAATATGAATAATATAAGGAATCAGGACTTACCAGTTCCTAAACATTTTAAAACATGCAAAGGAGGAAACTTAAATCATTTTAAATATACTATCATAGATAAAGTGAGGCAAAACTGAAGAGGGGGCAATGTGAGGGATGAGCTTTTAAAATTAGAGGCCAAATGGATTTTTGACTTAAAAACTCTACACCCAGATGGATTGAACTTAGATTTCGATTTGGGTGTTTTTATGAAATAATTTTTATAAGTTTTATGAATCTCTATTATAAAAATACATTTTATAGCTTTTCAAGAAATACTTTTTAGTACTTTTTAAATATATTATTACTGATTTTTGAATGGATTGTTTATGTGCATTGATTTTTAATTTTTAATATATTTAGTAATTGAGAGGTTTTTTGGGGTTTCATACTTTGGGGAGGTTTCTTTTATTCATTCCTATAGATATTGAGGGTGAATATGAGCATGAAACAAAAAATATGTAAATGACATTTTAAATGTGGTTTTAAATATTCTTAGAAATATTTTTATGAATTAATGAATTATTATTTATCATTCAATTTTCAGATACTGTTTTTACTCAGTAGATATACAGTTGTTCTGTTATTTATTTCTTTATTTATTTCTCTATTTCCTCAATTTTTTGAAAAAGGTTTCTTGTAATGTGCTCTTTTTTAAGTTTAATTTTTTTGGGGGTTTTTAGTCATGAATATAAGTTTATATATAAGGACAATCATTATAGAGAGGTATCAAGTAAGACTGTTGATGCAGAAATAAGAAATTGTGCACTTCTGAGACAAAAACAAATGGAATGGCTATGCCTTTAAGAATTTGAAGATTTCCTGAGGGTATAAAAAGCCGGCATCTGAGACTCACAAACTGAGCTTGAAAAAGGAATTGAAACGCGTTGCTCAGTTGAACTATATTAATATTGAACATTGGTCACTCTAAGAATTTGAATTTATGAACTTGAATTTGAATTTTAAAACAACTTTTTTGCTGCTTTCTTGTAGTTTTTATCCACCTTTCACAGGTGTATCCTGTTTGGCGCCTTGATTTTTACATCATTCTGGGCTACTCTCTGTAGTGAGCTGGTGTTAAGGCTGTGAGAAGAGCCTGTGTGGATCCTATACACACCGGGACACCTGTGTTTGATGAGAGCCGGGCGCGGCGCTGAACTTTCGGTACCTATGTGTAAGTACCGATATTTGTTTGTTGTATAAACTATATACACCAATTTCAAGTGGACGCTTCTGTCTCCCACCTAGACGCTGCTCAGGACCAGCTGGGAGGAATCAGAAGTTTTTTCTTGCCTATCATCGTGCATTGTGCTTTTGTGGAAAGCTTGGGAAGGACATCGTTTGGGACTTTCCTTTTGGGACTAATTACAAAGTTTCCATCTGAGTCCTAAAAATTTACACTTTATTTTGTGATCATATTTGTCCTTTTATCAATTTATGTGTTATTAATTTAGATGTGTTATTAATTTAGATGTGTTTTATAAGTTAGGGCCGGTCACTATCAATTGTATTAAATAAATAAATGTTAGATTCATAATTTTAGAAAGAGTATTTTCAAATTGTTTATTTCATTTTTAAGCATTATAAAATACAATATATATTTTAATCATATGTGGTTTGTTTCATGTTTGTATTCACCATTAATTTAATTTAATCGAAGTATATGAGAATTAATTTTAACCCTTTGGTGTGAGGACCCATGAAAGCCTCTCTGCATTTTGAATATACTGGATTTGAATTTTTGCACATGGTCAAACATTCAGAATTCTGAGTTTAATTTAAAAAAACCCTTTTTAATTGTATACTTTAGCATCCACTTTGCGCACTTATATTTTGTATTATATTTAATTTTTTTGTCCTTTTGGAAGTAATATTGGGAATCTTCCTTATATATAGGTGTTTGTATTCAATTCATTTTGCGCTGGTCTCTAATTGTTTTATTTCCTATAAACTATTTATTCCAACATAAAAATATTTTTATTTTGCAATAAATAGTTTATAACTTATGGAGACAAGGTCTAAGATGTAGTATGTATGTATCTCAATGTTAAAGCCCCTTGCCTGCCTTTTTTCCCTCAGATCTCATATCTTTGAGCCTTTACATTTGTGTGCAATATTTATTTGAATAATTTTTATTAGATGGTGTTGCGCCGCGCCTGCTGTCTGCTCGTTGCCTAGGGGGAAGTCAGCTCCTCTCTGCATGTGGTGGTGACGTCATTGCCGCACGCTTCCTCCTGCAGATGCCGGTCTGGGTCTCCTGTGGCGCGAATCCTGCACAATGTAAGTAACTTCAGTCCTACCTATCACTGCCCAAGTATAGGTGTTAATTACTGTTCTCCTGGGTGTTATTGATTTGTATGCTGGATTAATACTGCTGCTGAATTTTGCTTGTTTGACCACTCTGCCTCTTAAACCCTTAACTGCTGGATTGATACTGCTGCTGAACTTTGCTTGTCTGACCACTCTGCCTCTTTAACCCTTAACTGCTGGATTGATACTGCTGCTGAACTTTGCTTGTCTGACCACTTTGCCTCTTTAACCCTTTGCTGCTTGATTGATATTGTTGCTGAACTCTGCCAGTCTGACAACTCTACCTGTTAACCCCTATCTGCCCTGCATTGCCTCACTGTTGCCAAATCCTGCCTGCCTCACCATCCTAGTGGTTTACCCCTGGACTACCTTACTGTTGCCGAACCCTGCCTGCCTGCCTGACCATCCTAGTGGTTTACCCCTGGACTGCCTTACTGTTGCTGAACCCTGCCTGCCTGACCACCCTAGTGGTTTGTCTCTGGTTTCCTGCCTGTTGCCGCCAAGGACTGTCCTGCCTGTGGTGAGTGCCTTTTATCTCATCTTGCAAACCTGCTCTGCTCTGGGATATTCCCTATCATTCTGGCTCAACGCCGGGATAACGAGACTACTGGCCGAGTTCAGTCTGATAGAGGAGTATCCCACAAGCATTACATTATACTTGGGCCATGGAGCCAGATGAGGTGGCACGAGCAGTTTATCTTCAGGGACAGATGTTGGGAACCCATACCACAGAGTTGCAGAATATGGATTCCAAGCTAGAGGCTATAACCGCTCTACTCTCTTTTCTAGTTAGAGCAGGGAATACCGCCCCTGTTGTTGTACCGCCAGTCTCTGCTCCTAGTACTGGGGCTTCTTCCTCTGCTTCTGGAAGTATACCACGGATACCATTGCCTGACAAGTATGAAGGTACTACTGATTGCAGGGGTTTTCTTATCCAATGCAGGCTGCACTTCCACAATGATCCTCACACCTTTCAGTCTCACCAGTCAAGGGTCACCTTTATCATTTCCTTACTGAAAGACAAGGCCCTAGCCTGGATCTTTCCACTTTTGGAACAGAACGCTTCACTGCATGATGCTGATGCTTTTATTTCTGCATTATCTTCTGTCTTTGGGACTTCTGGCCATACCTCTGCTGCAGAATTTTCTCTCCTAGACCTTCGTCAGGGCAATAGAACTGTGGCACAATTCGCCATTGAGTTTCGCACCTTGGCACTTGAGACCACTTGGGATGGCAGTGCTCTCAAGGCAGCCTTTAGGAGGGGTCTGCATGAACGCATCAAAAATGAACTCACTTATCGTGATGTCCCTTCTTTCTTCTTTGGATGACTTTATAACGCTTTGTATCAGTCTGGACTCTCGCTTTCAGGAGAGACAAGCCAAAAGAGAGGGTGCTTACCTCCCGTCCTCCTATTCGTCCGAGTTCAGCAGTATCCTCTACCCCTTCAACAGCTCCAGTTACCCCAGTGGAGGAACCCATGGATCTCTCCTCCTTCAAACCTTCAGAATCTGAAAGACAGAGAAGAAGGAGATTGAGACTATGCTTTTATTGTGGGTCTAACACCCACCAACTTAAGGACTGTGACCTTCAGCCGGGAAAAACCAATGCTTAGGGGATAATACTAGGGTACCTCTAAGCATGATCATTACTAAATCCCCTCACTCCACTCGGATTCTGGTACCTGTAACCCTTACCTTTCTCCAGAACACTGTCCACACTCAAGCCTTCATTGATTCAGGGGCAGCTGGAAACTTTCTGGATCACCGTTTTGTGATTCAAGCTGGCTTACCTCTTCTGCAGAAAAGACATTGTCTCAAAATAACTACTCAGGAGTCAGAATGGCACCCCCCTTGGTTCAGGGTTGATCCATTTTGAGTCAGCACCCCTGACTCTGACTGTGGGAGTCCTTCATACTGAACAGCTGCAGTTCGAGGTCATTCATTCTCCAGCACAGCCTGTCATCCTTGGTCTTCCTTGGCTTTGTTTACACAATCCTACCTCCTGTTTCAATTCCTGCCTTGCTAAAGTCACTCCTCTACTCTGTATCCCCATAGCCAGTATACAGACTCCTCCAAACCTTCCCTCAGTATATACGGACTTTGCAGATGTGTTTGAGAAAAAGGTAGCTGATGTGTTACCACCCCAACATCCTTATGACTGCAAAATTGACCTCTTTCCCAGAGCCCCACTTCATAAAGGGAGGACTTATCCACTCTCTAAAGCTGAAACCAAATCTATGGAGGAATATATCCAAGAGAATCTATCGAAAGGCTTCATTCGCCCCTCCTCCTCTCCTGCTGGGGCAGGCTTCTTTTTTGTCAGTAAGAAGGATGGTGGGCTCAGACCTTGCATCGACTATAGGGCCTTGAACAATATAAGTATTAAGAACTGCTATCCCATTCCTTTGATCACCGAGCTCTATGACTTGCTCCATAATGCTTGCGTCTTCACCAAGTTAGACTTAAGTGGGGCATACAATCTGATCTGTATCTTCCCAGGCTACGAATGGAAGACCGCCTTCAACACAAGATCAGGGCATTATGAATAGCTCATACTGCCTTTTGGGTTATGTAACGCCCCTGCAGTCTTCCAGGCATTTGTCAACGATGTCTTCTGTGACCTCCTCAATCACATTGTCATCATCTACCTGGATGACATCCTTATCTTCTCTTCCACTCAGGAAGAGCATCATAAGCACGCGAGACAGGTACTTCAACGTCTCTTTAGTAGCCAAACTAGAAAAATGTGAGTTTGACCAAGTTCAGATCCAGTTCCTTGGCTATGTCATCTCGAAAGAAGGTTTTGCCATGGATCCTGCTAAACTGAGTGCCTTTTATCTCATCTTGCAAACTTACTCTGCTCTGGGATATTCCCTATCATTCCAGCTTGACACCAGGATAACAAGACTAGTGGCCGAGTTCGGTCTGATAGAAGAGTATCCCACGAGCATTACAGATGGTGTTTCTATGAGTGTAAATGTACTTTGTAATGTATTCTTTATGTGTTTTGTGAGACTTTTTGTTTCGTGAAACAGTTAACCAGAGCTCTGAGGACACAGTAATCATTCTAGCATAAATTGCATAATAGGTTAGGGGGTGGTTAGGTCTTTATTTTATAGCAAATTAGGGGTTAATGTGGGTTGAAAGCTTGCAAGTGGTTAATATTTATATACAATTAAAATGATATGCTATACATTGCAATGTATAATGCATATTATTATTAAGTATTGTATATCATTTTAAATGTAGTTATTTTTGCTTGTTCATTTTATTATTTTAAACATAAATATAAATTTAAATGATATATTTATGTTCAAAATAATAAAATGAACAAGCCAATCAGATTGAGCTTGCATTCTATTGGCTGTTCCGATCAGCCAATAGAATGCGAGCTCAATCTGATTGGCTGATCAGATCGGCCAATCGGATAGAACTTGATTCTGATTGGCTGATTCCATCAGCCAATCAGAATTTTCCTACCTTAATTCCGATTGGCTGATAGAATCCTATCAGCCAATCGGAATTCGAGGGACGCCATCTTGGATGACGTCCCTTAAAGGAACCGTCATTCTTCAGTTGGACGTCGTCAGAAGAAGATTGATCCGCGCTGGAGGTCTTCACGATGGAGTCGGTCCTCATCGGATGAAGATAGAAGATGCCGCTTGGATCAAGATGGTTGCCGGTCTGGATCGCCTCTTCTTCCCGGATAGGATGAAGATTTTGGAGCCTCTTCTGGACCTCTTCAGCCGCTGGATTATGGATGTCTAGCCCCCGCTTGGGTTGGATGAAGATTTTGGAGCCAGGACCGATCGGTGTGATACCCGGCGAGGTGAAGATAAGGTAGGAAGATCTTCAGGGGCTTAGTGTTAGGTTTATTTAAGGGGGGTTTGGGTTAGATTAGAGGTATGTGGGTGGTGGGTTGTAATGTTGGGGGGGGTATTGTATGTGTTTTTTTACAGGCAAAAGAGCTGAATTCTTTGGGGCATGCCCCGCAAAGGGCCCTGTTCAGGGCTGGTAAGGTAAAAGAGCTTTGAACTTTTGTAATTTAGAATAGGGTAGGGCATTTTTTTATTTTGGGGGTCTTTGTTATTTTATTAGGGGGCTTAGAGTAGGTGTAATTAGTTTAAAATTGTTGTAATTTTTTTCTAATGTTTGTAAATATTTTTTTATTTTTTGTAACTTAGTTCTTTTTTATTTTTCGTACTTTAGTTAGTTTATTTAATTGTATTAATTTGTAGGAATTGTATTTAATTAATTTATTGATAGTGTAGTGTTAGGTTTAATTGTAGATAATTGTAGGTATTTTATTTAATTAATTTATTGCTAATGGAGTGTTAGGTTTAATCGTAACTTAGGTTAGGATTTATTTTACAGGTAATTTTGTAATTATTTTAACTATTTTAGCTATTAAATAGTTCTTAACTATTTAATAGCTATTGTACCTGGTTAAAATAAATACAAAGTTACCTGTAAAATAAATATAAATCCTAAAATAGCTATAATATAATTATAATTTATATTGTAGCTATATTAGGATTTATTTTACAGGTAAGTATTTAGCTTTAAATAGGAATAATTTATTTAATAAGAGTTAATTTATTTTGTTAGATTTAAATTATATTTAACTTAGGGGGGTGTTAGTGTTAGGGTTAGACTTAGCTTTAGGGGTTAATACATTTATTAGAATAGCGGTGAGCTCCAGTCGGCAGATTAGGGGTTAATACTTGAAGTTAGGTGTCGGCGATGTTAGGGAGGGCAGATTAGGGGTTAATACTATTTATTATAGGGTTATTGAGGCGGGAGTGAGGCGGATTAGGGGTTAATAACTTTATTATAGTAGCGGTGCGGTCCGCTCGGCAGATTAGGGGTTAATAAGTGTAGGCAGGTGGAGGCGACGTTGAGGGGGGCAGATTAGGGGTTAATAAATATAATATAGGGGTCGGCGGTGTTAGGGGCAGCAGATTAGGGATACATAAGTATAACGTAGGTGGCGGTCGGCAGATTAGGGGTTAATTATTGTAGGTAGCTGGCGGCGACGTTGTGGGGGGCAGGTTAGGGGTTAATAAATATAATATAGGGGTCGGCGGTGTTAGGGGCAGCAGATTAGGGGTACATAAGTATAACGTAGGTGGCGGTCGGCAGATTAGGGGTTAAAATTTTTTAATCGAGTGGCGGCGATGTGGGGGGACCTCGGTTTAGGGGTTCATAGGTAGTTTATGGGTGTTAGTGTACTTTAGAGCACAGTAGTTAAGAGCTTTATAAACCGGCGTTAGCCCATAAAGCTCTTAACTACTGACTTTTTTCTGCGGCTGGAGTTTTGTCGTTTGAATTCTAACGCTCACTTCAGACACGACTCTAAATACTGGAGTTAGAAAGATCCCATTGAAAAGATAGGATACGCAATTGACGTAAGGGGATCTGCGGTATGGAAAAGTCGCGGCTGCAAAGTGAGCGTTAGACCCTTTAATCACTGACTCCAAATACCGGCGGTAGCCTAAAACCAGCGTTAGGAGCCTCTGTGTAATGTACATGAACTTTTTAACTTAAGATCTATGTGATACTTAGTAAATATGTATCAAGTAAATAAATAAAAAAATAAATCGAGTCAAAGGGAGCAATGCAAAGGAAGCAATACAATTGCTGATACATTTATATATGGTCAAACTGGGACAATTACGAGTCTATATAACATGGTAAAATGAACAATATTCTGCATATGGAATGGAATATCATAAGCAGGGAAATAATAATAATAAATAAATTGAAAAGGCTCAATTCCGTGTAGAGCTAAAATAAAACTTTTCCTTTATTAAAATATCCAATGCATATGTTGATATCCACCCTCAATCTCTATATGCAGCGCAGTGTTCATACACACTGTTAAACCGGTATTCACAGTTAAATGAGTGGGGGTAAACTGATAAATGAATGAAATGTCAATCAATACAAAACAACTCTCTTATTTTGGTTGGTATCAATAAACAATAATAATGAAAATATAAATGATAGATACTAGAATGGAAGGACGTAAGTGTAGATTTCAGCATAATAATAATAGTCATATGTGACTGTACGTGTATACACTAGTGAAAATGAGTATAACACATTTTAGTATTTATGTTTTAAAATTTGTAGTTGTATTTGGTATTGAATATTGACTGAATGTACAATCAGCCCAAAGGTGGACACAGATATGATAAACCTGATCTATTTCCAATAATTGATTAAGTCATATTCTGAGTTGAGGCCCTTGGGCACGCGTGTTTGCAATCTAAAGATCCAAAACATTTCGCGTTTCCCCAAAGCCTCATCTCTATTACCGCCTCTAGGAGGGTGTTTAACCCATTCAATGGCTTGCCATCTTAATGTGTTGTTATTTTTATTATGTATGTTTTTGAAATGTTTCACCAAGGGTGTGGTTGCTTCACCAGTCTTAATAGAGGAAAGATGATTCCTTATCCTCGTATTGACATCTGTCGTGGTGAGACCCACATATTGAAGGTTACATTGGATACAAGTCAGGACATAAATGACATAGGAGGATGTACAGTTGAGGCAAGAATCAATGCTAAACTCCTCTTCAGTCACTGTTGACTGAAATTTGTTTGAGAGGGTAGCAAATTCACACGGTCTACATCTAGACTTGCCACACCTGTACATCCCCCTATGTCTAAGCCAAGACCCACTTGGGGGATCAGCTGGACTGGGAAGTTCAGAGGGAGACAAGTAGTTCCCTATGGTCTTACTCTTTCTGTAGGAACAGCGTAAGCCTTGTTCCACACATTTAGTCAATTTGTTATCAGCTACTAGAAGTGCAAAATGTTTTTTCACTATTTTGCATATACTTCTATATTCTTCGCTGTATTCAGTTACAAAAGTAACCTGGTCACTTTGAGTGGAAACACATTTTTTGTTTTTGGACTGTTGTAACAATGTCTGTCTATCAAGTCTGTCTACTTGTGTTTGTGCTCTCTCCAATACATGCTTCGGATAACCCCTTTGTTTTAATTTCTCTTTCATTTCAGTTCTTTGCTTTATATAGGCTTTTTCCTCGGTACAATTTCTTTTGATCCGTATAAGCTGTCCCTTAGCAACAGCAAAAGGCACATGCCTGGGGTGACAACTCTTAGCATGTAAAATTGTATTTCTGGTAATGGGTTTCCTATACAGATCACTGACTATCTGTCCGTTACTTTTATGCATTAAAGTGAGATCTAAAAAATTGATACAGGTTTCATGTTTTTCAAATGTAAATTCAAGTCCCATCGAATTGTTATTCAGACCATGTACAAACAAATCCACAGATTCGGTTTCTCCCTGCCAAATAAATAGCAGGTCATCGATATAACGTCTGTAAAAGACGATGTTATTCTTGTAAGCATTTCTATCGCCATAGATGTGGGACAGCTCCCACCAACCCATAAAAAGGTTGGCGTAAGAGGGGGCAAATTTTGCCCCCATGGCTGTCCCACATCTCTGGAGATAGAACTTGCCCTCGAATCTGAAAAAATTGTGTGTCAAGAGAAAATATGCTACCCTCAATACAAAATCCACAAATTTTGTAGAAAAGTTAGAATAACTTTTGAGAAAAAATGAGAGAGCCTGTATACCTTGGTCATGTGGAATGGACGAGTAGAGGGCTGTAACATCTACTGTGACCCAAACATTGTTAGTATCCCAATGTAATGTCTCAATTAAATTAACCAAGTCTTTGGTGTCTTTTAAGTAACTTTGTAAGGACGTGACAAAGGGGTTAAGTATGGCATCAAGCCATTGGGATAGGTGTTCCAACATGGAACCTATCCCACTCACTATCGGGCGACCTGTTACATTGGTAAGTGTTTTGTGCACCTTTGGAAGGTGGTGGAAGATGGGCACCACAGGGTTATGGACCAAAAGATAGTCAAAGGTAGATTGATCAAGGTGCCCATCTTCCAACCCATCATCCAAAAGTGACATTAATTCCCTTTGGTATAAATTGGTGGGATCTCGAGTGAGGGGTTCATAGTTGTTAGTATTATGAAGTTGTCTATAGGCTTCTTCAATGTACTTGTCTCTACTCATAACAACTACTGACCCCCCCTTATCCGCTGAGCGAATAACTATATCTTGGTTTTCACGTAATTCTAACAATGCTTGTTTCTCGGTTTTACTGAGATTATGTCTCTTAGATTGAACCACACTCCCTGATCGAATAGTTTCAGAAAGTCTAGTTAAATCTGCTTCCACTCTATGGTAGAAGGTTTCAAGAATAGACCCCCTACTCTGAATTGGGTAGAATTCAGAAGGATTCTTGAAGCCATTAAAGCTATTGACTATATCTCTATCATCGACAATATCTCCCTGTCTCCCCAAGTTCTCCAAGGCAATCACATCACATGTCTCTTCAAAATTTAAATTCAAAACTGAATGCGGAGTCATGCCAGAAGTAACCCCATTTTGTGTCATTCCTATAGAACCCTGCTCAATATCACTAAAATGTTTTTTAAGGGTTAAGTTACGTATCAATTTGTTGATATCCAACATGGTGTGAAACAAATTAAAATTGCATGTTGGCGCAAAGTTTAAACCATAACTTAATACCCTTAATTGTGTTTCTGATAGACAGTAAGCAGAGAGATTAATAACATTGTTTACTTGTATTTTGTGTTCCTGTTCCCCCTCCATGGTTATCTCTCTTGCTTCTCTTGGCCTATTCCTGTTTTCTCTGTTGGTTTGTAAAAAACCTGTTCAAAAACTTGTCGATCTACACTAGTGTTAGTAGTGGTAGGTACAATTTGTGTAGTAGTGGTGTGACTGATATATTTGGACCCTGAGTTTGTATGTGGGGATGCTTTCTTGGTAGTTTGCTCTTTCGGTCTTACTGTTTGACTATTGGTGTACTGATCTTGCGTGGGAAACTGAATCGTAACCTGTTTTTCAGAGATCTTGTTTTTGAGTATACATTTTGTTGTTACAGGTATATCCTCACTGCTATACGCACCAATATCTTCACCTGATTCCCCTTCACTATCTGAAGTACCAGAAAGTGTTGTCTCCTTATTGGAGGCCCCTTGTCTGCCACCTCTACCTCTACTCCTACTCCTGGATCTCCCCCTTCGATTAAATCTCCTATTTTGGCTACTCTGTTGGTGATGCCAATTATAGACTATTTTATTTTCATAGTCTGCAGAATCTCTAAGATATTTCATATGTTTCAAATTTAATACAAGATTCTTAGACTCTAAGAGAGTATTTCTTAATATCCCATCAAATTTGGAAAAATCAATGTCATCCCTCCTATTATTAAGCTCAAGTTGTAGTGTGCCAATCTTATTTCTAATAGTATCAAGCTGTTGTGTTTTGTAAGAAATAAGCCAATGCATAAGCCTGAAAGAACATTCAGTGAGTATAAGATTCCAAGATTCCACTAGATCTATTTCTTTAACCTCAAAAGTCGGACATTTGTTTATCCTCAAACCTCTTGGTATAATCTGCAATTTTATATACTTATCAAGTGTCCAAACATCAAACTGAAGTTTATGTTCTTTTACAAGCAATTTTTCAATTTCATCAAATAAATCCCCCAAACAATATGTAGTTATATCAGTTGAAAAGACTCTGTCCATAACCAAACAGTCATTGCTCCTTTCAGTGACCGGTAACAGGGAGTAAAAGTCTGAAGTGGTACTCTCCATGTATTGTTGTTTAGAAGCTCTAAAAGGTGCAGCTTAAATTGAGACAGTGCTACCAGGAAGCACTGAAATAATAATCAAAGGAAAGAAGTTCAATAAACTGCACAAAATGGTGTAAAACTGTAAGCAAGATTCAGCGTGATATGTATCTCCTTCCTGTGATATGTGATAGTTCACTTGGTAGTGCAGTATCAAACAGCAATGTTGCAAACAAACAAACAGAGGCGGACTCTATCCCCGGTGTTACTGACACTAGCGGTGCTTAGTGGGACCTCCTAGAGCAATCTATGCCCAATTACAGCAATGTGCTGTGCCCACTCACCGCTCTCCTAGTGCCTCCAGCGTCTGGAAAAACCACCGTGATCTCCGAAATCCTTTGGCTCTCTGCTTGTTCGAATACGGCGTTCCGCCGTGGTGCCGGGAGGAGTGTCCTCTCACGTGACCTTGTCACGGCCAATCGACTTGATTGCTGTCGTAACCAGGCAACAGCATAGGTGAATCCAGCGTGTCAACAGGTGGTGCTAAATCTGCGAGCTTCTCCTCGCACTAGGGAATCCTGGTGCAAATTTAGACAACGGTAAAGAACTTGATCCCAGGCGAGGTATTTAAAAGCACAAAAAGTCTTTATTTGATTCCACTTGTGGTAAAAGCATAAGGAGGTACCAAAACACATATAAAGAATATTCACACGAAAGCATAGGCTAACATGTTTCGGCCTGATGCCGTAGTCATAGCTGGAGTAATGCAAGCGTGTGAAGCATTTAAAGGGGCATCTGTTCAATGATAGGTCAAATAGAAACCAATCATGAACCTTCATTTTAAGTGTGTGTGAATTCAGACAATTAACCCGTTAGTTGCCAAAAAGATACATAGAAAACTTTGCACATCGTTTTTGCATAATTACAAAAATGCATACTTAAATTATAGACATTTTAGCCTGAAGGACAATTACATGAGTAATGTACATGAACTTTTAAACTTAAGATCTATGTGATACTTAGTAAATATGTATCAAGTAAATAAATAAAAAAATTAAATCGAGTCAAAGGGAGCAATGCAAAGGAAGCAATACAATTGCTGATACATTTATATATGGTCAAACTGGGACAATTACGAGTCTATATAACATGGTAAAATGAACAATATTCTGCATATGGAATGGAATATCATAAGCATGGAAATAATAATAATAAATAAATTGAAAAGGCTCAATTCCGTGTAGAGCTAAAATAAAACTTTTCCTTTATTAAAATATCCAATGCATATGTTGATATCCACCCTCAATCTCTATATGCAGCGCAGTGTTCATACACACTGTTAAACCGGTATTCACAGTTAAATGAGTGGGGGTAAACTGATAAATGAATGAAATGTCAATCAATACAAAACAACTCTCTTATTTTGGTTGGTATCAATAAACAATAATAATGAAAATATAAATGATAGATACTAGAATGGAAGGACGTAAGTGTAGATTTCAGCATAATAATAATAGTCATATGTGACTGTACGTGTATACACTAGTGAAAATGAGTATAACACATTTTAGTATTTATGTTTTAAAATTTGTAGTTGTATTTGGTATTGAATATTGACTGAATGTACAATCAGCCCAAAGGTGGACACAGATATGATAAACCTGATCTATTTCCAATAATTGATTAAGTCATATTCTGAGTTGAGGCCCTTGGGCACGCGTGTTTGCAATCTAAAGATCCAAAACATTTCACGTTTCCCCAAAGCCTCATCTCTATTACCGCCTCTAGGAGGGTGTTTAACCCATTCAATGGCTTGCCATCTTAATGTGTTGTTATTTTTATTATGTATGTTTTTGAAATGTTTCACCAAGGGTGTGGTTGCTTCACCAGTCTTAATAGAGGAAAGATGATTCCTTATCCTCGTATTGACATCTGTCGTGGTGAGACCCACATATTGAAGGTTACATTGGATACAAGTCAGGACATAAATGACATAGGAGGATGTACAGTTGAGGTAAGAATCAATGCTAAACTCCTCTCCAGTCACTGTTGACTGAAATTTGTTTGAGAGGGTAGCAAATTCACATGGTCTACATCTAGACTTGCCACACCTGTACATCCCCCTATGTCTAAGCCAATACCCACTTGGGGGATCAGCTGGACTGGGAAGTTCAGAGGGAGACAAGTAGTTCCCTATGGTCTTACTCTTTCTGTAGGAACAGCGTAAGCCTTGTTCCACACATTTAGTCAATTTGTTATCAGCTACTAGAAGTGCAAAATGTTTTTTCACTATTTTGCATATACTTCTATATTCTTCGCTGTATTCAGTTACAAAAGTAACCTGGTCACTTTGAGTGGAAACACATTTTTTTGTTTTTGGACTGTTGTAACAATGTCTGTCTATCAAGTCTGTCTACTTGTGTTTGTGCTCTCTCCAATACATGCTTCGGATAACCCCTTTCTTTTAATCTCTCTTTCATTTCAGTTCTTTGCTTTATATAGGCTTTTTCCTCGGTACAATTTCTTTTGATCCGTATAAGCTGTCCCTTAGCAACAGCAAAAGGCACATGCCTGGGGTGACAACTCTTAGCATGTAAAATTGTATTTCTGGTAATGGGTTTCCTATACAGATCACTGACTATCTGTCCGTTACTTTTATGCATTAAAGTGAGATCTAAAAAATTGATACAGGTTTCATGTTTTTCAAATGTAAATTCAAGTCCCATCGAATTGTTATTCAGACCTTGTACAAACAAATCCACAGATTCGGTTTCTCCCTGCCAAATAAATAGCAGGTCATCGATATAACGTCTGTAAAAGACGATGTTATTCTTGTAAGCATTTCTATCTCCATAGATGTGGGACAGCTCCCACCAACCCATAAAAAGGTTGGCGTAAGAGGGGGCAAATTTTGCCCCCATGGCTGTCCCACATCTCTGGAGATAGAACTTGCCCTCAAATCTGAAAAAATTGTGTGTCAAGAGAAAATATGCTACCCTCAATACAAAATCCACAAATTTTGTAGAAAAGTTAGAATAACTTTTGAGAAAAAATGAGAGAGCCTGTATACCTTGGTCATGTGGAATGGACGAGTAGAGGGCTGTAACATCTACTGTGACCCAAACATTGTTAGTATCCCAATGTAATGTCTCAATTAAATTAACCAAGTCTTTGGTGCACATTGCTGTAATTGGGCATAGATTGCTCTAGGAGGTCCCACTAAGCACCGCTAGTGTCAGTAACACCGGGGATAGAGTCCGCCTCTGTTTGTTTGTTTGCAACATTGCTGTTTGATACTGCACTACCAAGTGAACTATCACATATCACAGGAAGGAGATACATATCACGCTGAATCTTGCTTACAGTTTTACACCATTTTGTGCAGTTTATTGAACTTCTTTCCTTTGATTATTATTTCAGTGCTTCCTGGTAGCACTGTCTCAATTTAAGCTGCACCTTTTAGAGCTTCAAAACAACAATACATGGAGAGTACCACTTCAGACTTTTACTCCCTGTTACCGGTCACTGAAAGGAGCAATGACTGTTTGGTTATGGACAGAGTCTTTTCAACTGATATAACTACATATTGTTTGGGGGATTTATTTGATGAAATTGAAAAATTGCTTGTAAAAGAACATAAACTTCAGTTTGATGTTTGGACACTTGATAAGTATATAAAATTGCAGATTATACCAAGAGGTTTGAGGATAAACAAATTTTCCGACTTTTGAGGTTAAAGAAATAGATCTAGTGGAATCTTGGAATCTTATACTCACTGAATGTTCTTTCAGGCTTATGCATTGGCTTATTTCTTACAAAACACAACAGCTTGATACTATTAGAAATAAGATTGGTACACTACAACTTGAGCTTAATAATAGGAGGGATGACATTGATTTTTCCAAATTTGATGGGATATTAAGAAATACTCTCTTAGAGTCTAAGAATCTTGTATTAAATTTGAAACATACGAAATATCTTAGAGATTCTGCAGACTATGAAAATAAAATAGTCTATAATTGGCATCACCAACAGAGTAACCAAAATAGGAGATTTAATCGAAGGGGGAGATCCAGGAGTAGGAGTAGAGGTAGGGGTGGCAGACAAGGGGCCTCCAATAAGGAGACAACACTTTCTGGTACTTCAGATAGTGAAGGGGAATCAGGTGAAGATATTGGTGCGTATAGCAGTGAGGATATACCTGTAACAACAAAAGGTATACTCAAAAACAAGATCTCTGAAAAACAGGTTACGATTCAGTTTCCCATGCAAGATCAGTACACCAATAGTCAAACAGTGAGACCGAAAGAGCAAACTACCAAGAAAGCATCCCCACATACAAACTCAGGGTCCAAATATATCAGTCACACCACTACTACACAAATTGTACCTACCACTACTAACACTAGTGTAGATCGACAAGTTTTTGAACAGGTTTTTTACAAACCAACAGAGAAAACAGGAATAGGCCAAGAGAAGCAAGAGAGATACCCACGGAGGGGGAACAGGAACACAAAATACAAGTAAACAATGTTATTAATCTCTCTGCTTACTGTCTATCAGAAACACAATTAAGGGTATTAAGTTATGGTTTAAACTTTGCGCCCTATAGGGATTGGAATAAACTGGCACTACACTGGTTTAAAGTAAGAAAAAGAATCATTAGATTCCGGTGCTACCCCTTAGAAACCATAAGTTAACAAAGAAAGAAATAAAGAAAGATAGGGGTTTGTATAGCACTCATACTTACTTATAAGGGTATGAAGTTAGTTTAAAAAACTTTACTTTAATTATTTGTTTAAAAGATATGGGGTAACAACCCCTAACGTTACACACAAACCACTACCTAATATCAAAGAAACTAAACTAAACTAAAAACAAGCCAACAGTCACTTCTCTGTTTCCTGGCCGATAACAGGAAACGTCGGCATCAGGTGGCTGAAGTGACTGACCGGCAATATTCAAAATATTTAGAGCAAACGCGTTTCGGCTATGACCTAGCCTTTCTCAATGCTATATTTTGCTGACAGTTAGTAAACCCGAGGCTACCGGGTGCGTGGACTTTTAAACCCATTCTCAAACCGAGAATTAGCCAATTGGGTTAGTTTCTGGGAAGACGCCTTCTTAGTATCCATTGGTTACACTGGGTGGAAGACGCCTACTCACCGGATTGGACTATATGGCTGAGAAGTGTATTGGGTATGTCGCGCATGCGTGTTCATCCACTAATAGCATATATAGAAAATCACTTGTATAACAGCTGCAATATTGCAAAATTATATATATCTATATTGATTGAAAAGGTAAGTATCGTATTCAAACGTGAACCATTCAAAACACAAACTTAGTCGATATTATACTCAATCGATTCCAGTATAGCGATTGTTATATACCAAAGCTTAAAAATGTTATATCGTTGTGAAATTTTACGGCGCTATTTGCAGCTGCAATACTCTTTGTAGCCATATGTTAAACCAAAAAGTGCTAAACACTGTACATTGAAAGCTTTACTCTGATGATAAAGGATTTTCACATAAGTATCAAGCACAACTTAGGTATGTTAGGTTACGTACTTAATTATTATAATTCCCCAAAAATAATATTTCTTGGGATTTATATGGGTTTGATTCAATATATAACCTCCATGTATAGCGATACTAATTAATGTGAAAGGTGAGTCTTAAGCTTAATCCTCACTAGTAGTGTATGTACCTTATATATCACCTAATATCTGCTTAGAAGTGTACAGGTGGCACAGTGGTATTACATCTCAGGCTACAATATAAGTTATTCAATTCCACTATTAATGACATTAATATGAAGCTTGGGAAATCAATGGCTTAGAATCCTACGGTAAATATCTTTTTTAATAATTATTAATTATTAAAATTAATGTTTTAATAGAAAAAGTTTACTTAGATATATATTTTCTTTCTGGGTCCCAATCTATACACATATGGTATTGACCAGAAATCCTAAATCATAAGGATCCTGGTCAGGCATATATTATATGTAGACCGGGACCAGCAAGCAGTGCTATAACGTTCCATACAAGAAGTGATCTCTTTCTGCTATATATCACATCAGATATATACCCAGTAATTGTTATATTCATTCATACCATGAGGCATGACGGTATTTAAATTGAAAACCCATTTAGTTTCCAACTGTAACAATTTATCCTCAGTGTTACCTCCTCTTATTCCTGGCCTCAATTTCTCCAGACCCCAACATTTTAGGGCACTAGGTTTCCCATTATGACATTTTAGGAAATGCCTAGCGACACTGGTGATTTGTTTGGATTTGTCTACATCTCTTTGAGCTGTTCTAATATTACTAAGGTGTTCAGTTATACGTGTACACATACTCCTTGTTGTCATTCCTATGTAATATAGATTACAGCTACAAGATATACAGTAGATAACATTTGTACTCTGACAATTTATGTGTTGTTTGATATTCCACATTTTTCCAAATCTATCAACTATTTTTTGTTTTTTGAGCATGTGTTGGCATACTGAACAGTGTCCACATGCTATGGAGCCCTCATATATAGGTAATTTCTTGGCATTTCTATCATAATGGCTCGTAACCAATGTATCCTTGATATTTCTAGCACGTCTGTATGTCACTAGTGGCTTCTCTGTTATTAAGGGTTTCAATAGATCATCCCTAGTTAGGACATGCCAATGTTTATTCAGGATCTGGATGATTTGATCACTTTGTGCGGAATAAGTGGTAATACATCTTAAGGGGGTATTTTTCTCCTTAATTTTAGGGGTGAGTAATTGAGCTCTATCTTTCAGTAATGCTCTGTTGTATGCTCTGGCAAGCAATTTTTTTGAATAGCCTCTTTCCAGTAACCTTTGTCTTAGTTCTCTAGCAGCTATTTTAAAATTCTCAATGGTGCTACAATTTCTCCTTAAGCGTATATATTCGCCCATAGGTAGTCCTCTAATAGTAGCAGGGTGATGATGACTGCTTGCATGCAAAATATTATTAGTGGACGTGGGTTTCCTATATGCTTCTGTCACAATTGAATTGTCAGTCTTTTCAATTGTGAGATCCAAAAACTCTACTTTAGATTTTTGTATATTAGATGTAAGATATAGTCCAAACGGGTTTTCATTTAATGTTGTAATGAGATCATGTAGGAGATTCTCAGGACCATTCCATATAAATAGAATGTCATCTATATATCTGGACCAGTGGGAGATATATTTGGTGAGATGTTTCAGATTGTCATTGAATACCACAGTTTCCTCCCACCAGCCCAGATATATATTAGCGTAGGTTGGGGCACACGCAGTGCCCATCGCTGTCCCACAGGTTTGTAAATAGAACTTATCATCGAATACGAAGAAATTATGAGTTAGAATAAATTCTATCATATTCAATAAAAATTGTTTAACCTCCTCACTCATGCTGGTATTTTGGTTAAGAAAGTGTGACACCGCTCTACATCCCCAATGTGTTTTTATACTCGTGTAGAGCGATTCCACGTCACAAGTTACCAGTACTGAATTGCTGTCAATATTGATCTCATTAAGTTTGTTTAACAAATGCATCGTATCTTTGGTGTGCGATGGAAGTGATTCAACAATATATCTTAATCTTGCGTCTATGTATTTGCTGGCTTTTTCAGTAAGGGAGCCTATTCCAGACACTATTGGTCTGCCTGGTGGTTTACGTGCATCCTTATGTATTTTGGGCAGCAAATACAAAGTAGCTGTTTTTGGTTCTTTTACTTCTAGAAATTTGAATTCCTTCTGATCTATAACACCATTGTCAAAAGCTGAACGAATCAATTTATTATAACTGTTGAGAAACATCTCTGTAGGGTTACATAGAAGTGGCTTATAGTTAGATGAATTGTTAAGCTGACGTAATGCTTCCTCCCTATACATAGTGTCAGGCCAAACAACGATGTTGCCGCCTTTGTCACTGCTTTTTATTTGTAAACCTTTCATATTTTTCAATGTACAGTGTTTAGCACTTTTTGGTTTAACATATGGCTACAAAGAGTATTGCAGCTGCAAATAGCGCCGTAAAATTTCACAACGATATAACATTTTTAAGCTTTGGTATATAACAATCGCTATACTGGAATCGATTGAGTATAATATCGACTAAGTTTGTGTTTTGAATGGTTCACGTTTGAATACGATACTTACCTTTTCAATCAATATAGATATATATAATTTTGCAATATTGCAGCTGTTATACAAGTGATTTTCTATATATGCTATTAGTGGATGAACACGCATGCGCGACATACCCAATACACTTCTCAGCCATATAGTCCAATCCGGTGAGTAGGCGTCTTCCACCCAGTGTAACCATTGGATACTAAGAAGGCGTCTTCCCAGAAACTAACCCAATTGGCTAATTCTCGGTTTGAAAGTCAAAATATAGCATTGAGAAAGGCTAGGTCATAGCCGAAACGCGTTTAATCTAAATATTTTGAATATTGCCGGTCAGTCACTTCAGCCACCTGATGCCGACGTTTCCTGTTATCGGCCAGGAAACAGAGAAGTGACTGTTGGCTTGTTTTTAGTTTAGTTTAGTTTCTTTGATATTAGGTAGTGGTTCATGTGTAACGTTAGGGGTTGTTACCCCATATCTTTTAAACAAATAATTAAAGTAAAGTTTTTTAAACTAACTTCATACCCTTATAAGTAAGTATGAGTGCTATACAAACCCCTATCTTTCTTTATTTCTTTCTTTGTTAACTTAAACTTTGCGCCAACATGCAATTTTAATTTGTTTCACACCATGTTGGATATCAACAAATTGATACGTAACTTAACCCTTAAAAAACATTTTAGTGATATTGAGCAGGGTTCTATAGGAATGACACAAAATGGGGTTACTTCTGGCATGACTCCGCATTCAGTTTTGAATTTAAATTTTGAAGAGACATGTGATGTGATTGCCTTGGAGAACTTGGGGAGACAGGGAGATATTGTCGATGATAGAGATATAGTCAATAGCTTTAATGGCTTCAAGAATCCTTCTGAATTCTACCCAATTCAGAGTAGGGGGTCTATTCTTGAAACCTTCTACCATAGAGTGGAAGCAGATTTAACTAGACTTTCTGAAACTATTCGATCAGGGAGTGTGGTTCAATCTAAGAGACATAATCTCAGTAAAACCGAGAAACAAGCATTGTTAGAATTACGTGAAAACCAAGATATAGTTATTCGCTCAGCGGATAAGGGGGGGTCAGTAGTTGTTATGAGTAGAGACAAGTACATTGAAGAAGCCTATAGACAACTTCATAATACTAACAACTATGAACCCCTCACTCGAGATCCCACCAATTTATACCAAAGGGAATTAATGTCACTTTTGGATGATGGGTTGGAAGATGGGCACCTTGATCTATCTACCTTTGACTATCTTTTGGTCCATAACCCTGTGGTGCCCATCTTCCACCACCTTCCAAAGGTGCACAAAACACTTACCAATGTAACAGGTCGCCCGATAGTGAGTGGGATAGGTTCCATGTTGGAACACCTATCCCAATGGCTTGATGCCATACTTAACCCCTTTGTCACGTCCTTACAAAGTTACTTAAAAGACAACAAAGACTTGGTTAATTTAATTGAGACATTACATTGGGATACTAACAATGGTTGGGTCACAGTAGATGTTACAGCCCTCTACTCGTCCATTCCACATGACCAAGGTATACAGGCTCTCTCATTTTTTCTCAAAAGTTATTCTAACTTTTCTACAAAATTTGTGGATTTTGTATTGAGGGTAGCATATTTTCTCTTGACACACAATTTTTTCAGATTCGAGGGCAAGTTCTATCTCCAGAGATGTGGGACAGCCATGGGGGCAAAATTTGCCCCCTCTTACGCCAACCTTTTTATGGGTTGGTGGGAGCTGTCCCACATCTATGGAGATAGAAATGCTTACAAGAATAACATCGTCTTTTACAGACGTTATATCGATGACCTGCTATTTATTTGGCAGGGAGAAACCGAATCTGTGGATTTGTTTGTACAAGGTCTGAATAACAATTCGATGGGACTTGAATTTACATTTGAAAAACATGAAACCTGTATCAATTTTTTAGATCTCACTTTAATGCATAAAAGTAACGGACAGATAGTCAGTGATCTGTATAGGAAACCCATTACCAGAAATACAATTTTACATGCTAAGAGTTGTCACCCCAGGCATGTGCCTTTTGCTGTTGCTAAGGGACAGCTTATACGGATCAAAAGAAATTGTACCGAGGAAAAAGCCTATATAAAGCAAAGAACTGAAATGAAAGAGAGATTAAAACAAAGGGGTTATCCGAAGCATGTATTGGAGAGAGCACAAACACAAGTAGACAGACTTGATAGACAGACATTGTTACAACAGTCCAAAAACAAAAAATGTGTTTCCACTCAAAGTGACCAGGTTACTTTTGTAACTGAATACAGTGAAGAATATAGAAGTATATGCAAAATAGTGAAAAAACATTTTGCACTTCTAGTAGCTGATAACAAATTGACTAAATGTGTGGAACAAGGCTTACGCTGTTCCTACAGAAAGAGTAAGACCATAGGGAACTACTTGTCTCCCTCTGAACTTCCCAGTCCAGCTGATCCCCCAAGTGGGTCTTGGCTTAGACATAGGGGGATGTACAGGTGTGGCAAGTCTAGATGTAGACCGTGTGAATTTGCTACCCTCTCAAACAAATTTCAGTCAACAGTGACTGGAGAGGAGTTTAGCATTGATTATTGCCTCAACTGTACATCCTCCTATGTCATTTATGTCCTGACTTGTATCCAATGTAACCTTCAATATGTGGGTCTCACCACGACAGATGTCAATACGAGGATAAGGAATCATCTTTCCTCTATTAAGACTGGTGAAGCAACCACACCCTTGGTGAAACATTTCAAAAACATACATAATAAAAATAACAACACATTAAGATGGCAAGCCATTGAATGGGTTAAACACCCTCCTAGAGGCGGTAATAGAGATGAGGCTTTGGGGAAACGCGAAATGTTTTGGATCTTTAGATTGCAAACACGCGTGCCCAAGGGCCTCAACTCAGAATATGACTTAATCAATTATTGGAAATAGATCAGGTTTATCATATCTGTGTCCACCTTTGGGCTGATTGTACATTCAGTCAATATTCAATACCAAATACAACTACAAATTTTAAAACATAAATACTAAAATGTGTTATACTCATTTTCACTAGTGTATACACGTACAGTCACATATGACTATTATTATTATGCTGAAATCTACACTTACGTCCTTCCATTCTAGTATCTATCATTTATATTTTCATTATTATTGTTTATTGATACCAACCAAAATAAGAGAGTTGTTTTGTATTGATTGACATTTCATTCATTTATCAGTTTACCCCCACTCATTTAACTGTGAATACCGGTTTAACAGTGTGTATGAACACTGCGCTGCATATAGAGATTGAGGGTGGATATCAACATATGCATTGGATATTTTAATAAAGGAAAAGTTTTATTTTAGCTCTACACGGAATTGAGCCTTTTCAATTTATTTATTATTATTATTTCCCTGCTTATGATATTCCATTCCATATGCAGAATATTGTTCATTTTACCATGTTATATAGACTCGTAATTGTCCCAGTTTGACCATATATAAATGTATCAGCAATTGTATTGCTTCCTTTGCATTGCTCCCTTTGACTCGATTTATTTTTTTATTTATTTACTTGATACATATTTACTAAGTATCACATAGATCTTAAGTTTAAAAGTTCATGTACATTACTCATGTAATTGTCCTTCAGGCTAAAATGTCTATAATTTAAGTATGCATTTTTGTAATTATGCAAAAACGATGTGCAAAGTTTTCTATGTATCTTTTTGGCAACTAACGGGTTAATTGTCTGAATTCACACACACTTAAAATGAAGGTTCATGATTGGTTTCTATTTGACCTATCATTGAACAGATGCCCCTTTAAATGCTTCACACGCTTGCATTACTCCAGCTACGACTACGGCATCAGGCCGAAACATGTTAGCCTATGCTTTCGTGTGAATATTCTTTTTATGTGTTTTGGTACCTCCTTATGCTTTTACCACAAGTGGAATCAAATAAAGACTTTTTGTGCTTTTAAATACCTCGCCTGGGATCAAGTTCTTTACCGTTGTCTAAATTTGCACCAGGATTCCCTAGTGCGAGGAGAAGCTCGCAGATTTAGCACCACCTGTTGACACGCTGGATTCACCTATGCTGTTGCCTGGTTACGACAGCAATCAAGTCGATTGGCCGTGACAAGGTCACGTGAGAGGACACTCCTCCCGGCACCACGGCGGAACGCCGTATTCGAACAAGCAGAGAGCCAAAGGATTTCGGAGATCACGGTGGTTTTTCCAGACGCTGGAGGCACTAGGAGAGCGGTGAGTGGGCACAGCACATTGCTGTAATTGGGCATAGATTGCTCTAGGAGGTCCCACTAAGCACCGCTAGTGTCAGTAACACCGGGGATAGAGTCCGCCTCTGTTTGTTTGTTTGCAACATTGCTGTTTGATACTGCACTACCAAGTGAACTATCACATATCACAGGAAGGAGATACATATCACGCTGAATCTTGCTTACAGTTTTACACCATTTTGTGCAGTTTATTGAACTTCTTTCCTTTGATATATATATATATATATATATATATATATATATATATATATATATATATATATATATATATACACACACACACACAGAGTAGTGTTAACTTCTTATTTCAGCCACATATAAATCCCTTTCAACCTATTGTTAGCTCTATATCAATATGTGTGTGTTAACCCCTTGTGAGCCATATGTAGTGTTGACCTTTTGTTGGCCAACTATATAGTAATAAACCCTTGTCAGACAGATTGGAAGCAATTACTTATATACAGAAACCCTTGTAACCTGCTGCTTTATTTTGATTGCAATTATGAGCCTAGTCAACAACTCCTTTTACATCATTTGGTGATCTCTTTGCTCTAGTAGTAGAGGCATGGTACATTCATGTGCCCACTCACTAACACTAATAATTGATTTGTCCCCATCAACTGGGGGAAGCAGGGCTTACAAAAACTCCACCCAGTAGCATTTCACCTTGTAAATACACAGAGGAGGTGGAAATAACCTGTCTTCAGAATTCTGTTTTAGAAGAATGTGATGCAAACATATCAAACTGTCTCGCATTCATAAACTATTAAAGGAACATAAAAAAAAAACGCACAATAAAAATATATTACTTTTTGAGGATGATATTGTTTCTTGAGTATTCAAACACATACCTGCAGGAGGCGGGAAATAGTTAACTCCCGCAAAACCAAAGTCTCCTCGGTGCCGGTGCCCACAGCCGCAGAGATTACCAGGAGAACAATAAGTAGAGACTCTGACAGCTGTTCATTCTGTCGATCCAAACGCTAAGGCCTCATTTCACGATTTGTCTCAGGGAGGCTAGGGAGCAACAGGAAAGAATCCAGTGACAGCTTCAACTGCTATCCTCCTGTGCTGAGACGCATTGTCGCACTGCTGTGTCACATCACGGATCGGTCGCCTTTATCTCTCTTTCTTGGCGGCCACCGCTTCAGTGCTGCACCTAATGAAGCCCTATATGGACAAACACCTTTGAATATGGGCTTCATTAGGTGCAGCACTGAAGTGGTGGCCGCCAAGAAAGTAAGAAACACGCGACCGCTCACGATGTGACACAGCAGTGATGTGTCTCCATACAGGATGCTTCTGCCAGCCAGGAGCCTTGGTTAACCTTATTATTGCTGCACGCACGTGGGAGCCTGAGGGGTAGGGACGGCCGGGTGGCTAGTATTTCTGGAAGGTAAAGGTTCTATTCTTGTTGTGCGGTGGTGCCTGTGCAGGTCGGCCGTGGGGCTAAGATAACTGGCCCCGGCCCACCGGGCATTTACCTGGTATGGGGGATTATAGGGAAGACATAACGTAGGTATAGGCAGACTGTGGTAGTTAGCTGGGATAGCTGTAGTCGGTATAAGCTGTGCATTCCAGGGGGATTATAGCAAAATATGTGGCGATGTCAAAGATGTTTTAATGACGTAGCACTCCCCATTATATCCTATGGGAAACACATCACCACTTTCCGGCACTTTGCTGGTCTTCCCCTTTTTTTTACAATATATCAACAGACGGACTGCGAGGCTGATGAGGCTAGAAAGGCAGTATCTCGTTGGTCTTTCGATGCTTTTATAGAGATAGCATTCACTGGGCACCTCACACAACTATATATATTAAAGGAATATTAAATGCACTTGAATTGCATAATCAACAAGTGCAAAATAAATAGACAATGCAATGTCTTACTCTGAATTTTAAATGAACAATAACATTTTCTATAACAAATTTCAACATTTCTTTTCTTTAAATTTGCTTTCCCCCTCTATTATGTGACAGCCGCTCAGTAGAAGCGCGTGCCTCAGAAAGTGTGCATATAAAAATGTACACATCTGGATAATGGAAGTAAAATTGGAAAGTGTATTAAAACTGTATGTGCTCTCTCAATTATGAAAGTTTAATTTTGACTTTAGTCTTCTTCTAATGAAAGGAATTCCGGAAATGTTAGAAAAGATGGGTAAATCAATATTCAATGACTTTCTCAAATGCCCCTTGGCAACCTCAGGAGAGTCTATGGATTTAGGACACTGATAACAGTGATTAACCTCTTCCTACCTTATGCATACAAAGCATGTGTGTCAGACCATACCTGTCAGGAGAATATACCTTTAAATGTATACCTATAAAACCACTCCTCCCTGTAACACCTATGCTTAGTATTTTGTTAAGTTGAAATGGATTAACTTGCTCCTCTCTAAGCTCTCTTATTATACCTCTTGCAAGTTTTGCTTAAAGCAATTTGTTACACTTTTTCTACACCGGAATTCGTATATTGGCCTCTAGTTATCAACGTGTCTACTTTACCTGCCTTCGCCGGCCCAATACGCCCGCCTAAGCTCGCCTACCATCGCCGCCGCGGATCTGAAAAATTTCGCCAAAGTTTTCAATAAATCTGTCAAAAAGCCGCGTACCAAGTGCGGGGCGATGAGCAGCGGACTGTGATAGTTATCACTCATCCGATCTCGCTGCTCTTCGGCTTTTTGACAGCTTTATTGCTAGCCTGTAACTAAGCACTCACACAATACTATACTGTTCTACCCCCTATACCGCCGCCCCCGGAGCCCCCCGCAACTAAATAAAGTTATTAACCCCTAAACCGCAGCTCCTAGACCCCGCCACAACTCTTATAAATGTATTAACCCCTAAACCGCCGCTCCCGGACACCGCCGCCACCTACATTATACCTAGTAACCCCTATCCTGCCCCCCCTATACCGTCGCCACCTATAATAAAGTTATTAACCCCTATCCTGCGGATCCCGGACCTCGCCGCAACTAAATAAATAGATTAAACCCTAAACCGCCGCTCCAGGACTCCGCCGCAACCTATATTAAACTTATTAACCCCTAATCTGCCCCCCTACACCGTCGCCACCTATAATAAATTTATTAACCCCTATCCTACCCCCCCCCACACCGCCGCCACTGTAATAAAATTATTAAAACCTAAACCTAAGTCTAACACTAAGCCTAACACCCCCTAACTTAAATATTAATTAAATAAATCTAAATAATATTTCTCTTATTAACTAAATTAATCCTATTTAAAACTAAATACTTACCTTTAAAATAAACCCTAATATAGCTACAATATAAATAATAATTATATTGTAGCTATCTTAGGATTTATTTTTATTTTACAGGCAACTTTCAATTTATTTTAACTAGGTACAATAGCTATTAAATAGTTAATAACTATTTAATAGCTACCTATTTAAAATAAAGAGAAATTTACCTGTAAAATAAAAACTAACCTAAGTTACAATTACACCTAACACTGCACTATACTTTAATACATTATTCCTATTTAAACTAAATACTTACCTGTAAAATAAACCCTAAGATAGCTACAATGTAATTAATAATTACATTGTAGCTATTTTAGGATTTATATTTATTTTACAGGTAACTTTGTATTTATTTTAGCTAGTTAGAATAGTTATTAACTATTTAATAACTACCTAGCTAAAAGAAATACAAAATTACCTGTAAAATAAATCCTAACCTAAGTTACAATTAAACCTAACACTACACTATCATTAAATTAATTAAATAAATTAGCTACAAATAACTACAATTAAATTCAATTAAATAAACTAACTAAAGTACAAAAAATAAAAAAAGCTAAGTTACAAAAAATAAAAAATATAAGTTACAAACATTTCAAAAATATTACAACAATTTTAAGCTACATACACCTAATCTAAGCCCCCTAATAAAATAACAAAGCCCCCCCCCAAAAAAATTCCCTACCCTATTCTACATTAAAAAGTTACCAGCTCTATTACCTTACCAGCCCTTAAAAGGGCCTTTTGCGGGGCATGCCCCAAAGAGAACAGCTCTTTTGCCTGTAAAATAAAAGTACAACCCCCCCCAACATTAAAACCCACCACCCACATACCCCTACTCTAACACAAACACCCTTAAATAAACCTAACACTATATCATTCAGTTGTCTCCAGACACCTATACAGATATTAGACCTGCTGGTCACCCATTCAGCCAGAGCATTCTTATGTTGGCTATTCCATAAATTCACACTATTCCACCTGATTACACTTCCACTTAGTGTAATTCAAAACAATAGTGTAAGAAAACCAATATTCTAAAAGCCTCACTCTGAAGCTAACATAATTAAGCTTGTACCTTATCCTAAAAGATAACTTTGACATTGCTGTGATTGTGATAAGCCATTACAATGTATTAACCTCCATACACAAAGATAACCGTGATTAACTTATTCATGCCATAAACAATAGAAGTAGTATTTTACTGCTTCGTATCTGACAGAGAGAAATATTGATTGTGGAAGTTATTTTGATATATTTCCATTTCAATTTAAATATTCATGTATATTTTTTGGCCTGATCAACAGATCAGAGAGAGAGAGAGAGAGAGGCTGAAACAACGAATGATTGAGAAAGATTAAAAATCAACCAAGCTGGTACATTCCCCCCACAAGTGGATTTACTTATACAAGCTAGGGCAAAAGGCATTTTAATTGGTAATACAAACCACTTATTTAAAGGGATATGATACCCAAATGTTGAAGCACTTGAAACTGATGCAGCATAGCTATAAAAAGCTGACTGGAAAATATCACCTGAACATCTCTATGTAAAAAAGTAAGATATTTTACCTCAGATTTCCTAAGTCTTTACACCCCACTTTAAAAAGACTTTAAGCAGCCAGTCAGGATGCTTGTCCCAGGATTTGCATCTTTCATGTGCAAGAACAGTCATGTTATTTTCCTATTCAGTTTAAGTAAGTTCTATGAAATCTCATGAGATTTAAATTAATTTTCATGAGATCACAGCCAAGGCAAAGCATTACCTCAGTACTGTTGATGCTGATTGGCTATTGTTTTTTGTTTTTCAACTTGCAGCGCCAGCTGGACAGAAGCTGAAGTATAACTGTTTACACAGCACTTACTCTGGTGAGCTTAAGAAATTGTGAGGTAAAATATCCTCTTTTTCTACATAGAGATGTTCAGGTGATATTTTCTTGTCGACTTTTTACAGTTATGCTGCATCACTTTAAAATTATTTAGCATATAAATATTATGTCCCTTTAAAAACAGGGAATGCAAACTGAGAATTTAAAGTGCTAAGCATAGAATCCTAAGCTTTGGTACTCAGCAAATTATATTCCTCTGTTTCAAAAGATCAAAACAGATTTACAATTGTGGGCTTCATTTCCGTTAGCTATTACTGCGAGGGTAAATTTAATCAAAACTATTATTTTTCCCCGTCTCCTTTACCCGCTTCAAAACTTCAAAATTTACCCTTAATTATACCCAATAAGGATATTAGGAAATTATATGGATATATTTCTAAATTTCTATGGAAAGATATAAAACCCTGCATTGCGCTGACAAGATTAATGCAGAAGTCTTCTACAGGGGGCTTATCGCTTCCAGATATTAAGCTATATAATATAGCTACATTGATAAAGAATCTCACATGAAGCTTATTAACAATTTTTATTTGTATCCATTGAAAATTGCGAAATTTTACCCTACAAGATCAAGCAGGTGTCTTAGATGTTCTTACGCCAGAGCCGACTTATTACATATGTTTTGGTTTTGCCCCAGAATCAACCAACTTTGGTCAAAAATTAGTTATTGGGTCAATTTGCATCTTAAAATCGCTGTCTCTTTAAATTTGCGAGATATCATATTTTTAATTCCATCGCTAAATATCGGAGACAACCATTGGATATATATTGTAAATACTATCATTCTGGCAGTTAGACATCTTATATTAAAATATTGGATATCGAGTAGAGTGCCGGGGTTTATGGAGGCTATGAAAGTCATACAAGAACAGATAGTTTTTGAATCTTATCATATGCAGGATGCATCAGATAGGAAGATTAAGAGTTTCCTTTCAGGATGGTGCCCGTTCATTAAGTCATACTCTTTCCCCATACAAAAACAGATCCTTTCCCCGTTTTTGTCATCTAGTAGTTTTGCAGAATTAGTGTTAGTAGGGTTATTTCCCACTACCTGGATTGACAATGGAGAGGTTAATATAGTTTAAACCAGGACCCCCCCCCCCCATCCACTTCTCTTTTTTTTTTCTTCTCTGATTATTCTCTTTTTTTTCTCTTCTTCTGCATCACGCAGATTTGTGTGAGTTGGTAAATTCAGGGGAAAAAAAACACAGAAAAGATGAATTTTAGGTTATTTGCTTAATTAGTTTTATGCCAACTATGGTTGAAAAATTGCTGTTTATGTTATGTCATATTTGTTGGATAAGGACTATGAGTTGTTATAATATTTGGTGTTTATTAAATAAATATTTAAAAAAAAAAAAAGAATTTAATTAGATTTTTTGTTGTTGTTTAAGCAGAAACAATTTTCTATTTTGCAAACAAACGGCTAGATTACAAGTTTTGCATTATGGTGCGGTACGGCTATACCGCTGAAAAATTTGCCATAGCGCATGGAATGGCAGGTAACGCATATTACAATTCTTGGCGGTATAGCTATACCGCAAGCATTTTAGCCTGTAACGCGACATCCATTCTGCAGTCAGAAAATTATGTTTGAGTGTGGGATTTTCCAAAACGCCATATTACGGGTTGTGCGGTCCGGCTAAAATGCTTACGTTACAGCCTATACCAACATGATCTATTCCGCGATCTGAGACCAGTAGTTATGGATTATGCGAAACAAATTTTTTTCACAAAATTCATAACTAAAATGTTACAAAGTACACTAAAACCCATAAACTACCTATTAACCCCTAAACCGCCACAATCCTGCATCGCAAATACTTTATTAAACTTATAAACCCCTAATCTGCCGCCCACCCACATAGTGACTATTAAATAAACCTATTAACCCCTAATCCGCCACCCACCCACATCGTTAACACGATATAAACCTATTAACCCCTTAACCGCCGGCCCCCCACATCGCAAACACTAAAATAAACCTATTAACCCCTAAACCGCCGGCCCCCCACATCGCAACTAATAAACTAAACCTATTAACCCCTAAAGCTGCCAACCCCCACATCGCAACTAATAAACTAAACCTATTAACCCCTAAACCGCCTACCCCACATCGCAAAACACTAAATTAATCTATTAACCCTTAAACCTAACACCCCCTAACTTTAAATTAAAAGTACAATATAACTATTACTTTCATGTAATTAGCAAGAGTCCATGAGCTAGTGACGTATGGGATATACATTCCTACCAGGAGGGGCAAAGTTTCCCAAACCTCAAAATGCCTATAAATACACCACTCACCACACCCACAATTCAGTTTTACAAACTTTGCCTCCCGTGGAGGTGGTGAAGTAAGTTTGTGCTAGATTCTACGTTGATATGCGCTTCGCAGCAGGCTGTAGCCCGGTTTTCCTCTCAGTGTGCAGTGAATGTCAGAGGGATGTGAAGAGAGTATTGCCTATTTGAATTCAATGGTCTCCTTCTACGGGATCTATTTCATAGGTTCTCTGTTATCGGTTGTAGAGATTCATCTCTTACCTCCCTTTTCAGATCGACGATGTACTCTTATATACCATTACCTCTACTGATTCTCGTTTAAGTACTGGTTTGGCTATCTACTATATGTAGATGAGTGTCCTGGGGTAAGTAAGTCTTATTTTTTGTGACACTCTAAGCTATGGTTGGGCACTTTATATATAAAGTTCTAAATATATGTCTTTAAACTTATATTTGCCATGATTCAGGATGATCAATATTCCTTATTTCAGACAGTCAGTTTCATTATTTGGGATTATGCATATGAATAATCAATTTTTTCTTACCTTAAAAATTGTTTCAATTGACTTTTTTCCCTGTGGGCTGTTAGGCTCGCGGGGGCTGAAAATACTTCAATTTATTGCGTAATTTTTGGCGTGGACTTTTTTGGCGTAAAAATGTTCTTGTCATTTCCGGCGTCATACTTGACGCCGGAAGTTGTTCGTGATTGCGTAATTTTTTTGACGTTTTTTGCGCCAAAAATGTCGGCGTCACCGTATATGGCGTCATTCTTAGCGCCAAAAAATTTTGGGCGCCAATAATATGGGCGTCTTTTTTGGCGCCAAAAAATTTGGGCGTCATTCTTGTCTCCACCTTTTTTTTTTTTTTTTTTTTACATTATTTCAGTCTAATTTTTTCTTTGCTTCTGGTTGCTAGAGGCTAGTTCATTGGCATTTTTTCCCTTTCCTGAAACTGTCATTTAAGGAATTTGATAAATTTTGCTTTATAAGTTGTTTTTTCTTTTACATATTGCAAGATGTCTCAAATTGACCCTGGATCAGAATCTACTTCTGGAAAGACGCTGCCTGATGCTGGTTCTACCAAAGTTAAGTGCATTTGTTGTAAACTTGTGGTAACTGTTCCTCCGGCTGTAGTTTGTGATGAATGTCATGATAAACTTGCTAATGCAGATAGTATTTCCATTAGTAATATTCCATTACCTGTTGCTGTTCCCTCAACATCTAATACTCAGGATGTTCCTGTTAATATAAAAGAATTTGTTTCTAAATCTATTAGGAAGGCTATGGCCTTGATTTAGAGTTCGGCGGTAAAAGGGCTGTTAACGCTCAGCGGGTTTTTTTCTGGCCGCACCATAAATTTAACTCTGGTATCGAGAGTTCAAACAAATGCTGCGTTAGGCTCCAAAAAAGGAGCGTAGAGCATTTTTACCGCAAATGCAACTCTCGATACCAGAGTTGCTTACGGACGCGGCCGGCATCAAAAACGTGCTCGTGCACGATTCTCCCATAGGAAACAATGGGGCTGTTTGAGCTGAAAAAAAACCTAACACCTGCAAAAAAGCAGCGTTCAGCTCCTAACGCAGCCCCATTGTTTCCTATGGGGAAACACCTCCTAAGTCTGCACCTAACACCCTAACATGTACCCCGAGTCTAAACACCCCTAACCTTACACTTATTAACCCCTAATCTGCCGCCCCCGCTATCGCTGACCCCTGCATTACACTTTTAACCCCTAATCTGCCGCTCCGTAAACCGCCGCCACCTACGTTATCCCTATGTACCCCTAATCTGCTGCCCTAACATCGCCGACCCCTATGTTATATTTATTAACCCCTAATCTGCCCCCCACAACGTCGCCGACACCTACCTACACTTATTAACCCCTAATCTGCCGAGCGGACCTGAGCGCTACTATAATAAAGTTATTAACCCCTAATCCGCCTCACTAACCCTATCATAAATAGTATTAACCCCTAATCTGCCCTCCCTAACATCGCCGACACCTACCTTCAATTATTAACCCCTAATCTGCCGACCGGAGCTCACCGCTATTCTAATAAATGTATTAACCCCTAAAGCTAAGTCTAACCCTAACACTAACACCCCCCTAAGTTAAATATAATTTTTATCTAACGAAATAAATTAACTCTTATTAAATAAATAATTCCTATTTAAAGCTAAATACTTACCTGTAAAATAAATCCTAATATAGCTACAATATAAATTATAATTATATTATACCTATTTTAGGATTAATATTTATTTTACAGGCAACTTTGTAATTATTTTAACCAGGTACAATAGCTATTAAATAGTTAAGAACTATTTAATAGTTACCTAGTTAAAATAATTACAAATTTACCTGTAAAATAAATCCTAACCTAAGATATAATTAAACCTAACACTACCCTATCAATAAAATAATTAAATAAACTACCTACAATTACCTACAATTAACCTAACACTACACTATCAATAAATTAATTAAACACAATTGCTACAAATAAATAACATTAAATAAACTATCTAAAGTACAAAAAATAAAAAAGAACTAAGTTACAGAAAATAATAAAATATTTACAAACATAAGAAAAATATTACAACAATTTTAAACTAATTACACCTACTCTAAGCCCCCTAATAAAATAACAAAGCCCCCCAAAATAAAAAATTCCCTACCCTATTCTAAAATACAAATATTACAAGCTCTTTTACCTTACCAGCCCTGACCAGGGCCCTTTGCGGGGCATGCCCCAAGACTTTCAGCTCTTTTGCCTGTAAAAAAAAACATACTATACCCCCCCCCCAACATTACAACCCACCACCCACATACCCCTAATCTAACCCAAACCCCCCTTAAATAAACCTAACACTACCCCCCTGATGATCTTCCTACCTTGTCTTCACCATGCCAGGTTCACCGATCCGTCCTGGCTCCAAGATCTTCATCCAACCCAAGCGGGGGCTAGACATCCACTGAAGAAGTCCAGAAGAGGGTCCAAAGTCTTCCTCCTATCCGGCAAGAAGAGGACATCCGGACCGGCAAACATCTTCTCCAAGCGGCATCTTCTATCTTCTTCCATCCGATGACGACCGGCTCCATCTTGAAGACCTCCAGCGCGGATCCATCCTCTTCTTCCGACGACTAGACGACGAATGACGGTTCCTTTAAGGGACGTCATCCAAGATGGCGTCCCTCGAATTCCGATTGGCTGATAGGATTCTATCAGCCAATCGGAATTAAGGTAGGAATTTTCTGATTGGCTGATGGAATCAGCCAATCAGAATATAGTTCAATCCGATTGGCTGATCCAATCAGCCAATCAGATTGAGCTCGCATTCTATTGGCTGTTCCGATCAGCCAATAGAATGCGAGCTCAATCTGATTGGCTGATTGGATCAGCCAATCGGATTGAACTATATTCTGATTGGCTGATTCCATCAGCCAATCAGAAAATTCCTACCTTAATTCCGATTGGCTGATAGAATCCTATCAGCCAATCGGAATTCGAGGGACGCCATCTTGGATGACGTCCCTTAAAGGAACCGTCATTCGTCGTCTAGTCGTCGGAAGAAGAGGATGGATCCGCGCTGGAGGTCTTCAAGATGGAGCCGGTCGTCATCGGATGGAAGAAGATAGAAGATGCCGCTTGGAGAAGATGTTTGCCGGTCCGGATGTCCTCTTCTTGCCGGATAGGAGGAAGACTTTGGACCCTCTTCTGGACTTCTTCAGTGGATGTCTAGCCCCCGCTTGGGTTGGATGAAGATCTTGGAGCCAGGACGGATCGGTGAACCTGGCATGGTGAAGACAAGGTAGGAAGATCATCAGGGGGGTAGTGTTAGGTTTATTTAAGGGGGGTTTGGGTTAGATTAGGGGTATGTGGGTGGTGGGTTGTAATGTTGGGGGGGGGGTATAGTATGTTTTTTTTTACAGGCAAAAGAGCTGAAATTCTTGGGGCATGCCCCGCAAAGGGCCCTGTTCAGGGCTGGTAAGGTAAAAGAGCTTGTAATATTTGTATTTTAGAATAGGGTAGGGAATTTTTTATTTTGGGGGGCTTTGTTATTTTATTAGGGGGCTTAGAGTAGGTGTAATTAGTTTAAAATTGTTGTAATATTTTTCTTATGTTTGTAAATATTTTATTATTTTCTGTAACTTAGTTCTTTTTTATTTTTTGTACTTTAGATAGTTTATTTAATTTTATTTATTTGTAGCAATTGTGTTTAATTAATTTATTGATAGTGTAGTGTTAGGTTAATTGTAGGTAATTGTAGGTAGTTTATTTAATTATTTTATTGATAGGGTAGTGTTAGGTTTAATTATATCTTAGGTTAGGATTTATTTTACAGGTAAATTTGTAATTATTTTAACTAGGTAACTATTAAATAGTTCTTAACTATTTAATAGCTATTGTACCTGGTTAAAATAATTACAAAGTTGCCTGTAAAATAAATATTAATCCTAAAATAGCTATAATATAATTATAATTTATATTGTAGCTATATTAGGATGTATTTTACAGGTAAGTATTTAGCTTTAAATAGGAATTATTTATTTAATAAGAGTTAATTTATTTCGTTAGATAAAAATTATATTTAACTTAGGGGGGTGTTAGTGTTAGGGTTAGACTTAGCTTTAGGGGTTAATACATTTATTAGAATAGCGGTGAGCTCCGGTCGGCAGATTAGGGGTTAATAATTGAAGGTAGGTGTCGGCGATGTTAGGGAGGGCAGATTAGGGGTTAATACTATTTATGATAGGGTTAGTGAGGCGGATTAGGGGTTAATAACTTTATTATAGTAGCGCTCAGGTCCGCTCGGCAGATTAGGGGTTAATAAGTGTAGGTAGGTGTCGGCGACGTTGTGGGGGGCAGATTAGGGGTTAATAAATATAACATAGGGGTCGGCGATGTTAGGGGTAGCAGATTAGGGGTACATAGGGATAACGTAGGTGGCGGCGATTTGCGGTCGGAAGATTAGGGGTTAATTATTTTAAGTAGCTTGCGGCGACGTTGTGGGGGGCAAGTTAGGGGTTAATAGATATAATACAGGGGTCGGCGGTGTTAGGGGCAGCAGATTAGGGGTACATAAGTATAACGTAGGTGGCGGTCGGCAGATTAGGGGTTAAAAATTTTAATCGAGTGGCGGCGATGTGGGGGGACCTCGGTTTAGGGGTACATAGGTAGTTTATGGGTGTTAGTGTACTTTAGGGTACAGTAGTTAAGAGCTTTATAAACCGGCGTTAGCCAGAAAGCTCTTAACTCCTGCTATTTTCAGGCGGCTGGAATCTTGTCGTTAGAGCTCTAACGCTCACTGCAGAAACGACTCTAAATACCAGCGTTAGAAAGATCCCATTGAAAAGATAGGCTACGCAAATGGCGTAGGGGGATCTGCGGTATGGAAAAGTCGCGGCTGAAAAGTGAGCGTTAGACCCTTTAATCACTGACTCCAAATACCAGCGGGCGCCCAAAACCAGCGTTAGGAGCCTCTAACGCTGGTTTTGACGGCTACCGCCGAACTCTAAATCTAGGCCTTTGTCTGTTATTCCTCCTTCCAGTAAACGTAAAAGGTCTTTTAAAACTTCTCATTTTTCAGATGAATTTTTAAATGACCGTCATTCTGATTTGTCTGTTTCTGATGAGGATTTTTCTGGTTCAGAGGATTCTGTCTCAGATATTGACACTGATAAATCTTCTTATTTATTTAAAATGGAATTTATTCGCTCTTTACTTAAAGAAGTTTTAATCGCATTAGAGATGGAGGAATCTAGTCCTCTTGATACTAAATCTACTAAGCGTTTAAATTCGGTTTTTAAACCTCCTATAGTTATTCCAGAAGTTTTTCCTGTCCCTGATGCTATTTCTGAAGTAATTTCTAGGGAATGGAATAATCTGGGTACTTCATTTACTCCTTCTCAAAGGTTTAAGAAATTGTATCCTGTGCCATCTGACAGATTAGAGTTTTGGGACAAAATCCCTAAAGTTGATGGGGCTATCTCTACTCTTGCTAAATATACTACTATTCCTACGGCGGATAGTACTTCCTTTAAGGATCCTTTAGATAGGAAGATTGAATCCTTTCTAAGGAAAGCTTATTTATGTTCAGGTAATCTTCTTTGGCTGATGTTGCTGCCGCTTCCACTTTTTGGTTGGAGGCTTTAGCACAACAAGTGTCAGACCATAATACTCATAGCATTGTTAAACTTCTTCAACATGCTAATAACTTTATTTGTGATGCCATCTTTGATATCATTAGAGTTGATGTCAGGTATATGTCTTTAGCTATTTTAGCTAGAAGAGCTTTATGGCTTAAAACTTGGAATGCAGATATGTCTTCTAAGTCAACTTTGCTTTCTCTTTCTTTCCAAGGTAATAAATTATTTGGTTCCCAGTTGGATTCTATTATTTCAACTGTTACTGGGGGGAAAGGAACTTTTTTGCCTCAGGACAAAAAATCTAAAGGTAAATATAGGGCTAATAATCGTTTTCTTCCTTTCATCAGAATAAGGAACAGAAGCCTGACCCTTCCCCTAAAGGAACGGTTTCTGTTTGGAAACCGTCTCCAGTCTGGAATAAATCCAAGCCTTTTAGAAAGCCAAAGCCAGCTCCCAAGTCCACATGAAGGTGCAGCCCTCATTCCAGCACAGCTGGTAGGGGGCCGGTTACGATTTTTCAAAGATATTTGGATCAATTCGATTCACAGTCTTTGGATTGTTTCACAAGGGTACAGAATAGGTTTCAAGGTAAGGCCACCTGCGAGAAGATTTTTTCTCTCTCGCATTCCAATAAACCCAGTGAAGGCTCAGGCATTTCTTAAATGTGTTTCAGATCTAGAATTGGCTGGAGTAATTGTACCAGTTCCAGTTCTGGAACAGGGTCTGGGGTTTTACTCAAATCTATTCATTGTACCAAAGAAGGAGAATTCCTTCAGACCAGTTCTGGATTTAAAAATATTGAATCGTTATGTAAGGATACCAACATTCAAAATGGTAACTATAAGGACTATTCTGCCTTTTGTTCAGCAAGGGCATTATATGTACACAATAGATTTACAGGATGCATATCTTCATATCCCGATTCATTCAGATCACTTTCAGTTTCTGAGATTCTTTTTTCTAGACAAGCATTACCAGTTTGTCGCCCTGCCATTTGGCCTAGCGACAGCTCCAAGGATCTTTTCAAAGGTTCTCGGTGCCCTTCTATCTGTAATCAGAGAACAGGGTATTGTGATATTTCCTTATTTGGACGATATCTTGGTACTTGCTCAGTCTTCACATTCTGCAGAATCTCATACGAATCGACTTGTGTCGTTTCTTCAAAAACATGGTTGGAGGATCAATTTACCAAAGAGTTCATTGATTCCTCAGACAAGAGTAACCTTTTTTAGGTTTCCAAATAGATTCAGTGTCCATGACCTTGTCTCTAACAGAAAACAGACGTCTGAAATTGGTTTCAGCTTGTCGAAACCTTCAGTCTCAATCATTCCCTTCGGTAGCTTTATGCATGGAAATTCTAGGTCTCATGACTGCTGCATCGGACGCGATCCCCTTTGCTCGTTTTCAGCTTTGTATGCTGAACCAGTGGTGCAGGGATTATACAAAGATATCACAATTAATATCCTTAAATCCGAATGTACGACACTCTCTGACGTGGTGGACAGATCACCATCGTTTAGTTCAAGGGGCTTCTTTTGTTCTTCCAACCTGGACTGTGATCTCAAAAGATGCGAGTCTGACAGGTTGGGGAGCTGTATGGGGGTCTCTGACAGCGCAGGGGGTTTGGGAATCTCAGGAGGCGAGATTACCAATCAACATTTTGGAACTCCGTGCAATTTTCAGAGCTCTTCAGTTCTGGCCTCTTCTGAAGAGAGAATCGTTCATTTGTTTTCAGACAGACAATGTCACAACGTGGCATATGTCAATCATCAAGGGGGGACTCACAGTCCTCAGGCTATGAAAGAAGTATCTCGGATACTTGTATGAGCGGAATCCAGCTCTTGTCTAATCTCTGCGGTTCACATCCCAGGTGTAGACAATTGGGAAGCGGATTATCTCAGTCGCCAGACGTTACATCCGGGCGAATGGTCTCTTCACCCAGAGGTATTTCTTCAGATTGTTCAAATCTGGGGACTTCCAGAAATAGATCTGATGGCTTTTCATCTAAACAAGAAACTTCCCAGGTATCTGTCCAGATCCAGGGATCCTCAGGCGGAGGCAGTGGACGCGTTGTCGCTTCCCTGGAATTATCATCCTGCCTATATCTTTCCGCCTCTAGGTCTTCTTCCAAGAGTGATTTCCAAAATTCTAAAGGAGCGTTCGTTTGTACTGCTGGTGGCTCCAGCATGGCCTCACAGGTTTTGGTATGCGGATCTTGTTCGGATGGCCACTTGCCAACCTTGGACTCTTCCGTTAAGACCAGACCTTCTATCTCAAGGTCCTTTTTTCCATCAGGATCTCAAATCATTAAATTTGAAGGTATGGAGATTGAATGCTTGATTCTTAGTCATAGAGGTTTCTCTGACTCAGTAATTAATACTATGTTACAGGCTCATAAATCTGTGTCTAGGAAGATTTATTATCGAGTCTGGAAGACTTAAATTTCTTGGTGTTCTTTTCGTAAATTCTCCTGGCATTCTTTTAGAATTCCTAGAATTTTACATTTTCTTCAGGATGGTTTGGATAAAGGTTTGTCTGCAAGTTCCTTGAAAGGACAAATTTCTGCTCTTTCTGTTCTTTTTCACAGAAAGATTGCTAATCTTCCTGATATTCATTGTTTTGTACAGGCTTTGGTTCATATAAAACCTGTAATTAAGTCAATTTCTCCTCCTTGGAGTCTTAATTTGGTTCTGAGGGCTTTACAAGCTCCTCCGTTTGAACCTATGCATTCTCTGGATATTAAATTACTTTCTTGGAAAGTTATGTTCCTTTTGGCCATCTCTTCTGCTAGAAGAGTTTCTGTGTTGTCTGCTCTTTCTTGTGAATCTCCTTTTCTGATTTTTCATCAGGATAAGGCGGTGTTGCGGACTTCATTTAAATTTTTACCTAAGGTTGTGAATTCTAACAACATTAGTAGAGAAATTGTTGTTCCTTCATTATGTCCTAATCCTAAGTATACTCTGGAGAGATCTTTACATTCTTTGGATGTAGTGAGAGCTTTAAAATATTATGTTGAAGCTACTAAAGATTTTAGAAAGACTTCTAGTCTATTTGTTATCTTTTCTGGTTCCAGGAAAGGTCAGAAGGCCTCCGCCATTTCTTTGGAGTCTTGGTTAAAGTCTTTGATTCATCATGCTTATGTTGAGTCGGGTAAAACTCCGCCTCAAAGGATTACAGCTCATTCTACTAGGTCAATTTCTACTTCCTGGGCGTTTAGGAATGAAGCTTCTGTTGATCAGATTTGCAAAGCAGCAACTTGGTCTTCTTTGCATACTTTTACTAAATTCTACCATTTTGATGTGTTTTTTTCTTCTGAAGCAGTTTTTGGTAGAAAAGTACTTCAGGCAGCTATTTCAGTTTGCTTCTTCTGCTTATAATTTCAGTTTTTTTCATTATTAAAATTAATACTTTTGTTTTGGGTTGTGGATTATTTTTCAGTGGAATTGGCTGTCTTTATTTTATCCCTCCCTCTCTAGTGACTCTTGCGTGGAAGTTCCACATCTTGGGTATTTATTATCCCATACGTCACTAGCTCATGGACTCTTGCTAATTACATGAAAGAAAACATAATTTATGTAAGAACTTACCTGATAAATTAATTTCTTTCATATTAGCAAGAGTCCATGAGGCCCACCCTTTTTTGTGGTGGTTTTGATTTTTTGTATAAAGCACAATTATTCCAATTCCTTATTTGATGCTTTCGCTCCTTTCTTATCACCCCACTTCTTGGCTATTCGTTAAACTGAATTGTGGGTGTGGTGAGGGGTGTATTTATAGGCATTTTGAGGTTTGGGAAACTTTGCCCCTCCTGGTAGGAATGTATATCCCATACGTCACTAGCTCATGGACTCTTGCTAATATGAAAGAAATTAATTTATCAGGTAAGTTCTTACATAAATTATGTTTTTAAAATAAATATAAACTTACCTGTAAAATAAAAGAAACTATACATTATAACCTATCATAACTATTTTAATAAAATAAAATAAACAACCAATTAAAAATCCTAAATTGCATGGTTAAAAAACCTAACACTACGAAAAAATAAAAAACCTAAATGACAAATTTAAATAAACCTAATGCTATGAAAAAATTAAAAAAAATGTAACATTACAAAAAAACTAAAATTACAAAAAATAAAAAAACACTAAGATTACAAAAAATAAAAAAATAAATTATCCAAAATAAGAAATAAATCACCTAATCTAAAAGCCTTATAAAAACAAAAAAGCACCCTAAGATAAAAACACCCCCTAACCTAACAATAAACTACAAATAGCCCTTAAAATGGCCTTTTGTATGGCATTGCCTTAAGTTAAACAGCTCTTTTACCTAAACAAATTACAAAGCCCCCCTAAAAGTAAAACTCACACCCACCCAACCCCCTAAAATAAAATACCTAAGTATAAAAAGATTCTAAGATACCCATTACCCTAAAGGGGCATTTTTATGGGCATTGCCCTTAATAGGGCATTCAACTATTTTACTGCCCATCAAACCCCTAATCTAAAAAAAAAAACACCCCAAAACCAAACAAACAAAAAAACTAACACTAATCCCAGAAAATCTACTCACGGTTCCTGAAGTCCAGACATCCATCTTCATCCAGGCGGCGAGAAGTCTCCATCCAGGCGACGACATCTTGATCCATCGCGGTGACATCTTCTTTCTTCATCCCGCTGTCACGGAGCTGTGGAGGAGCGGAGCTGTGGATGCGCGGAGCATCTTTGCCGGTGGCACGGACATTCAGCGTGGAGATTACTCTTCATAAGGTCACTGCGGTACACTGAAGCTAAAATGCAAAGATTTCAGTAGCTTTCATCCTTTTGGCTGATTTGAAAATGTCAGCCAATAGCAATGCAAGTTACCACATTTTTAAACGGGTATCCTGCATTCAAGCTTTAGTGTACGGCGGTGACCGTATTAAGAGGATCCTCAACGCTGGATGTCCACGCCCCTTTGGCAAAGATGCTATGCGCCTCCACAGCTCCACGACACTGGGATGAAGAAAGAAGATGCCCCCGCAATGGATCAAGGTATCGCCGCCTGGATGGAGACTTCTCGCCGCCTGGATGAAGATGGATGTTTGGACTTCAGGAACCGTGAGTAGATTTTTTTGGGTTAGTGTTAGTTTTTTTTGTGTTTTTTTTTGGGGTGTTTTTATTTTAGATTGGGGATGGGCAGTAAAAGAGCTGAATGCCCATACAAATGCCCCTTTAGGGGCAATGGGTAGCTTAGGTTTTTTATTTTGGGGGGTTGGTTGGGTGGGGGGTTTTACTGTTGGGGGGACTTTGTAATTTATTTGAGGTAAAAGAGCTTTTAAGGGCTATTGATAGTGTATAGTTAGGTTAGGGGGTGTTTTTATTTTGGGGGGCTTTTTTATTTTTATAGGGCTGTTAGATTAGGTGTACATTTTATTATTTTGGATAAATTCGTTTATTATTTTTTGTAATGTTAGATTTTTGAAATTTTATTCGTAGTGGATTATTTAATATTGTAATGTTAGGTTTTTTATTTTTCGTTTATTTTATTTATTTAAAATAGTAATGTTTAATTTATAGTTTAAATTTAGGATTTTTTTTATTTCACAGGTAAGTTTTTATTTATTCAAAGATAGTTATATTGTAAATTTAAATTAAAGTTAGGGGGTGTTAGGTTTAGGGGTTAATATTTTATTTAGTGTGTTGTGATGTGGGGGGCCGGCAGTTTAGAGGTTAATATATATAGTTTATTAGTACCGATGTGGGGGGGCCGGCAGTTTAGCGCTATGGAAAGTGCGATACTGCTCATTTTTTTGCGTTCTTTACGCACCAGGTATAGCGCAAAACTTATAATCTAGGTGTGTAGTGTTGTGCTTACTTCCTGGTTTGGTCAGATGGCACATTGAGGCTTCCATACAAAGATGATGTCATAAACTACCTATTAACCCCTAAACCGCCACAATCCTGCATCGCAAAAACTTTATTAAATTTATAAACCCCTAATCTGCCGCCCACCCACATAGTGACTATTAAATAAACCTATTAACCCCTAATCCGCCACCCACCCACATCGTTAAAACAATATAAACCTATTAACCCCTTAACCGCCGGCCCCCCACATCGCCAACACTAAAATAAACCTATTAACCCCTAAACCGCCGGCCCCCCACATCGCAACTAATAAACTAAACCTATTAACTCCTAAAGCTGCCAGCCCCCACATCGCAACTAATAAACTAAACCTATTAACTCCTAAACCGCCTACCCCCACATCGCAAAACACTAACGCCTAGATTTAGAGTTTGGCATTAGCCGACAAAACCAGCGTTAGGGGCTCCTAACGCTGGTTTTGGGCTACTGCTGGTATTTAGAGTCAGTCAGGAAAGGGTCTAACGCTCACTTTCCAGCCGTGACTTTTCCATACCGCAGATCCCCCTACGCCATTTGCGTATCCTATCTTTTCAATGGGATCTTTCTAACGCTGGTATTTAGAGTCATGGCTGAAGTGAGCGTTATAAATCTAACAACAAGACTCCAGCCGCAGAGAAAAGTCAGGAGTTAAGAGCTTTCTGGGCTAACGCCGGTTCATAAAGCTCTTAACTACTGTGCTCTAAATACACTAACACCCATAAACTACCTATGCACCCCTAAACCGAGGCCCCCCCACATCGCCGCCACTCTAATAAATTTTTTTAACCCCTAATCTGCCAACCGCACACTGCCGCAACCTATATAATCCCTATGTACCCCTAATCTGCTGCCCCTAACACCGCCGACACCTACATAATATTTATTAACCCCTAATCTGCCGCCCCCAATTTCGCTGCTACCTACCTACAATTATTAACCCCTAATCTGCCGACCGGACCTCACCGCTACTATAATAAAGTTATTAACCCCTAATCCGCCTCACTCCCGCCTCACTAACCCTATAAAAAATAGTATTAACCCCTAATCTGCCCTCCCTAACATCACCGACACCTAACTTCAAGTATTAACCCCTAATCTGCCGACCGGACCTCGCCGCTACTATAATAAATTTATTAACCCCTAAAGCTAAGTCTAACCCTAACACTAACACCCCCCTAAGTTAAATATAATTATTATCTAACAAAATAAATTAACTCTTATTAAATAAATTAATCCTATTTAAAGCTAAATACTTACCTGTAAAATAAACCCTAATATAGCTACATTATAAATTATAATTATATTGTAGCTATTTTAGGATTTATATTTATTTTACAGGCAACTTTGTATTTATTTTAACCAGGTACAATAGCTATTAAATAGTTATTAACTATTTAATAGCTACCTAGTTAAAATAAGTACAAAATTACCTGTAAAATAAATCCTAACCTAAGTTACAATTAAACCTAATACTACACTATCAATAAATAAATTAAATAACCTACCTACAAATATCTACAATTAAACCTAACACTACACTATCAATAAATAAATTAAATAAACTACCTACAATTATATACAATTAAACCTAACACTACACTATCAATAAATAAATTAAGTACAATTAAATAAACTAACTAAAGTACAAATAAAAAAAGAACTAAGGCGGGATGAAGATGGATCCGGAAGAAAGAAGATTGAAGATGCCGCTTGATAGAAGACTTCAGCCGGATGATGGACCTCTTCAGCCGCCGCTTGGATCAAGACTTCAGCCGGATGATGGACCTCTTCAGCACGATGATGGATTTCTTCAGCCCCCGCTTGGGCTTGGATGAAGACTTTGGAGCCTCCTCTGGACCGATCGGTGATACCCGGCGTGGTGAAGACAAGGTAGGAAGATCTTCAGGGGCTTAGTGTTAGGTTTATTTAAGGGGGGTTTGGGTGGGTTAGATTAGGGTATGTGGGTGGTGGGTTGTAATGTTGGGGGGGTATTGTATGTTTTTTTTTCCAGGCAAAAGAGCTGAATTCTTTGGGGCATGCCCCGCAAAAGGCCCTTTTAAGGGCTGGTAAGGTAAAAGAGCTTTTATATATTTTATTTTAGAATAGGGTAGGGCATTTTTTTATTTTGGGGGCTTTGCTATTTTATTACGGGGCTTAGAGTAGGTGTAATTAGCTTAAAATTGTAATATTTTTATAATGTTTGTAAATATTTTTTTATTTTTTGTAACTTATTTCTTTTTTTATTTTTTGTAACTTAGTTCTTTTTTTATTTTTTGTACTTTAGTTAGTTTATTTAATTGTATTTAATTTATTTATTGATAGTGTAGTGTTAGGTTTAATTGTAGATAATTGTAGGTAGTTTATTTAATTTATTTATTGATAGTGTAGTATTAGGTTTAATTGTAGATATTTGTAGGCAATTTATTTAATTTATTTATTGATAGTGTAGTGTTAGGTTTAATTGTAACTTAGGTTAGGATTTATTTTACAGGTAATGTTGTACTTATTTTAACTAGGTAGCTATTAAATAGTTAATAACTATTTAATAGCTATTGTACCTGGTTAAAATAAATACAAAGTTGCCTGTAAAATAAATATAAATCCTAAAATTGATACAATATAATTATAATTTATATTGTAGCTATATTAGGGTGTATTTTACAGGTAAGTATTTAGCTTTAAATAGGATTCATTTATTTAATAAGAGTTAATTTATTTTGTTAGATAATAATCATATTTAACTTATGGGGGTGTTAGTGTTAGGGTTAGACTTAGCTTTAGGGGTTAATAAATTTATTAGAGTAGCGGTGAGGTCCGGTCGGCAGATTAGGGGTTAATACTTGAAGTTAGGTGTCGGTGATGTTAGGGAGGGCAGATTAGGGGTTAATACTATTTATTATAGGGTTAGTGAGGCGGATTAGGGGTTAATAAATTTATTATAGTAGCTGCGAGGTTCAGTCGGCAGATTAGGGGTTAATAATTGTAGGTAGGTAGCGGCGACGTTGGGGGCGGCAGATTAGGGGTTAATAAATATAATATAGGGGTCGGCGGTGTTAGGGGCAGCAGATTAGGGGTTCATAGGGATAACGTAGGTTGCGGCGGTGTACGGAGCGGCAGATTAGGGGTTAAAAAAATGCAGGGGTCAGCGATAGTGGGTGCGGCAGATTAGGGGTTAATAAGTGTAAGGTTAGGGGTGTTTAGACTCGGGGTACATGTTAGGGTGTTAGGTGCAGACTTAGAAACGGTTTCCCCATAGGAAACAATGGGGCTGCGTTAGGAGCTGAACGCTGCTTTTTTGCAGGTCTTTTTTTTCAGCTTAAACGGCCCCATTGTTTCCTATGGTGGAATCATGCACAAGCACGTTTTTGAAGCTGGCCGCGTCCGTAAGCACCGCTGGTATTGAGAGTTGCAGTGGCGGTAAATTATGGTATACGCTCCCTTTTTGGAGCTGAACGCAGCCCTTCTGTGAACTCTAAATACCAGCGGTATTTAAAAGGTGCGGGAGAAAAAAAGCACGCGTAGCTAACGCACCCCTTTGGCCGCAGAACTCTAAATCTAGCGGTAAATTAATCTATTAACCCCTAAACCTAACACCCCCTAACTTTAAATTAAAAGTACAATATAACTATTTTAAAATAAATATAAACTTACCTGTAAAATAAAAGAAACTATACATTATAACCTATCATAACTATTTTAATAAAATAAAATAAACAACCAATTAAAAATCCTAAATTGCATGGTTAAAAAACCTAACACTACGAAAAAATAAAAAAACTAAATGAAAAATTTAAATAAACCTAATACTATGAAAAAATAAAAAAAAATGTAACATTACAAAAAAAAAACTAAAATTACAAAAAATAAAAAACACTAAGATTACAAAAAATAATTTTTTTTAAAATTAAAATAAGAAATAAATCACCTAATCTAAAAGCCTTATAAAAACAAAAAAGCACCCTAAGATAAAAACAGCCCCTAACCTAACAATAAACTACAAATAGCCCTTAAAATGGCCTTTTGTATGGCATTGCCCTAAGTTAAACAGCTCTTTTACCTAAACAAATTACAAAGCCCCCCTAAAAGTAAAACCCCCACCCACCCAACCCCCTAAAATAAAAAACCTAAGTCTAAAAAAATTCGAAGCTACCCATTGCCCCTAAAGGAGTATTTGTATGGGCATTGCCCTTAATAGGGCATTCACCTGTTTTACTGCCCATCAAAGCCCTAATTTAAAAAAAAAACACCCCAAAAAAACAAACAAAAAAACTAACAATAACCCCAGATAATCTACTCACGGTTCCTGAAGTCCGGACATCCATCTTCATCCAGGCGGCGAGAAGTCTTCATCCAGGCGGCGACATCTTGATCCATTGCGGTGACATCTTCTTTCTTCATCCCGCTGTCATGGAGCTGTGGAGGAGCGGAGCTGTGGATGCACGGAGCATCTTTGCCGGTGGCACGGACATTCAGCATGGAGGATACTCTTCATAAGGTCACCGCGGTACACTGAAGCTAAAATGCAAAGATTTCAGTAGCTTTCATCCTTTTGGCTGATTTGAAAATGTCAGCCAATAGCAATGCAAGTTACCACATTTTTAAACGGGTATCCTGCATTCAAGCTTTAGTGTACGGCGGTGACCGTATTAAGAGGATCCTCAACGCTGGATGTCCACGCCCCTTCGGCAAAGATGCTATGCGCCTCCACAGCTCCACGACACCGGGATGAAGAAAGAAGATGCCCCCGCAATGGATCAAGGTATCGCCGCCTGGATGGAGACTTCTCGCCGCCTGGATGAAGATGGATGTTCGGATTTCAGGAACCGTGAGTAGATTTTTTGGGGTTAGTGTTAGGTTTTTTTTTGTGTTTTTTTGGGGTGTTTTTTTTTTAGATTAGGGATGGGCAGTAAAAGAGCTGAATGCCCATTCAAATGCCCCTTTAGGGGCAATGGGTAGCTTAGGTTTTTTATTTTGGGGGGTTGGTTGGGTGGGGGGTTTTACTGTTGGAGGACTTTGTAATTTATTTGAGGTAAAAGAGCTTTTAAGGGCTATTGATAGTGTATAGTTAGGTTAGGGGGTGTTTTTATTTTGGGGGGCTTTTTTATTTTCTAGGGCTGTTAGATTAGGTGTACATTTTATTATTTTGGATAATTTCGTTTATTATTTTTTGTAATCTTAGATTTTTAAAATTTTATTCGTATTGGATTATTTAATATTGTAATGTTAGGTTTTTTATTTTTTGTTTATTTTATTTATTTAAAATAGTAATGTTTAATTTATAGTTTAAATTTAGGATTTTTTTTATTTCACAGGTAAGTTTTTATTTTTTTAAAGATAGTTATATTGTAAATTTAAATTGAAGTTAGGGGGTGTTAGGTTTAGGGGTTAATATTTTATTTAGTGTGTTGTGATGTGGGGGGCCGGCGGTTTAGAGGTTAATATATATAGTTTATTAGTACCGATGTGGGGGGGGGGGCGGCGGTTTAGCGCTATGGAAAGTGCGATACTGCTCATTTTTTGCGTTCTTTACGCACCAGGTATAGCACAAAACTTATAATCTAGATGTGTAGTGTTGTGCTTACTTCCTGGTTTGATCAGATGGCACATTGAGGCTTCCATACAAAGATGATGTCATCAAAAGGGCTGTGCTTAGAATCAGAACAGTTCAGAGAAGCCATCTTGTGACAGTTTGTGATGCAGTTATAAAGTACAAGGACTGAACCTGAGGCTCTGACAATTGCTGATACTAATAAATGTAATGTCAGCTACAGATCACTGCAGAGGATACAGCATCAGCCAGTCAGGAAGAGTAAGAACTGTCAGTTACACATTATAAGTTATATTGCAGTTATACAGTTAACAGTTATACAGTTATAAGTTTCCCTGGATTACTATAGTGCTGCATACACAGTGTTCAGGACTGCTAATATAAGGAGTGCAGCAGCCATTCATTATAAAGGACTATATATGTGTATCTATCCATATTACTGTGTGCAAATCTATAGGAGCACCTTGTTATGTCATCCAGTGAATAAAGTGCCAGTTACATTTAGAAGTTGCAAGTGCATCATTCATATAAAAAGTTAATGTTTGCTATGTAAGGACATTACATCTGGCGACGAATATACTACCAAACTCACGCTATAATGGCTGTATTTGGAGCATTGAAAGAATTTGACCCTGACACAGATAACTGGGTTTCCTGGACTGAAAGGCTACAGCAGTATTTACTTGCCAATGACATTGGAGATACTAAGACTGTTGCTGTCTGTCTGACAACTATTGGTGCTAAAACATATGAGATTCTAAAAGATCTGCTACACCCAGAAAAGCCAGCCACCAAGTCTTTGTCTGAAATAATACAGATCTTAACACAACATTTCCAACCACGGCCATTAGAGATTGCTGAGCGGTTCAAGTTTTATAGCAGGCGCCAAGGGGTACAAGAGACTGCATCTACATTTGCAATCAGTTTAAAGAAATTGGCCAGCACCTGTGCTTTTTGGGAGTATCTGAATATTGCCCTTAGAGATCAGTTTGTTATGGGTATCAGTACAGAATCTATTCAAAGGCGACTTTCGACAGAGGAGAGCCTGACCTTCCATAAAGCACTAGAGATTGCTTCTGTTTTGGAACAGGCCACACAAGACACTAGTTTACTGCAGACGCATTCTCACACTAAGGAAGAACAGGTATTTTTCTGTAATGTGAAGCAACAGACTAAACCAGCCAGTAAATATTCAGCAAAAGCAGCATCGCCTATTAACTGTTACAGATGTGGAGCACAGAATCATGTAGCTTCTGAATGCAGATTTAAAAATTCTCATTGTCATGGCTGTGGTAAAATAGGACACTTAAAGAAGGCTTGCAGAGGATCTCAGCAGAGAGTCTCAAGAAAAACTCATAAGAAGGGAAATTACCACATGGCTTATAAGGGAGCCACATCAGATTCAGAAGAGGAAATGACTGTCCAGAGTTTGACTGTATACACCATGACAGCAGGGTCTGAGCCTTTGACTGTTCATGTTAATATTGAAGGAAAAGATTTGACCATGGACTTAGATACTGGGGCTGCAGTTTCAGTTATGACAATTAAAGATTGGAAACAGCTGAAAATTCCAGTATTGCTGCAGCCCACTACCTTGAAGCTACAAACATACTCCAGAGAAGTCTTGACGCCACTGGGGTGTGCATCTGTATCTGTGTGTACAAACAGTAAAACTGCCAATCTTACACTATATATACTAAAATCAGGTGGCCCACCTCTTTATGGAAGGGACTGGATACGGGCCCTTGGCATGCCTGAGAGCCTCAAAAACAGTGAAGTTCATCATATTGGAGTTGATCCTGCCCAGTGGATTCAGAACATTAAGACCAAATATGCCCCGGTGTTTGAAAATGTTCTTGGAAAAGTTAAGAACAAAAGGGTACGGTTACAGTTAAAACCTGGAGCAAGGCCAAAGTTTTTCAAAGCACGAACTGTGCCATTCGCTTTAAGGGCAGGAGTTGATGCTGAACTGAGGAGGTTAGAAGAGTTAAAGATTATAACCCCAGTGCATCATAGTGAGTGGGCTTCTCCTATTGTACCGGTAAGAAAGAAAGATGGACAGATCCGAATATGTGGAGACTTTAGGATGGTGTTGAATGAACAGTTAGCAGTGGATAAGTATCCATTACCCAGAACAGAAGAGATTTTTGCTAACTTAGCTGGGGGACAACATTTCACAAAGATTGATTTAAAAAATGCTTACCTTCAACTTGAAGTACATCCAGATTCCCGCAGGTTACTCACCATCAATACTCACCGTGGTTTATTTCAATATGATCGTATGGTCTTTGGCATTGCTCCTGCACCAGCTATCTGGCAACACACCATGGAAGAACTGTTAAATGGACTACCCTATGTCCAATGTCTTTTAGATGACATGTTAATCACGGGCAGGACGGAGGAAGAACATCGACACAATGTAGAGAGGCTACTGCAGCGGCTAATGACCTACGGGTTGAAAGTCAACTTGGAGAAGTGTGCTTTCATGCGTAACAAATTAGAATTTTGTTGGCATGTTATAGATTGTCATGGTCTACACACTGCTGATGACAAAGTCAAGGCCTTGCAAGAAGCTCTTATACCACAGAATGCATTACAACTACGATCATACCTTGGTCTCCTTAACTATTACCACCGTTTTCTTCCCCAGCTAGCCCATACGTTACACCCACTACATCAGCTTCTTGAGACAAATCGACCCTGGTTGTGGAGCAGTGAATGCAATAAAGCCTTCCAGGAATCCAAGAACCTACTCCTGTGTTGCCGCATGTTAATGCACTATGATCTTCAGAAACCACTCATGATAGCATGTGATGCTTCGCCTTATGGTTTAGGGGCTGTATTGTCACACACAATGCCAGATGGGACAGACCGACCGGTAGCCTTTGCTTCCCGTTCTCTAATGACGGCAGAGAAGAACTATTCCCAATTAGACAAGGAAGCATTGGCCATTGTATGGGCTGTTAAGAAGTTCCATAACTATATTTATGGTAGACAATTTACTCTTTTAACTGACCATAAGCCACTGCTGACCATCTTTAATCCAAGGAAAGGAATTTCAACCACTACAGTGGCTAGATTGCAAAGGTATGCTCTAACTTTGGGAGCATATCATTACTCCATCAAATACCGGGCCCATGATTCCCATGGCAATGCTGATGCCATGTCCAGGCTTCCACTAATGAATTGCTTACCAGTTGTTCAAGAAAGCCTTCCAAGTGTGTGTTTTACGGGTATAGTACATGCCAAACAAATTGAAAAGGAGACAGCTTGTGATACTGAATTACAACTTCTGGCAAAGTATTTGAGAGATGGCTGGCCAAGAACTGGCTGTGATGTGCAGCGAGCATACATACTACGAGCGAAAGAACTCACACTCAGAAATGGATGTATATTATGGGGTGAGAGAGTTCTGGTTCCTAATGGGCTACGGCAAGCTACGTTAAAACTCCTTCATGAAGGACACCCAGGCATTGTCAGAATGAAACAGAAGGCTAGGGGTCATGTTTGGTGGCCGGCCATTGATAAGGACATTGAGAACTATGTTATGGCATGCAAAGGGTGTGTTCAAGCTCAAGGACAGCTTCCACGAGGAGCTGTACAACCATGGGACTGGCCTACTACTCCTTGGGAGAGACTACATTTGGACTTTGCCGGTCCTATTGATGGAATCTCATACTTAATCATAATTGATGCACACTCTATGTGGCCAGAAGTAATTCCAATGACAAGGACTACAACTACTGAAGTCATATCAGCATTAGAAAGACTGTTTTCAGTATTTGGGTTGCCAAGAAAACTGGTCACAGACAATGGTCCCCAGTTTGTGTCACAAGACTTCCAGAATTTTTTTACATACGAATGGAATTCACCATCATCGGACGGCACCATATCACCCAGCCACCAACGAGCAAGCAGAGAGATTTGTCCAAACCTTTAAAAGGGCACTGAAAGCGCTAAAAGCAGAGAAGCAGGTTAATACTAAAAACATTTTACAATTTTTGCGACAATATAGGGTTACTCAACACCCTACCACGGGAGTTGCCCCAGCTCAACTATTGTTTGGCAGGAAGATCCGTACAAAGCTGGATTTAATCACAAAAGTTGTAGCAGAAACAGTCCGCATCATGCAAGATAAAATGAGAGTGGGAAAACCTTCACGGACCTATACAGAAGGAGACTTGGTTTGGTATAGGGTGTACCATACAGAGGAAAAATGGGCACCAGGTGCTGTTGCCCAGGTTGAGGGCCCAAATATGTATGTGATAACCACTCAATCAGGTGTGTGTCGCCGCCATGTGAACCAACTACAACCATGGCTAGAGAGGAGAGAACAGGCTGGTGAGGACCATCATATAAAAATGCAATCAGACAATGACTTTGATATCTGGGGTGGTGTTTGGCATGATCCAAACACAGGCTCTGACTCAACTACAGAAGATGACCAGCCTCAGTAGAAGAACCTTGTAATGATGAGTCAGGAAATTCTATCCAGGACCACAATAGTCATGCTCGTACTCCCAGGCAACGAACACCTGTTGTTCGTTGGTCTCCTGAAGTTAATCTCAGAGACACTCGCCGGAGACAACATGCAACATATCAGAGAAACTTTCGTCAACATAAGAAACAAGAAGCAGCTTTCACGTCCACAATACAAGAGGATGCTGGAGAAGACTGATTTATCTTACGGTTGTTGTTGTGCAGTTAAGTTTATTAAAAAAAAAAAAAAGTAGGAAAGGAGATGTAGTGTTGCGCTTACTTCCTGGTTTGGTCAGATGGCACATTGAGGCTTCCATACAAAGATGATGTCATCAAAAGGGCTGTGCTTAGAATCAGAACAGTTCAGAGAAGCCATCTTGTGACAGTTTGTGATGCAGTTATAAAGTACAAGGACTGAACCTGAGGCTCTGACAATTGCTGATACTAATAAATGTAATGTCAGCTACAGATCACTGCAGAGGATACAGCATCAGCCAGTCAGGAAGAGTAAGAACTGTCAGTTACACATTATAAGTTATATTGCAGTTATACAGTTAACAGTTATACAGTTATAAGTTTCCCTGGATTACTATAGTGCTGCATACACAGTGTTCAGGACTGCTAATATAAGGAGTGCAGCAGCCATTCATTATAAAGGACTATATATGTGTATCTATCCATATTACTGTGTGCAAATCTATAGGAGCACCTTGTTATGTCATCCAGTGAATAAAGTGCCAGTTACATTTAGAAGTTGCAAGTGCATCATTCATATAAAAAGTTAATGTTTGCTATGTAAGGACATTACAAGGTGAAAGATAGTTTGAAGATAGGTTGCATACACACTTCCCCAAAAAAAATAATAAAAATAAAATCTGCATCAGGCAGACAATTTTCTATTTTGACTTTGCATAATTTAACATTTGAATTTATATTAAGAGAGAATTGAAACTCTACTTTTTTGAGTTTGAAGCAGCATGTAAATCCTGGCATTGTATCAGAAAAAAACGTGCTAATAATTATTAATATAATTGTGAAATAATTTTATATAAAACCTTAATCTGTTTACACATGCTGCACTGCTGCACTGACACTTAGAGCTGTTAAGTCAACGATATAAATAGCTAGATATCGTAAAATTGCATTTCTACTTAGTTAGAACATAGTTGTTTGCAACTTTACACAGAACATGGCAACATAAATCAATCTGTCTCTCTGTCTCTACACACAGACACACAGTGAAAAAGCTTAATAGAACTTTATGAGAACATTTTGAACTCATCCAGCATATGCCATCTACACTTCAACCATGTCGGATCTGAATAAAGATGAACGAAGAGTCATATGACCACTGATGTCAGCACAGGGATGCTTTGTACTCCTTTAAAGGTCTTGTGGAGAATGTAAGATTTTATGGAAAAGTAGGTCATAAAAGTAGGTCATAAAAGTAAATTTGAAAGAAATGGAAATGCATTGTTTTCATGTGCCTAGCTTTTCTTCAAATATTTGATACCACATTGATCAAACAAAGAATAAGGCATAGCATGGTATTCACTTTTGTCCACACTGAGTAGAGCATTCTTTTAATACCTAAGGATATTTTTTTCATATAAAGTTCTTACAAAATTACATTATGGAAGCTTATCTCATACTTAAAGAGACTGTCTACTTGAAATGTTGTATTGTTTAAAAAGCTAGATAATCCCTTTATTACCCATTCTCCAGTTTTGCATAACCAACACTGTTCTATTAATACACTTGTTACCTTTGTGATTACCTAAGCATCTGCAGACTGCCCCCTTTTCTTAGTTCATTTGACAGACTTGCATTTTAGCCAATCAGTGCTGAATCATTATTAACTCCACTGGAGAGAGCACATTGTCATCTATATGACACAAATGAACTAGCACTGTCTAGCTGTGAAAAACTCTACTGAGATAAGAGGCGACCTTCAAGGGCTTAGAAATTAGCATATGAACCTACCTAAATTTAGTTTTCAACAAAGAATACCAAGAGAGCAAAGCAAATTTAATGATAAAGTATATCGGAAAGTTGTTTAAAATTGCATGCCCTCTGAATCATGAAAGTTTAATTTTGACTTGACTGTTCCCTTAAATGCATTCTTATCATTGAGCTACCTTGAATCTTTTTTTTTTTTTTTTGGTACTTACATGATGTTTGAACATTTTTATGTTTATATTTTTGTATAACTCCTGTTTGAATTAATTACAAAAAAAAAAATATGAAGTGGTCATTTAGAATTTCACTCAAAATTCAGACATTTCTGACAAGATCAGAAAATTAACTGTCAGAAGGGGAGATGCCATCTAAATATGATATTTCATAAATATGTTCTTGTTGTCGGTTTATTAGCTGGAATAACAAAGAGTATTTTGCTCTGTGATTGAAAATGAGTTTCTTACCAAATTATTTTTACCCATTCTGATTCTCCCTACATAAATGCTACCTCCTTACTTTGGATTCAACATAGGATTCTCCATATCTCATTGTGTAGTGGAGTTCTAGTCTCACCTAGGCTCTGATATTCAAAACATCTCCAGACCTATGAGAAAATTGCTTTTTGGCCTGCCGATATATTTAAAAAAGGGGTGGACCTGCAAAGTGCCAGCGCAGTGTTTTGTTTTTTTTGTAATGTGTTTTTTTATTTTGTAATTTTAGTGTTTGTTATTTTGTTTAACTTAGGGGGTGTTAGGCTAAGGGTCTTGAGGAGTTAGCTGTTAGGTAGTTAAGTAGTGTAGGGTAGTTTGCGTTGAGGGATTGTGGCAGTTTAGGGGTTAATAGGTTAGGGTATTCCTTGCGGTGGGGGTTGTGGTGGTTTAGGGTGTAAGTAGTGTAGGGTTTATTGCAGTGGGATATTGGTGGTTAAGAGGTTAAGTAGTGTAGTGGGATAATGCGGTGGGCTATTGGCAGTTTAGGGGTTAATAGGTTAGGGAGTTTATTTTGATGGGCTATTGGTGGCTAAGTAGAGTAGGGTTTGTTTGCAGTGTGGGTCATGTTGGTTAAGTAATGTGGGGCTAGTTTGCATTGGGCAGTTGTGGCGGTTTAGGGGTTAATAGGTTGGTTGGTGTTTGCATTGGGTATTGTGGAGGTTTACTAGTTAATAGGTTAGGGGGTGTTTGCGATGGGAGGGTTATTGTGGTATAGGGTTTAATAGGTTATGAACTTTATTGCGGTGGGCTATTGGCAGCATAGGGTTAAGTAGTGTAGGGTAAATTTGCGGTGGTGAATTTAGGTCAGTTTAGGGTTACATAGGTATATTTATTAGGCTCAGTGCTATTATTATTATTAGTGCCAACAGATTCCTCAGCGCTATAAACATAGGCGGTATACAAGGAAACATTCATAGGGATCAAATAGGTAGAGGGCCCTGCCAAGAGATGCACTGTTGTAGTCAGCTCTTAAAAATGTGATCTACAAACAGCTGGACTCTTAGGCTTACATGCTAAGGGGGTTCAAGGGGATAGCAATGGAGGAGAGGAACTTTTTAAAAAAAAGGTTAGTGTAGGTTGTATGCATCCCTGAACAGTAGAGTCTTTGGGGAGCACTTGAAGCTTTCAAAACAAGGGGAGAGTCTTGTGGAGCAAGGCAGAGAGTTCCACAAGATGGGAACCAGTCTGGAGAAGTCCTGTAAATGGGAATGTGAGGAGGTAAAAGGAGAGGAGGAGAGTAGGAGGTTATGAGCAGAGTGAAAGGGACAGGAGGGAGAGTATCTGGAGACAAGGTCTGAGATATAGGGGAGCAGTGCAGTTGAAGGCTTTGTATGTCAGAGTGAGAATCTTGTGTTTAATCCTGGAGGCAAGAGGAAGCCAGTGAAGGGATTGGCAGAGAGGTGCAGTAGATGAAGAGTGACGTGTAATGAAGATAAGCCTGGCAGAGCCTGGATTGTAAAGGAGCTAGGCAGCAGCTAGGGAGACCAGAGAGGACAGAATTGCAGTAGTCAGGAGGGAAAAGATGAGAGAGTGGATTAAAATTTTAGTTGTGTCTTGTGTAAGGAAATGTCTAATTTTAGAGATCTTTTTAAGGTGGAAGCAGCAGAATTTAACCATAGACTGAATGTGTGAAGAGTGGAAGAAAGATCTGAGTCAAGTGTGACCCCAAAACAGTGAGCATGCTGGGTAAGGGTAATGATGGAGTTGTCAACAGTTCTAGAGAGATTGGGGGTGGAGATTTTGGAAGAAGGGGGGAAAATAAGGAGCTTAGTTTTGGAGAGATTTGGCTTGAGGGTTAGCAAGAAAGGAGGTAGTTCTGGTGCAGAGATATAGATTTGGATGTCCTCGGGATACAAATGATATTGGAACCCGTGGGACTTTATTAGGGAACTTAATGATAAGTTAATGATAACCGAGGATGGAGCCTTGCGGTTCCCCAACAGACAGTGGTGACAGGAAGCCCCAGAGAAGGCTACACTAAAGGTACGATTAGACAGGTACGAAGAGAACCACGAGAAGGCTGTGTCACAAATGTCAAAGGATTGGAGGGTTTGGAGCAAAAGAGGGTGGTCAACAGTATTAAAGGCTGTGGACAGATCAAGGAGGATAAACAGAGAGAAGTGGCCTTTTGATTTTGCTGTAAGTAGGTCATTGGTAACCTTAACGATTGCTGTCTCTGTGGAGTGATAGGGGCAAAATCCAGATTGCAGTGGTTCAAGGAGAGAATTTAATGTAAGGAAATGGGATAGGCATGCATATACTTGCTTTGCGAGAAGCTTTGAGGCAAGAGGGAGCAGGGAAATAGGACAGTAGTTGGATGGGGACGTTGGATCGAGAGAAGGTTTTTAGAGGATAGGTGTGACCAGTGGATGTTTCAGAGATGGGGGAAATATACCGGTGCTGAAGGAGAGGTTGAAAATGTGTGTGAGTATAGGGGTAAGGGTAGAAGAGAGGAAGGGGAGAGTAGCTGTGAGGGGATAGGGTAGTGAGGTAAGAGCACAGTATAAGTGCAGAAACGTCTTCATCAGTAACAGGAAATGTATGGCTTTGTGGGTTGTGGTTGATAGTGAGCATTTGAGGGGGCAAGAGAATGGAAGTATGTTGAGAGCTGATTTAATTTCTGATGGAGTAGATTTTGTTATTGAAGTGGCTGGCAAAATAGAGCTGACAGAGAAGTTGTATTAGGAGGTGGGGGTGGGTGGAGAAGAGTTTTGAAAGTGGAGAACAGATGTTTTGGGTTTGAAGAAAGAGTAGAGATAAGAGTAGAGAAGTAATGTTGCTTATAGAGATTAAGGGCAGAATAGTAGGAGTTCAAGATGAACTTGTAGTGAAGAAAGTCAGCTGAACTCCTATATTTTCTCCAGTGCCGCTCAGCAGTATGGGAACATCTGCATAGGTACCGTGTCAGAGGAGTATGCCAGGGCTGAGGAGAGTGTGTGATTTCCAGGCTAAGGTAAGAGGGGCCAGATTGTCAAGGACTGATATTAGGGTGGAATTATAGTGGCAGATAGATTGGTAAGGACAGGAGATGGATGAGAGGAGAGGTTCGAGGGAATTAGCAAGCTGTTGCTGATCTAATTACAAAATGCTTCTGTGAAGTTTGGTGTGAGGAGTAGAAGGAGCGGGAGTTGTAGGGAGGGATGTGATGTTGCAAGTGAGGAGATTGTGGTCAGAAAGAGGAAAAGAGGAGTTTGTGAAGTTTTAAATAGTGCATTGATAGCTAAAGATCAGGTCAAAGGAGTAACCATCTTTGTGAGTGGGAGAGTCAGTCCCTTGTGACAAATAGAAAGAGGAAGTGAGTTGCAGAAGATGTTTTGCAGTGGAGGCAGTGGGATTGTCAAGAGGGATGTTGATGTCACCAAGAATGAGGGCAGGGGTATCTGAGAAAAGGAAATAAGGTAGCCAGGCAGCCAAGTGATCTAGAAATTGAGTTGAGGAGCCAGGGGTCAGTATATAACTGCAACACATATAAAAAGGGGAGAAAATAAGCAAATCATGTGCTATATATTACAAATTAATCCTTTACTTTACATTGCCAATGTCGGTGGCAATGAAGGTTGAAGTATTTTGCCAGCATCGCCACCCATTGAGATGTATAGTAAAATGCCTCTCAGCAATGCCGCCTGTTAGCAATGATGTTGGCAGCTTGAAATATTTTGCTGTCTCGCTCAACATCCCAGCGGATCCATTTGGAATATATTACCACATAACAGAACTTTCGATCATCAGCATCCTAGTATTGTCAAATCATATATTGCAATGGAGTAGCACTACAGGTCATCCAAGGTGGATTTTAAGTTAGCTTATTTCATATGGGCACCCATGTATGTCCACTCTAAGTTATGTTTGACTAATAGAATAATTCAAGGTTACCTTAAAATATGGGATAAGATTAGACATTCTTAGCTGATTACACCATATCAGTTTCTTCTTTGACAGACCTGGTTGAGACACATCCGGACTTGTAGAGAAGAGTTTGTCTACATTGTTTTGAAGACCTCATAGAGAATAATCTCTTTTAAACTCTCAATAAATTAATTAAAGTGCATCAGGTATCTAAAAAGAGACCCAAAAAGACTTTCTGCTGCAGTCATTCCAGACAAGCAATGTTTTGAGAGCTAAGGGTTAGAAGAATATTAGAAACTGAAATAATCCCATTCCCTCTACTAAGGTTTAGCCATGTAGACTCAACTAATAATTAAACCTAGCCCAGTCTTAAATTGGGATTAGGTAATGTTGATAACACATAATGTGGAAGACTGGCAAAAGTAAATTTTACAAAGGCTGAGTTTCCATTGAGGTGATAAAGTTTGGAAACTGGTGGTAACATAAAAAAAAATCTCTAAATAGTTTAATGGAGATATATGTTTTTATCACAACTTTCTAAACTGTTCCACATTAATGGAAAATAGACCTAATAAGGGAATCAAATATATAACTCCTGTTGAATCATATTTTAAAATATTGCCACAGTGTAATCTGATACCTACACAAGAAGGTGTTCTTGTTGTGGAGAGAGCACATCTGTATACATGTGTTGGGCATGTTCACTTATACTTACTGGCAAAAAGATATAGTTGTTCAAATTAAAATAAGATGTAGATTTATTCCCCCATGGGCTTGAAGCATTACTTAAAGGGACAGTCTACACCAGAATTTTTATTGTTTTAAAAGATAATCAATTTATTACCCATTCCCCAGTTTTGCATAACCAACACAGTTATAATAATATATTTTTAACCTATGTGATTATCTTGTATCTAAGCTTCTGCAAACTGCCCCTTTATTTCAGTTCTTTTGACAGACTAGCAGTGCCTGCTCCCAGATAACTTCACGTGCACGAGCACAGTGTTATCTATATGAAATACGTGAACTAACACCCTCTAGTGGTAAAAAACTGTTCAAATGCATTCTGAAAAGAGGTGGCCTTCAAGGTCTAATAAATTAGCATATGAACCTCCTAGGTTAAGCTTTCAACTAAGAATACCAAGAGAACAAAGCAAAATTGGTGATAAAAGTAAATTGGAAAATTATTTAAAATTACATGCTCTATCTAAATCATGAAAGTTTATTTTGGCCTAGACTGTCCCTTTAAATCTCAAATAAATGTATTATTGGCAGTGAATTATTATTTATATGGTTTAGACAAAAAAAAAAACTATTTAATAATGGACTATATGTATATAATGGAATAATATTATTTTACCAAGGCAGGTAAATGTTCATTCTTTGATAACATTTAAAATCCAACGAAAAAGATCAAGGATTAAATAATGTTTTTAAATTTTTTGTTTTTTTTACTTATTATTTTTCTTCTAGCGTCATGTTTACTGTAGTAATTCTTGAATTTACATCTTGAAAATTTGACCCCATATGATGTAAGCACACCAAAAGTTACTATCTCTGACCTATTTCATCTGACAATTCTAAATAAAATTTGTCTGATGTGCGGCAAGGACTTGTTTTTCTTAAAACAAAAGTCAAAATTACAATTTCATGGTTCAGAAAGAGCCTGCTAATCCACTTTTCAGTTTACCTTTGTTATCGTTATCAAATTGACTTTGTTCTCTTGGCATCCTTTGTAGAAAAGCATACTTAGGAGCACACTCTAGCTAGTTATGGGGTATCTTGCTAATTATTTATTGCATAGTTTTCTGCAACCAATTTACATTTTCAACATTGGAGTTATCACAATAAAAAAAAAAATGTATGCTTACCTGATAAATTTCTTTCTTTCTGGACATGGAGAGTCCACAACGTCATTCCAATTACTAGTGGGATATTCAACTCCTGGCCAGCAGGAGGAGGCAAAGAGCACCCCAGCAAAGCTGTTAAGTGTAACTTCCCTTACCCATAATCCCCAGTCTTCAGCCAAAGGAAAATGGAAAAAGAAGAAACACAAGGGTGAAAAGGTGCCTGAGGTTTGCTCAAAAAAACTGTCGAATATTAAAGTGATGGTAAACTTTGATGAATGAAAGCCTGTTTTTTAAAAATACTAGAAAGCAGCCGTTTTGTTTAAAAACTTACCTTTGTTTTTTTCACAGCCAGAGCAGCTTCCCCCACCTGGAGATCCTCTCTTCACACGTCATCAATTACTATTCCAGCTTCCTCCAATCACTGCTTTCCCCCCAGGGGAGTCATTGCCTGAGGCCATGCCGTGATTGGAGGAAGCAGGATTAGTCATTGATGACGTGTGAAGAGAGGATCTCTGGGTGGGGAAGCTGCTCTGGCTTTGAAAAGAACAAACTTTGATGAATGAAAGTGCCCCTGTTTTTAATAGTATTTTTAAAAACCGGGCTTTCATTCATCAAAGTTTACCTTTACTTTAACTAAAAAGAGGGCGGGGTTGTGAACTCTCCATGTCCGGAAATAAATACATTTATCAAGTAAGCATACATTTAGTTTTCTTTCCTACGACATGGAGAGTCCACAACGTCATTCCAATTACTAGTGGGAACCAATACCCAAGCTAGAGGACACGGAATGAACAGGGAGGGAGAAAAAGGCAGGAGGACCTAAACAGAAGGCACCACCGCTTGAAGAACCTTTCTCCCAAAAGAGGCCTCAGCCGAGGCAAAAGTATCAAATATGTAGAATTTGGAAAAAGTATGCAGAGAGGACCATATAGCCGCCTTGCAAATCTTTTCCACAGAAGCTTCATCTTTGAAAGCCAAAGAAAAGAAGACAGCTCAAGTGGAATGAGCTGTATTCTCTCAGGAGGCTGCAGTCAAGCAGTCTCATAAGCAAAAATCACATTTATCAACCAAAGAGACAGAGTAGAAGAAGTAGCCTTCTGACCCTTATGCTTTCCAGAGACAACAACAAATAGGGCAGAAGATTTCTGAAATCTTTAGTTGCTTGTAAGTAAAAATTTAGAGCCCACACAACATCCAGGTTATGCAAAAGACATTCCTTATGAGAAGAAGGATTAGGACAAAAAGAAGGAACAACAATTTCCTGATTAATGTTTTGACACCACCTTAGTGAGAAAACCCAATTTAGTACTAAGGACCGCCTTATCATCATAAAAAATTACAAACGGAATCATCTGCAGAGCTGAAAGCTCCAACACTGTGAGTGGAAGAAATAGTAAGAAGAAACAAAACCTTCCAAGATAACAATTTTATATCAAAAACATGCATTGGCTCAAATGGAGCCTGCTGCAAAACTTTAAGTACTAGATTAAACCTCCATGGGGGAGCAACAGGTTTAAACACAGGCCTGATTCTAACCAGGGCCTGTACAAAGGCTTGAACATCTGGTAAGCCTGCCAAACGTTTGTGCAAAAGGATAAATAATACAGAAATCAGACCCTTTAGAATATTGACCGATAAACCCTTCTCCAGGTCATCCTGAAGAAAAGACAAAATCTGGGGAATCCTCACCCGGCTCCAGGAGAACCCCTTTGATTCACACCAATAAAGATATTAATGCCATATCTTGTGGTTATTCTTGCGAGTAACAGGTTTGAGAGCCTGAAATATAGTTTCAATGACCACTTCAGAAAAACCACTTCTAGACAGAACTAGGCGTTCAATCTCCAAGCAGTCAGCTTCAGAGAATCTAAGGCCTAGATTTAGAGTTCTGCGGCCAAAGGGGTGCGTTAGCTATGCTGGCTTTTTTTCTCCCGCACCTTTTAAATACCGCTGGTATTTAGAGTTCACAGAAGGGCTGTGTTAGGCTCCAAAAAGGGAGCGTAGAGCATATTTACCGCCACTGCAACTCTCAATACCAGCGTTGCTTACGGACGCGGCCAGCTTCAAAAACATGCTCGTGCACGATTCCCCCATAGGAAACAATGGGGCCGTTTGAGCTGAAAAAAAACCTAACACCGGCAAAAAAGCAGCGTTCAGCTCCTAACGCAACTACATTGTTTCCTATGGGGAAACACTTCCTAAGTCTGCACCTAACACCCTAACATGTACCCCGAGTCTAAACACCCCTAACCTTACACTTATTAACCCCTAATCTGCCGCCCCCGCTATAGCTGACCCCTGCATATTATTATTAACCCCTAATCTGCCGCTCTGTACACCGCTGCAACCTACATTATACCTATGTACCCCTAATCTGCTGCCCCTAACACCGCCGACCCCTATATTATATTTATTAACCCCTAATCTGCCGCCCCCAACGTCGCCGCCGCCTACCTACACTTATTAACCCATAATCTGCCGACCGGATCTCACCGCTACTATAATAAATGTATTAACTCCTAAAGCTAAGTCTAACCCTAACACTAACACCCCCCTAAATTAAATATAATTTTAATCTAACGAAATAAATTAACTCTTATTAAATAAATTAATCCAATTTAAAGCTAAATACTTACCTGTAAAATAAACCCTAATATAGCTACAATATAACTTATAATTATATTGTAGCTATTTTAGGATTAATATTTATTTTACAGGCAACTTTGTAATTATTTTAACCAGGTACAATAGCTATTAAATAGTTAATAACTATTTAATAGTTACCTAGTTAAAATAATTACAAAATTACCTGTAAAATAAATCCTAACCTAAGTTACAATTAAACCTAACACTACACTATCAATAAATAAATAAAATAAAATACCTACAATTATCTACAATTAAACCTAACACTACACTATCAATAAATTAATTAAATACAATACCTACAAATAAATACAATTAAATAAACTAACTAAACTACAAAAAATAAAAAAGAACTAAGTTACAAAAAATAAAAAAATATTTACAAACATTAGAAAAATATTACAATTTTAAACTAATTACACCTACTCTAAGCCCCCTAATAAAATAACAAAGCCCCCCAAAATAAAAAAACGCCCTACCCTATTCTAAATTAAAAAAGTTCAAAGCTCTTTTACCTTACCAGCCCTGAAAAGGGCCCTTTGCGGGGCATGCCCCAAAGAATTCAGCTGTTTGGCCTGTAAAAAAACACATACAATACCCCCCCCCAACATTACAACCCACCACCCACATACCCCTAATCTAACCCAAACCCCCCTTAAATAAACCTAACACTAAGCCCCTGAAGATCTTCCTACCTTATCTTCACCACGCCGGATTCACCGATCGATCCAGAAGAGCTCCTCCGATGTCTTGATCCAAGCACAAGCGGGGGGCTGAAGATGTCCATGATCCGACTGAAGTCTTCTATCAAGCGGCATCTTCAATCTTCTTTCTTCCGGATCCATGTTCATCCCGCCGACGCGGAACATCCATCTTCACTGACGACTTCCCGACGAATGACGGTTCCTTTAAGGGACGTCATCCAAGATGGCGTCCCTCGAATTCCGATTGGCTGATAGGATTCTATCAGCCAATCGGAATCAAGGTAGGAAAATTCTGATTGGCTGATGGAATCAGCCAATCAGAATCAAGTTCAATCCGATTGGCTGATCTGATCAGCCAATCAGATTGAGCTCGTATTCTATTGGCTGTTCCGTTGGGTTAGATTAGGGGTATGTGGGTGGTGGGTTGTAATGTTGGGGGGGGGTATTGTATGTGTTTTTTTTACAGGCAAAAGAGCTGAATTCTTTGGGGCATGCCCCGCAAAGGGCCCTTTTCAGGGCTGGTAAGGTAAAAGAGCTTTGAACTTTTTTAATTTAGAATAGGGTAGGGCATTTTTTTATTTTGGGGGGCTTTGTTATTTTATTAGGGGGCTTAGAGTAGGTGTAATTAGTTTAAAATTGTTGTAATATTTTTCTAATGTTTGTAAATATTTTTTTATTTTTTGTAACTTAGTTCTTTTTTTATTTTTTGTACTTTAGTTAGTTTATTTAATTGTATTTATTTGTAGGTATTGTATTTAATTAATTTATTGATAGTGTAGTGTTAGGTTTAATTGTAGATAATTGTAGGTATTTTATTTAATTAATTTATTGATAGTGTAGTGTTAGGTTTAATTGTAACTTAGGTTAGGATTTATTTTACAGGTAATTTTGTAATTATTTTAACTAGGTAACTATTAAATAGTTATTAACTATTTAATAGCTATTGTACCTGGTTAATATAATTACAAAGTTGCCTGTAAAATAAATATTAATCCTAAAATAGCTACAATATAATTATAATTTATATTGTAGCTATATTAGGATTTATTTTACAGGTAAGTATTTAGCTTTAAATAGGAATAATTTATTTAATAATAGTTAATTTATTTTGTTAGATTTAAATTATATTTAAGTTAGGGGGGTGTTAGGGTTAGAGTTAGACTTAGCTTTAGGGGTTAATACATTTATTATAGTAGCGGTGAGATCTGGTCGGCAGATTAGGGGTTAATTATTGTAGGTAGGTGGAGGCGACGTTGGGGGCGGCAGATTAGGGGTTAATAAATATAATATAGGGGTCGGCTGTGTTAGGGGCAGCAGATTAGGGGTACATAGGGATAATGTAGGTTGCGGCGGTGTACGGAGCGGCAGATTAGGGGTTAAAAAATATGCAGGTGTCAGCGATAGCGGGGGCGGCAGATTAGGGGTTAATAAATATAATATAGGGGTCTGCGATGTTAGGGGCAGCAGATTAGGGGTACATAGGGATAACGTAGCTGGCGGCGGTATACGGAGTGGCAGATTAGGGGTTAAAATTTTTTAATCGAGTGGCGGCGATGTGGGGGGGCCTCAGTTTAGGGGTACATAGGTAGTTTATGGGTGTTAGTGTACTTTAGAGCACAGTAGTTAAGAGCTTTATAACCGGCGTTAGCCCAGAAAGCTCTTAACTACTGACTTTTTTCTGCGGCTGGAGTTTTGTCGTTAGATTTCTAACGCTCACTTCAGCCACGACTCTAAATACCGGCGTTAGAAAGATCCCATTGAAAAGATAGGATACACAAATGACGTAAGGGGATCTGCGGTATGGAAAAGTCGCGGCTGGAAAGTGAGCTGACTGACTCCAAATACCAGCGGGCGGTAAAAACCAGCGTTAGGAGCCTCTAACGCTGGTTTTGACGGCTACCGCCCAACTCTAAATCTAGGCCTAAGTTTGGATGGAGGAAAACAAAATTTATGCTTACCTGATAAATTTATTTCTCTTGTGGTGTATCCAGTCCACGGATTCATCCATTACTTGTGGGATATTCTCCTTCCCAACAGGAAGCTGCAAGAGGACACCCACAGCAGAGCTGTCTATATTGCTCCTCCCCTAACTGCCACTCCCAGTCATTCGACCGAAGACAAGCAAGAGAAAGGAGAAACTATAGGGTGCAGTGGTGACTATAGTTTAAAAATAAAAAACACCTGCCTTAAAATGACAGGGCGGGCCGTGGATTGGATACACCACAAGAGAAATAAATTTATCAGGTAAGCATAAATTTTGTTTTCTCTTGTAAGGTGTATCCAGTCCACGGATTCATCCATTACTTGTGGGATACCAATACCAAAGCTATAGGACACGGATGAAGGGAGGGACAAGGCAGGCGTTTAAACGGAAGGCACCACTGCCTGTAAGACCTTTCTCCCAAAAATAGCCTCCGAAGAAGCAAAATTATCAAATTTGTAGAATTTAGAAAAAGTATGAAGCGAAGACCAAGTCGCCGCCTTACAAATCTGTTCAACAGAAGCCTCATTCTTAAAAGCCCATGTGGAAGCTACCGCTCTAGTGGAATGAGCTGTAATTCTTTCAGGAGGCTGCTGGCCAGCAGTCTCATAAGCTAAGCGGATTATACTTCTTAGCCAAAAAGAAAGAGAAGTTGCCGAAGCCTTTTGGCCTCTCCTCTGTCCAGAGTAGACCACAAACAAAGCAGATGTTTTGATGAAAATCCTTCGTAGCTTGTAAATAAAATTTTAAAGCACGAACCACATCAAGATTGTGTAAAAGACGTTCCTTCTTTGAAGAAGGATTAGGACATAGTGAAGGAACAACAATTTCCTGATTGATATTTTTATTAGATACCACCTTAGGAAGAAAACCAGGTTTGGTACGTAACACTACCTTATCTGCATGGAAAATGAGATAAGTGGAATCACATTGTAAAGCAGATAACTCCAAAACTCTTCGAGCCGAGGAGATAGCTACTAAAAACAGAACTTTCCAAGATAAATGTTTAATATCTATGGAATGCAAAGGTTCAAACGGAACCCCTTGCAGAACCTTAAGAACCAAATTTAAACTCCATGGCAGAGCAACAGTTTTAAACACAGGCTTTCTTCTAACTAAAGCCTTTCAAAACGCCTGAACATCTGGAGTATCAGCCAGACGCTTGTGCAAAAGAATAGACAGAGAAGAAATCTGTCCCTTTAAGGAACTAGCTGACAATCCCTTCTCCAATCCTTCTTGGAGAAAAGATAATATCCTAGGAATCCTGACCTTACTCCATGAGTAACCTTTGGATTCACACCAATGAAGATATCTACACCATATCTTATGATAGATTTTCCTGGTGACCGGCTTTCGAGCCTGTATTAAGGTATCAATGACCGACTCAGAGAAACCACGCTTTGATAAAATCAAGCGTTCAATCTCCAAGCATTCAGACGCAGAGAAATTAGATTTGGATGGTTGAAAGGACCCTGAAGTAGAAGGTCCTGCCTTAGCGGCAGAGTCCATGGTGAAAGGGATGACATGTCCACCAGATCTGCATACCAAGTCCTGCGTGGCCACGCAGGTGCTATCAAAATCACCGAAGCTCTCTCCTGCTTGATCTTGGCAATCAGACGAGGGAGCAGAGGAAACGGTGGAAACACATAAGCCAGGTTGAAGGACCAAGGCGCTGCTAGAGCATCTATCAGCACTGCCTTGGGATCCCTGGACCTGGATCCGTAACAAGGAAGCTAGGTGTTCTGACGAGATGCCATGAGATCCAGTTCTGGTTTGCCCCAAAGTTAAATCAACTGTGCAAATACCTCCGGATGGAGTTCATACTCCCCCGGATGAAAAGTCTGCCGACTTAGAAAATCCACCTCCCAGTTTTCTACTCCTGGGATATGGATAGCTGATAGATGGCAAGAGTGAACCTCTGCCCATAGAATTATTTTTGAAACCTCCAACATTGCTAAGGAACTCCTTGTTCCCACTTGATGGTTGATGTAGGCTACAGTCGTGATATTGTCCGACTGAAATCTGATGAACCTGACCGCAGCAAGCTGAGGCCAAGCCTGAAGAGCATTGAATATTGCTCTTAGTTCCAGAATGTTTATCGGAAGGAGTGCCTCCTCCTGAGTCCACAAGCCCTGAGCCTTCAGGGAGTTCCAGACTGCACCCGAGCCCAGAAGGCTGGCATCTGTCGTTACTATTGTCCAATCTGGCCTGCGGAAGGTCATACCCTTGGACAGATGGACCCGAGATAGCCACCAGAGAAGAGAATCCCTGGTCTCTTGATCCAGATTTAGTAGAGGGGACAAATCTGTGTAATCCCCATTCCACTGACTGAGCATGCAAAGTTGCAGCGGTCTGAGATGTAGGCGGGCAAACGTCACTATGTCCATTACCGCTACCATTAAGCCAATTACTTCCATACACTGAGCCACTGAATGGTGAGAAGTAGAATAAAGAACACGGCAGGAATTTACAAATTTTGACAACCTGGCCTCTGTCAGGTAAATCTTCATTTCTACAGAATCTATCAGAGTTCCTAGGAAGGAAACTCTTGTGAGAGGGGATAGAGAACTCTTTTCTTCATTCACCTTCCACCCATGAGACCTCAGGAATGCCAGAACAATGTCCGTATGGGTCCTGGCAATTTGAAAATTCGACGCCTGTATCAGAATGTCGTCTAGGTAAGGGGCTGAAGATAAGCATCCTTTAAGTCCACGGTAGTCATATATTGACCCTCCTGGATCATAGGTAGGATGGTTCGAATAGTTTCCATCTTGAAGGATGGGACCATGGGAAATTTGTTTAGGATCTTGTGATCTAAGATTGGTCTAAAGGTTCCCTCTTTCTTGGGAACTACAAACAGATTTGAATAGAAGCCTTGCCCCTGTTCCTCCTTTGGAACTGGGTGGATCACTCCCATAACTAGGAGCTCTTGAACACAATGTAAGAATGCTTCTCTCTTTATCTGGTTTGCAGATAATTGTGAGAGATGAAATCTCCCTTTTGGGGAAGAAGCTTTAAAGTCCAGAAGATATCCCTGGGACACAATTTCCAATGCCCAGGGATCCTGGACATCTCTTGCCCAAGCCTGGGCGAAGAGAGAATGTCTGCCCCCTACTAGATCTGTTTCCGGATCGGGGGCTGATCCTTCATGCTGTTTTAGAGGCAGCAGCAGGTTTTTTGGCCTGCTTTCCTTTGTTCCAAGCCTGGTTAGGTCTCCAGACCGGCTTGGACTGGGCAAAAGTTTCCTCTTGTTTTGTATTAGAGGAAGTTGAAGCTGCGCCACTCTTGAAGTTTCGAAAGGAACGAAAATTAGTCTGTTTGGTCCTTAATTTGTTGGACCTATCCTGAGGAAGGGCGTGACCTTTTCCTCCAGTAATATCAGAAATGATCTCCTTCAGCCCAGGCCCGAATAGGGTCTGCCCCTTGAAGGGAATGTTGATAAGCTTAGACTTTGAAGTAACGTCAGCTGACCAGGATTTAAGCCATAGCGCCCTACGCGCCTGAATAGCAAAACCTGAGTTTTTAGCCGTTAGCTTAGTTAAATGAACAACGGCATCAGAAACAAATGAATTGTCTAGCTTAAGAGCTTTAAGCTTGTCAAGGATATCATCCAACGGGGTTTCTACCTGTAGAGCCTCTTCTAGAGACTCAAACCAGAAAGCCGCAGCAGCAGTGACTGGGGCAATGCATGCAAGAGGCTGGAGAATAAAACCTTGTTGAATAAAGATTTTCTTAAGGTAACCCTCTAATTTTTTGTCCATTGGATCTAGAAAAGCACAACTGTCCTCGACCGGGATAGTTGTGCGCTTCGCTAGGGTAGAGACTGCTCCCTCCACCTTAGGAACCGTCTGCCACAAGTCCCGTGTAGCGGCATCTATAGGAAACATCTTTTTAAAAACAGGAGGGGGAGAGAACGGTACACCTGGTCTATCCCATTCCTTAGTAATAATTTCTGAAAACCTCTTAGGGATTGGAAAAACATCAGTGTAAACAGACACAGCATAGTATTTATCCAACTTACACAATTTCTCTGGGACTACAATGGCGTCACAGTCATCCAGAGTTGCTAAAACCTCCCTGAGCAACACGCAGAGGTGTTCAAGTTTAAATTTAAATGTAGACATATTAGAATCAGGTTGAAGTGTCTTCCCTGAATCAGAAAAATTACCCACAGATAGAAGCTCTCCTGCTTCGGCTTCTGCACATTGTGAGGGTATATCAGACATAGCTACTAAAGCGTCAGAGAGCTCTGTATTTGTTCTAGCCCCAGAGCTGTCTCACTTTCCTTGTAACCCTGGCAGTTTGGACAATACCTCTGTAAGGGTATGATTCATAACTGCCGCCATGTCTTGTAAAGTATACGCAATGGGCACGCTAGATGTACTTGGCGTCCCTTGAGCGGGAGTTATAGGTTCTGACACGTGGGGAGAGTTAGTCGGCATAACTTCCCCCTTGTCAATTTCTTCTGTTGATAAATCTTTTAAAGCCAGAATATGGTCTTTAAAATTTATAGTAAGGTCAATGCATTTGGTACACATTCTAAGAGGGGATTCCACAATGGCTTCTAAACATAATGAACAAGGAGTTTCCTCTATGACAGACTAGTAATGAGACCAGCAAGCTTGGAAAACACTTTAATAAATGTGAAAAAGCAGAATATAAAAAACGGTACTGTGCTTTTAAGGGAAAAAAACAATCACATAAACTGCAAAAACAGTGAAAAAAAGCAGTAAACTCTACGAAATTTTTACAGTGTGTATAATAGACTAAAATAGCATTGCACCCACTTGCAAGTGGATGATTAACCCCTCATGCTCAAAAACGAATCAGAAAAATGGTAAAACCGTTATAAACAGTCACAAGCAAACTTGACTGTGGCTCCTACCTGCCCATAAAACGACTTTTGTAGGTACAAAAACCCTTTACAGAGGTCTTATATGTCAGGGGACTCCTTCAGGGAAGCTGGATGTCTCAGACTGTAAAAACTACTGCGCAATTAGAGCGCAAAAATAGGCCCCTCCCACCATGCACTCAAAGTGAAAGGGCCATAAATAACTACTCCTAGGAGAAATCTAGTCAGCCATGTTGAAAACTAGGCCCCAAATAAAGATTTATCACCCTCAGTAAAAAACGTTTTTTTATATATCATGCAAACATTTTACATACTAAGTAATAAGATCAAGTAACATGAATATTACCCTTTGCTGCAAGCATGATCCCAGTCATTTGTTAAATCACTGTAATCAGGCTTACCTTAAATATATCAGGCACTTTCAGCATTTTCTAGACCTTATCATCTCTCTAGAAAAAAATATACTGAACATACCTCAGAGCAGTTAATTCTGCAGGCCATTCCCCCAGCTGAAGTTTTCCCATACTCTTCAGTTATGTGCGAGAACAGCAGTGGACCTTAGTAACATCCTGCTAAGATCATCAAAAACCTCAGGCAGAACTCTTCTTCTAATTTCTGCCTGAGGTAAAAACAGTACAACGCCAGTACCATTTAAAAATAACAAAGTTTTGATTGAAGATAAACTACACTAAGTCACCACCTATCTCTTGATATTTCCTTTCTTGTCGAGAGCTGCAAGAGAATGACTGGGAGTGGCAGTTAGGGGAGGAGCTATATAGACAGCTCTGCCGTGGGTGTCCTCTTGCAGCTTAATAGTGAAAAAGGGTGTGTGTACAAGCGCTAAGGTAATCCCCAAGCTGTATCCAAACAGAGATCCTAACCAACCTCCAAAAAATATGCACAAGTAGTAAGAAGTGAATACTGCGCCAACAAGAGGCCAAGGGATAAATATACTCACAGAGAGATAAAAGAAGATTATTTAATGAACCATGTTAAAAAGCATCAGTAATAAAAGACTATATATAAAAAATGTAAAAAGCACATATAAATAAAATTACAAATACAGGAATATCTTACAGAAGCGGCTCAAAGGGCCAAAGCGGATAATTACAATAAAAAATAAAATATAAAATATAATCCAAAAAAGTGTTCAAAAAGTTGATCAACAAATGTTAGTGAAGAACAAAAATAAGTCAATCAAAAAAAAAAAAAAATGGAAAAAATGGGTGATGAAAAGCAAGGTGAAAGTGAGGAAATTGATTTCATCCAATGTTAGTTACTTTAACAGATCCAAATTCCTGAGTGTGGTTGCTGAAGTAGCTGATTGGATCCTAGCACCTGTCAGCTGCTCCTATGGTATCCTAAAAAGTGTCCCTGTAAAAAAAGAAATTCCCAACATAGTGTATCCAATATGAGAATGAAGTAAAGATTAAAGTAATGCTTACCAATATGTCAACGCGTTTCTGCCCTCAAAAAAGGGCCTTTCTCAAGACTAGGGCTAGCAGCTAGTCTTGAGAAAGGCCCTTTTTTGAGGGCAGAAACGCGTTGACATATTGGTAAGCATTACTTTAATCTTTACTTCATTCTCATATTGGATACACTATGTTGTGAATTTCTTTTTTTACAGGGACACTTTTTAGGATACCATAGGAGCAGCTGACAGGTGCTTGGATCCAATCAGCTACTTCAGCAACCACACTCAGGAATTTGGATCTGTTAAAGTAACTAACATTGGAAGGAATCAATTTCCTCACTTTCACCTTGCTTTTCATCACCCATTTTTTCCATTTTTTTTTTTTTTTGATTGACTTATTTTTGTTCTTCACTAACATTTGTTGATCAACTTTTTGAACACTTTTTTGGATTATATTTTATATTTTATTTTTTATGTTATTGCATATTGTGTATTTTATTTTTTATGTTATTGCATATTGTGTATTTTATTTAATTATATCTTAACCTCAGTGGATTAAGTAGCTAGCATTTTTATATCCATTTGCACTCACTCACTATTTGATTGTATCTATACAATTATTTTGCTACCCCCCTTTTTTTGCACTGCAGTGCATTTTTCTATTTTTTGGAACACTATTTTTGTAACACTAATTTTGAACACTATTGTTTGTATTATTGTTTATTAGTTTTTTGCTTGATGCACTTGCTACAGTTGTACTTAGGCTAATTCTGTTTTATTAGTATACACTCTTATTCTAGTGTACCACTCACACTGATCACCTGTTATTACCTCTGGTTTTATTGTAATTATCAGCTTTGGCTCTTTGAGCCGCTTCTGTAAGATATTCCTGTATTTGTAATTTTATTTATATGTGCTTTTTACATTTTTTATATATAGTCTTTTATTACTGATGCTTTTTAACATGGTTCATTAAATAATCTTCTTTTATCTCTCTGTGAGTATATTTATCCCTTGGCCTCTTGTTGGCGCAGTATTCACTTCTTACTACTTGTCCTCTTGCAGCTTCCTGTTGGGAAGGAGGATATCCCACAAGTAATGGATGAATCCGTGGACTGTCAGCCATAAAGGATCAGCCCAGGATTCAACCCAACTGCTAGCGTGAAAAGTAAAACACACGCTAGCACACTGAGAAATATCCAGGACGTGACCCACTCAGGATTGATTAAAGCAAATGTCCCTTTAAGAAGATTAATAAACAAACAAAGTCAAGTATTCCTTTTAGCAGGTGTGATCAAGCAAATAACCCTTTAAGCAGGTTAGCAAACAAACAAGGAATTCCTTTTAGCAGGTTTGGATAAAGCAAATGTCCCTTTAAGCAGGTTAGCAAGCAAACAGAGAGGTATTCCTTTTAGCAGGTTTGGATAAAGCAAATGTCCCTTTAAGCAGGTTAGCAAGCAAACAGAGAGGTATTCCTTTTAGCAGGTTTGGATAAAGCAAATGTCCCTTTAAGCAGGTTAGCAAACAAACAGAGAGGTATTCCTTTTAGCAGGTTTGGATAAAGCAAATGTCCCTTTAAGCAGGTTAGCAAACAAACAGAGAGGTATTCCTTTTAGCAGGTTTGGATAAAGCAAATGTCCCTTTAAGCAGGTTAGCAAACAAACAGAGAGGTATTCCTTTTAGCAGGTTTGGATAAAGCAAATGTCCCTTTAAGCAGGTTAGCAAACAAATAGAGAGGTATTCGTTTTAGCAGGTTTGGATAAAGCAAATGTCCCTTTAAGCAGGTTAGCAAACAAACAGAGAGGTATTCCTTTTAGCAGGTTACTCCAAGAATCAGATTAAGGACAAGAGTCTCAAAAAAAACAGTAGAGGGATTCAGGCAAAGGAAAGTCTGGCAGGGAAGGAAGGGACTTCAGCATAATACTCACTTAGGTCCGGTCCGGCATGAAGAGAGAGACAAACGGGCCCCGAGTAAGATCTCCCACCGAGATTTGAAGGCAGGGAGACTCTGACGTCAGGAGGTGTGTCAGATACCGCGTCACGTTGCTAGGCAATGTGACGTGAGACAGAGGAGATCCGTGAACCACGGCGATATGGCAATGAGCGGATCAGATACATGACAGCACCCCCCCTCAAGGACCCCTCCGGGGGACAGGACCCCACCTAGCAGGATAAGTTTTGTGAAAGGTCCTAATCAAAGCAGGGACGTGCACTTGTTGAGCTGGTTCCCAAGTCTGTTCCGTGACAGGATAACCCTTCCAATGGATGTGATAGTACAACTTCTTGCCACAAAATTTGGAATCCAAAATTCGTTCTACTTCAAACTCAGGCTGTCCCTGAATCAACAGAGGAGGAGGCTTGGGTAGAGACTTAGAATACTTATTAGATAGCACAGGTTTCAGAAGAGAAACATGAAAAACAGGGTGAGCTTTGAGGGTTTTAGGAAGAGCAACTCGGTAAGCAGTCGAACAAACCTGACCCAATATTCAGAAAGTGTAACAGGCTTTCATTAACCCTGTGATATACCTGTGCTTGTAAATGTAATTTTTAGTTAACAATGCATAACTTTGCAAATAAACTTTGTTTATAGCATGCTTGTCTCAATAAAAGCTGCTATGTAATGTTAGATTGCAAATTAATATTGCTATTCACTTGATAAATATGCCAACAGTAAGAAATACATTCTTTCAGCAAGACACTTATAACTAACTATAAATGATAGATTTCTTTTAAATCTATCATGTACAGCTTCTATACATAAAGACTGTACCTTGTTATAAGAGCCTGTTCACATAAATTGTGAGAAATATAATCTTTAATATGCTTATTTTGCAATATATGAAGTATATGACTATATTCAAATATATGTTACTTCTACAATGTGTACAATGTATAACTGTATCCTTTTATATGTTTAAACAAAAGTCTTTTACAATATAAAAGGTTTTTATTATCTGTATGCAAACATACTAACCAGCTAACTAGTATTAACATAAGATGCTATGTGATTTAAAATGGAGGTTTATTCAACCTTGAATTTATAGCTCTAAAATGGATGCTCCTTGCAATTTAAAGTGCGTATGTCTAAACTCTTGTATAACAGATTATCAAGGCCACATTGTTGAAGATAGAAAAAGCTAGACAAGTTTTGTTGATGTTAAAATGATGCTAAAAATACATATAAAAAGAAAACAATAAATGATGACGTCATCCAAATAAAAAACTATAAAAACACCTTGTTGTAAACATGAGGCAGGTGACTCTGAGAGGATATTATAGAGCATTTCTAAGGATAAGATTTGGTTGCAAAGAAGTCATTTCGAGTGGTATGTAACAATTGTTATTGAAAGCAAGTTTAACTGATAGTCTTTTTAACTCTGTGTGTATATTGGATTTAAATTAATTTAATTTTATATTACTTCTGTAAGCTGATTTTTCTGTATAATAAAATTTTAATTTTAAACAATGTTATCTTCTCAAGTACCATTTCTTTATTGTACTCAAAACTTTATTTGTAAGAAATGAGACCTGTTTCACTGATATAATATTTAAAGTTCAGTGCTTGGAATTTATATTTCAATATAACTGTGCTTTAAGACCTTATAAGTGAATTAGGTGTGAATCACTACAAAAGGACCCACATATCGTGGGCCAAATTTATTAGAAGGTTGTTTGAGACGAAGATGACGTGTAGAAATCCAAACTTTGTCTCCAGGATGAAAATTAGGAGCCTTCTTCCGTCGGCAATCTGCAAAAAACTTGTATCGATTAGAGGCTTTGGAAAGAAGAACACGTATCCTACGCCAATGGCGAGTTAATCTCTGAGCAGTTTGATCAGAAGCAGGATTTTCAGAAGAAGAAGTATGCAGAGGAAATGTTCTGGGTTGAAATCCGTAAGCTGCATAAAAGGGAGAAGACTGAAGAGACGAATTGTAACGAGCATTATGAGCCAACTCCGCCAAAGGAAGATAACGAGTCCAATTAGAGTGATGATGGTCCAAATAATGTCTAAGATAAGTCTCCAGACACTGGTTTACTCTCTCGGTCTGGCCATTAGACTGTGGATGATGTGAAGTTGATAAAGAGACTGTAGTGCCAAAATGTTTGCAGAGCCATCTCCAGAACCGAGAAACAAATTGTACCCCTCTATTGGAGACGATGTCCATAGGAAACCCATGTAATCTCACGATATGTAAAAGAAAAAGTTCAGGAAAGTCTCTTGGCAGATGGAAGACCAAGCAAAGTAATGAAATGAGCAGACTTCGTAAACCTGTCGACTACCACCAAAATAGTGTTGTTTCCGGCTGAAAGAGGAAGGTCTGTAATAAAATCCATAGATAAATGGGTCCAAGGCGGGCGAGGAATGAGTAAAGGTTGAAGCAAACCAGAAGGGAGTTGACAAGGAGTTTTAATGGTAGCACATTGTGTGCAAACAGAGACATAATCTTTAACATCTTGAGTGAGAGTAGGCCACCAGTCATACTGTTTGAGATTCCAAGTCGTGTTACTGATGCCAGGATGTCCAGAGAGAGGACTATCATGAGCCCAATGTAGGATCTTGGGACGGAGATGTTCAGGAACAAATAATAAACCGTCAGGAGGTTTGCAGGATGAAGGAAGATCCTTTTGAGCAGACTGTAAGTCCTGTAAACAAGAGGTTGATAACTGAGCTATGACTTCTTGTGGTTGAAGAATGGTACCAGATTCTGGAGTAGAGGTAGATTGAAACTGTCTGGACAGGGCATCCGCTTTTTTATTCTTAGAACCAGGTATATAGGAAAGATTGTAATTAAAACGTGAGAAGAATAAAGACCAACGAGCCTGCCTGGAATTCAATCATTTGGCAGTTTGGAGATAAAGAAGATTTTTATGATCCGGGAGTATGGAAAATGGAAAAGTAGTACACTCCAGCCAATGCCTCCATTCATCCAGAGCCATCTTGATGGCTAATAACTCTTTATTGTCAACGTCATAGTTTAATTCAGAAGAAGTAAATTTCTTGGAAAAGAAACCGACAGGATGAATCTTTCCCGTGTCAGGTATTCGTTGGGAAAGAACAGCCCCAGCAGCAACAGAAGAAGCATCCACTTCTAGGATAAATTGAAAATCCGGATTTGGGTGACGGAGTATGGGTGCAGAAGTAAAGGCCTCTTTGAGGGACTCAAAGGCCTTAATAGCCTCTGGGGACCATTCTTTACAATCTTGCCCCTTTCTAGTGAGTGACGTAAGGGGAGTAGTGATAGTAGCAAATCCTTTGATAAATTTCCTGTAATAACTGGCGAAGCCAAGAAACCGTTGTAGGGTCTTAAGAGAATCAGGTCTAGGCCAGTCCAAAATGGAAGAAAGTTTAGTTGGATCCATTTCAAATCCAGATTCAGATATTACATAACCAAAGAAAGGTATGGATTTTTGATGAAATGAACATTTCTCCAATTTGGCGAATAGATAATTGTCTTGTAACCATTGCAAAACCTTCCTGACATGGTGTACGTGATCTTGATAATTGTGGGAAAAAATTAGAAAATAGTCAAGGTAAATAATGACGAAGGAGTTCAAAAAATCCCGAAAGATCTCATTCACGAAGTGTTGAAAAACAGCAGGGGCATTACACAGCCCAAAGGGCATGACCAGATATTCATAATGCCCAAATCGAGTGTTAAAGGCTGTCTTCCATTCATCACCCTTGCGCATGCGAATAAGGTTATAAGCACCACGAAGATCCAGTTTGGTAAATATTGTAGCTCCTTGAAGATAAGTAAACAGTTCAGGAATAAGAGGTAAGGGGTAACTATTCTTGACTGTGATTTGATTCAAACCCCGGTAATCAATATAAGGTCCATCTTTTTTCCCCACAAAAAGAACCCTGCCCCTAGAGGAGAAGAGGAAGGTCAAATAAAACCTCTAGCCAAACTATCTTGGATATATTCCTCTAAGGCTACATTCTCAGGCCTTGAGAGCAGATACGTCTTGCCACGAGGGTAGGTAGCCCCAGGAAGTAGATCAATGGGACAATCAAAAGGACGGTGAGGGGGAAGACGTTCTGCTTCTTTCTTGGAAAAAACATCAACAAAATCTTGATAAGGTGCGGGTAACGACCCATAAGTGTCAGTAGTGAGAGCAATAGTGAGAGGCACTTTAGTGGGTATTTGAAGACAACTATTTTGACATGCAGATCCCCAGGAAGTGAGTTCGCCTTGAGTCCAAGAGAAGACAGGTTTATGTAACTGGAGCCAGGGAAGACCCAAAATTATGGGAAATTGAGGAGTCGAGATAACATCAAAACATATTGTCTCTGAATGAAGAATTCCTACAGAAAAGAGAATGGGTCTAGTAGCAAACTGGATAAGTCCGGAACCCAAAGGATCTCCACTAACAGTAGAGACAGGAATAGAATACTCCTTTCTACTTAAGGGAATAGAGTGAGTAGTTACAAATGTGGAATCGATGAAGACTCCTCCAGCACCCAAGTCAATAAGGGCTTGAGTATGAATCTTGTCTCCTCCAATTTGAAGAGAAACCGGAACAAAAAGTTTATTATTGAGGGAATGAAATCCTATTTGGCTTAACTCAGCTCCCTGGACAGAAGTTAAGCCCTGGCTTTTAGCGATCTAGTAGGACAATCCTTTAATAAATGTCCTTTAAGGCCACAGTACAAACACAGTCCAAGAGAGCGTCTCCTCAGACGTTCAGTTTCGGTTAATCTAATGGTGCCTATTTCCATTGGTTCAGCCTGGTTAGAAGGTGGAGAAGCGGGAGTTACAGGGTTTGAGAGGCGAGGAACCAGTCGAAAAGGTCGATTAGAAGATTTCTGACTTCTTTCTCTTTCTTGTTGGCGTTCGCGGTATCTGGAATCGAGGCAAATACAAAGATTTATCAGAGCTTCTAGAGATTCTGGAAGTTCACGATAGACCAACTCATCTTTGAGACGTTCAGAGAGTCCTTTACGAAAAGCTGCTCTAAGAGCTCCCTGATTCCAAGTAGTCTCAGAAGCTAGGGTGTGAAATTCAATGGCATATTGAGATACAAATTGACCACCTTGTCGTAAGTCTAGGAGGGAAGCTTCAGCAGCGGCGGACCTCCCCGGTTTATCGAAGACATTTGAAAAGACAGAGAGGAATGTATCCACATCCTGGAGTATTGGATCATTCTTTTCAAGCAAAGGTGATACCCAGGCTAAGGCTCTACCTTTCATTAAGGATATAAGGAAAGTGATTCTAGAAGAGGGGGTTGCAAAGAGAACAGGACTATTCCGAAAATGAAGGCGACACTGATTCAGAAAACCCCTTCAATCCTCAGGATTCCCATCATATTTGTCTGGAAGGGGTATCCTCGGACTGAGTTGACCTTGTGACTGATTGGTAGGATTTGTAGGAGGTGAGGGCTCCAAAGGAATAGGATTAGGAGGTATAGGAGCAGCCATATTCTGAAGTAAAGTAGTTATCTGATCCAACTTTGCGTCCAAGGATTGCAAGTGAGTAGCATGAGATCCCAATAACTGTCCCTGGTGGGTCACGGCCATGGATAATTCAGTGGGGTCCATTTTGGCCCGTTTGTAATGTCAGCTGTAAAGGATCAGCCAAGGATTCAACCCAACTGCTAGCGTGAAAAGTAAAACACACGCTAGCACACTGAGAAATATCCAGGACGTGATTAAAGCAAATGTCCCTTTAAGAAGATTAATAAACAAACAAAGTCAAGTATTCCTTTTAGCAGGTGTGATACAGCAAATGTCCCTTTAAGCAGGTTAGCAAACAAACAAGGAATTCCTTTTAGCAGGTTTGGATAAAGCAAATGTCCCTTTAAGCAGGTTAGCAAGCAAACAGAGAGGTATTCCTTTTAGCAGGTTTGGATAAAGCAAATGTCCCTTTAAGCAGGTTAGCAAACAAACAGAGAGGTATTCCTTTTAGCAGGTTTGGATAAAGCAAATGTCCCTTTAAGCAGGTTAGCAAACAAACAGAGAGGTATTCCTTTTAGCAGGTTTGGATAAAGCAAATGTCCCTTTAAGCAGGTTAGCAAACAAACAGAGAGGTATTCCTTTTAGCAGGTTTGGATAAAGCAAATGTCCCTTTAAGCAGGTTAGCAAACAAACAGAGAGGTATTCCTTTTAGCAGGATTGGATAAAGCAAATGTCCCTTTAAGCAGGTTAGCAAACAAACAGAGAGGTATTCCTTTTAGCAGGATTGGATAAATCAAATGTCCCTTTAAGCAGGTTAGCAAACAAACAAGGTATTCCTTTTAGCATGTTACTCCAAGAATCAGATTAAGGACAAGAGTCTCAAAAAAAACAGTAGAGGGATTCAGGCAAAGGAAAGTCTGGCAGGGAAGGAAGAGACTTCAGCATAATACTCACTCAGGTCCGGTCCGGCATGAAAAGAGAGACAAACGGGCCCGAGTAAGATCTCCCGCCGAGATTTGAAGGCAGGGAGACTCTGACGTCAGGAGGTGTGTCAGATACCGCGTCACGTTGCTAGGCAACGTGACGTGAGACAGAGGAGATCCGTGAGCCGCGGCGACACGGCAATGAGCGGATCAAATACATGACATGGACTGGATACACCTTACAAGAGAAAAGACCCTGAATTAGAAGGTCCTTCCTCAGAGGTAACCTCCAAGGAGGTAAAGATGACATCCTTACCAGATCTGCAAACCATATCCTTTGAGGCCATGCAGGAGCTATTAGGATCACCGATGCTCTCTCCTGATTGACACAAGCAATGACACGTGGAAGGAGAGCAAACAGAGGAAACAGATAAGCCAGAGAGAACATCCAAGGAACCGCTAAAGCATCTATCCGAATGACCTGAGGATCTCTTGACCCTGAACTGTACTTTGGAACCTTGGCGTTTTGGGGGCACGCCATCAGATCCTACTCTGGAACCACCCACCTGAGGGTTATCTGAGAGAACACTTCCGGATGGAGAGCCCACTCCCCAGGATGAAAAGTCTGTCAGCTCAGAAAGTCCTACTCCCAGTTATCCACTCCTGGAATGTGGATGGCAGATGGAAAACAATTGTGAGCTTCCGCCCACTGCAAAATGTGAGTCACCTCTGATAAACTGGACTAAAGAAAGCTGAGGCCATGCTGATAGAGCATTGAAGATAGCTCTCAACTCCAAGATGTTTATGGGAAGAGAGGACTCTTCCCAAGACCACAGGTCCTGAGCCTTTAGAGAACCCCAAACAGCTCCCCAGCCTGACAGGCTGGCATTCGTATTCACAATCTCCAAGGAAGGTCTGAGAAAAGAAGTTCCCCTGAAACAGAAGTTCCTGTGACATCCACCATGAGAGAGAGTCTCTTGTTAGGGGGTCCAGATTTATCCTCTGTGATAAATCCGAATGGTCTCCGTTCCATTGACAGAGCATGCAAAGCTGCAGCGTTTGCAGATGGAACTGAGCAAAAGGGATGATGTCCATGGAGGCCACCATCAGACCAATCACCTCAATGCATTGAGCCACTGATGGACGAAAGGCAGACTGGGAAATTATTCATATTATTATAAAAAGGATTTATCTTGTATATTACAACAAGGCGTTGTATGCTAGGTTAGGAAACTGCAAAGTCAGAGCACCAGGCTGTCAGGCCCACATCGGGTCTCGAACTCTTGTCTCTCAGGTTGAATCCCAGTGATTTACCATTGAGCCACCAGAGGGCTTTAAGTACTGTATTTCAATGAATAAAAACATATGCAAATGGAATATGATACATAAAAACTTATATATCATAGATAATACGAGTGATGCCTCAATATGAGGAAAAAATTTAAATGTCTATACTAAAATCATAGGAATAAATATAATATGAAGAAATAAGTCCCAATGCATAATAGGGACTAATATATATATTAAAAATCCCCTCATATGAGAGAGCTTTAAATATATAATATGAAAATTAATCTTCATGCTACCAACAGCGGGATAGTCTCAAAATAAGAAGAGACTGAATGCAGATGAATACACATAAAATATTAAAAATGTGAATTAGCATACACATAAAACTGTCACTAGATGGCAAAATAAAAGAGAAGGTGAGCACCATCCAACTCGTATCCCCGTCAGAGGGATAAAAACCAATAAGTCCTAGAGAATGATAAACATTCATAAAAATAGAGTATGAATCGGACATAAAGCAACATCTGAAGACATGCTAAATCTCTCCAACTATAATAATTTCATATAGGTGGGAAATACACTGAACAAAAAGAATAACTAATGGTATATCATACTATGTTAACATAAACAGAACATCTTATATAAAAGGAGGCACCAGATTTCTAAAATAATAGAAATTCAGACCATAATGTCAGTAAACTACCACTAGATGGCAGAAAATGGCAGGGGAATCCCTGCTAATACCTAGCAAAGAAAGATACTTGCATATACAGATTAAATTAAATCTCATTAGGTAGTCAACAGACCCTGCTGAATACAAGGAGTATAGTAAAAAAACTGATCCTCTATTATTAATAAAGAATAGACATATTGAGCGCTTCCATAAGAATGGCATATATAAAACCCTCAGCAGACTTTAATACTCAAATAGAGTTACCTTATTGAGATCCTGTCTGGGAAAGAGATCTCTTATCCAAAAAATGGGAATAAGCCGACTCCTTAGAAAATGTACCGCACAACTCCTATTAGAGGTATCATTTACCTCCTCCTAGTGGTGAAACCTCATGCAGGGAAACCTCCGGTCGACAGAGGAGGCGGAGGCACCACAGCTGACATACTCACTGAGGAGCTGATAAAGCGCTACACCAAGAGTGCGACACGCCGACACAAAGGAAAAATTAGGGCACACAAAGTTTTAGACTCCTTCCCGTAACCCTCATAGAAAGGATTTGCGCCAAAGAAAACTCCAGCGGCCATCTTAATCCTGCCGTCCGGAGAAGACCATAAAAGTTAATCCTTGTACTTTATGAATATGTTCTACACAATTCTGTCCTGATTTGAACCCTCTGAAAAATAATAGGGTACACGTAATAGCTACACTTCACAATAGTGTCGCTATAAAGACAGAATAAAACTAGAAATCCCTGAGAACAAGATTACCATCCTGGTAACAGTCTCACTAAGAAACTCCAATATGAAGTAAAAATCTGCAGTAGCGTTAACCTGATGAAAGGCGATATAGAGCCTACGGATCTCAGTTACTGTAAAAAAGGCGGTTCCACATATAAACAGAAAACCCTATAAAGGCTGAGTAGAGCTCAGACTGCTCTTAGACAGCACGCGCCCATACTTCAATAAAAGTATCCCTCCTTTAGTACCGGCCACTGCAAACCAACAGAGTGGTTTAAATGCTTCTGCTCACAATGGCGGTTCCTAGAAAAAAAGAGTTAAAATAGATATGTGCAAACACAATTTACACAAAACTGTATAACTCTTAGTGGCCCTTTATTATTTGCTAAGGAAGGAAAACTAATAAGCAGTAACTGACTGAAAAAGCAGACGCTCAACATTGTAATGTAATACAAACAAAGGGGGCGCTAAAAATAAACTGAAATGTTAATGATTTGCAATTAACAATATATCAAGTCTGTTATACAATGTGATATATATTCATAACTATAGTAGTTTTGTACATACAAAATGCAGTACAGTTTTGGAACAACAGTGAGCGTGCAGATGGGGATTTTAATTGTGACAGCCCAGTCTAAGGCTTAGTCACCGCCTACGGCTGAAAATCTCAGTTGCGGCGCAGATTTCAGTTGTGACACAAACTTTAGTTGTGACAGACAGCCCTTTATAGGGTCCAGCAACTTGATCAGCGATCAAGGGGTTGAGTGTAAATCTGTCATTGTTACATTTAACCGATAGTACACACGAACCAATTAAAAGATAACATGAAGGGGTAAAGCATGCAAAGGCCCATCCTATAGGTTCTAGGATTGAGTGGGTGGTTACAAAAACGGAGGTGAGCTGACACACCCATTTGAAATCTGCCAGCCTGCTTCTACCAGCACATTGGTGTGCTTGGTCAGTATGTGAGTACCCATTTGGCATCTTCTAAATTGATATAGTCATATTTTGATTGATCTGCACATATAGTGCATTCTCTCTAAGATTTATATATTCACTGCAGCCCATAAGAAATCCTAGCTGGGGGTGAGATGTTACACCCGATAATTCTACAGCCTGCACCTACTAGCACATTGGTGTGCTCTACTAATATGCGAGTACCCATTTGGCTCATTTTGTATTATACTCATATATATATTTGATGATCCTGCACATGAGACGCCCCTCTATTTTTCTTCATATTCTGCAGACGCTCAACATTAACTGTGTCACAAATTAATTGGACCCCCACACAATTAGAAGCACTCCAAAAATCATAAAACATGGATTGTACTGGGATATTGAGGGAGAAATAATGTCGCCATGACACCCTTTTCTCACACACCATGCAGCCTTGGCAATTTCTAGGGAAAAAAACTGCAATGGCAGCAGCAATATTCCCTGCCCCATGTAGTAAACCAGGTGTCTGCTCAGCCGCAATATATCACAAATTAACAGATACATTTAGGGCATACATTCTAAGGAGATTTATTCTCCGTTCCCTCCAACTCGTACCCCTGCCATTTTCATAATCTGTCTTGATGATACCTAATTATAAAGTATTTATGTCCTAATTAGGATCAGAAGGAGGATTAACCTCTTAAGTGTTGCTGTCCTTCAATACCTAGAAGGAAAAATAACTTACCTGAGATCCAGTTGCAGGACAGATGCTGCTACGTAGGTGTGACAGGCACTTCACTCCCTGTCATGGACCTTTAGTAAAATCAAGGACAGAGTCACTAACTCTGGCTTTCTGCAATGGGGTAGCAAAATGTTAAACGTAAAGCAAAGACTACCTCACCGCCTTTTAACTGCTTAAAAGCCACCACTACTCTTACTAAAGAGATTGACATGGACACAGCTAGACCCCAATCCTTGCTTGCAAAGAAGAGTACCCATTAAGTATTAATATCTTCAGACACCAACTTCACACAACCTCCATTGACAGAGGCAAAGAGAATGACTGGGGATTTAGGGTAAGGGAAGTTACACTTAAAAGCTTTGCTTGGGTACTCTTTGCCTCCTCCTGCTGGCCAGGAGTTGAATATCCCACTAGTAATTGGAATGACGTTGTGGACTCTCCATATAATAGGAAAGAAATGATAACACCATTTTTGTATTAGAAAAATATCAGTTCAAATATGGGAGATTCCACTATACTATGCATGGACAACTTAGTGCATTATAGCATAATCAGCAATGTAAGAATTAAAGAGGATACACTATTGTCTGAATCATGTTAGCATGCTCAGACCAACAAGATCTGGTTTAGTTGCCAATCCCTCAACCTCAGAATTCCTGCCAGTAGTATTATTTGTAGCCAAAGCAGCAGGATTTGGACCATTGTTTACAGCATCATTGGTGATCCATTTGCTTCAAGAGCCTCCTCTTTTCTTCCCAAAAGCAGACAAATGCAGTTTTATCTATTTTCTAAGATTATGCACACAGAGGCAGGGGTAGCTGCTATTTCTGTGGGAGAGGCTGAAGCTAAAAGGTTCTCAATTTGGATTAGTACTTGAGATATTTGCAAGGCTAAATGTACAGCTGACATTCATATTTGGATTCCTGTATTTCAGTGATTTCTCAGATGGTGTTTAGATATCCCCCTTTTCTTTACATGGACAAGAATAATATTATTATTTTTTCTTGGGGTTTCTATTATCAAAGATTTTACTTTAAGTTTAGTTTGTTCTCTGTGTTTAGTTTGAATCCAGTATTATTTAAACTTTGAAAAATTCCGCTTAGCTATATTTTAGTCCTGCATAAATATCAGATAATAATAATAATACATATGCAAAATAATGTGGGTAACAGTTTATCAATGTATTTCTCTGTTTTCTTTTTTCATGACATATAAAAAATTGTTAGCATGGATGTGTAAAAAAATTAATGCTTTATTTTTCATGTGAATCTGTGACTGTTCCTATCATTGTACAAAGGGATATAGAAATATAGCCACAAAAAAACAAAACAATAGATAACAAAAACAATATCCATTTAGGTTGGGTCATCTATAATAACAACTGTTATATACAGTCTGAGCCAGATAGAGAAACATTATCACAGCTTTTTCTATACTATGTTTAGAACTGTGATGTTTATACAGTATACGACAATAGGTTTAAGAGAGAGATATTATAAAATAGGGATATTTCTTAGACAGTATGTCAACACCAATTACTTTGTATGCTTTTGCATGCCAGACAGCTATGAGTGTTTTTTTTTTTTTTTTTTAGTTTAATTTCCTGCCTTGGCCTGGTAAGGTGACAAGGAAAAATTCACGTACAAAAAATAAAATACGATCTGCTCTACAATCACTTATCATGTTGTCACTTATTTTAATCAGAGTGGGGACATAAACATTTATAATAGTGACTCATCTCTTTCAACATGTGTTTTTTTTTTTTAAATATCTTCATTTTTTGTGTGCCAAATACAGAAAGACCAAGACAATAATAATTCAACATAGATAAAATGTTACAGAATTTAACTTGACTAGAACACTGTGAAGTTCGTCTGTTCTGATTCTTACCTTCAACAGTAGATAGGTCAGTGGCTAACATGAAAAGTGCAATCTTGTTGTTGGTATGGTCATGACCTATAAACATTCGGTCAGTCCTCCTATAAGGCACATTTTACTTATAAACAAAATAATTTTTATTAACTTAAACTAACATTTGCCAGCTCGGGTCGCTTCACCTCATCTCCCCTAGTCCCCAGTTTCCTGGTTAGTCAAACTGCCACTCGCCTCTCAGGTTAGCTTCTAATATGTACTCTGTGTTTCGAAAAGGTGCCATAACCATTTTACGCAAAGGGATTGGGAGCGAGAGAATAAATGGTTCCCATTTTGTAACAAAAGACCTCACTCTTTTAGTAACGTCTCCCAATCCGTCTGATTGTTCAACGAGCATTTGACTTAGCAGTGTCTGCTTCAACTGTGTCACAGTAGGTGGGTTACGTTTGAGCCAGTTCTGAAATATCAGTCGCCTGGCTATTAAGACTATGTTGGATATAAATAGTTTAGAGTTTCTCGGGATTCCCTCGAAGTCTAACAATGTGATGGTTCTAAGTGTCAGTTCATTAGTGTGAGTATGCATGCTTAGGTTTGCCCAGTAAGATGTCATCTTCCAAAATCTAACAAGCTTGGGACAGTTCCATAGCATGTGCCTAATGTCTGCGTCTTCCCTCCCACACTTTGGGCATTTATTATCTCTTTCTGTTTTCCATTTCTGGAATTTCTTGGGTGTTATATAGCTGTCGTGTATGAGTTTGAAATGTGACTCCCGGACTTCTGACGAGAGAGTGGCTTGTTTAACCTTATGTATACTTTCCTCGATCTCTTTACTAGTCACCTCCTCCCCTAACAGGGAGCTCCAGAGCTCAGCAAGTCTACTTAGGCATGAGGTGCTCGCGGTTCTATTCAGCCTCTTATATAGCGGTGATATTGATGTGATGCCTAGCTCCACTAACCTTACACTTTGCACTATATGTGACTGTTCACCACCTCTATTCTCTCTCAATAGTGTGGAATAGTAATGCCTAGCCTGTAAGTAAGCATAGTGGTGTGTCCTAGGTAGTCCGAACTCCTGTCTCAGCTTATCAAAAGTTTGCATGTGGGTTCCCTCTGGCATTAACGTCTGGCCCACTGTGCGTAGGCCTAGCTCTTTCCAGTGAAGAAAGGCTTCAGATGTGATTCCCGCAGGGAATTCGGGATTACCCCCCCCATGGTAAATAAGCTATTATCCTATGGTCCCCCCCCAGATGTTTACAGGTTAGTCTCCAAGCTCTCGCCGGTTCGTTCAGTAGGTCAATGTCATTGAGGTATTTAGTCGCCTGTGAGTGGTTCATATGGGGTATCATTTCTAGTGTCCATGGTTTTATCAGTGTGTTTTCCAATTTAGTGTTTGTGAATTTTTCTTGCCCCGTCATCCAATCTATAGCAAACTTACACTGAGCTGCCCAGTTATAGAGTTCAAAGTTAGGTAACGCCAGGCCACCCATCTCACATGGTGCTGTGAGTTTAGAATAGCTAATCCTATATTTCTTATTAGACCATATAAATTGAAGGACCGTCCTCACTACGTTCTGCATGTCAGTTTTTTTAAGTATGAATGGGAGTGTCTGGAAGAAATAGAGTATTTTTGGGAAGTAGACCATTTTTATAAGACTCACTCTGCCTGATAGGGATAGAGGAAGCGGGGACCATGTCTTAAGCAAGTTCTTCAGCTGTCCCAGCAGGGGACCATAGTTTATCGAGTACCACTTCCGCGGATCAACATTAAGAATTACTCCCAGGTATCTAAAATTCCCTTCCACTACCTTAAAGTCAAAATTAGGGATTTGCCTGTCACTCTTTGATAGAAGCCATATTAACTCTGTTTTGTCAGTATTAATCGCGTACCCAGAGATCTTACTAAACTCCTCTATTAACTCCATTAATTTGGGTATATTCTTGCTGGGATCTTGAACAAATAGCACCATGTCATCCGCAAAGAGCGAGACATGTGAGACCGTGTCACCTATCTGCATTCCCTCTAGTTGTTGTCTGATTTTCCACGCTAAGGGCTCGATGGCAATGTCAAAGAGAAGCAGAGACAGGGGGCAACCCTGTCTCGTGCCTCTATGTAGCAGGAAAGGCGATGTGGCAGTCCCATTCACAAGGATAGAGGCCTGCGGGGCCCTATATAAATTGGATAACGCGGTAACAAATGAGCCTTCTATTCCCATCCTCTCCAAAGTATGGAAGAGGTGTTCCCACAGGACCTTATCAAAGGCCTTTTCAGCGTCAATTAGCAACAAGGCTGCTTCCCTATGACTTTCTCTCTTCTTACTATCGTGGGACAGCTGCCAGTAATATTGAATAACTGTCTGGACCCTTCTGATGTTAAGGACAGAGGATCTTCCCTTGACAAAACCAGTCTGGTCGCTATGAATAAGCGACGGTAGGATCCCTGCCAGTCTATTCGCCAGAATTTTTGTTAAGATTTTATAGTCCTGGTTAAGTAGGGATATAGGGCGATAAGACTGTGTCAGGAGTGGGTCTCTTCCCTCCTTTGGTATGATGCTAATGTTAGCTTCTGCAAATCTAACCGAGGGTAAACCGAATCATCTAATAAGCCATTAAACAGTTTCTCCAAAGCCCCAGCTATGTCTGATCCCATTATTTTGTAGAACTCCGCCGGTAGTCCATCAGGGCCCGGGGATTTCTCTAGCTTTAGGTGTTTAATTGTGGCTGTTATTTCCTCCTTAGAAATGGGAGAGTTAAGCTCCTTAAGTTGGTTCTGTTCTATTTTTGGTAGCTGGATCGGAGTCCAGAATCTCTCCCTATCTACGTCGAGCACATGGTGCACGAGTAAAGTTTTTTATAGAAGCTAGTGAAGGCGTCTTGAATATCAGTTTCTTTGTTTAATAGGGTTCCTCCCTGCTTTATCGCTAAAATAGAAGTCCTTGTCCTAGTCAATTTGGTCACTCTAGCTAGTAGCTTCCCAGTTCTATTCCCAAACCTGTAGTACTTGGCTTGAACTCTAGCATGGGCTTTATTAGTTTGTTGGAATATATAGTTGTCCCTAAGTGTTTTAGCTTCCTTATATTTCTGCCTATTGGTGTTGTTAGGATTCCTAAGATATTTGTTTCTTGCGTTTAAAAGGCATGATAAGAGATGGTCTGTTTTTAATTTATGTTGTTTTTTAAGGGATGTGGCATAGGCAGATATGGCCCCTCTTAGGACAGCCTTGGCCGTTTCCCAGAATAGGAGGGGATCATCTGTGTGTTCTTTATTAAGGTCTGAGTATGTATGCCATTCACCCAGAATATGTCTATAGAAATTTTGGTCTCTGTACAGGTATGTTGGAAAGACCCATTTGTTAGATTTGTGATTAGAAGCTCCTGTATGAATTTTTACCTCTATGGGTGCATGATCAGAAATCGTTATGGGATCTATTGCGGCTTCTTCTACTCTAGGACACAACGTTGAAGAGACCAGAAAATAGTCCAGTCTCGACAAGGTATCCTTTGCTAAAGACATGCATGTGTATTCCCTATTTTCTGGGTACTTGGCTCTCCACACATCCTGCAGGCTTAAAGACTTTGCTAGCGTGCGTATTATCAGTGTTTCTTTTTTAGAATTATAAACTCTCTGGGGCTTTGGTGTGTTTCTGTCAGGGTTGGAAAATCTATCTGCAGGGACCTGTGGGGCAATGTTAAAGTCCCCTCCAATAAGGAGGGGTGAGTTAGTGAATCTTATTATCTCTGAGTGTAGTGTCCTCCAGAACATTTGTTTTCGAGTTTGTGGCCCATATACACCTACCAGCGCGAAGGATAGTCCCCCGATTTCTAATTGAACCATGACAAATCTCCCTTCCTGATCAGTCTGTGTTTTGGTGATAGTGTATTGTAGGTTCTTTCTAAACAGGATCGCCACCCCTCTAGCTCTCCGTTGTTCGTATAGTGTAAAGATTACCTCTCCTACCCAATTTTGTTTCAGTTTCTGATGTTCTAGCTGTGATAAGTGTGTCTCCTCTAGGATGGCAATGTCAGCTCGTCTAGTGTGTAAGTAACGTAATATGGACCTACGCTTTTGTGGGGAAGTGATGCCTCCCACATTCCAGCTCATAATGGTTAGTGGACTACTCAGCATGGTGTGATTTCTTGTATGTTTGATGTGCTGGTGTGTATGGTGTCGTAGGGTTTTGTGTAGCAGTGGCATTGAAATACCTTGAACACTTCATCTGTTGTATGATCATGTACTGTCGACTAAGACTAATCTGTCCCTTCATTGGACCCCGGAGAGAGAGGTGAGCATCCCGCTGGCAAGACAAAAAAAAAGTCAGTGAAAAACATAGAAAACAATATAAAACATAAATCACAATTGTCAACAAATCAAACCAGTTCCCCCACAACACTCGACCAGTTGTCCTGGTCTGATTTCCTTTTATGAGCAGTACACCTCACCCTTAATTTGGTTTCTTATTAAGAAAAAGTAATTAACTTAATTAACTAAACAACTGCAGTCTAAGTCCCCCTCCCCCCCTAAGGCTCCTAATTCCTAGAACAGGATCAGCTTAGCAGTATCAATTAAGGATCAAACAAGTAAGAGACAAACAAGGTCCCTAAGCTGAGGATGAGGCCAACTATTTGATTACTACAGAATAGCACTGCATATAAAGGGGGGGGGGGGGGGATTTCTCTCTTCCCTAATCTATTTCCAACAGAATATTATAACAACTAAACTGAGACATTTTTCCAATATCTGCTCCCCACCATAACTTCAGTTACATCTGTTAGCTTTTGAGGCAAAAACCCCTGTATGTTGAGAGTTAGAATTTAGTAATTAACCCCTTATGGGTCCAGTGTCTTTCAATTCTCCTCTGCATTATATAGAGTGTCTCAAGTCTTGTACCATTGCAGAGTTTAGTTCATCTCCGTTCAAGTATCTTTGACTATCAGTTCTTGCTCCTGTCTAAGGAATTTCTGCAGATGTCTGGGGTCCTCAAAGAACTTGACCCCCTGTTGGGTCTGAAGTCTAAGTCTCGCTGGAAACAACAATGAGAAGGGGCGCCCTGATTCTGCAAATGACTTGCAGTAGGGCGAGAACTCTCTTCTTCTCCTGGAAATTTCCGCAGAGTAATCTTGGAAGATTAATATTTTTTTGTCCCCTCAAAGATCAAGGGGGAGTTCTGGCGATATGCTCTTAGTATCAGGATCTTATCCTTGAAGTTAAGGTATCGGATCATTACTTGGCGGGGCCCTCTTGTATTTTTCTGATCTTGGTTCATGTTGCCTACCCTGTGGGCTCTCTCAACAACACACGGTATGTCATCCGGCTTCAAATGAAGCAAAGCTGGCAGAGTGCGTTCAGCAAATTCGACTAAGTCCGTGTTTGGCACAGTTTCTGGCAATCCAACAATTCGCAGGTTGTTGCGCCTTGAGCGGTTCTCAAGATCATCAACTTTGTCAAGCAATATTTTATTTTGAGCCTCAAGTGCAGCGATCTTGGTAGTGCTTTCTCTTTGCAAGACCTCTCCATCTCCTACTCTTTGTTCGATATGCTGAAGTCTAGAGGAAAAGGACTTAAAATCTGATGACAATGAGTCCATACCTGTCTGCAATTGCTCTATCTTGGGCAAGAAAAGTGTTGAAATTTGTGAGACAATAGGGTGAGTGTCTGTCAAGATTTCCTCAGCTGTGTCCGCCACCATGTTTTCTGCAGCGTGTACTTCCACTGTAGCTTTGGATTTTCTTTCCTGTTTTTTTTGCCTATTGGACATGGTGCCAGTGGCTTTAATGAAACTTGAATAGTATTTCTGCATGTACCTATCCAACACTCCACTCCTACCTCCAGTAGTTGTGTGCAGGGGAGAGAGCCAAGATTTTATAGCCCAGGGGTTAGTGTCCGTTAGCCAGGTCTTAAGTAACTGATCCTAACAGCGATCATTTAGTTTTCATTCCTTTGCAGTATGTAGGGTATGGTGTACTAATTCGTTACTGTGTCATATCTGATTGTGGTTCAAGTGCAATTTGCCCTGGAAGCTTCTCTGCAGGGTCTGCGTTCATAGCAAGTTTACTGTGTTAATGTATCAGTGATGTATTGAGACACATGTGCTGCACTCTCTCAAGGCAAGGTTCTCACAGCACCCCCTTCAGTGTGTAATATATCTGTATAAACCTATATAAACCAGCCCAATCAGCGGAGGAGTAACCAGAGAGGGGAGAGAAAAAAGAATGCTATGGCGTCTAGTTAGCCACGTGGGTGATCGGGGCCTTGTACACTGTCTGCTTGTCGCCAGTTGCAGTGAGAGCTGTAACGCTAATAGGGTGTAGGATAGCGTGGTCAGGATTAACAGTATTTGACAGTCTCTGGTGTGTGTTGGCTTCAACCCCCCTGCTGCTGCTCCCTTTCACCTGAATATAGCAAAATGGCGGTTCTTCTCTCTCTTGCCACCCGGCTCTCCCCCTCCGACGTACCGTTCTTTGTCACTTGTGTCCTCCGATTGAGCTCAAGTTAACCCCCAGCTGTGCGGGGTCGGATCTGTTGCGTCTGATGGGGTTCTAATGTGTGCTCTTTTTGTTTTTCTGTGACGCGGTCTTTGGCAGCTACGGCCGTTGTGGCTTTTGAAATTGTTCCGGCAGGGGAGCCGTTGGTGTTGGCTCCTACCTGAGACAAGTCCGGACAGGTCTTGGGGTATACCTGTCAAGGATCAGCGGTATTGTGGTAGTTTACGGTCGCCAGTAAGGGAATTTGGGAGCTATGAACACGGAGCTCCTCTTCCCTGCGACCGTTCGCTCCTCCCGCCCACCGGAAGTCTTCAACATGTGTTTTAATTTTGTACTTATTTATTTAAAGGGACGTTAAATACATTTTTTTTTCATCTAAAAAGAGTTGTTTTAAAAGTATTACATTAAAAAATAATTGTAAAAACTAAAAATTGTGGTTCAGATATTTAAAACACACACACGCAGCATCTTTTTTTATTCTTGTTGGGCATGGTCTCTGTCCAGTAAAAGATGCAGCCAGTCACTTTCTATCCCACATGTTAGTTACAAAATAGACATGAACTGGGCTGGGCTATAACTTCTGGATGAACCTGGGAAAAGAAGAATATTATAGCCTCCTAACTAGGCAATTTAGACAGCTGACAAAGGGAACCTCCCTTCTTGTTCACCTGATATTTAGAAATATGCATTATACACTATGCTGTAATCTTACAAAGAGTCTGTTGTCATTTTTTCAGTTTAGTAAAGCCACAGGCTGCACTAAAGAAGTATAGCTCATTTGTCAGCAAATATTGGGCTGGATCCAATTGCAAATTGCTATAATGGAACTAGCATGAAAACATTAATCAACAATACATTTCTGCTGACAGCTCCATTTGGACAACCTGATCAGATTAACATAGCTGCTGTTTAGTGATAGTGCACTAAGGGCCAGCTGATAAAAGGATTGTGAGATCCGTGGACATATAATGTGCGTTCACAGTAAATGTAAAAAATGGTAAATAAGAGATATGTAAACTAAGTGTCACTGTATATGCAATAGATTAATCTCGCCACTGAAAGGGTGTCAAGACAGATATGTGTGAAAAGGTTCACCTAGGATGGCGAACATTGTTTACATTAGAAACTCCTGGCAATGTTTCCCCAATATTATACGTTACTTAAAGTGATGGTAAATTCACCTAACTTTTAATATTTTGAAAGCTTTTGTAATTTTAAGCATATTGATGTGCTTTACTCTAAGGAAAATCAAATTCAACTTCTATAAAAAAAAACTTTTTGTGAGGCTCCGTTACCTGCTTCAATACAGCCTCTGTCTCACATTTTCTTAATCTAGGAATTGACAGGCAGCTCTTTCAGCCAATAGGAGCTGCACCATACGCCCTATGTAAGTTACTGACAGCACGCTCCTGTGCTGGTAACTAGAAGCCGAATCGGCGCAGCTGAAATATTGAGGCTGCTAATCTCTCCTGGTAAAGCCAGCTGCGAATATAGCATAGCGAGTGGCGCTTGCGCAGTAACACCTCATGCCTGAGTCGGGTTCTAGTTACCAGCACGAGAGCGTACTGTCAGTACCTTACATAGGGTGAAAAAGCCAACAGGGTGCATTTCATGGTCTAACAGTTAGAAATTACTGAATGTGCAAAGCTAAGTTACATGCAAAGGAAGCAAAATGAAAATATAATTTAGCTCTTCAAATGTAGTAATTCCTAACTCACAGACCTTGAAATGCAGTGCTGGCTTTTTCAAGGCTAACCCTGCTACATATATGTATACTCTGTAGTTTCTGTCAATTAAATCAAATTAAAGCCAGTAGCATGGTTAGCATTGAAAAGACTGCAGTGTACATTTTAAGGTCTAATAGTTAGAAATGACTGAATTTGCAGAGCTCAATTACATGCAAATATATTTTTCATTTTTTATTTTGCTCCCTTTGCATGTAATTTAGCTCAGACATTAGGTCATTTGTTTACTCTCAGACCTTGCAATGCACCCCAATGACTTTTTTCAAAGACAACCCTGCTACATATCTGTCTTTAATTGTAGTTTCTGTCAATTAAAGCAAATTAAATGTGTCAGGTGGGAGGCTGATCTGTACACTAAAGCTAAAATTAACCCTACAAGCTAACTAATTAACCCCTTAACTGCTTGGCATAAATACAAGACAAGTGTAGTGTGCAGCGGCATTTAGCAGCCTTCTAATTACCAAACAGCAACGCCAAAGCCATATATGTCTGCTATTTCTGAACAAAGGGGATCCCAGAGAAGCATTTACAACCATTTGTGGCATAATTGCATAATTGTTTGTAAATAATTTCAGTGAAAAACCTAAAGTTAGCGAAAAAGTTAACAATTGTTTTTATTTGATCGCATTTGGTGGTGAAATGGTGGCTTGAAATATACCAAAATGGGCCTAGAGCAATGCTTTGGGTTGTTTACTACACCACACTAAAGCTAAAATTAACCCTACAAGCTACCTAATTAACCCCCTTCACTGCTGGGCATAATACAAGTGTGATGAGCAGCGGCATTTAGCGGCCTTCTAATTACCAAGTAATGCCAAAGCCATAAATGTCTGCTATTTCTGAACAAAGGGGATCCCAGAGAAGCATTTACAACCATTTGTGTCATAATTGCACAAGCTGTTTGTAAATAATTTCAGTGAGAAACCTAAAATTTGTGAAAAAGTTATCAATTTTTTTTATTTGATGGCATTTGGCAGTGAAATGGTGGCATGAAATATACCAAAATGGGCCTACTTCAATACTTTGGGTTGTCTACTAAAAAAAAAAATATATATACATGTAAAGGGTTATTCAGGGATTCCTGACAGATATCAAAGTTCCAATGTAATTATCGCTAATTTAAACAAAAAAAAAGTTTTGGAAATTGCAAAGTGCTACTTGTATTTATTGCCCTATAACTTGCAAAAAAGCAAAGAAAATGTAAACATTGGGTATTTCTAAACTCAGTACAAAATTTAGAAACTATTTAACATGGGTGTTTATTGGTGGTTGTAGATGTGTAACAGATTTTGGGGGTCAAAGTTAGAAAAAGTGTGTTTTTTTCCATTTTTTTAATCATATTTTATCAATTTTGTTACAGTTAATTATAAGATATGATGAAAATAATGGTATCTTTAGAAAGTCCACTTAATGGCGAGAAAAACGGTATATAATATGTATAGGTACAGTAAATGGGTAAGAGGAAAATTACAGCTAAACACAAACACAGCCAAAATGTAAAAACAGCCCTGGTCCCAAATGGTCAGAAAATTGAAAAGTGCTGTGGTCCTTAAGGGGTTAAAAGTAAACCTATATGAGCTGGGGATTGTGGGTATATTGAATACGGGTATGTAGTGTATTATATGTATGTATTATACAGTAAAATACTATATTAAAGGCCAGAAAGCAATATTTGCACTTCACTTTGTTTTTAAGGGTTAAATGCACTGGTATTACAGCTTAGTGCAGTTTTTTTTTTAAAAAAAAAGCTAATAATGTTTTATTTTAAAAAGACACAGTAGACTAAATTTGGGGGCAATTGGGGCACTATTGAAAAATTAAACAGAGATCTGATCTCTGGTTAATTTTCGGAGCACTAATTGCTACCACACTTGTAATGGCTGGTTATTTATCACAAATTAGCCAGTTTACGGGCACACAATAAATTAGTGATCCACTTGTAATCTAGCACTAAGTATTAAAGTGAGTTTGTGATATAAAAAACATGTTTTTTTTTTTCTTTTTAGGAAGATGATTTCATTAGATATTAAGATCTGAAAGAAGGCAATAGCCACAACATTTTTTTTTTTACAATAGTGCATTTTTTGAACTTTGCACTTTTGAAAACCCGTTGTAAGGAATTTACATACTTTTTTAGCTGCTACAAGTTTTCACTGTACTGTACGTGTTTCGTTCTAATATCACATGACACTGTACCAAACATATTCTATATTAAAGGGACACTAAACACAATTTTTTTCTTTAAAGGGACACTGTACCCAAAAATTTTCTTTCTTGATTCAGATTGAGCATGAAATTTTATGCAACTTTCTAATTTATTCCTATTATCAAATTTTCTTAATTCTCTTGGTATCTTTATTTGAAATGCAAGAATGTAAGTTTAGATGCCGGCCCATTTTTGGTGAAAAACCTGGGTTGTCCTTGCTGATTGGTGGATAAAATTCATCCACCAATAAAAAATTGCTGTCCAGAGTACTGAAACAAAAAAAAAGCTTAGATGCCTTCTTTTTCAAATAATGATAGCAAGAGAACGAAGAAAATTTGATAATAGGAGTAAATTAGAAAGTTGCTTAAAATTGCATGCTCAATCTGAATCACGAAAGAAAATTTTTGGGTACAGTGTCCCTTTAATAATTCGGTTAAAGCGTGCAGTTTTAGCAGATTTCTAATTTACTTCTACTATAAATTTTTATTTGTTCTCTTGCTATCTTCATTTAAAAAGTAGGAATTTAAAGCCGGCCCATTTTAGGTTCAGCACCATGGATAGCGTGTGCCTATTGGTGCATACAGTTATCAAACCAATAAGCAAACATAACCCAGGTTTACATTACAGCTTTTTAAATAAAGATAGCAAGAGAACAAAGAAAATTTCATAATAGGAGTAAATTAGAAAGTTACTTAAAATTGCATGTTCTATCTGAATCATTAAAGAAAAAATTTGGGTTTAGTGTCCCTTTAATAACACACTTGTTACAGGGTGGCTACAATATTAGTAATAAACATGTTCAATGTTGCGTTAATGCACTTTGATACATTTCAAATGTTGCGATTGCACTATACAAAATATATTCTATTTGAAAAAACATTTTGGTCAAAATTTGAAATGCACATAAATGAATTACATCTTTGAAGTAAAACATATTCAAAATATAAATGTATTGGCAAAAAATGATTCTAGTAAAAGTAATAACTGTTTTAATGTTATCATTTTTCTCTGCATGTGCATGTGAAACATAGCTAGATATTCTCAGTGCACCAGCATTTTAAATACTGCAGCTGCTCAGAAAGCTAATAGGACTTGTAACATGTCAGCAATTAACAAATTTAATAATTTCAAGATGATACAGGCATCTTAGGCTCATTGAGCAAGTGCTGGATTTAAAATGCTTATGCATACTTAAATACACTTTTGAAACTGCTTTAGCTAATAAATGTATATTACAAAAATACTTCTACTGAAAACTGAAATGCATCCATGTGGATTTAAATTTTGGCTGGAATGTTCCTTTCATATTGATTGGTATAGTGTGTAGTGTTAACAGGTCCTAACGCTGCTTTTTCACTACCGCTGCTATTACGAGTCTTGCAGGTTTAGGGGCACCGCACACTTCTGTGGCCTTACCACAAAACGACTTACGTAAACTTCGTAAAGTCTTATTTCTATGGGACTTCCATAGCGCTGATATTACGAGTCTGTCCTGGGAGGCCAAAAAGTGAGCGGTACACCCTCTACCTCCAAGATCCCTAACGCATTTAAAAGTTAAGAGTTTTATGGTACAACGCCGTAACATAAAACCCATAACTAAAGTGCTAAAAAGTACACTAACACCCATAAACTACCTATTAACCCCTAAACCGAGGCCCTCCCGCATCGCAAACACTAAAATAACATTTTTAACCCCTAATCTGCGGCTCCGGACATCGCCACAACTATAATAAACATATTAACCCCTAAACTGCCGCACTCCCGTCTCGCAAACACTAGTTAAATATTATTAACCCCTAATCTGCCATCCCTAACATCACTGCCACCTACCTACATTTATTAACCCCTAATCTGCCGCCCCAATGTCGCCGCCGCCACTATACTAAATGTATTAACCCTTAAACCTAAGTCTAACCCTAACCCTAACACCCCCTAACTTAAATATAATTACAATAAATCTAAATAAAAATTAATATTATTACCTAAATAATTCCTATTTAAAACTAAATACTTACCTATAAAATAAACCCCAAGCTAGCTACAATATAACTAATAGTTACATTGTATCTAGCTTAGGGTTTATTTTTATTTTACAGGCAAGTTTGTATTTATTTTAGCTAGGTAGAATAGTTATTAAATAGTTTTTAACTATTTACTAACTACCTAGCTAAAATAAATACAAAAGTACCTGTAAAATAAAACCTAACCTAAGTTACAATAACACCTAACCTAACCCTACAATTAAATAAATTAACTAAATTAAAAACTATTAAATAAATTAAATTAAATTAGCTAAAGTACAAAAACAAACAAACACTAAATTACAGAAAATAATAAACAAATTACAAGATATTTAAACTAATAGCCCTATCAAAATAAAAAAAACCCTAGCCTAAACTAAACTATTAATAGCCCTTAAAAGGGCCTTTTGCGGGGCATTGCCCCAAAGTAATCAGCTCTTTTACCTGTAAAAAAGAATACAAACAACCCCCCCAACAGTAAAACCCACCACCCACACAACCAACCTCCCAAATAAAATACTATCTAAAAAAACCTAAGCTCCCCATTGTCCTGAAAAGGGCATTTGGATGGGCATTGCCCTTAAAAGGGCAGTTAGCTCTTTTGCGGCCCAAACCCTAACCTAAAAATAAAACCCACCCAATACACCCTTAAAAAAAAAACTAACACTAACCCCCTGAAGATCGACTTACTGTTCTGAAGACCAGACATCCATCCTCAAGGAAGCGGCAGACTTCTTCATCCAACTGGGCTGAAGTCCTCAACAAAGCCGGGAGAAGTCTTCATCCAAGCTGGGCGAAGTGGTCCTCCAGACAGGCAGAAGTCTTCATCCAGACGTCATCTTCTATCTTCATCCATCCGACGCAGTGCGGGTCCATCTTCAAGACATCCGACGTGGAGCATCCTCTTCAAACGAAGTCTTCTTACTGAATGACGGTTCCTTTAAGTGACGTCATCCAAGATGGTGTCCCTTAGATTCCGATTGGCTGATAGAATTCTATCAGCCAATCTGAATTAAGGTAGAAAAAATCCTATTGGCTGATGCAATCAGTCAATAGGATTGAAGTTCAATCCTATTGGCTGATTGGATCAGCCAATTGGATTGAGCTCGCATTCTATTGGCTGTTCCAATCAGCCAATAGAAGGCAAGCTCAATCCTATTGGCTGATTGGATCAGCCAATAGGATTGAACTTCAATCCTATTGGCTGATTGCATCAGCCAATAGGATTTTTTCTACCTTAATTCCAATTGGCTGATAGAATTCTATCAGCCAATCGGAATCTAAGGGACGCCATCTTGGATGACATCACTTAAAGGAACCGTCATTCAGTAAGAAGACTTCGTTTGTAGAGGATGCTCTGCATCGGATGTCTGGAGGATAGAAGATGCCTTCTGGATGAAGACTTCTGCCCGTCTGGAGGACCCCTTCGCCTGGCTTGGATGAAGACTTCTCCCGGCATTGTTGAGGACTTCGGCCCAGTTGGATAAAGACTTCTGCCGCTTCCTTGAGGATGGATGTCCGGTCTTCAGAACAGTAAGTCGATCTTCAGGGGGTTAGTGTTAGGTTTTTTTAAGGGTGTATTGGGTGGGTTTTATTTTTTAGATTAGGGTTTGGGCCCAAAAGAGCTAACTGCCCTTTTAAGGGCAATGCCCATCCAAATGCCCTTTTCAGGGCAATGGGGAGCTTAGGTTTTTTAGATAGTATTTTATTTGGGGGGTTGGTTGTGTGGGTGGTGGGTTTTACTGTTGGGGGGGTTGTTTGTATTTTTTTTTACAGGTAAAAGAGCTGATTACTTTTCGGCAATGCCCCACAAAAGGCCCTTTTAAGGGCAATTGATAGTTTAGTTTAGGCTAGGGTTTTTTTTTATTTTGGGGGGGCTTTTTTATTTTGATAAAGCTATTAGATTAGGTGTAATTAGTTTAAATATCTTGTAATTTGTTTATTATTTTCTGTAATTTAGTGGAGTTTTTTTTGTACTTTAGCTAATTTAATTTAATTTATTTAATTGTTTTTAATTTAATTTATTTAATTGTAGGGTTAGGTTAGGTGTTATTGTAACTTAGGTTAGGTTTTATTATACAGGTACTTTTGTATTGATTTTAGCTAGGTAGTTAGTAAATAGTTAATAACTATTTAATAACTATTCTACCTAGTTAAAATAAATACAAACTTGCCTGTAAAATAAAAATAAACCCTAAGATAGCTACAATGTAACTATTAGTTATATTGTAGCTAGCTTGGGGTTTATTTTATAGGTAAGTATTTAGTTTTAAATAGGAATTATTTAGGTAATAATATTAATTTTTATTTAGATTTATTGTAATTATATTTAAGTTAGGGGGTGTTAGGGTTAGACTTAGGTTTAGGGGTTAATACATTTAGTATAGTGGCGGCGACGTTGGGGACGGCAGATTAGGGGTTAATAAATGTAGGTAGGTGGCGGCGATGTTAGGGATGGCAGATTAGGGGTTAATAATTTTTAACTAATGTTTGCTAGGCGGGAGTGCAGCAGTTTAGGGGTTAATATGCTTATTATAGTGGCGGTGATGTAGGGGGTGGCAGATTAGGGGTTAATAAGTGTAGGTAGGTTGCGGCGACCTTGATGGTGGCAGATTAGGGGTTAATAAATATAATGTAGGTGTCAGCGATGTTGGGGCAGCAGATTAGGGGTTCAATACATATAATGTAGGTGGCGGCGGTGTCCGGAGCGGCAGATTAGGGGTTAATAAGTATAATGTAGGTGTCGCGATGTCGGGGGCGGCAGATTAGGGGTTAATATGTGTAAGATTAGGGGTGTTTAGACTCTGGGTTCATGTTAGGGTGTTAGGTGTAAACATAAATTGTATTTCCCCTAAGGAATCAATGGGGCTGCATTACTGAGTTTAACGCTGTTTTTTGGCAGGTGTTAGACTTTTCAAAGCCGGCTCTCCACGTTGATTCCTATGGGGAAATCGTGCACAAGCACGTATGACCAGCTCACCGCTGACTTAAGCAGCGCTGGTATTGGAGTGCTGTAAGGAGCACAATTTTGCTCAACGCTCACTTCTTGCCTTTTAACGCAGGGTTTGTAAAAACTCATAATACCAGCGCTGTAGGGAAGTGAGTGTTGAGAAAAAACTGCTCATTAGCACTGCACAGCCTCTAACGCAAAACTCATAATCTACCCATTTATTTTTTATAAAATGAACTTACTTTAAATTAATATGGGTAGATTACAAGTGGTGCGCTATTTCGTTTTCTGCCTTTGCTAGGAGCAAGCAAAACCTGACACGTGCTAACTTGTGGAATTTGCTATATCTGCGACCGTGTTAACTCTTTCTCCTCATAGAAATCAATTGAGAGAAGAAAAAACACCTATTGCTCCTATGAAGAACATAGGAATATAAAATATGCATAACACAGTGGTGTATTTAGGTTTAATGCTGCTCTAGGCACTCAAAATTCTGCTGCCCCCCACCCCTACCCCCCAATATTTTAGGCAGTTTTTAGGCCATAATAATTTTTGGTTAGTGTATAACGTGACTTTTTTTTAGGAAATGTTCACCAGGTCTTGCAATACACTTGCATACACCCAGGTCATATATATATATATATATATATATATATATATATATATATATATATACTGTATATATATATATATATATATATATATATATATATATATATATGAACAAAGCAAGAAACAGTCACCAGCGCTAATGGACTGCAAAGATGTCTCCTGCACAATAAATGGTAAGACCTTCTAGACAAAATAAGTTAGAAGGGAAAAAAAGGTAATAGAGTGTGATAAATCCTCATTGATAAAACAAATACAGAAAATATACACAAATGTACATGTAAATAGAAGGTACTTGTGCTGCTTATGGTATAATGAAGTGTACCCCTAACACTGTAAAACACAATAGAGTCAAGAGAAAATATAAAAACATAAGCGCACAGAGAAAAAAGTCTCTAGTTGGAGAAAACTAAATAATCCAGGTGTTACGCTAACCGGATATTACCTCAATCTCATGTATTACGATGAATAACAGAGGGGAGAGTGGGCAGCCTTGTTGTGCACCTTTATATAATGTGATGCTCTGAGATAATTGACCATTTTTTATTAAAGGACCATAATACCCAAATGTTTAAACACTTGAAAGTGATGCAGTATAGCTTTAAAAAGCTGACTAGAAAATATCACCTGAACATCTCTAAGTAAAAAAGAAAGATATTTTACCTCAAAAGTTTCTCAGTAGCCACATCCCATTGTAAAGTACTTCTAAGCAGCAAATTAGTATGTCTGTCCCGGGACAGTGGAAGGAATGAGCTTACGTGCACTCTCAATCTTATTTCCCTATTCAGCTTAAGGAAGTTTACAATGAAATCTCATGAGAGTTAAGTGAAATCTCATGAGATCACAGTAAAAGAGTTCATGACCTCAGCACTGTTGATGCTGATTGGCTGCTGTTCATTTCTTCATTTTCTTTTACCTGCAGCTGAGCAGCAGTTGAGTATAACTTTTTTACACGGAACTTACTCTGCTGAGCTGAGGAAATTGTGAAGTAAAATATCTTCCTTTTTTACATAGAGATGCTCAGGTGATATTTTCCTGTCAGCTTTTTACAGTTATACTGCATCAGTTTCAAGTGATTTAGCATATGAGTATTATGTCCCTTTAATAAAGTTTTAGAATTTTTATAAATATTTTCCACAAAGTGCAATATGACCATGATAACCACATATATGGTTATGGATTACCGAGTTGAATGCCTTCTCTGCATCCAGTGAAACAACAGCCATATCCTCCAGCATGTCCTGATCTGTAGTTTCTTTTGTTTGAAGGTAGTCTATAATAAGTAATAATTCTCTTATCTTTACAGAAGCATTTCTTCCTTTCAAAAAGCCTACCTGATCTGGATGAATAATCTGATTCAAAGAACTTTGCATTCTTTTGGGTAGAATTGATGTTAAAATTTTGTAATCAGAGATTAACAAAGCGATTGGCCTATATGATCCCATGTCACATGTGTTTTTCCCCTGTTTCAATATCATTGTGGTCCAGGATGCAGAGAAGGCGCTTGAACATGGCTCTCCATAATTACTAGTATAAAGATTTTTTAGGTCTAGGATAATATAAGGTTTTACGATTTTATAAAATTCATTGGGAAGTAGATCAGGTCCAGGTGATTTATTAAGAGGCATTTGATCTATAGTATCAGATATCTCATTTTCTGTAATCGGAGTGTTAATTTTAGCTAATAGTTCAGAAAATGTATGAATTTCTAACTCTTTCCCAAAATTTAGGTTTATTTTCATAGTAAGTTTCCTTACGAGAATATACATCCTATATAATAAACGTCCAGGTATGTTTGTCAGATGCAGTCATGCGCAGTAGAGACTGCGTGAGGACAAACATACCTGGCCGTTTGTATCCTGACAGCAGAGAGGGAGGCAAAAGTGGCGTGTCAGGGCTGTGTCCAGGTGTGACGAGGGGTGCGGTCTGGCGTGGCGAAGGGCGTGGTACAATGGGGACGTGGCCGGTTGGGGTGCCGCGAAGGGTGTGGCTGGGCGGGGTGCCATGAGAGAGAGAGCCAGAGAGGGGAAGAGAGAGCGCTAAAGAGGGGAGAGAGAGAGAGGAAAAGAGGGGGAGAGAGAGCAAAAGAGGGCGGAGAGACAGCAAAAGAGAGTGGGGAGAGAGAACAAAAGAGAGGGGGAGAGAACCAAAGAGGGGGGAGAGAGAGCAAAAGAAAGGGGGGAGAGAGAACAAAAGAGAGGGGGGAGAGAGCGCAAAAGAAAGGGGGAGAGAGCTAAAGAGGGGGAGAGAGAACAAGAGAGGGGGGAGAGAGAGCAAAAGAAAGGGGGAGATAGCCAAAGCGAGGGGGAGAGAGAGCAAAAGAGAAGGGGGAGAGAGAGCAAAAGAGATGGGGGACAGAGAGCAAAAGAGAAGGGGGAGAGAGCCAAAGAGGGGGAGAGAGCCAAAGAGGGGGGAGAGAGAGCAAAAGAAAGGGGGAGAGAGCCAAAGAGGGGGAGAGAGAACAAAAGAGAGGGGGGAGAGAGTGCAAAAGAAAGGGGGAGAGAGTGCAAAAGAGAGGGGGAGAGAGAACAAAAGAGAGGGGGGAGAGAGTGCAAAAGAAAGGGGGAGAGAGTGCAAAAGAGAGGGGGAGAGAGAGCAAAAGAGAAGGGAGAGAGAGCCAAAGAGGTGGGAGAGAGAGCAAAAGAGGGCGGAGAGAGTGCAAAAGAAAGCGGAGAGAGAGAAAAAGAGAGGGGGGGGGAGAGCAAAAGAGGGGGGAAGAAAGCCAAAGAGGGGGGAGAGAGAGCAAAAGAAAGGGGGGAGAGAGCCAAAGATGGGGGGAGAGAGCAAAAGAAAGGGGGGAGAGAGCCAAAGAGAGGAGGAGAGAGAGCAAAAGAGAAGGGAGAGAGAGCAAAAGAGAGGGGGAGAGAGAGCAAAAGAGAGAGAACAAAAAAGAGGGGGGAGAGAGAGATAGCAAAAGAGAGGGGGGAAAAGAGAGAGAGAAAGAGGGGGGAGAGAGAGATAGCAAAAGAGAGGGGGGGAGAGAGAGCACAAAAGAGAGGGGGGAGACAAAGAGGGGGGGAGAGAGAGCAAAAGAAAGGGGGAGAGAGCCAAAGAGGGGGAGAGAGAGCAAAAGAAAGGGGGGAGTGAGCCAAATAGGGGGGGGGGGGGGAGAGAACTAAAGAGAGGGGGGAGAGAGTGCAAAAGAAAGGGGGGAGCCAAAGAGGGGGGAGATAGCAAAAAAGAGGGGGAGAGAGAGCAAAAGAGAAGGGAGAGAGAGCAAAAGAGAGGGGGGAGAGAGAGATAGCAAATGAGAGGGGGGAGAGAGGGAGAGAGAGCAAAAGAGAGGGGAAAGAGAGAGCAAAAGAGGGGGGAGAGAGAGAAAAATAGAGGGGGGGAGAAAGAGAGAAAAAGTGAGGGGGGAGAGAGAGAGAGCGCAAAAGAGAGACAGGGGAGAGAGGGAGCGCAAAAGAGAGGAGGGAGAGAGACAAAGAGGGGGAGAGAAAGCAAAAGAGAGGGAGAAAGAGAGAGCAAGGGGTGAGACAAGTGCTATAAAAAGTCAAACCCCTCATTTTTAAGCCATGTTTTTCACCATGAATTAACAGACCTTAGCTCCTTCTGCCTTACTGAATTAGCACACAGCACTGGTAATATCTCTGAAAATATTACTTTGGAGGGCCTTGCTTAAAGCTTGCTACCTAACTCTCTGAAGTCATTTTTTAGGATTCTCCATCTCCCGCTGATTCCTTCATTAGTACCAATATGTACCATGACTGCAGGATCAGAATAACATCCATCTTTATTAGATATATTTTTACCCATCCTATGCGCCCTTTCCACTGTTATTGGGATACGTGTGTTAGGAATCTCTAAAATAGAGGGGAGTGTTGTTGATACAAATTTAAGTAAATCTTCATATGTGTTAGATTCAGGGACTCCTATTATACTAATGTTGTTTCTTTTACTTCGGTTTTCAAGATCTTCTAATTTTGACATTTTAAAAATAATTTTTTGATTTTTCTCTATCTGAATTCTGTCAGGTTAGGAAATATCCAGAAGTAGACCCAAATGCAAGGGCGAACTTAAACAACACCCTTGCACTCTGAGTTTAATCCAGGACGTGACCCCACGACAACCTCCAAAAAACAAAGTAGTCACGATATGGAGCAGGGTTAGCCTGTGCCAAAGTAATTCATGATATCAGCCAGATAGACTTCTGAATAAGGAACTGGTTTCAGGAAATGCCTTCCACAGAATCAGGAGAGCAGGGAAAGTCACTTATACTCAGACAGAAGAAGGGTAAAACAGGAAACAGTTAATAATGCAGGAGTAGGTCATTTGTTATCAGGCAGTCTGAAGGTTAACACTGTGTAGACAGTCTTTGCAGAGTATGCAACAGGTAATCAGGCAGTTTGAGGGTTAACACTGAGTAGACAGTCTTTGCAGAGTATGCAACAGGTAATCAGGCAGTTTGAGAGTTAACACTGTGTAGACAGTCTTTGCAGAGTATGCAACAGGTAATCAGGCAGTTTGAGGGTAAACACTGTGTAGTCAGAACTTGCAGAATTAACAACATGTAATCAGGTAGTTTGAAGGTTAACACTGTGTTGTCAGAACTTGCAGTGATAGCAACAGGTAAGCTGGTAGTTTGAAGGTTAACACAGATTAGTGAGTACTTGTGGAGACTGGCAACAGGATATCAAGCAGTTTGAAGGTTTACACTGAATAATTGTATTTGCAGAGTTTGGAAACAGGTAAACATGCAGATTGAAGGATTCACAGAAATAACAGTATTTGAATAGTTTGCACTACACAGAGTAGTCTGAATATGCAGGGATTGCAGCAGGTAAACAGGAAGATTGAAAGTTTCACAAAACAAACAGTACTTGCATTGTTTGGAGACAGGTATTCAGGAGGTTGAAGGTTAATCCAGCATAGTAAGTCCTTGAAGAGATTGGCAACAGAAAAGCAGCAGTTAGAGAGATTCCTCAGCGAAATCCTAACAGAAGCCTCAAAGTTAACAAACAAACGGACACTGGAGAAACAGGAAGCCAGAATAAAAAGCCTGGTTGTGACATCATCAGGAAGGGGTGGCTCAGACACCTGTCAATCAAGCACACAGAGAGGACTGCAGAGCTTCCCAGCAGCTGAGTGTGACAGTGCCCCCTCCTCAAGGATCCCTCCGGGGGACCCGACCGGGCCTGGCAGGGTATTTCTTGTGAAAAGACTTGACAAGAGCTGGAGCATGAACATGAGAGGCCGGTTCCCAAGATCGTTCAGAGACAGGATAACCCTTCCAATGGACCAGGTAGTACAGCCGATTGCCCCGTAGCTTGGAATCGAGAATCTGGCTGACTTCAAACTCAGAAGTTCCCTCTACGGAAAGTGGAGGAGGTGGTTTACTCTTGATAGAGTACCGATTGTAGATGACTGGCTTGAGTAGGGAGACATGAAACACTGGATGGATCTTGAGAGTCTTGGGTAAGGCCAGGCGGTATGCAGAAGAACAAACTCTGGAAACAATTTGAAAAGGTCCAATGTACTTAGGACCCAACTTGGTACAAGGTTGTTTTAGACGTATGAATCTGGTGGATAAAAATACTCTGTCTCCAGTACGAAGTAAAGGAGCCTTGCACCTTCTGCGATCAGCATATTTCTTATGTCTTAAGGAAGAAGAGAGTAGATTTTGACGAATGAGTTGCCAGTGATTACTGAGATTTTTCACTATACGATCTGCTCCAGGGACTTCAGTAGAACTGGTAATCATAGGAAAGGTTCTAGGTTCAAATCCATAAGCTGCCTTAAAGGGAGAGGTCTGTAATGAGGTGTTATAACGTGAGTTGTGAGCTAATTCCGCCAAAGGCAATAACTGAGACCAGTTGGAGTGGTGATGGTCTACATAATGTCTTAGAAAAGATTCCAAGGCTTGATTTACACGCTCAGTCTGTCCGTTGGATTGAGGATGGTGTGCAGTAGAAAGTGATATGTTGATTCTGAAGTGTTTACAAAAAGACCTCCAAAATTTGGAAACAAATTGGACTCCACGATCTGAGACTATGTCAGTGGGAAAACCATGTAAACGAGATATATGTAGAACAAAGAGTTCAGAAAGTCTTTGAGCTGTAGGCAAGCCTGGAAGAGGTATGAAGTGAGCAGACTTGGAGAACCGATCCACCACTACCCAAATGGTCGTATTTCCAGCAGAAACAGGAAGATCTGTAACAAAGTCCATGGATAAGTGAGACCAAGGGTAATGAGGAATAGGAAGAGGGTGTAATAGACCAAACGGTCGATGAGAAGATTGTTTGTTCGAAGCAAAAGAACTACAAGCAGCAATATAATCCTTAACATCCCTCCTCATAGTGGACCACCAAACATGCTGCTTCAGTTTCCACAATGTATTGGTTATTCCCGGATGACCTGCTGAAATGTTGTCATGAGCCCAACGTAGAAGCTGAAGACGTAATCCTTTGGGTACATACAGGATACCAGAAGGTAGTTTGCAACTGGAACTGCCTAGATAAAGCATCTGCCTTGGAATTTTTTGAACCAGGAACATAGGAAAGTACAAAATTAAACCTGGAGAAGAACAAGGCCCTCCGAGCCTGACGAGGATTGAGACGTGTAGCTGTTTGGAGGTATAAAAGATTCTTGGGATCTGTCAGAATGAAAAAAGGTTGACTGGTACCCTCTAACCAATGCCTCCATTCATCCAAAGCTAATTTTATAGCCAAAAGCTCCTTATTGCCCACATCATAATTTAACTCGGCAGGATTGAATTTTTTCGAAAAGAACGCCACAGGATGTATCTTGCTGGTAGTCAGATCACGTTGGGAGAGAACAGCTCCAGCTGCTATAGAGGAAGCGTCAACCTCCAAAATAAACTGGAAATCAGGAATTGGATGACTGAGAAGAGGTGCAGAAGAAAATGCTGATTTTAGCGTTTCAAAAGCCTGTACTGCCGAAGAGGACCAGTTCTTACAATTTTGCCCTTTCTTAGTAAGAGAAGTGAGTGGAGACGTGATGTCAGCAAAGTTCTTTATAAACTTTCTATAGTAATTGGCAAAGCCAAGAAACCTCTGCAGGGATTTGAGAGTAGTTGGTCTGGGCCAGTCCTTGATAGCCGACAGTTTAGCAGGATCCATCTCAAAACCTGATTCAGAAATGATATACCCCAAAAAGGGGATGGAACTCTGATGAAAAGAGCATTTCTCCAATTTAGCGAACAGGGAATTGTCTCGTAACCTCTGAAGAACCAGTCTTACATGATGTACATGTTCCTGTAATGTTTTTGAATAGATTAGAATGTCATTGAGGTAAATGATAACAAATTGATTTAGATAATCTCTGAAGATTTCGTTAACAAAGTGCTGAAATACTGCTGGTGCATTGCACAATCCAAATGGCATTACTAGATACTCATAGTGACCAAATCTAGTGTTAAATGCTGTCTTCCATTCGTCTCCTTTACGGATTCTGACCAGATTGTAGGCCCCACGGAGATCTAACTTGGAAAAAATAGAAGCACCTTGAAGACGATCGAATAACTCAGAAATGAGCGGCAAAGGATAGCTGTTTTTGACAGTAATCTGATTCAAGGCTCGATAATCAATACAGGGATGAAGACCTCCATCTTTTTTCCCAATGAAGAAAAAACCTGCACCCACAGGTGAAGAGGAAGGACGAATGAATCCTCTGGCTAAGTTGTCCTTTATGTATTCCTCAAGAGAGACATTTTCTTGACGAGAGAGGGGATAGGTCCTTCCCTTAGGTAGAGGAGCCCCTGAATACAATTCGATAGGACAGTCAAATATCCGGTGTGGAGGTAACGTCTCAGCCTCTTTTTTAGAAAACACATCACTAAAGGCATGATAGTAATTGGGCAAAGATTCAGGAACTTCCACCATAGCTACGACAGGACAGGATGGTTTAGAGGGATTTTGCAGGCAATGTTTGAAACAGGTAGTTCCCCAGGAAATAAGTTCTCCTTTAGACCATGAGAAAACTGGATCATGAAGCTGCAACCAAGGTAACCCCAGAATCAATGGTATGTGGGGAGAAGAAATTACATCAAAATGAATAATTTCAGAATGAAGTATGCCCACAGTCAAAAGAAGAGGAATGGTAGAATGTTTTATGATACCAGTACCTAGAGGCTGTCCACTGACAGTAGTTACCTTAATTAACTGTTTCTTGGCTTGAAGAGGAATCCTGAGAGAGTCAGCAAAGTTTGAATCAATGAATACTCCAGCAGCTCCAGAATCAATGAGAGCTTGAGCTCGAAACTTGGTGTTTCCAAAAGAGATAGTTACAGGAACAAAAAGTTTAGAATTGAGGGAAGACATGGGATTCTGGCTTATCTCTGTCCCTCTATCAAAAGTTAAGCCTTGGCTTTTACTGGCCGGATAGGACAGTCCTTCAGTAAATGTCCTTTGGTACCACAATACAGACATAACCCAAGAGTACGCCTTCTATGGCGTTCAGCTTCTGATAATTGAATAGCTCCTACTTCCATGGGTTCCACAGACTCAGGAGATTGGGAATTATTATTAGAAAGACTTGAGGTTCGAATAGGAGGACGAAATGAAGATTTAACAAAGGATCTCCGATTCCTATCTCTCTCCTGAAGACGTTCAGAATGCCGGGCGTCAAGAGTAATACATAAATTGATAAGACCCTCCAATGAATCGGGGAGTTCCCGAAATACTAGTTCATCCTTAAGGCGTTCACAAAGTCCTTTGCGAAAGGCTGCCCGTAAGGCTCCATGGTTCCAATCAGTTTCTGCGGCTAAAGTCCTGAATTCAATAGCATATTGAGCTACCGAAAGGGATCCCTGTCTCAGATCCAACAATCCTGCCTCAGCAGCTGTAGACCTCCCAGGCTTGTCAAAAACAGAAGAAAAAATGGACACAAATAATTCCACATCCTGTAGTAACGGATCATTCTTCTCTAAAAGAGGGGACACCCAGGCTAGAGCCTTCCCCTTCAAGAGAGAAATAATAAAGGTGATTTTGGAAGTAGAATTGGAAAAAACTTGAGGATTGTTTCTGAAGTGTAAACGACACTGATTAAGGAATCCACGGCATTCTTCAGGATTACCGTCATATTTATCTGGAAGTGGGATTCGTGGTATATTCTGTCCAACAGTTTGAGGTGGATTAAAGACAGCATTGGTGCTAGTAGCAGTGGCAGCAGGAGTCACCGTCGCTTGAGAAGGAGCGGAGAGGTTATGTAGCAGAGCAGTAATTTGGTCAAGCTTGGAATCCAAAGATTGCAAATGAGCAGAATGATTTCCTAGAAGTTGCCCTTGTAGAGCCACAGCCCTGGATAACTCGTCAGGGTCCATATTATGGTCCGTTTGTACTGTCAGGTTAGGAAATATCCAGAAGTAGACCCAAATGCAAGGGCGAACTTAAACAACACCCTTGCACTCTGAGTTTAATCCAGGACGTGACCCCACGACAACCTCCAAAAAACAAAGTAGTCACGATATGGAGCAGGGTTAGCCTGTGCCAAAGTAATTCATGATATCAGCCAGATAGACTTCTGAATAAGGAACTGGTTTCAGGAAATGCCTTCCACAGAATCAGGAGAGCAGGGAAAGTCACTTATACTCAGACAGAAGAAGGGTAAAACAGGAAACAGTTAATAATGCAGGAGTAGGTCATTTGTTATCAGGCAGTCTGAAGGTTAACACTGTGTAGACAGTCTTTGCAGAGTATGCAACAGGTAATCAGGCAGTTTGAGGGTTAACACTGAGTAGACAGTCTTTGCAGAGTATGCAACAGGTAATCAGGCAGTTTGAGAGTTAACACTGTGTAGACAGTCTTTGCAGAGTATGCAACAGGTAATCAGGCAGTTTGAGGGTAAACACTGTGTAGTCAGAACTTGCAGAATTAACAACATGTAATCAGGTAGTTTGAAGGTTAACACTGTGTTGTCAGAACTTGCAGTGATAGCAACAGGTAAGCTGGTAGTTTGAAGGTTAACACAGATTAATCAGTACTTGTGGAGACTGGAAACAGGATATCAAGCAGTTTGAAGGTTTACACTGAATAATTGTAATTGTAATTTGCAGAGTTTGGAAACAGGTAAACATGCAGATTGAAGGATTCACAGAAATAACAGTATTTGAATAGTTTGCACTACACAGAGTAGTCTGAATATGCAGGGATTGCAGCAGGTAAACAGGAAGATTGAAAGTTTCACAAAACAAACAGTACTTGCATTGTTTGGAGACAGGTATTCAGGAGGTTGAAGGTTAATCCAGCATAGTAAGTCCTTGAAGAGATTGGCAACAGAAAAGCAGCAGTTAGAGAGATTCCTCAGCGAAATCCTAACAGAAGCCTCAAAGTTAACAAACAAATGGACACTGGAGAAACAGGAAGCCAGAATAAAAAGCCTGGTTGTGACATCATCAGGAAGGGGTGGCTCAGACACCTGTCAATCAAGCACACAGAGAGGACTGCAGAGCTTCCCAGCAGCTGAGCGTGACAAATTCTGTGTATGTCAGAGGCATCCTCTAGATCAGGCACACGCTGTTCTACCTCTTGTACTCTCCTAGCATACTCTCTGACTTCCTGCCTTAAAGAAGTTATCTCTGATTTAATTTCTATTTTGAGAGAGTCGAATTGAGGGTATAAGGATTCAATAATGTTTTTGACCAACAATTGTCTATTCAATGGTTCATTCATTAAAAGGGGGTTGTTATCTGCGTGAACCTCAACTAAGGTTTCCATAGAATTTTTTGTTTTTCTTTCCCTTTGTTTGTTTGCCATTGTTGGGGATTTAACCCTAGACTGCAAAGCGGGTGATAAAAATCTTTCCATAAAGTGAATTATAAAGTGAAGGGAATTGGAAAAAACTTGAGGATTGTTTCTGAAGTGTAAACGACACTGATTAAGGAATCCACGGCATTCTTCAGGATTACCGTCATATTTATCTGGAAGTGGGATTCGTGGTATATTCTGTCCAACAGTTTGAGGTGGATTAAAGACAGCATTGGTGCTAGTAGCAGTGGCAGCAGGAGTCACCGTCGCTTGAGAAGGAGCGGAGAGGTTATGTAGCAGAGCAGTAATTTGGTCAAGCTTGGAATCCAAAGATTGCAAATGAGCAGAATGATTTCCTAGAAGTTGCCCTTGTAGAGCCACAGCCCTGGATAACTCGTCAGGGTCCATATTATGGTCCGTTTGTACTGTCAGGTTAGGAAATATCCAGAAGTAGACCCAAATGCAAGGGCGAACTTAAACAACACCCTTGCACTCTGAGTTTAATCCAGGACGTGACCCCACGACAACCTCCAAAAAACAAAGTAGTCACGATATGGAGCAGGGTTAGCCTGTGCCAAAGTAATTCATGATATCAGCCAGATAGACTTCTGAATAAGGAACTGGTTTCAGGAAATGCCTTCCACAGAATCAGGAGAGCAGGGAAAGTCACTTATACTCAGACAGAAGAAGGGTAAAACAGGAAACAGTTAATAATGCAGGAGTAGGTCATTTGTTATCAGGCAGTCTGAAGGTTAACACTGTGTAGACAGTCTTTGCAGAGTATGCAACAGGTAATCAGGCAGTTTGAGGGTTAACACTGAGTAGACAGTCTTTGCAGAGTATGCAACAGGTAATCAGGCAGTTTGAGAGTTAACACTGTGTAGACAGTCTTTGCAGAGTATGCAACAGGTAATCAGGCAGTTTGAGGGTAAACACTGTGTAGTCAGAACTTGCAGAATTAACAACATGTAATCAGGTAGTTTGAAGGTTAACACTGTGTTGTCAGAACTTGCAGTGATAGCAACAGGTAAGCTGGTAGTTTGAAGGTTAACACAGATTAATCAGTACTTGTGGAGACTGGCAACAGGATATCAAGCAGTTTGAAGGTTTACACTGAATAATTGTAATTGTAATTTGCAGAGTTTGGAAACAGGTAAACATGCAGATTGAAGGATTCACAGAAATAACAGTATTTGAATAGTTTGCACTACACAGAGTAGTCTGAATATGCAGGGATTGCAGCAGGTAAACAGGAAGATTGAAAGTTTCACAAAACAAACAGTACTTGCATTGTTTGGAGACAGGTATTCAGGAGGTTGAAGGTTAATCCAGCATAGTAAGTCCTTGAAGAGATTGGCAACAGAAAAGCAGCAGTTAGAGAGATTCCTCAGCGAAATCTTAACAGAAGCCTCAAAGTTAACAAACAAACGGACACTGGAGAAACAGGAAGCCAGAATAAAAAGCCTGGTTGTGACATCATCAGGAAGGGGTGGCTCAGACACCTGTCAATCAAGCACACAGAGAGGACTGCAGAGCTTCCCAGCAGCTGAGCGTGACAAATTCTGTGTATGTCAGAGGCATCCTCTAGATCAGGCACACGCTGTTCTACCTCTTGTACTCTCCTAGCATACTCTCTGACTTCCTGCCTTAAAGAAGTTATCTCTGATTTAATTTCTATTTTGAGAGAGTCGAATTGAGGGTATAAGGATTCAATAATGTTTTTGACCAACAATTGTCTATTCAATGGTTCATTCATTAAAAGGGGGTTGTTATCTGCGTGAACCTCAACTAAGGTTTCCATAGAATTTTTTGTTTTTCTTTCCCTTTGTTTGTTTGCCATTGTTGGGGATTTAACCCTAGACTGCAAAGTGGGTGATAAAAATCTTTCCATAAAGTGAATTATAAAGTGAAGGGAAAAGGGAGTGAGAGGTGGTCAATCTATAGTATTCTGTTTAGTGTGAATTTAAATCTTTCCAATCTTAGGGGTGTGTGACAAAAAAAAAGGAGGGGGGGAGTGGGTGAAGGGGTATAAAGAATGGAATCTAACTAATGCAGTAAAAGTAGTGCATGTGTTTAATTAAGGCAGTACTATGGTTAAATCTCTTAAACCTGTTTTTCATGTAATTGGCAAGAATCCATGAGCTATTGACGTATGGGATATACAATTCTACCAGGAGGGGCAAAGTTTCCCAAACCTCAAAATGCCTATAAATACACCCCTCACCACACCCACAATTCAGTTTTACTCCTATGGAGGTGGTGAAGTAAGTTTGTACTAAGATTTCTACGTTGATATGCGCTTCTCAGCATTTTGAAGCCCGATTCCTCTCAGAGTACAGTGAATGTCAGAGGGATGTGAAGGGAGTATCACCTATTGAATGCAATAGTTTTCCTCGCAGGAGATCTATTTCATAGGTTCTCTGTTATCGGTCATAGAGATTCATCTCCTACCTCCCTTATTCAGATCGACGATATACTCTCATATTCCATTACCTCTACTGATGACTGTTTCAGTACTGGTTTGGCTATCTGCTATATGAAATTGATCATTTTGCTTTATATGTTGTTTTTTCTCTTACATTTGCAAGATGCCTCAATCTGATCCTGTCTCAGAAACCACTGTTGCAACCCTGCTGCCTGATAACAGTTCTATTAAAGCTAAGTGCATTTGTTGTAAATTTGTGGAGAATATATCTCCAGCTGTGGTATGTAATAGTTGTCATGATAAGCTTTTACATGCAGAGAATGTGTCCATCAGTAATAGTACAATGCCTGTTGTTGCTTCAACATCTAATGTACATGATATACCTGTGAATATAAAAGATTTTATTGTTGATGCGATTTAGAAGGCTTTGTCTGCCATCCCGCCTTCTAATAAACGTAAAAGGTCTTTTAAAACTTCTCATAAAGTTGATGAAATTTCAAATGACTGACAACATACTGAATTATACTCCTCTGATGAGGATTTATCTGATTCAGAAGATCCTTCCTCAGATATTGACACTGACAAATCTACTTATTTATTTAAAATGGAGTATATTCGTTCCTTGTTTAAAGAGGTGTTGATTACATTGGATATTGAGTAAACTAGTCCTCTTGATATTAAAACTAGTAAACCTTTAAATTCTGTTTATAAACCTCCTGAGGATACTCCAGAGGTTTTCCAGTTCCTGATGCTATTTCTGATATGATTTCTAAGGAATGGAATAGGCCTAGTACTTCTTTTATTCCTTCTTCAAGGTTTAAAAAATTGTATCCTTTGCCAGCAGTTAGATTGGAGTTTTGGGAAAAGATCCCCAAAGTTGATGGGGCTATCTCTACTCTTGCTAAACGTACTACTAATCCTTTGGAAGATAGTACTTTTTTTAAAGACCCTTTAGATAGCAAACTTGAATCTTATCTAAGGATAGCTTATTTATATTCTGGCTATCTTCTCAGGCCTGCTATTTCTATGGCTGATGTTGCAGCTGCATCAACTTTTTGGTTGGAAGGTTTAAGCAACAGGAAATGGATCCTGATTTGTCTATCATTGTTCGCTTGCTTCAACATGCTAATCATTTTATCTGTGATGCCATTTTTGATATCATCAAAATTGATGTTAAATCTATGTCTTTAGCTATTTTAGCTAGAAGAGCTTTGTGGCTCAAATATTGGAATGCTGACATGGGGGCCTATCTATCAAGCTCCGGATAGAGCTTGAGGCCCCATGTTTCTGGCGAGCCTGCAGGCTCACCAGAAACACCAGTTATGAGGCAGCGTTCTAAAGACTGCTGCTCCATAACCTGTCCGCCTGCTCTGAGCAGGCGGACAGACATCACCGCAATTCAACCTGATCGAGTACAATCGGGTTGATTGATGCCCCACTGCTGGCGGCCGATTGGCCGCGATTCTGCAGGGGGCAGCATTGCACCAGCAGCTCTTGTGAGCTGCTGGTGCAATGCTAAATACGGAGAGCGTATTGCTCTCCGTATTCAGCGAGGTCTGGCGGACCTGATCTGCACTGTCTGATCAGGTCCGCCAGACTTTGATAAATAGAGGCCATGGAATCTAAGTCTAGATTACTATCTCTTTCTTTCCAAGGTAATAAGTTATTTGATTCTCAGTTGGATTTGATTATTTCAACTGTCACTGAGGGGAAGGGAGTTTTTTTTGCCTCTGGATCTGGTTACAATTGGAAAACTTCTTCAAGTTGGAATAAATCCAAGCCGTTTAAGAAACCAAAGCAAGCCCCCAAGTGTGCATGAAGGTACGTCCCTCATTCCAGCTCAGCTGGTAAGGGGCATATTAAGATTCTTCCAAGACATTTGGGAAGATTATGTCCAAAATCAGTGGATTCAGAGTATTGTCTCTCAAGGGTACCAAATAGGATTCAGAGTAAGATTTTTTCTCTCATGCATCCCAGCAAATCCAGTAAAGGCTCAGGCTTTTCTGAAGTGTGTTTCAGACCTGGAGCTTTCAGAGGTAATCATACCAGTTCCGTTTCAGGAACAGGGTCTGGGGTTTTATTCAAATCTATTCATTGTCCCAAAGAAAGAAAATTCATTCAGGCCAGTTCTGGATCTGAAAATTTGGAATCGTTATGTAAGAGTGCCAACTTTCAAAATGGTGACTATAAGGACTATTCTGCCTTTTGTTCAGCAAGGGCATTATATGTCCACCATAGACTTACAGGATGCATATCTTCATATTCTGATTCATCCAGACCAATTTCAGTTTCTGAGATTTTATTTTCTAGACAAGCATTACCAATTTGTCGCTCTTCCATTTGGCCTAGCGACAGCTCCAAGAATCTTTTCAAAGGTTTTTGGTGCCCTACTTTCTGTAATCAGAGAATGGGGTATTGCAGTGTTTCCTTATTTGGACGATATCTTGGTACTAGCTCGGTCTTTACATTCTACAGAATCTCACACAAATCAACTAGTGTTGTTTCTTCAAAGACATGGTTGGAGGATCAATTTACCAAAAAGTTCTTTGATTCCTCAGACAAGGGTCACCTTTTTAGGTTTCCAGATAGATTCAGTGTCCATGACTCTGTCTCTAAGAGACAAGAGACAATTAAAATTGGTTTCAGCTTGTCGGAACCTTTAGTCTCTATCATTCCCTTCAGTAGCTATGTGCATTAAAGTTTTAAGTCTCATGACTGCAGCATCGGACGCGATCCCCTTTGCTCATTTTCATATGAGACCTCTCCAGCTTTGTATGATGAACCAATGGTGCAGGGATTATACAAAGATATCACAATTAATATCCTTAAATCCCAATGTTCGACTTTCTCTGACTTGGTGGTTAGATCACCATCGTATAGTTCAAGGGGCCTCTTTTGTTCGTCCAGCCTGGACTGTGATCACAACAGATGCAAGTCTTTGAGGTTGGGGAGCTGTCTGGAGATCTCTGACAGCACAAGAGGGTTGGAAATCTCAAGAGGCGAGGTTACCAATCAATATTTTAGAACTCCGTGCTATTTTTAGGGCTCTTCAGGTTTGGCCTCTGTTGAAGAGAGAACTGTTCATTTGTTTTCAGACAGACAATATCACAACTGTGGCATATGTCAATCATCAGGGTGGGACTCACAGTCCCCAAGCTATGAAAGAAGTATCTCGGATACTTGCTTGGACGGAATCCAGCTCCTGTCTAATTTCTGCGGTTCATATCCCAGGTATAGACAACTGGGAAGCGGATTATCTCAGCCGTCAGACTTTACATCTGGGGGAGTGGTCGCTCCATCCAGATGTGTTTTCTCAGATTGTTCCGATGTGGGGTCTTCCGGAAATAGATCTGATGGCTTCCCATCTAAACAACAAACTACCCAGGTACCTGTCCAGGTCCAGGGATCCTCAGGTGGAAGAGATGGATGCGTTAACAGTTCCTTGGTGTTACCAACCTGCTTATATTTTCCCGCCTCTAGTTCTTCCAAGACTGATCTCCAAAATCATCATGGAACAATCGTTTGTGTTGCTGGTAGCTCCAGCATGGCCTCACAGGTTTTGGTATGTGGATCTTATTCGGATGTCCAGTTGCCAACCTTGACCACTTCCATTAAGGCCATACCTTCTGTCTCAAGGTTCGTTTTTCCATCAGGATCTCAAATCATTAAATTTGAAGGTATGGAAATTGAACACCTAGTGCTTAGTCATAGAGGTTTCTCTGACTGTGATTAATACTATGTTACAGGCTCGTAAATTATGGTGTTCTCATAAATTCTCCTGGCATTCTTTTAGAATTCCTAGAATTTTACAGTATCTTCAGGATGGTTTGGATAAGGGTTTGTCTGCAAGTTCCTTGAAGGGACAAATCTCTGCTCTTTCTGTTTTATTTCACAGAAAGATTGCTAAGCTTCCTGATATTCACTGTTTTGTACAGGCTTTGGTCCGTATCAAGCCTGTCATTAAATTAATCTCTCCTCCTTGGAGTCTTAATTTAGTTTTGAAGGCTTTACAGGCTCCTCCGTTTGAGCCTATGCATTTTTGGACAATAAACTACTTTCTTGGAAAGTGTTGTTCCTTTTGGCCATCTCTTCTGCTAGAAGGGTTTCCGAATTATCTGCTCTTTCTTGTGAATCTCCTTTTCTGATGTTTTCATCAGGATAAGGCAGTTTTGCAGACTTCATTTAAATGAGCAATTGTTGTCCCTTCTTTGTGTCCAAATCCTAAGATTTTTTTTGAGAGATCCTTACATTCTTTGCATGTGGTAAGAGCTTTGAAATATTATGTTGAAGCTACTAAAGATTTCAGGAAGACTTCTAGTCTATTCGTTATCTTTTCTGGTTCGAGGAAAAGTCAGAAGGCTTCTGCAATTTCCTTGGCATCTTGGTTAAAGCTTTTGATTCATCAGGCTTATTTGGAGTCGGGTCAGGCCCCACCTCAGAGAATTACAGCTCATTCTACTAGATCAGTCTCCACTTCCTGGGCTTTTAAGAATGAAACTTCAGTTGATCAGATTTGCAAAGCAGCAACTTGATCTTCTTTGCATACATTTACTAAATTCTACCGTTTTGATGTATTTGCATATTTGGAATCAGTTTTTGGTAGAAACGTTTTTCAGGCAGCTGTTTCAGTTTGATTCCTCTGCTTATGTTTGAGTTTTTTCTTTTCATTTTAAGAATAAACTTATATTTTGGCTTGTTGATTTATTTTTTTTATCCCTCCCTCTCTAGTGACTCTTCTGTGGAGTTCCACATCTTTGGTATTACTATCCCATACGTAACTAGCTCATGGACTCTTGCCAATTACATGAAAGAAAACATAATTTATGTAAGAACTTACCTGATAAATTCATTTCTTTCATATTGGAAAGAGTCCATGAAACCCACCCTTTTTATGATGGTTATGATTTTTTGTATAAAGCACAATTATTTCCAAATTCCTTTGTTGATGCTTTTTACTCCTTTCTTTATCGCCCCACTACTTGACTATTCGTTAAACTGAATTGTGGGTGTGGTGAGGGGTGAATTTATAGGCATTTTGAGGTTTGGGAAACTTTGCCCCTCCTGGTGGATTGTATATCCTATACATCACTAGCTCATGGACCCTTGCCAATATGAAAGAAATGAATTTATCAGGTAAATTCTTACATAAATTATGTTTTTTTTCTCCATTTTTTTTTAACAGCTACCAATCTTTATGGCTAAAAGTGTTATATAATCAGTACTTAGTTAATCCATTCAAATTAAACATAGAGATAAAAACCTTCTAACCTTTATATAATAAGTAGAAATGGATAAAAAAAAAGGCATACTTTTTAACCAGAACAAAAAAAAAACACCCTATTATTTTTTTTTACTTCAAGTAAAACAACCCAGTTTAAAGCTGGAGAATACAGCTCTAAGTATATTTTACCAGTGACTCAATTTTTAGATTTTACAATGTCTCAATAGGTTATAATTTGCAAAATCAGGTTAAGATAGGTACTACCTTTTATAGTGTGTTATATATTAGATTACTTATTTTTACTAAAACAGTATTATATCAATTACAATTTGTTATCTCAAGTAAAACAAACCAGTTTGGAGCTGGAGAAATGCAGTTCTAAGTATATTTTACCAAAGACTCAAATTTTAGATTTTACAATGCCTCAGTAAATTATAATTTGCAAAATTAGGCTTTGATTAATTTATACATCAACATAATCAGGATTGTTTTCTCCTATTTGATTGTTTGCTAATAAAGTATTACGCTGGCCTTCTTTGAGTAGTATGCATTGTGACAAAGTTCACTTTTCAAGATGGAAAAACTATAAGAAACGCTGATTTTCTGCCAGGCTGTTCTTAAAGCTGCTCAAGTTGTTATAATTTGCAGAATTTAAGTATCTTCACCTCTGGCTGGCTTGTTCACTGGGATTAAACAGTACTTGTTACAAATGTGGTGATGAATAAACAAACAGAATGTCCTACACTCCCAGACTGTTTTATCCAGACCCTAGGACTTATTTTTGTTTTTTCCTTTAATATGTGTTTTAGCTCTGCGGTATCTTTTTAAAAAAAAAAAACAACAACAAAAACCAAAAACCCTGGGTGCTTATTATCTCCACCGGCCTGTAGTCTCCTAACAGAAGGAACTTAGTTTCCCAAATTATTAACCTTTATGAATTTCAGATCCGTTCACCTAGATTGGTTTCTTTACTGGGCTTAAGAAATTGTTTTAATGTGCACAATAACAAATGAACAAAACAATTAAGTCTCTTAATCCCAGACTATTATGACCACTTCCTAGAACTTATGATCTTATCCCAATATATATAAATGATTCTAAGGCAAGTCCTGTTTAAAGGGACTCTGCACCCAATTTTTTTCTTTTGTGATTCAAATTGAGCATGACATTTTAAGCAACTTTCTAATTTACTCCTATTAACAAATTTTCTTCATTCTCTTGGTATCTTTATTTGAAATGCACAAATGTAAGTTTAGATGCCGGCCCATTTTTGGTGAACAACCTGGGTTGTCCTTGCTTATTGGTGGATAAATTCATCCACCAATAAAAAAAGTGCTGTCCAGAGTATTGAAAACAAAAAAAGCTTAGATGCCTTCTTTATCAAATAAAGATAGCAAGAAAATGAAAAAAATGATAGAAAGTTTCTTAACATTGCATGCTCTTTCTGAATTACAAAAGAAAAAATTTGGGTTCAGTGTCTCTTTAATGGAGAACTCCAAAACAAACTTTCTGCCTTTACAGGCCTGTAGTCTCCTGGTAGTCAGGGTTAGGGATATTTTCCAAACTTTTTGTTTCACTTAATGGATTTATAGGTTTCCAGTTGTTTCACCTAAGTTGGTGTCCTCACTGGGCTAAAAGGTATTTCAACATATGTGAAGTGGCATATTAGTGCCCAAACATTGCAGTCTTCCAGATAACAATAAGCAGACACAGTACTCCCAGACTATGTTACCAAAACTTAGGGATTACCTCCTTTCTTTGCAAATATATGTTAGGCATCAAAATGACACTTCAAGGAATTATACCCTCTTTAGAAAGCTTACCCACACCTTATCGTCAGGGCTGGAGTTGCTCCTTTGGGTTTTAGTTCATTCTTGTCCTTAGAAATCAGCAAACGCTGCAAACCTTTACAGCTCTATTAGCACAGATGACCGGTGCTATCAGGGAAGAGAGGGGACATTGCAAGGCCCATGCCCAGCAGGCTCCAACCAAATACCTTCTCTTGGGTCACAGCCGGACGGCATCAAACAGGCACGTGTGCTGCAGTGTTTGTGGAGCTTGTCCACTTGATGAGATGCATGTGTGCATGTGTCCACGTGATCCTGCGTGCTCTCACGAGATCTCACGCACTCTACTCCCCTTCTACTACTACTTTTCTTATATTGCCCCACACAACAATTTTCAAATAACAAATAAAGTCATTGTACAGGATGTTGCAGTTTACTTCCGGTAACACTGCACTTCTCAGGTCATTCCCAAATTATAGGGTGATAAATAACAGAAAACAAAGTGTCTATAATGTTACATGCAGAACGAATCCCCTAAACTGATCAGTAGAAAATATGCCTTGCCTAAAAAAGATAATGGTTAAAAGTTTGTCTATAGTAGAGGTGGGTACTTCACTTTAAATTCTTAGTTTTTTTTGTAGCAACCTTAGCTTGTCCCCTATCAATGGCTGCACAGTGGAGATGGCAGAGGGTATCATATTTACTTATTCCTACTTTTCTTATTTATCATTCTCCTTGTCCTGCTGTAGCATAGGATATGTAAAAAAAAAACTACCTTGTAAAAGTATGGCTGTTAGTGCCTTTAAGTTTAAGTAGTAGAGGTGCTAAGTAATAAATGTGCCACCTCCATAGTAACTGCAAAACAATTGTGTGTAAGAGAGTTTGTGTATGTTAGATATATATGAGAGAGAGGGAGAAATGGGATGTGTGGGTGAGAAAGTGAAAATATATGAGAGAGAAACTGTGTGACAGAGTGTTTAAAAGTGTGTGTGAGTCTTATTTGTAAGAGTGTGTGAGAGTTAGTTTGTGTGTGTGTAAGAGAGAGCTTGTGTGAGTGTTTGTGTTTGTGAGAGTGTTTGTGTATATCTGTGATTGTGTGTGTGTGCTTGTGTATATATCTGAGTGCGTGTATATCCCTGGCTATATACATTATGTATGTGTGCAATTATTCCTCCCTCATCTTGCTGCCTTGTGAACAAGAATATTCTCTTTTTAGGTATGAGAATACATTTAAAATATTTATTAGTATATAATTGTTAATTGTATACAAAGATTGTTTTATTCCTATATATATATATATATATATATATAGTGGGCATGAAATGCAATATAAGGTTTATATTGCAATAATAAATTATGATATAATAACAAAGACTGAATATTTCACTTTCAGTAAATAATTTGCCTTTGCTAACACACACCTCTAATAGCAGTTCAAAATCACTCACTTCAAAAAGCCCCATGGGTGCCTATGACATTACAGTCTACAAACCTATATCCCATAAACATGAGTGATGCACCCTTACAACACATTAAATAACATGTCACATGTATATATCTGTGTATATATATATATATATATATATATATACATACACATGCAGTTGGTACCTTTTCAGACTTTCTTGTTGTGGCTCTGTGTGCTCGCCTAGTTGCCAATCCCGGTCACTCCCGGCTGCTGGCTGTTTTACCCTGACACCTTCCCCAGCAGTACTAGTGACTGGCTTGCCACTCGCGGCCCACATGTCCTCCACATCGGTTTCCTCCTTGTCACTGGGCTGTTGGGGAAGGGCTTGTGGTGTGTGGTCACTATGCGCTCAAGGCTAGTTTCTTGCTACCGGCTACTGTTATCTGACTGCCACTATGCTTGGGCCCCATCCAGGTTAGGTCTGGGGGAAGAAGCATGATAGATGCATGGTGGTTGGAGCAGGTGGTGGGTGGGTGACTCCACTTGACAAGAGGAATGGAGAGTGGAGAATGACTCCAAAAAAGTGATGCCCCTCTCAAGCTGCGGCCCTCAGCACGTGCCTTGTCTGCCTAGGCGGTAATACGCCCCTGGCGTAACGCAATTTGTGTTTTGCGATTTAGGTCTAATGAAGAATTACTAATCTCAAAGCACCTTTTTTTAAAAATGTAATATAAAATATTTATTACTAATAATAGGTATTAAAAATGATTATACATGTAAAATAGATGTATATACCTATATATCTATAAGAATAGATATACAGTTAGGTATATATATATATATATATATATGTTTTAATAACAAAAATTAAAAAATTCCTGCAAGTGAAGAACATTGGAATGTGAAATATGTACACTACATATACAGTAAAACACATAAATACATATATAAGTATGTATATATATATATATATATATACTGTATATATATATATATACTGTATATATATATATATATATATATATATATTATAATTTAAAGTGAGAGAGAAAATGTTATGTCCCTAACCAGGATCTTACAACCTGGTAAATAGTGTTCAAAGACTTTTGTTAAAAGGAAATGGTGCAGGCCCTAATAAAGAGATAGGATAATTTTAAAGAAGAATAAAAGAAGGATGAGTAATACCTTCTTGATAAAGAAATGGAATTCAGCACTCTTTTATATTAAACACCATGGCCTAGATTTGGAGTTTGGCGTTAGCCGTGAAAACCAGCGTTAGAGGCTCCTAACGCTGGTTTCTTACGGACTCCGGTATTTAGAGCTCATTTACCGACACTCAAAAATCACCCAATGCACAAATCTCTACCGACAGCTCAAACCCAGTAGTTAACATATACCGACAAAATAAACATCCACGAATCACAAAACAAATATTACACAAACTACACTTACACTCATACAAACACAACACTATATTTATTTTTCAGATTTAATAATTTTTCTTCAAAATACAAAGGATCAAAGTTGCGAGATCTCGGGTGTTAGAAAAAAAACAACACAAATCCATTTTCCCATTGACTTACATTGACACACGGGAAAAGACCCTCATATAGCTACATCTAACTAATAAGATTATCACAAACATACACTCATCGATGCATACAAAAAATATACACCACATTACATACACAAACAAGTTATTTATTACAAAATTAACACGATTTAGCTACTTTTTCACACAAGCTCATGACGTCACTCACTTTACGAGGAAAACCAGTCTTAGAAAAAAAAAATGACCAAAATTTGGAGCCTCCATTGACTTCTATGGGGAAGACGTGCTCGTGCACACGAAAGACAGATTTCCCTAACGCACGCAAATAGCGTAGACCTAAAAACTCCAAATACCAGCGCTAGAAAATACATGCTTTTCTGCGTTAGACCCAGCTATGATAAATAGATCAAGAAATGACTATTTCCCTATGGTGGACTTAGGGATTTTACTTATTGAATATTCACAACACCATTAAATTGTTTCAGACTTTTATATTACATCAACTACAAATCAACATCACTAGTAACAAACTTTTTTTTAAAAAATATTACATTTAAACGGACACAAAAATAATTTAAACTTTTCAGGATTCACAAACAGTACACAATGGGAAACACCTCTCATTTACCTTTATTATTGCATTTCATTTATTCAACTCATATGCTTGCAGCAACTGCATATCTACATAGGCTTAACACATGATCAGTCATGGATGCACATACATTACTTTTACCATTCACTCATACATGTGCATTCAAATGATGGGGGAAAAACACATTACATTCTCTATAGGAATCACAAAACAGAACATATGGATTTTAATGTACTTTTAACATCATGATTCCATCACAATATACCATTAGGAATTACGTACAAGAAGAACATCATTACACAAGATTACAGATGTCACTTTATGGGAAGGAACAACAATGCCAGACCGCTATATAGAAGTCAGCATATTTGGGACACAATCACAATATATACGTAGATGTACATAACACGCATCACCCATCACGCAACCACAAAGCACACATTTAGATTTTATTCAGCACACAATAACAATGTAGCACAATACAACAACACAATGAGGATTTCAGAACTACATAGGCAGGTTAATAATATGATGACGTCATTAGAAGATTCAACCATACACATTACAGATTCACCACTGTACCGCCCCTTTCTGAACTTTAACACTCAATACTACAATACAACATATACGTAAATAACAGTTTTGAACAGCATTATTAGGGAGATTTGAATGGGACAATTAATAAATATTGTCAGATAGCAAATCACTTATATATATATAATACTACAGATGACAGCCGGAAGTTATTCAGTATTAGTGCCATTTGAAAGGGACGCATACAATATTGACAGTTCGGCAATCACTTATATATACAATACTAAAGATGGCAGACGGGAAGTTCGGAATTATTATTGTGATTTTAAAGGAACGCATACAATATTGACAGCTCGGCAATCACTTATATATACAATACTACAGATGACAGCCGGAAGTTATTCAGTATTAGTGCCATTTGAAAGGGACGCATACAATATTGACATCTCGGCAATCACTTATATATACAATACTACATATGGCAGACGGGAAGTTCGGAATTATTATTGCGATTTTAAAGGGACGCATACAATATTGACAGCTCGGCAATCACTTATATATACAATACTACAGATGGCAGACGGGAAGTTCGGAATTATTATTGCGATTTTCAAGGGACGCATACAATATTGACAGCTCGGCAATCACTTATATATACAATACTACAGATGACAGCCGGAAGTTATTCAGTATTAGTGCCATTTAAAAGGGACGCATACAATATTGACATCTCGGCAATCACTTATATATACAATACTACAGATGACAGCCGGAAGTTAGTCAGTATTAGTGCCATTTTAATGGGACACATACAATATTGACATCTCGGCAATCACTTATATATACAATACTACAGATGGCAGACGGGAAGTTCGGAATTATTATTGCGATTTTCAAGGGACGCATACAATATTGACAGCTCGGCAATCACTTATATATACAATACTACAGATGACAGCCGGAAGTTATTCAGTATTAGTGCCATTTAAAAGGCACGCATACAATATTGACATCTCGGCAATCACTTATATATACAATACTACAGATGACAGCCGGAAGTTAGTCAGTATTAGTGCCATTTTAATGGGACGCATACAATATTGACATCTCGGCAATCACTTATATATACAATACTACAGATGGCAGACGGGAAGTTCGGAATTATTATTGCGATTTTAAAGGGACGCATACAATATTGACAGCTCGGCAATCACTTATATATACAATACTACAGATGGCAGACGGGAAGTTCGGAATTATTATTGTGATTTTAAAGGGACGCATACAATATTGACAGCTCGGCAATCACTTATATATACAATACTACAGATGGCAGACGGGAAGTTCGGAATTATTATTGCGATTTTAAAGGGACGCGTACAATATTGACATCTCACCAATCACTTATATATACAATACTACAGATGGCAGATGTTACTTTATCGTTTTCAAACAATGTTGCAGCAACATTGATCGATCACATTCGATGCACATTATACACAACTATGCACTTTCATTCATGTTAGCCTGGACGTGTGCTTGTTACTATAAGATCGCGTTTAAGAAATATTGATTACGCATATGATCAAACATTACAAACATGCACTGTATGTGTGATATTTGACACTTTCACATTGAGATTCATTGGGGGAAAACAACATTTCAGCCCAAAAAAAAAAAACGCCCACTTTGAAAGCATTCGCGCCGCTCACATACAAACAAGTGAATACAATAAGCAATCATTACAAACTCACTACCATTGGACTAATTGTACTATAAATAAAACAACATGGCCAAAGCATCACTTGTGATCCACATCAGATCAAGTGCATACCTTGTTACACTGTTTTGAAAGATGGATGACGATGACATGGTAGACACTGCTGGTGCTGCTATTGGCGAACTAGCTGTTGATCGAATCAGGCAGCCTTGGCGGCTCAGACTGAGACGAAGGGGTCGTCTGGTTCGAGGTCCTCGTGTCTACAGGGTGAGACCCACCTTGGAAAACATGAGCGACTTTGAGGTTTATGATAAGTATCGGCTCAATCACGAACAGCTCATTGGCCTTTACGATCTTCTTAAACCTCATTTGAAGCCACGTATAAGAATAAGGACTGCTGTTCCCGCCATGAGTAAGATGCTAAGTTGTCTATACGTCCTGGCCTCCGGGAGTTTTCAATCCGGAGAAATGTACATGCATGGCCTGTCTCAAGGTACATTCTCTGTGGTGTTTGATAACTTTCTGGACGCCATGGTACGTATCAGTAAGCATTACATAGGATTCCCACAAAATGATGGTGATTGGAGGCGCCTGAAGCGGGAATTCTTTGATATTGCTCAATTGCCCAATGTCTTGGGAGCCATAGATTGTACCCACATTGCGCTGCGTGCTCCAATTGATGACTTGCCCTTCAGAAATCGCAAACATTTTCATAGCCTCAACGTGCAGTATGTTTGTGACGCACAGATGAGGATTATGCATGTGTGTGCGAAATTTGGAGGGGCTTGTCATGATGCCCGCATCCTTGCTCAGTCGTCCCTGTGGAGACCGTTTGAGGAAAGACAAATGCCCCCTGGTTATCTCGTTGGTGAGTATTTGTTCACAACATGGTTAATTAGTTTGACAATTGCCACTGTAGTTTTAAAATGTTAGCGTAATGTTCAGCTATAGGATGCAATTTAACCATTTATTTATTTTTCCGCAAATGTCTAGTTTTAGTTCAATGCAGATATGTAGCATGTCTTACCTTAAATGCTCAGATAGAGAATGCAATGTAACCATTTAGTTTGCATTTTACACAAGGTTTGGTTTAGGAGAAATATGCATATGTAGCATGTCTTAGCTGAAATGGGAAGATATTAGCCAATGCAATTTAACCATGTCATTGTCTCTTTCCGCAAATGTCTAGTTTTAGTTCAATGCAGATATGTAGCATGTCTTACCTTAAATGCTCAGATAGAGAATGCAATGTAACCATTTAGTTTTCATTTTACACAAGGTTTGGTTTAGGAGAAATACGCATATGTAGCATGTCTTAGCTGAAATGGGAAGATATTAGCTAATGCAATTTAACCATGTCATTGTCTTTTTCCGCAAATGTCTAGTTTTAGTTCAATGCAGATATGTAGCATGTCTTACCTTAAATGCTCAGATAGAGAATGCAATGTAACCATTTAGTTTGCATTTTACACAAGGTTTGGTTTAGGAGAAATACGCATATGTAGCATGTCTTAGCTGAAATGGGAAGATATTAGCTCATGCAATTTAACCATGTCATTGTCTCTTTCCGCAAATGTTTAGTTTTAGTTCAATGCAGATATGTAGCATGTCTTACCTTAAATGCTCAGATAGAGAATGCAATGTAACCATTTAGTTTGCATTTTACACAAGGTTTGGTTTAGGAGAAATACGCATATGTAGCATGTCTTAGCTGAAATGGGAAGATAGAGAATAAGATTGAACTAGATTATTCTTTTAAAATACAAAAATTTGTTAGTGGATTATCGTGTACAAAAACTTTTATTGGAATCAAAATACTATTTTGAGGATTCAGTTTGAATTATGTTCTGTTCATAATTTATAGGTGATTCTGGGTACATGAGCCGGCCTTGGCTTATTACCCCCTTGCGTAGCCTGACTGATGTGTCTGAGGAGCGCTACAATAGGGCTCATAAGAGAACCAGGGCGGTGGTTGAACGGATGTTCGGGCTCCTGAAGATGAGGTTCAGGTGCCTGGACCGGTCGGGAGGAGCCCTCCAGTACAGTTGAATTTAACGGTATCTTACAGCGCTCAAAATATCCCAATCTTGCTTTTTGATAATGGGGTACCTAGCTGCCCCTGAGATTGAATATGTCTTAGTGATGAAATATCAGAAAGCGCCTAACTAGAGGCTATTGGGAAGTGGGTTTAGAAGATTCTATAAGCTTCTCTATCATGTGTAAATATTTTTGGTAAGATATAACACAAGGTTGTATAAAAGTGAATATATAAGCGATATAAAAGTTTGACAAATTTAATACATAAAATAAAATTAAAATTCAGCATACAATCAGTTAAAAACATGGATCCATGTACATATTATTAATATGTACATGGATCCATGTTTTTAACTGATTGTATGCTGAATTTTAATTTTATTTTATGTATTAAATTTGTCAAACTTTTATATCGCTTATATATTCACTTTTATACAACCTTGTGTTATATCTTACCAAAAATATTTACACATGATAGAGAAGCTTATAGAATCTTCTAAACCCACTTCCCAATAGCCTCTAGTTAGGCGCTTTCTGATATTTCATCACTGAGCCCTCCAGTACAACCCAAAGAAGGTGGCTAAGATCGTTGTAGCCTGTAGTGTCCTGCATAATATTGCACAGCGGGCTGGGATGCTGCAGGGCGTCCAGGCGCACCGAAACCTCCTCAGAGATGAGGAGGATAATCCTGTTCTAGAGGGGCCATTCCGGGACGAGGAGCTCAATGTCAGAGCAGACATCATCAACCGCCACTTTAGACGGTAAATAATAGAAGTTAGACTGGAGTATTGTCAATAGATGTGAACTCTAGGGAAATGACAAGTAGAGAATTGTGCAAACATGTTAGGATTGTTCATCAAATGCTAAAAATGTGTTTGATTTATTAATATAGGTGACATGAATTGTACACAAATACATCATATGGCATACATTTTCAAAACTAGTATTTAGTTTACACATTACTTAAAATGTACATACTCAGAAAGGGATCCTCTAGCATAACTATCCTCTAGCATGACTATGGTTCAATGTCACACATTAGAGGTTCGTTCTGCTCAATATGACTCATCTTCACACTTGATAGAACATAACACAAGATGCTACACACGCTTAGTAAGCTAGTGACAGAAATTTATTCTGAAATGGGGGGTGGGAGAGGGGTACTGAACTGATTCACACACTTGTAGTAATTTTTATCAAACTTTTTCTGCCATTAGGGAGCTGACTTAATCTAAAGACTGAAAGGGAAGAATTAGAAGCCTGACAGTGAAGATTGCCCAGACTGACAGTGGAAAAAGCCAAGATTGAAATTGAAGTATACCAATGGGATCATGTCTGGCATTATCTTTCCAATCTGCTGACCTTGAAAAACATACAAAGACATGTTCACATGGTAAGTGCCAACTATTTGATAGAATAAGGCTGTGGAGGCATCCTATTGGAGACACTTAGATTATTTTCTAATTTTTAGATGGTATTTCACAGTCCTCTATTTTTGAAATGATGAATAAGGCACCTATTGAAGATCAACTGTTTACCCCTGAATTGACTTTCAAAGACCATGCATTATCCAGGTTGGTGTACCAATGCATGCTAGTGAAGAATGTTGAATATTAGTAGCTTACATACATTAGTCATATTTAGTTCATAATTAGATATTTAGGGATCACAATCAGACACTTAGATGATTTTACTTTTTTAGATGGTATTTCAGTCCTCTATTTTATGAACTGATGAATAAGACACCTATTGAAGATCAACTGTTTACCCCTGAATTGACTTTCAAAGACCATGCATTATCCAGGTTGGTGTACCAATGCATCCTAGTGAAGAATGTTGAATATTAGTAGCTTACATACATTAGTCATATTTAGTTCATAATTAGATATTTAGGGATCACAATCAGACACTTAGATGATTTTACTTTTTTAGATGGTCTTTCAGTCCTCTATTTTATGAACTGATGAATAAGACACCTATTGAAGATCAACTGTTTACCCCTGAATTGACTTTCAAAGACCATGCATTATCTAGGTTGGTGTACCAATGCATGCTAGTGAAGAATGTTGAATATTAGTAGCTTACATACATTAGTCATATTTAGTTCATAATTAGATATTTAGGGATCACAATCCGAAAAAGGAATACATATTATAGTTGATATAGAGGTATTTGAATGGACATGAAATATTACATTTATGTTCAGCATACATATATATTTATTATTGGAATGTGATATACATTATTATGTATAATTCGAAATTCTGATATTTAAATTTAATTTTTATTACACAATATAATGGTGTATGTTTATTTTATTTATTTTTAAATTTAAATCATAAATATCTTGATAAAATGTTGAACAAAGTTAGAGCATAGACACAAGATGATTGTAAATGTATTTTATGAATATTTGACAACGTGTGTATTAACTTTGTAAAATTTTGTTTTTTAATTTCAGATTGTCATCTGATGACTTCCAGGAATATTTTTTTGTTTTTGTTTCAAAAACTTTTTTTATTTAAAATGGTAATAATCAACATTTTATTATTAAATACACTCTTTTGAACAGATTATAATAAATATCCATATAATCTGTCAATAAAAAACAATTTGACTCCCATGACTGGTAGTTGTCTATTTGACAAGCACATGCATAAGATCAAATAATGCATTCATTTTAGAAAATCCACTGATTCAGAGAATATTAAATTAAACTATCTTTTTTAAATTAATTGGGGAGTGAGATCCATCGATGCTTTTCTTTTGAATTTCTTAGATGTTAAAATAAATTCGGATATGTAGTCAAAACTTTACATAAATTATTTCATTTCACTTTTAAGAAGGGGAAGTGGTTCACTTACATTAAAGTGACAGTGTTGTTGAATGTAAAATTAATTTTATAAGATCTTGTATCTTTCTTAGGTATCTCAAAACATTAGTTTATTAAATTTATAAATGTTTACTTTTATAAATGGTAGGTCATTTAACTTCATATTTTTCACAAGCTAGTTATTGGATGCCATGTTAATAGATTTTATTTTCTAGTGGAGTCATTTAAAGGGACATTTAACTATAGTTATTAATATTATGTATTTTTTAAAATCTTACCTCTTGGGTTAGACATCACATATCTATATATAATTTTCATTCCCCTTTAGTTTCTTTTGACAATGTTAAATCAACATTCAAAATGTTTTGGTCCTTAAAGGGACATTCACAAAGTATATTGTGTCTTGATTTTTAAAAAATCATAAAAGAATTTAAACATATTTAGAAAGTACTATAGAATTACATTCAGTCTTTAAATATACTTCGAAAAATATACATCAATGCACATATCTTAGTCAATTACATAAGGCATCTATGTGCAACCAACAATCAGCATCAAAATAGCCTATCTAGATATGTATTTAATCCAAGAATATATATAATTACAATCTAATGATTGAATACCAAAACATATTAAGTTCTTCAAATATTATAATCTTATGCAAAATGCATACATAACATATAGCTTAATGTCCCTCTAAGCTGAAGACTGCGAAATACATCCATTACAATATATATTTCAGTCAGTGTGTAAAACAATCCAGAAGTTAATCTAAATATGCTTTACTCATATGTTATACTAATTTAGCAAAAGGAAGGTGGCTAGGTTTATGATTTTTCAAGCATTATTGTGAAATGTCTCTTTAAAGGGACATGAACTCAAAATATACTTAAAGGGAGACAGTTAAACAATTAATGATTTATACATTCTGAATGAGTATTCTATTTTAAGCAACTTTAAAAATTGTCTCATATTATCAATGTTCCTCGTGATGTTGCTATCATTACTTTAAAAATAAGGCATTAAATAGATAATTTATTTGCTTCAGTACTCTGGACAGAACTTTTTTATTTTTGGTTGGATTAATTGATCCAACAATCATCAAGGACAACCCAGGTTTGTTTGCAAAAATTGTCCGTAATCTAAAATATCATTATTGATTTGCAAAGAAAGATAACAAGATAATTCTTAACATTTGAGAATCGGATTAAATTATAAAGTTGCTTAACATTTCATGCTCAATCTGAATCACGAACGCTAAATTTGTTTGGACAGTGTCCCTTTAAGAGATTTAAAGAGTGTATTTACTTCTCTTCTTATCTTGACATACTTTGCTTGAAAAGCATATCGAGATAGGCTCAGTAGATGAAGTTTGGTGGATGCACAGAGATGCCTTATGTGATTGGCTCAACCATGTGCATTTAAATTTCTTCTGTTGAGGATATCTAAATACTAAGATAAATTGAGTTACATTTTAAAGTCTAAACAATTTTCTATCTCTACAGATCTTTTGATACAATTGTTTGTTTGTAATGTCTATTTAAAAATAAAGACGCCATTGCACAATAACATATATGAGCACTTCAGACAAATACAAGCTCGAGGTTTATTTACTAATAACAAACAAACCTGTAGTTTAACATTTATAAACAGATTATACAAGTTATGGACATTATAACCTGAATTTGAACATTCAGAAAGATTGCGTGAGAAACGGATCTTGAAACACCAGATTTGCATCTTTAAACATTAGAGTCTGTCACGCAATAGCACACAATCAATGTGCATTATGAAATACATTTAATAGAGCAATGTCAATACTTCACAATAAGTCAACAAATTGATTTAATGAACAATAAAGACATACAATATTAAATGTGTATTTGTATTAAAGAAACAGACCGTTATTAAACCGAAAAATGTATACAACATTTAATAATGTGATAGTATTAGATTTTAAAGAGAATTTAAACATTAATATTTAACGGATCACGGATATTAAATCTGCGTCACACATATCCGCATGACAGGCCCATGAGTTACAAATAAGTCTACATGAAAAATGAAGTAACAGCACCACCAGGAGGTATGTGTAAGGAAGTTACTAAGATATGAAACATTAAGGAACGGCCAATCAGAGTTCATCACACAAACACAACTTGAGTCAGGATGGTCTCACAGACATTCTAACAATATTTCAAACTTTTATCCAATCAGATGTACAGATAACTTGTCCCATGGTGCATCTCATGTTTACTTCACCATATAAAAGTCCATTACATGTTGCCATCTTTGTCAGTTCTCTAATGCCTGCAGGCAGTTATATATTTATAATATAATATAAATATTTATATTAGACAACCTAGCAGGCATGAGGTCTCCCAGGTTCACCAAGCCAGAGAGTGCTGCACTGGTCCACGCCGTCAAGGACTTTTATCCCCAGCTGTTTGGGAACAAGAGGAGGTCGACAGATGCGCCTGTTAAGAAGACCCTCTGGGAGTCTATCACCAATGCGGTTCAATTGGTGTGGGACGTCCAGAGGAGCCAGGATCAAATCATGAGGAGATTCGGAGATATGAGGTTGCGCTTGACAAAAAAAGTCAACCTCATAAGGGACTGGGTACAAGCCCGTAAAAGAGGGGGCCAAAGAAAGGCCCCACGGAAACTATACCTACTCCCTTATGAGGTGACTTTATGCGAGCTCCTCAATCTCCGGGTCCCCAAAAGATTTAGATCCTCGCCATCCTCGGCCTCCTCTTCTTCCCTCCCAGCTGCGGGATCTGAAAGTCCTGACGCGGGGGCCAGGGCAGCTGCTTCTCCGTCCGGTGGCCTGGGAGGAGCTGATAGAGAATCTGAACCAGGTAACTATCCAACTTCATATAATATCTTAATATTTGATTATTTTTTTTAAAATGTGTATATAGTCAGATACTAAACCTATACAGATCTCACAACATACACTACATATGATGTTTAGATATCTGATTTTAGATTAGTGACACATGAAATAGAAATGATGTTTCTTGCGCTTTACAGAATATGCGTCACAGAGCGAAAATTGAATTGCGCATACACGTTAACATGGGTTTGCTGTAAGTGGCATTGCTTTATACATGTTGGTCAAATGACGGATGCGTAATTCAGCTTGGAATCATTGCGCAATGATCGCGAAAATTAGAATTGCGCATACACGTTAACATGGGTTTGCTGTAAGTGGCATTGCTTTATACATGTTGGTCAAATGACGGATGCGTAATTCAGCTTGGAATCATTGCGCAATGATCGCGAAAATTAGAATTGCGCATACACGTTAACATGGGTTTGCTGTAAGTGGCATTGCTTTATACATGTTGGTCAAATGACGGATGCGTAATTCAGCTTGGAATCATTGCACAATGATCGCGAAAATTAGAATTGCGCATACACGTTAACATGGGTTTGCTGTAAGTGGCATTGCTTTATACATGTTGGTCAAAATGAAATGTGAATTATTATATATGTGAAGAATACAGTATTCTTATTTTCAATATTATACATAATAAAAAAAAAGCAGAATCAAAAACAAAAATAACATATGCCCATCAATTGATGAGAATGAAATAACACCAAAAAAAATTAAAGCTACAGTAAACAACACAACTGATTGAAAATAAGAGTACAGGATATATTTATCATGAATTTAATTGAGGAAACAATTAACTCATGGGACTACCAAAAGATTAATAGTTTTTAATTGATTTGCTAATAATGTAAAGATTTTAAACATGGCATGATTTGTATTAATGATATCCAATCCTCATTTAATATATTACATATCTGGATGTTGGTGCTGGATCCTCAAGCCAGGGCTTGTCACAGTATGATATGTCTCATTTTAATTGACATTTGTCTTAGAAACATGGACAGAACATTACATACTAAATCCACATTGTTCAATATTTATATGTATCTGCAAAATGGATTAGTAAAATATTTACAAATAAGAATTAAAAAAAAATAAACAGAGGATTACATTGTAAGACTACTCTGAATTTTTATCAAATTTAAAATATCCCATCTATTCTGGATATCTTAATTTTAATGTAAGATTCTTTGAATGTCCAATTTATATTCTTCCCTTGTGTATTGCTTAATCTTATTTGTATACATTTTTAAAAAAACTCACACACTTTTGCATATGATTTGTTTTTAAAAATATAGATTCCATTTTTTAAATTGTAAACGTGATTTTATTGTTTTGTTTAAACATTTTATGAGCTACATTGTTTCAGTCTATTGTTTTAGTTCTTCTAAAAACATATTGATTTTGGTTTAGGTTAAACAATGCATTACTGGTATTATCCGGCTGTTTTTTTATGCATAAATTGGCATTGGGTCAAAAGTTAAAATCACGTGTTGAGATAACAGTAGTACATAGTTTCAAAAAGTATACAATTACACATTTAGAGCTTCATGTCCCTTTAATAGATGAAAATTAAATAATTCTTAGGATATCCTTAAATAACATATTAGATTCGAATTGCATGCTCAATCCCATTCATTACATCAACATATGGAGTAGAGAATTCATTAACACCAACCTTGTCAAATCAATATATTTTTATATTAAAGGGACATTGAGCTAAAATTATTAATGTTGTCATTCAGATAGAGCATGCAATATTAAGCAACATTTAAATATAATACTATAATCATATGTGAAATATTCTATTGCTAAATGTATTTTAAAATCAAGAATGTACGTTTATCTGCAGCTCAATTTTGGTTGACCAACCTGGGTTTTTATTGATGATTGGTGGATACCTTCAACAAACAATATTTATTGAATCCAATATTGCTTATCTGCCTTTAAGATTAAAATGTAGCAACATTAAAATTATAATAGGAGTCAATGTTAAATCATTTGGAACAGTTTGAACAGTGAAATCAATGATTGAAATAAATCATGTCAGTGTCCATTTAATAAACAATTGATTCATTAATCCTTACATTCTTTGGATTAGACAATATTGATATATAATTCACATATTCACTGTTGGAGTTACTTTCTAGATATAAGCATACTCTAACAGCACCATGATTACATATTTGTACTAATCAATTTGGTTTGGTATTGTGATCAATATGTGTTGTGTCCTAAACAAGATTACTGTACATTGCACAAATGGATTGATGTGCCACATGTCTTTGTTTATATTTGTCAACAGCTGTTATTCAAAATGTGGTTTGTGTGTATTCTTTGAAGAACATTGCTCAATGGGTATATTTAGATATGCAATAGCATTGTATGAGATGAGTTTGATGTCTAATATAGTCAGAAATTAAACATATGTTCAATACATCATTTTTTACAGAATCCCCTTGATTCAATCAAGCATTTTATTTTATAATGACTGCTCTATTCTTCACATTTTAAAGTTGATTATTCTTATAAATCGATACAGATGTGATTTAGTGCTATCCCAAATGTGTTCACTAATATATATCTATATCATTCATAGAGAGAGTTGGTGTGGGGAGCCCAGAGGAATCCAGCCTTTGCGGTCTTCTGGTAAGTCCATTGACTCATTTATATGTCATTGAAGGTGTATTGGTAATCAATATTATGAGCATGATTCTGATGACGCATAACATTTGAAACAAACATATAATTGACTCCTCTGATTATATATTAATTTTATTTGAATATTGAAAGATTAAGAATTAAAACTTTCTTAGTCTACACCTTTATTATTCAGAAGATGTATAGCATATGTTTGTTTCCATGTTCATTTTTGACAACAATCATCAAGTGATACACACATGAGAAATCTTAAATGTTCAATGTACTATGCTTTTATGATTTTAAAATTAATACAAACAATAAATAGAAAATCTGAATCATTGATAATAACAAATATAATGTCATTTGTATGCTCCATCAAAATGATGTAAATCATAACTTTGGGTGTGTATATCTTTAATGCAACATTGATGTGTGTTTTTGAGCAACAGTAACATATGTTATAATATCTGATCTTAACGTGTACACAACATGTTATGTTTTACAGAGATTGATTTAACATGTGGGACGGAGGAGGAAGAGGCTCCCTTGGAGTCTGATGGTATGTGAAATATATCTAACATGTATCCAACATGTTTTTTTATTGGAAATCATTTTATTGAAGACATTCAAAGTCTACAGCTTTTGCACTTTAAAAAGGAATATTATTTGTCTGTTCAAATACACTACTGCCCCCTTTATATATCAGGCAGCATGAAGATATGCTTGGATTTTTTTAAATATTTGGATTGGAAATTCATGCCATCATGATGTCACATGCATATTCTAGGGCAAACCACAATAATAATTTTAGAATTGTACAGACAGTCATTGATATTCATCTGAGTGCCTATATGCATACCATATCCTCATGTCATCATTGTTTAGAAATTCAAACACACTTCTAAGTATATTGCAAACATAATCAAGTTGAAATGCGTTGATTTGATTTCATGATGTATGAGATGTTAATATATTTATTATATTTATTTCAGATGGATCCTCTGCTTCTGGTCATCATTGTTCCTCCCCTGCCCAGTCCCCTGCCCAGCCCCCTGCCCAGTCCCCTGCCCAACCCCCTGCCCAGTCCCCTGCCCAGCCCCCTGCCCAGTCCCCTGCCCAGCCCCCTGCCCAGTCCCCTGCCCAGCCCCCTGCCCAGTCCCCTGCCCAGCCCCCTGCCCAGTCCCCTTCCCCTCCCGGCCCTTCCCATTTGTCCTGTTGTATCCCTCCCAAAAAACGCCCCTTCGTCCCCCTTCGCCGCTCTCCCCGTCTTTTGGCCCGTACAGCTACCCCAGCTGCCCAGCCCCCAACTCACCACTCCCCAGCTGTACGGGCTACCCCAGAGCAGCAGCCCATCCCTCCCCAACCCAATCCCATCCCTCCCCCCTGTCTCAACCTTCATTGTCCTGGGTGTCGGATTGTCCTTCCCAGGCACAGCTGTAAGTATCATTCAAAATCAACATTATAAGATACTTAAAGGTACAGTGACTGAAATTTTTTAAATTGTGATTCAAATAGAGCATGCAATGTTAATCAAATTTATAATTTACTACTCTTATCAATTATTCTTCATTCTCTTGCTATCTTTATTGAAACAAAGAAATGCCTATATTTTGTTTTTATTTTAAAAAATATGGACATCATTTCTTTATTGTTGGATGGATGTATCCATCAATCAGCAGGGACAACCAAAGTTGATAAACAAAAATGGCCTGCCCTATAAACTTACATTCTTGCATTTAAAATATAGCTCGAGAATTCAAACATTTAAAGAATACGAGTAAATTAATAATTCTTTTTAATGTCATGCTCTATCTGAATCAGTAACTAAAATATTTAGGTTTACTGTCCCTTTAATTTGATATCACTACATATACCAATCACCACTATTTGTATCCAAATATTTATGTCCAAATGATCATACATTATCTCTTGTATAACCCAGTGGGAATGTAATTTCTTCTGGTTGCTATGTTTACACAGCTTGTCTTCAATGCCAAAATTTTTAAGGATAGGTGTGCCTACCACAGTATAACTAAAATCTTAAAATTGCTAATGTAAGTACAATGTAAATCCTTTAACAAGATTTAAGACACTCAAGCTGTAAAAGTGGATCATCAAAAACCAATTAAAGGGGACAACATGTTGGATTAAAATGTCTATTTAATGGTTTAGGTCTGTCTGAATAACATTTCATGTGTAAATAATCAATGTCAACAAATTAATTAAAAAAATTATTTGTCTTTATGATGACAATGTATATTTGCTTTTTATTTTGTCTGTTGTGTAATTATCATTAATATTTTATTTATTCTTTATTTTAGGCTGTGACTCAACATGGCTCATGCTAGAAGGTATAGCACGTGTAGAGCAGGCCGTGTTGAGGAACGCAGCTGTCCTGAGAGGGATGAACGACACCATGCAGGCCCAGCTCCAGGTTCAGCATTTGACTCTGCGGCAGATCATGCGATTAAATTCAATGCCTGAATCTGGAGCTGGACATGCACAGGATGATGAAGGGGATTACCAGTAAGTGGAGGATCTGGAGATGCTCCAAGGGCGCAGATAAGAATCCTCCGTCCACATGTTGATGTTTTTGTTATGGTTGCCATTTGGCCTTTTTTTCTTATTATTGTTGTGCCTGTTGCACTCTTTTACCTTGTCATATGGCTCAAATGGGGCTATGCTGGCCCTTGGCAACTCTCTTCATGGACTGTGATGCACTCTCTTACCTTGTCATATGGCTCAAATGGGGCTATGCTGGCCCTTGGCAACTCTCTTCATGGACTGTGATGCACTCTGTTACCTTGTCATATGGCTCAAATGGGGCTATGCTGGCCCTTGGCAACTCTCTTCATGGACTGTGATGCACTCTGTTACCTTGTCATATGGCTCAAATGGGGCTATGCTGGCCCTTGGCAACTCTCTTCATGGACTGTGATGCACTCTGTTACCTTGTCATATGGCTCAAATGGGGCTATGCTGGACCTTGGCAACTCTCTTCATGGACTGTGATGCACTCTGTTACCTTGTCATATGGCTCAAATGGGGCTATGCTGGCCCTTGGCAACTCTCTTCATGGACTGTGATGCACTCTGTTACCTTGTCATATGGCTCAAATGGGGCTATGCTGGCCCTTGGCAACTCTCTTCATGGACTGTGATGCACTCTGTTACCTTGTCATATGGCTCAAATGGGGCTATGCTGGCCCTTGGCAACTCTCTTCATGGACTATGATGCACTCTGTTACCTTGTCATATGGCTCAAATGGGGCTATGCTGGCCCTTGGCAACTCTCTTCATGGACTGTGATGCACTCTGTTACCTTGTCATATGGCTCAAATGGGGCTATGCTGGCCCTTGGCAACTCTCTTCATGGACTGTGATGCACTCTGTTACCTTGTCATATGGCTCAAATGGGGCTATGCTGGCCCTTGGCAACTCTCTTCATGGACTGTGATGCACTCTGTTACCTTGTCATATGGCTCAAATGGGGCTATGCTGGACCTTGGCAACTCTCTTCATGGACTGTGATGCACTCTGTTACCTTGTCATATGGCTCAAATGGGGCTATGCTGGCCCTTGGCAACTCTCTTCATGGACTGTGATGCACTCTGTTACCTTGTCATATGGCTCAAATGGGGCTATGCTGGCCCTTGGCAACTCTCTTCATGGACTGTGATGCACTCTGTTACCTTGTCATATGGCTCAAATGGGGCTATGCTGGCCCTTGGCAACTCTCTTCATGGACTATGATGCACTCTGTTACCTTGTCATATGGCTCAAATGGGGCTATGCTGGCCCTTGGCAACTCTCTTCATGGACTGTGATGCACTCTGTTACCTTGTCATATGGCTCAAATGGGGCTATGTTGGCCCTTGGCAACTCTCTTCATGGACTGTGATGCACTCTGTTACCTTGTCATATGGCTCAAATGGGGCTATGCTGGCCCTTGGCAACTCTCTTCATGGACTGTGATGCACTCTCTTACCTTGTCATATGGCTCCAATTTTCCTGATATTGTTTCCTGAATCATATATGTAATACAATTGCAAATGACTTTAAGATTAACATCTCCAATGTAATTTTATTATTTGTCTTTATATATTTTTCGAAAAGCTTTATCATTGCATGATTATGATTAGCATAGTAATTGTTTATATATGTAAATATAGATAGTTATTTGTGTATATATATATATGTATATTTCAAATTTCACATCCATGTGTGTATTTATAAACTCTGCATGAATTGATGCTCCTTTAACAAATGATCTGAGGATTGATACAATGATATAATCCCTGTAAAGTGTTCATGTTATTGAATTAGTATTGTCTCTGTGTATCCTCTTTTTATAAATATAAATCATGTCCCTTTAAGTGATGGTGAGCACAATTGTTAATGAATGTATTTCCATTTCTAAAGCGTTTTTGTCCTTTTTACATGAACAAGGACATATAATCTTATTAATAAACAATCTTATTGTAATGTTGACATCACATGTATTTCATTTTCAATTCTATCTTATTGTAAAAGTGTAACCAAATCAATCTCTGTGTGTAATGCGCATATTTTAGATGAGGAATATTTTTCCCCAAATATTTTTTAAAAATACTTCTCCTCCCATATATGGCTATAGGTAGGCTGACCATATTTCAACTTGAATAAATGACACGTTTGATCAATACATGTGTCATTATTGTTATTCCAAAACAATCTAAACATATCTTAAAACATCAATGGCATATGTATTTCTCATGTGTATCTTTTAAATGTTAAAGATATACACCATAGCTATAGTTAAAGGGACAGTCAAGTCCGAAAAGATGATTCATGATTTCGTGACATTCCTAGATAGCAATCTAGACACATACTAGTTACTAAAATATAAATACGTTTCTTATTGATATGCCAAGCTGTCAACTGAGTCCTTGTATTGTCTGCGGTTTTTCAGCGATCTCGGATGCGCCATGTTGCTTAAGACGTCACCTGCCAGGCTGTCCAATGATTCCTTGTATTGAGTGACGTTTTTACGCGATCAAGGATGCGCCTTTTTTTGGTTTGCGTTCTTACGCGATCAAGGATGCGCCTTTTTTTGGTTTGCGTTCTTACGCGATCAAGGATGCGCCTTTTTTTGGTTTACGTTCTTACGCGATCAAGGATGCGCCTTTTTTTGGTTTGAGTTCTTACGCGATCAAGGATGCGCCTTTTTTTGGTTTGCGTTCTTACGCGATCAAGGATGCGCCTTTTTTTGGTTTGCGTTCTTACGTGCTCAAGGAAGCGCCATGTTAATTAAGACGTCACATGCAAAGGTAAAAAAACGTCTGATTGTATTACGTATTCCCGCAATATTTGTTTGTGCACATTAAACACGTTTGTGAATGAGAAGACAGGTTTAAAAACATGGCGAATATGGATTTTTTGCATCATGTTACATTGTTGACCCATAGCTGATAAAGACCACCACATTCTCTTTTGCTGGATGTCTGGTTGAATAAACGAACGAAAGCAAAATGTTTTCATGCATAAGATATTTTGAGGCAAGTGCAAATCTCTATAGTCCATGTTGTTTAATATGTTGGTCAACAATATGTTCCTTTTTATGAAAAATGACTGTTGTGTTTAATGTTAAAGATATCTAATTCATAACTATGCGCTATTGTGTTAGAATCAAGTAATCAATATGCATTTATCTTTATCATATGCTAAATATATGATGCCGACTTCTTCTAAATGTAATTTCGTCGTATATTTTATTAAAGGTTCATTAGACACTCACATTATAAATCAAAATATTTTATTTGGTCTCTAGTTAGATAGTCCATTGTTTTCAAAATACACGTCTCATTTTGCTTCTGTTCAAATAAAATGTAAGTAATTTTCAGACTCCTCGCCAAGCCTCAAAGTTTCATGTGAGTACCATCTCCAGCTTTCTCCTGTTTGTGTAAAGGGTCTTTTCATATGTTAATGATGGGGTATTGTCTTGTTTTACGGTTGTAATGGGGGTTCATCTATATTTTCAAGAGAGCTAACCCGATTTTCTTTGAAAGTGTTTAAAGCTTTGTAATATTGATATCAGTATATGTTAATCTTGTTGTTTCTAGTAGTGTCTATTATATACAGTTCGGTTAAAAATATAGTATACTGTCCCTTTAATGCAAATGTTTATTTTTGTATCATGTATGAGTTCCACATTGGTTAATCTCCAAATATATTATTGTTAGCATATTTTCACCCCCCACTCCTAAAAGGACTTTAAACCATATTCATTGTTAAAACAAATGTCTTTATAAAAAAAAATTAACACAATAATGTCTCTTTAAGAAAATAGACTTTATTTAACACGTCAATATAAATCTGTTTTCAATATTTATTGTTTGAACAAGTACATGTAGATATAACAACAATCTGCAAATATATGTTAGCATATGTAATTTTGTTAAAGGGACAGTTTAGAAAACAAATCATGTTTTGCATTATTATAAAAGTCAATTTTGTAATTTCAATGATATCAAAGGTTTCTCACCAATTAATCATTTGTCTGTGTTTATTTTAATTTGCTAGCTAAACCTATGAGGTTCGTGTGCTCATTTCTTAGAGCTTGAAGAGTGCATGTAATCATTATGCAATTTGACCACTAGAGGGCATTTGGATAGCATTTGTATATCTAAAAACTTGTGCTCATACAGCATATTATTTACCATGTATTGATCATTGATGTCTAAAATGTTGTTATGTCAGAACAACAAATAAGTGGTAATTTTTCATAGTCATAGATACAAGGGTAAGCACATAAGTCACACGTATTTCTCTATGTTTTGTTGTTTCCAACTTGATAATGCGTAATACAGTGTTTTCTTTGTAATCAATAATTTTTTGACTGTCCCTTTAAGCTGTGTTATTGGCATTCAAACAGTAATATGCCATCATGGATAATTGTAATGGTAATTTTGTTTGCGATTCGGGAAACAGTTTGGACATCACATCACTGAAACCAATCAATATCATGAACAAGGATAGGTATGTGATGTGGTTTTCACACACTTATAACCCACACTCTGCAAACAATCTGCCTCCATGGACCCGGTCCCATAGAAGTAGATTATATACAGAGTGTGGTCCACAAGTGTATGAAAACCACATCATTACATACCTATCCATTACATATTAAATAAAAATAACATTAAACATGAAAACAAATACTTACTTCCTCTTCCTTCCCCTCTTCCCACGGGACTGAGGCTCTGGGAGGGTCAACTGCCGACTCCGACGTGTTCTCATTGGATATGTTGTGGTAAGAGTGGAAGGAAGAGTACTGGGACGACCAAGGTGAGGAGGAGGAGATGGCCCGGCAGGAGAAGATGGCCCGGCAGGAGAAGATGGCCCGGCAGGAGAAGATGGCCCAGCAGCAGGAGGCCCAGCAGCAGGAGGCGGACCAGGAGGCAGACCAGCATGCGCCTCCCAGAAAAAATTAAACATCTCTTGGTGTAGATTAAAGGTTCTGTTTTGCCCTTCTTCTATTCGAGTAAGTATGTTTATTATTTGGTTTTGGCCTTCAATTATTTTGTTTTGTCCTTCAAGAATTCTAGTTCGGCCTTCTATATTTTGTATCCGGGAGTTACGCATCTGGTCTATGTAGTCTAGTAGAACCCGCACCTCCGCTATTTCCTCTTGTTGTGCTTGGCGGGGTACCCGTGCACGGCGGGGTTCCCGTGCACGGCGGGGTGCGGGTCCTTGAGGGGCCTCTGGTTCCGCGGCCTCCTCCTCTGCTTCCGTGGCCTCTTCATCTGCTTCTGTGCCCTCTTCATCACGGGGGGCCTCTTCCCTCCGAGGTGGAAATTCCTCCCCACCACTCTCATCCCGGGGAGAAGGAGGAGGCTGTATTTGCTGTGCTGCCTCCTCCCCAGACTCTCTATATTAGAAAAATAAAGAAATGTATATATTAGCATATTTCCAAATCAAGCTTTAAATGACTTAGCTTACGATACAATTACAAATGCAGCCTCATTAATCCACTTCGAAATCTAACAATCAATACGATTTCCGCATTTTCTAAACCATGTTTGTGATATCTCTGGTCAATCTGAATGTTTTAGCGTTTGTTTTCAGTCTGTTTAAATGCACACCTAACCTATAGCCTAGATACTGATTTAACCGCAAAGTAATTGTGAATGCTTGTAAACAACGTTATAGCATTAATCTGATCCTTAAAGGGACATGAAACCCAATGTTTTATCTTTCATGATTTAGAAGCATACAATTATAATCAACTTTCTAATGTACTTTTCTTATCTAATTAGCTTCATTCTCTGGATATTCTTTGCTGAAAAGCATATCTAAATATGCTTAGAAGATGCTGATTGGTAGCTGAATATAGCTGCCTCCTGTGATTGGTTCACCGTGTGCATGGCTATTTCTTCATTAAAGTATATCTAAAGAATTAATCAAATTAGGTAATATAAGTAAATAGGAATGTTTTTGAAACTTGTATTCTCTACCTCAATCATGAAAGTAAAGGTTTGCGTATAGTGTCCCTTGAAATACATTCGTATGTGAATTTATTCTTAAATGAGCTTACCGTCAGATGAGAATGGCAGGTCCCCGGTATCAATTCCTCCGATACCGACTACATCCACCTCGGAGATGCTTGGACGCAACATTTCCTCCCATCAGCAGTACTCGATTTCCAGTGCAGGGCCGCCACCGGTTCCTGCGGAATGTCGGGCCTCCAGGCTTCACTTTTTCTTGAGATCCATCTTGCAGTCCCGGTATCGATGTTTTATAGAGTCCATATCTCTATTCCGTCCACCCACGGCATTGACTGCATTCCTTATCTCATGCCAGAGCTTCCTCTTCTCAGTCGGGGTGGTCTTCTGATGCTGCAGCCTCCTATACCTGGCCATATAGGCTTCTACGAGGGCCTCCTTCTCCTCCATCGAAAACCTCGCCTCCCTAGTCGCCTTGGCCTTCCCCTGTGACGATGCCCTCTGTTTCCCGGACTGTGAAGCCCTACTCTGTCCGCCACTGGGCCCAGCCACTTGTTCATCTTGAACCAAGTGGCTGGGTCCACCCACCGCTTCCACCCCCGCTTCCTGCCCCCCTTCCTGCTCCCCTTCCTGCCCTGTTCCTCTCCCCCTCCCTCTCCTCCCCCCTCTACCTCTCCCCTGCCTGCCCTCCATCTCTTCCCTAAACTAAACCCCAACTAAGCAAACCAAAAGTGAGTGTGATCAAATGAAAGGGGGTCAAAATAAAGAACTAAAAAGACCAAAAAAAGTGCTGAAAGTGTGAAAGGGATATAAATAAAAGAGGGTAAGGAGTATTTAAATGAACAAAATGAAGAAGACAAAAAGGAGGATATGTAAACTAAATGTAACTAGGGGATGGGGATGGGATGGGGTATGGGATAAGAGTAAATGGGATTACAGGGAATGGGAGTACAGGGAATGGGGTATGGAGTGTAGTATGAGAGGCTATAGGGTATGGAGTGTATGTAGTGTTATTGATAAGTGTATGTATGTATTGAATGTGTTTGCATGTAAATGTGTTAAGTGTACAGAAAAAGCACTCGCTCGCTAACTCACACTACTACTAATTCTCACTAACTCACACTACTACTAATTCTCACTAACTCACACTACCACTAACTCTCATTAACTCCCACTAACTGACTCTATCACACTACCACTAACTCTCACTAACTCCCACTACCACTAACTGACTCTCTCCCACTACCACTAACTCCCACTCACTCACTCACTCACTCACGATAACACTAACAACTGACTCTCTCACACTAACACTAACTCACTCACAATAATGCACAAACTCTCTAATCTTAAACCTCCAATCTCCAAAGACCCACCAGCAACACAGTCAAAGAAGCCATGCTTGTGTGGTGCTTATATACCCTGTGTAAATGTTTAATGATGTACCTATTTGCGTTGTAAATTGTGTTCATGTGTGCTTTATTAGCAATTAGTATTTGTGCAATGTGTATTAGGTGTGTGAATTTGCGCATGCTCATTTTGAGTTAGTATTTGTGGAATGTGTAGAATGCGATGATGTCATAGTGGTCGTTTTCTATAACATTGTCCAATAGTATTATGTTTAAATGTTAATTTGCGATGGTGTGGTATTAGTGAAGTGTTGTATATGTATGTTTGTCCTAATATATATTGATATTGAATGCGATTATTTTGCTAGTGTATGTATTTTTTTTTTCTTGTTGTTATTTTGCGTATTTCCGCATCTTAAAGTATATGCGTATTCCCTGTATTTTATTTCAATCAAATTCCCCCCGCTTGTGAATGTGTAATGCTTCTGTGCTTTGTTTAGTGATTGTTGTTGTGACATTTGCGGCGTGTTATTGTTGTGCATGATGTGGTATGCGTCATATGACCGAGCTGTGCGTATTTCTCGCGAGATCGAGTGTTAGATGAAAAATGCGTGTTTGTTTGCATTTCCATTGATCTCTATGGGAGACTGTCTAACGCGGGCAGGATTCCTTGTGTGAAATACACGCATTTGGAGTATCGATAGAAGGTTTTTTTTTAACTCTAAATACCGGAGTCAAACAAAGCCGTGCGTTAGACATAAACCACGCGTAGCGTTAACAACCCATCTACCGCCAAACTCCAAATCTAGCCGTAAATATTTTATTGTTACATAAAACAACCAAAGAAGTCTCTTTGTTATACATTCTATAAAAAGTTACTTGCAAACCCATTTGTACATTTCTTAGTATTTAGAAACATATAGGATAACTAATGATTTGCATTAAACCACCTAATGTTGCAATCTTATATGAGCCGTATATAAAAAGCCTCTAAATTCAACAGTATAGTACAGAGTGTCCCGCATTATATTAATACATTAGGCAGAGTAATGGCAGGTGAATAAACTTCCAGGTTAGATGATTAATATAGCCATTACATGCACAGAATCATAAAGTAGATGCCCACTCCTTCCAGTATGCACAACCGCGGTTATCACCGCACTCTAGGTTAAACCAGACTGTGTTAGAGGTAGCAAAGTCAGTATTGTAATGCTTATGTGACCAAAGTGTTAGAAGAGGCTTATATTCCCCTCCTGGGACTCCCTTTCACGGGAGTTCGTACACACACAAGTAACTTGATTTCTCTGACATCACTGGACAGCGTGTAAAGAACTCCGGTGTAACGTACACCAAACTGACTTATATTCTAGAGGCACTGCTCAGTGGGAGGTAAATAAACGAAAAAACCTCTTTTCCTCTCAAGGGGCCATCTCCCATTAGGGTGCCAAAACAAGGTAAAACCGAATCCAGTACAGTCCCGGTATATGTTCACACCAGCATCCAAGTGAAGTTACACTTGATCACCATACTCTGTATTAACAGCTCATAATAATCCAATGCATTTAGGGTATTGCATTTAAAAGATGTCCAGACTTAATCTGTATTGCAGCATGATACAAAAAGCATTTTTGCCAACAGCATATGTGTTTCACCCCTAAGGCAGACTCACACTGGGGCTTCATCAGGGCTGTAATCTACTAGACTCAAAACAGCCTTTTTAAACCTTAATTGGCCCAGCGTACTATGTTCAGTTTTACCTGTTGCTCTTAAAGGTACATATCAAAATTATTATGGCACACACCTCAAACTAGATACTATTCATTATAACCTTTTTTACCTTTGATGTCATATAAGAAAAATTGTATTACAATGTCAAAAGACCCACAGAATTAAGTATATATCCTAGATCTCATCTAACAACTATAAAAAGCAGGCATTATCTACTTTATCATTAAGGCCTAGTGGAAATCTTGTCTTTAGCACAAAGATCCACCTTGTTTCTTTTTGAAGTAGAATTTTGTCCACATCAGCCCCTCTATTGCTTAAATCTCCCTTATCAATGGCAGTAAACTTTAAAGAACATGGATCTCCTGCATGATACTTTTTAAAGTGTCACTCAACATTGGTATCTCTTTTATAATGTATATCATCCCTATGCTCCTGAATCCCATCTTTAAGGACACATTTTGTTTTACCTACATAGAACCAGGGGGGCAGCCACAGTGTAACAGATACACCCCCCCCCACACTGAATCACAATTCAAAAAATACCTAATGTCATATTCTCTATTCCCATTACCGGAGAACCTATGGCTTCTTTCCATATAGGGACAATACACACACTTCCCACATGGAAAGCTTCCTTTAATACCCCTATTCTTCCTAAGCCAATCAGCTGAAGAGGGACTTTTTACAAAATTACTTCTTACCAATTTATTTTTCAGATTAGGGGCCCTCTTGGCTGTGAGAAGTGGGTAATCTCCCACTACCTCTTTAACCTTATCATCTAGTTGTGGAATATGCCAATTCTTTTTGAGGGTATATCTTAAATTATTCCATTGATCATTATATGTTGTTATTTGCTTCTTGGTATCTTTTTGTTTACTTTTATAAAGGAGGTCGTCTCTACTGCTATTCCTAGCTCTAACATAAGCTTTGTTTATACATTTCTATGAGTATCCTCTCTTACAGAACCTATCCTTCATCGACAGTGCATGCTCATCAAATGTATTTAATGATGAGCAATTTCATCTCAACCTTAAAAATTGCACAACAGGGATACCTTTTAATAAGTGACTATGGATGGGCACTATTTGCTTCCAAAATGCTATTGGTAGCATTTGCTTTTCTATAATTCTCTGTGACTATAGATACCCCTTCCTTCTTAATTTGTATGTCTAGGAAGGCTAGTTCTTTTTTTATCAGCTTCAATAGTCAAGAGAATATTCTTATCATTCTCATTTAGTTTACCAATACAACTTTGAGTAGCCCGCACAGGGTGCCTAAACACCTAAGGCCGGCCCTGTATACAGTGTATGTGTGTGTGTGTGTATACTATATATATATATATATATATATATATATATATGTATATATACTGTGTGTATATATATATATATATATATATATATATATATATATATATATATATTTATAAAAATAATGAAAAGGATTTTTTCTAATTTGAAGTAATCTTTTTTAGGAGTTTGAACATTTCAGATTTTTTTTAACTTTTTATGTTCCTTAAATTCCTCCCCTATTCTCTGCAGAACAATGAGCAGTTAAAATCCCTGTCATGTGCAGTTTGTTTTTAGAGCTTTAATGCCAACTTCAGTGTATAGTCATTAAAGCACTTGGGATTCCACACTTAAAGGGCCATAATACCCAGATGTTTAAACACTTGAAAGTGATGCAGCATAGCTGTAAAAAGCTGACTAGAAAATATCTCCTTAACATCTCTATGTAAAAAAGAAAGATATTTTACCTCAAAAGTTCCTCAGTAGCCACCTCCCATTGTAAAGGATTTCTAAGCAGCATATTAGTGTGTCTGTCCCGGGACATCTGAAAGGATGAGCTTCGTGCACTCTCATATTATTTCACCAATCAGGTAAAGGAAGCTTACTATGAAATCTCATGAGAGTTAAGTCAAATCTCATGAGATCACAGTAAGAGTTCATGACCTCAGCACTGCTGATGCTGATTGGCTGCTGTTCATTTCTTCATTTTTTTTATTTTTTTACCTGCAGCTGGGAGCAGGTGAAGTATAACTTTTTACACAGAACTTACTCTGCTGAGCTGAGGAGATTGTGAGGTAAAATATCTTCCTTTTTTACATAGAGATACTCAGGTGATATTTTCCTGTCAGCTTTTTACAGTTATACTGCATCAGTTTCAAGTGATTTAGCATATGAGTATTATGTCCCTTTAACAAACTGTTTCTTGGTTATTTTCCTTACATGCATGCCATTGAGTAATAGACTTAGAATGAATAGACCCGTGCAGCGTATCACATTGTATTCCCTTATGCCACAAATTATGTATTATTTACTAGAATTTTCCTAATCAATTTTAATGAATTTTAATGAAATGACAACTATTAATTCAATGTCTGAGTAATAGCTTGGAAAATGCCTTACTGATCTGGGTTTAGTTGTCTTTAGTTTTGCTTGTTTTAATATTATAACTATTCCTTTACAGAGGTGTTTCTGTACCATATATAAAATGTGCAATACTGTACTAATATAATTATTCTCATTATGCCCCTTATGCAAGACTATGCTATTTGTTTTCTTAATTCATATATAGCTAGATTACGAGTTGTGTGTTCGTCTTTTAACACTGAAAATATGGTATTTTCAGCGTTAAAACAGCACCACAGCCATTACAAGTCTTGTCGGTATAGCTGTACCACAAGCATTTTAGTCTATAACACAACATCAGTACCGCACTCTTAAAAATTAAATTTTTAATGGGATTCCCATAGCGTTGGTATTACGAGTTTTGCATACTGGCTAAAAAACCTGCGTTACAGCCTAAAACGACAAGATCCATACCACCATCTAAAAGCAGTAGTTATGAGTTTTACGCTACAAATCTGTTACATAAAACTCATAACTAAACTGCTACAAAGTACACCCATAAACTACCTATTAACCCCTAAACCGAGGCCCATCACAAACACTATATTAAATGTATTAACCCTTAATCTGCCGCTCCCGATATCGCTGCCACTAAACCCCCCCAGCTCTTTTACCTGTAAAAAAAAATACAAAGACCTCCCAAACAGTAAAACCCACCACCCAACCAACCCCCCAAAATAAAAAACCTAACTAACAAAAACCTAAGCTACCATTTGTATGGGCATTGCCCTTAAAATGGCTTTTAACTTGTTTAGGAATAGCCCAAACCCTAATCTAAAAAAACCCCCACCCAAAAAACCCTTAAAAAAAACCTAACACTAACTCCCAATGATGACAGTTTTTGAAGTCCTGCTTGAACGATCTTCATCCAGGCGGCGAGAAGTCTTCATCCAGACGGCCTCTTCTATCTTTTTTTTTTTGAGAAGTTGTTTTTATTGAGGTTTTGAAAAGTAACATACAATAAAGTAGGTCCAAAAGGCAGTTACAACAAAGAAAAAATTGATATGTATATATACAGCAGAATATCAGCTGAGAGAGCAACATTCAAATTTCAGAGTGGAGACGGTGTCTACTCTATGTTAAATATCATGCCTTAAAATCCTTAAATAATGATCTCTACTATATAACAACATAACATCCTCTTGCATAGAGAAGGGCATTATCATCTTATGTCATGAAACTAAATTACAAATTTCCTATAGATATTTAGACTAAGGGTGCTGAGAGTAATATGTACATCAGGAGACCGTCTGAGACCTAGAACTGTGCAACCTCATTTTTATTTTTGCTCAAGCAATATTCCACCAGATGGCAATAGAAGGGGGCAAGTCCCTAGAACCTACTTAGACTCAGGGTATCATTTCTCTAGGGGTGTGTCTAAAATCTTTGAGCGTAGAGAGGCCTCTATACTAATGTTGAAATAAAGAAATTAAATGGAATAAATAATCTGAGGCTGTATGAAGTAGTAATTTAACAGATGCCATCTGATGTTAGTGATAGGCGGAATATGTGACGGGCAAGGGCCGCCTAAAATGGGGGAAGAAGGAGAAAAGTAGTCAGCGGACAGGAGCCGCTCGAGATTTGGGAAAAGAGGATGGGCTTTTTTTTTTATTATAACATATGGAAGGGTTTTAGAATGTATGAAGGAAGGAATGTTTGTACTATATAGTAATTAAAGGGGGAGCTCTAAATATGCTATTTAAGTAGACCTTACATAGCGTGAGTGTACTGTACAACTAACATGTCCCTCATAATTATTCTAGTGGGAGGTAGTAAAATCTTGGAAGGGATAAGTATAGGTGGGTATCATAGGGTGTGTTCTGGCTCTATAGGAGCCCTTAAACTATATACTGTAAGTGCTAATAGGAAAGTTTCTAAAAAACTGACTAGCTATCTCAGAGCTATATAGCTATTACACAATGGGGTCATATGATGAGTAGAAGACAACATAACCAAGGTAGGGGTATGATAAGCTTCAACAAATGTATATGTATCAGAGTCTCCCATCTCCTCATACTGAGGTGTTTTAATGTACTGGAAAGGGAAGAAGAGAAATCTGAACCATTTTCCATAGAGAGTAAGTGATCTTAGCCTTGTAGATGAGCTGCAGGGGACATGTTTCCTGATGTCCATGAAGCGTGCACGGAACTGATTGTCTCTCCGGTCTCCAAAACTACCAGGTGCTATTTCGGTGGGGCCTCTTCTATCTTCATCCAAGCGGCAAGAAGTCTTCATCCAGACGGCCTCTTCTATCGTTATCCAGACGGCTAAGTCCTCATCCAGGTGGCGAGAAGTCTTCATCCAGGCGGCCTCTTCAATTTTCATCCAGGCGGCATCTTTTATCTTGATCCCGGCGGTGGGTGCGGGTCCATCCAGAAGACATCCAGTGCGGAGCCTCCTCTTCATACGGTCGCCGCCGTATACTGAATCTTCAATGCAAGGTACGTGATTCAAGATGGCATCCCTTGCATTCCTATTGGCTGAAAATTTTGAATCAGCAAATAGGAATTAGAGCTGATAAAATCCTATTGGCTGGGTTGAAGACTGATAGAAGAGGCCGCCTGGATGAAGACTGCATATGTTAAAGTAAAATATTTTATAGAGTTTTATTTTCATTGTAACTACTGTGTTCTGTAAGGGTTCAAATGTATTTTTATGATTACTGAATCCTTCACAGCGGAGGTTTTATTTTTTCAGAAAAAGAGCTAGATCACTTTAGGGCAATGCCCTACAAAAAGCAGTTATACAGTCTGAATCTGCTGACCCTTTAATGGCAAAGGGCTCAAATGTACTTCTCTATATATGTCTTTAATTGTGTACATATACTGTATATTTATGTGTTCATATGTGTATATACAGTATCCCACAAAAGTGAGTAAACCCCTCACATTTTTTTATATTTTTTTATTATATGCCTGCCGATACATATATACACATATAAATATATATATATATATATATATATATATATATATATATATATATATATATATATACACATAAATAGACATATCTATATACTTACAAATACATATTTAGCAATGTATCTGTATGTATTTCTATGTTAAAGTACTTTGGTAGCTTTTTTTTTCTAACACCCGAAATCTCATATCTTTGAGCCCTTATAACTTTTTGTGCAATATTTTTTGGGAATAATTTTTATCAGACAGTGTTAATATGAGTTTAAGTATACGTTGTAATGTATTTTTGAAGTGTTTTGTGCAAGTTTTTAGTTTTGGAAAACAGTTAACCACAGCTCGGAGATCGTGGTAACGATTGAAGCGTAAATGGTGATTGCACTAGCGCAATTTAGATTTCCCTCAACTTGTATTATCAGCGCAATTAAAAAGGCTTGTGAAAAGATGATATCGCTTGCACAAAAAAGTGCCATTGGAACACAGGACAGATGGTTTCCAGCTACAATAGTCATTACATTAGTAATATTAAAAATTTCTACATTGTATTTCAGATCAGTTTAAACAAGGAAATGTCTAAGTGACCCCAAACTTTTGAACGCCAGTTGATGAATATACATTATACATACATATATATACACACATATATATATATATATATATATATATATATATATATATATAAAAAACACATATATACAAATGTATATATACTTTGGAGCCCTTTCCACTCAAATACCTTAAAGGGACAGTAAACCTAAAAATAATGTTATATAATTCTTCACATAGTGCAGCATTATATAACATTATCTCTTGCTCTACTGTGCGGGTCTTTTTTTTTTTAAGCGCATCTGGGCACGCTGTCCAGTCACAGCCGGCCCGATCATGCTATTAAACAAAATGTAGCTCTGAAGTCTATGGGTTGAAGAATTAGCGGGGTCACGATATCCGAAGTGAGAGCATGTTGTTTTTCACTTGCGTGCAAACATTTATACTTTCAACTTGTACTACACATGCTAAGCCGCGTTCATTAAAATTTACTTCTGGTTGTGTTTGCGCACTAGTGAAAGTGCTAGATAGTGCACCACTTGTAATCTGTCCCTGAATTCGCCTAAATGTTCAAGGTAAGTGGTTGTAGACTGTGAACTGTTATACATGGACTGTATTTATATTTTTCTGTGTAGGGGATTTTCCTTTACATATGTCTTTAGGTTTTTTTGTCATTATAGATGTGATAAATATCAGTGTGGTTCATTTAATGGTACATTCCATAATTAAAGGGACACTGAACCCACATTTTTTCTTATGTGATTAAGATAGAGCATGCAATTTTAAGCAACTTTCTAATTGACTCCTATTATCAAATTGTCTTCATTCTTTTGGTATCTTTATTTGAAATGCAAGAATGTAAGTTTAGATGCCGGCCCATTTTTGGTGAACAAACTGGGTTGTTCTTGCTGATTGGTGGATAAATTCACCTACTAATAAACAAGTACTTTCCATGGTTCTGAACCAAAAAAATAGCTTAGATGCCTTTTTTTTTTAAATAAAGAAAACAAGAGAACAAAGAAAAATTGATAATAGGTGTAAATTATAATGTTGCTTAAAATTGCATGCTCTATCTGAATCACAAAAGAAAAAAATTGGGCTCAGTGTCCCTTTAACATTTAATAAGAGGGTGTACTGAGGCATGAGTGCTGTTATAAAATGTCTACTTTTTTTTTTTTAATTACAGTTGTGTGCAACATACTCTGATATTTATTTTCAATAGAAACATGAGATTATTCCAAAATGTTTCTATCCTGTTCATAAGACCTTTCCTGGCTCCTGGCTTGATGTAGAGACTGGAATCAGCAATTTATTTAATTATTAAGTTCTTTCAAAAGCAGTAGAGTTCTAGTTGTTAGTCAGGGACAGGTATATGTGCCCGCTACTATAAATCTGTTTTAAAAAGCTAATTCTAATGATAAGCCAAATAGCCAATATGTTTAATCAATGTCACAAGAGTAAAGCTTGATGCAGTGGTATTTTCTTGAAGGGGACTATACTAGATCATTGGCTGAATAGTTAGGAAAAGTATTTCTTTTTTTAGTTATGAGGAAAGAACAAGCAAAACAATTTCTGAAATAAAATAAAACAAAACAAAAAAACAAAAAACAAAACAACATCTTATTCTAAAGCCATCCACTGAGAATTGTTGTTCAAGGATGTACAGATTCAGAAACAGTTCAATGTAAATCTTTTTTGTGTGATTTGTGTTATATTTTTTATTCTGAATGTTTCCTCTTCACAGCTTGATTTATTTCCCGCTAAACAATAAAGATACCTTACTTTCCTTTCAAATGAAATAACTATAACCTTTCTGACATCAATCAATTCAGGATAAATTATGTAGCTGTTTAACATGAAAGCTAGTGTATAGTCATAAGATTTTCTAATGCATTTGTTGACAGATACAGTATAACATACACTTCAATTAACTATGTCCTGAAGGCTTTTTCTTTACCTGGGATTGACAATTCCTAATAGAACATTAGTTTGAGCATAAACAAGTGATAGCTAGGAAGTCTGATAAAACAATTAATTAAAAAGCATACGTTATTAATAGTAAAGCATATATTTTAAGACATATTCTATTGATCCACATACCTATGTAGAGGGCTTTGTAAGTACATAGATACAATTTATATAAAAATAAGTATTTATAATAAAAACCAAAAACAGTCATTAAAAAGAAATGTTTAAGTTTTATTTAAATATACTTAAGCAATAGTACTATACACATTTTTTTATTGATGATACTCCACATTTTAGTTTAAAAAGGTGTAATAATTTGCAGATATACATGATAAATAAAGTAATGAAGTCTGAAAAAACAGGTTGCTGTTTAGATCATCCATTTATCAGATAACATGATATATACCTTGATAGATTCTTTAATACGTATAACCTATACATTCATTATCCTCTGCTTTAATGGATATTGTTAGGATTTATGGTCCAAAAAATAATGTGCAATGATGTTTGCACAATAACAAAATAAAATAAACACATACATTGCCACTGTGGATAATAATAAAACAGAATAAACAAAATGCATTTGCCCTAAAGTATAAGAAGGGTAAGATAATACCAGTAATAAATGGGAATAAGCAATAGGCAATAATAAAACAGAAATAATGGGAAATCATTGAATAGCACAATTCTGCTCCTTTAGAATAATGCAAAAAGCATGGTAAGACAATTAGCAAACCTTAATAAAAAAATACAACAATAACTGACAGTTTCATGTTACTTAGATTATGCAAAGCTAAATATAGACAGGGCAACCATTTTATAAAAAATACAGAGCAACACAATTTAATGTGCATGTTTAATGTGAACTCAATCTTTGGTTTGGTTAACTATTTAATATAATTTTATATGCAAAAATTCCCAGGACATCAATTAATCAATGCATAAAACTTTATATTATTGCAAATAACAGCATGAAATATCTATGAATGAGTGTAATTATAAATATAACCCAAAAAGATTCACCTATACATTTGTCCCTCCATAATACACACAAAACATTAATTGCATTAGCCATAAGGAATGGATTAAATTACTGTATGTTTATGTATTCTCACTATGTAAAACAACTTTATATGCTATTTCATGTTTTGAATTAAAAAAAAAAAAAAACCTAATAAAAAAGTAATTAATCTAAGTGAAAACTCCAGCACTTTAAAAAGGACACATGTTTCTACACCTGGGAGCCATGCTATCTTAATCACTGCCGCCTGTGTAATTTACATACAGCTTAGGGTTGCCACCTCAGCCATGTTTTCCTGGACACATATGAGTTACACATGCTGCAGGGTGTGCAGGGAGGAACATGTATTGTGTTTATACACAGCACTATTCATATTCCTCCCTGCACACCCTGCAGCATATGTAACTTATAAGTGTTCTGTATTTTAAGTAACGGGTGGCAACCCTAATACAGCTAGGTTATGAGTATTGAGTGCTATAGGGAAATTACTGACCGCCACAAAAGCGGGTATTTCACCTCCCTATAGCGCTGCTATTACAGGTTTACAAAAAGCAGGCTTGTGCGGGCGATATGGTTGCGTTGAGCTCCATACCTCACAAATGCTGCTTTGACGTGCTCTTGCACGATTTCCCCATAGACATCAATAGGGAGAGCCGGCAAAAAAAAACCTAACACCTGCGATCTCAGAAAGAAAAGCTCTGTAACGCAGCCCCATTGATGTCTTTGGGGAAATTAAAAATTATGTTTAAACCTAACACCATAACATAAACCCCAAGTCTAAACACCCCTAATCTGCTGCCCCTAACATCACTGCCACTTACATAATGTTATTAACCCCTAATCTGCTGCCCCTAACATTGCTGCCACCTACATTACAGTTATTAACCCCTCATCTTCCGCCCCTAACATCGCCGCCACCTACCTACACTTATTAACCCCTAATCTGCTGCCCCCAATGTCGCCACCACTATACTAAAGTTATTAACCCCTAAACCTATGGCCTCCCATACCGTTAACACTACATAAATATATTAACCCCTGAACCTAACCCTAACGTAACCGTACGCATAAGTCTAACCCTAACCCTAACACCCCCTAACTTAAATATAATTAAAATAAAGCTAAATAAACCTTACAATTATTACCTAAATAATTCCTATTTAAAACTAAATACATACTTACCTGTAAAAAAATCCTAAGATAGCTACAATACAGGGAGTGCAGAATTATTAGGCAAGTTGTATTTTTGAGGATTAATTTTATTATTGAACAACAACCATGTTCTCAATGAACCCAAAAAACTCATTAATATCAAAGCTGAATAGTTTTGGAAGTAGTTTTTAGTTTGTTTTTAGTTATAGCTATTTTAGGGGGATACCTGTGTGTGCAGGTGACTATTACTGTGCATAATTATTAGGCAACTTAACAAAAAACAAATATATACCCATTTCAATTATTTATTTTTACCAGTGAAACCAATATAACATCTCAACATTCACAAATATACATTTCTGACATTCAAAAACAAAACAAAAACAAATCAGTGACCAATATAGCCACCTTTCTTTGCAAGGACACTCAAAAGCCTGCCATCCATGGATTCTGTCAGTGTTTTGATCTGTTCACCATCAACATTGCGTGCAGCAGCAACCACAGCCTCCCAGACACTGTTCAGAGAGGTGTACTGTTTTCCCTCCTTGTAAATCTCACATTTGATGATGGACCACAGGTTCTCAATGGGGCTCAGATCAGGTGAACAAGGAGGCCATGTCATTAGATTTTCTTCTTTTATACCCTTTCTTGCCAGCCACGCTGTGGAGTACTTGGACGCGTGTGATGGAGCATTGTCCTGCATGAAAATCATGTTTTTCTTGAAGGATGCAGACTTCTTCCTGTACCACTGCTTGAAGAAGGTGTCTTCCAGAAACTGGCAGTAGGACTGGGAGTTGAGCTTGACTCCATCCTCAACCCGAAAAGGCCCCACAAGCTCATCTTTGATGATACCAGCCCAAACCAGTACTCCACCTCCACCTTGCTGGCGTCTGAGTCGGACTGGAGCTCTCTGCCCTTTACCAATCCAGCCACGGGCCCATCCATCTGGCCCATCAAGACTCACTCTCATTTCATCAGTCCATAAAACCTTAGAAAAATCAGTCTTGACATATTTCTTGGCCCAGTCTTGACGTTTCAGCTTGTGTGTCTTGTTCAGTGGTGGTCGTCTTTCAGCCTTTCTTACCTTGGCCATGTCTCTGAGTATTGCACACCTTGTGCTTTTGGGCACTCCAGTGATGTTGCAGCTCTGAAATATGGCCAAACTGGTGGCAAGTGGCATCTTGGCAGCTGCACGCTTGACTTTTCTCAGTTCATGGGCAGTTATTTTGCGCCTTGGTTTTTCCACACGCTTCTTGCGACCCTGTTGACTATTTTGAATGAAACGCTTGATTGTTCGATGATCACGCTTCAGAAGCTTTGCAATTTTAAGAGTGCTGCATCCCTCTGCAAGATATCTCACTATTTTTGACTTTTCTGAGCCTGTCAAGTCCTTCTTTTGACCCATTTTGCCAAAGGAAAGGAAGTTGCCTAATAATTATGCACACCTGATATAGGGTGTTGATGTCATTAGACCACACCCCTTCTCATTACAGAGATGCACATCACCTAATATGCTTAATTAGTAGTAGGCTTTCGAGCCTATACAGCTTGGAGTAAGACAACATGCATAAAGAGGATGATGTGGTCAAAATACTCATTTGCCTAATAATTCTGCACTCCCTGTATACCTACAAGACTTGTAATAGCGGCGTTAGGGAAAAAGCAGCGTTATGAAGCATAACGATGCTTTTTCACTCATAACACCAAACTCGTAATTTAACTGATAGACAATACACTAGTATCTCTAAACCTTTAAAACAGTTATAAAAGTTATTTGCGGTATGTTTTTTTTAAATTTTTTATCAGCAACTAATTTTCTTGGTATATGTTTATGTTAATTGATAAACAGGGTTTTAAACTTTTATGTTAATAGCTAAACAGTGTTTTAAAAGGTATTCTATTATTTTGTATTCGAGTTCTTGCAATATTAAAATTCTGTTAAAAAATCTACATTTTCTTTGCATAGTGTTGAGATTTTAATGGTATTATATAACCTACTTTGTTTGTATGCACTATGAATAAATACATGCATATATTTTTTAATTTTCACAAGTTGATCATTTTCTATGAAAATCGGTATGACTATCTAACGCCTAGATTTAGATTTCTGCGTTAGCCGTCAAAAGCAGCGTTAAGGGGTCCTTACGCTGCTTTTGGCCGCACGCTGGTATTTAGAGTCAGGCAGGAAAGGGTCTACCTCTCACTTTCAAGCCGCGACTTTTCCATACCACAGATCCCCTTACGCCAATTGCGTATCCTATCTTTTCAATGGGATCTTCCTAACGCCGGTATTTAGAGTCTTGGCTGAAGTGAGCGGTAGACCCTCTACCGACAAGACTCCAGCCGCAAAAAAAGTCAGTAGTTAAGAGCTTTATGGGCTAATGCCGGTTTATAAAGCTCTTAACTACAGTGCTCTAAAGTACACTAACACCCATAAACTACCTATGTACCCCTAAACCGAGGCCCCCCACATTGCCGCCACTATAATATTTTTTTTAACCCCTAATCTGCCTACCGCACACCGCCACCACCTACATTATCCCTATGAACCCCTAATCTGCTGCCCCAAACATCGCCGACACCTACATAATATTTATTAACCCCTAATCTGCCCCCCCAACTTCGCCGCTACCTAACTACACTTATTAACCCCTAATCTGCTGACCGGACCTCGCCGCCACTATAATAAATGTATTAACCCCTAAACCGCCGCACTCCAGCCTCGCAAACACTATAATAAATAGTATTAACCCCTAATCTGCCCTCCCTAACATCGCCGCCACCTAACTTCAAGTATTAACCCCTAATCTGCTGACCGGACCTCGCCGCTACTATAATAAATGTATTAACCCCTAAAGTTAAGTCTAACCCTAACCCTAACACCCCCCTAAGTTAAATATAATTTTAATCTAACGAAATAAATGAAATCTTATTAACTAAAGTATTCCTATTTAAAACTAAATACTTACCTGTAAAATAAACCCTAATATAGCTACACTATAACGAATAATTATGTTGTAGCTATTTTAGGATTTATATTTATTTTACAGGCAACTTTGTATTTATTTTAACTAGGTACAATAGCTATTAAATAGTTATTAACTATTTAATTGCTACCTAGCTACCTAGTTAAAATAATTACAAAATAATTACAAAATTACCTGTAAAATAAATCCTAACCTACAATTAAACCTACACTACACTATCAATAAATTAATTAAATAAATTACCTACAATTACATACAATTAAATAAACTAAACTAAATTACCAAAAAAACCCCCACTAAATTACAAACAATAAAAAAAGATTACAAGAATATTAGGCTAATTACACCTACTCTAAGCCCCCTAATAAAATAAAAAAGCCTCCCAAAATAATAAAGGTCCCTACCCTATTCTAAATTAAAAAGTAACCAGCTCTTTTACCAGCCTTAAAAGGGCTTTTGTGGGGCATGCCCCAAAGTAATCAGCTCTTTTGCCTGTAAAAAAAATACAACCCCCCCAACATTAAAACCCACATACCCCTACTCTAACCCAAACCCCCCTTAAATAAACCTAACACTACCCCCTGAAGATCTCCCTACCTTGAGTCTTGTTCACCCAGCCGGGCACCGATGGACCAAAAGAGGACATCCAGAGCGGCAGAAGTCTTCATCCTATCCAGGCAGAAGAGGACATCTGGACCAACATCTTCATCCAAGCGGCATCTTCTATCTTCATCCATCCGCAGCGGAGCGGAGCCATCTTCTTCCAGCCGACGCAGATCCATCCTCTTCAACCGACGCCTACTCGCCGAATGAAGGTTCCTTTAAATGATGTCATCCAAGATGGAGTCCCTCGAATTCCGATTGGCTGATAGGATTCTATCAGCCAATCGGAATTAAGGTAAGAAAAATCTGATTGGCTGATTAAATCAGCCAATCAGACTCAAGTTCAATCAGATTGGCTGATCCAATCAGCCAATCAGATTGAGCTCGCATTCTATTGGCTGTTCCGATCAGCCAATAGAATGCGAGCTCATTCTGATTGGCTGATTGGATCAGCCAATCAGATTTTTCCTACCTTAATTCCGATTGGCTGATAGAATCCTATCTGCCAATCGGAATTCGAGGGACGCCATCTTGGATGACGTCATTTAATGGAACCTTCATTCGGCGAGTAGGCATCGGTTGAAGAGGATGGATCCGCGTCGGCTGGAAGAAGATGGCTCCGCTCCGGATGGATGAAGATAGAAGATGCCGCTTGGATGAAGATGTCTGCCGGTCCGGATGTCCTCTTCTGCCCGGATAGGATGAAGACTTCTGCCGCTCTGGATGTCCTCTTTTGGTCCATCGGTGCCCGGCTGGCTGAAGACGACTCAAGGTAGGGAGATCTTCAGGGGGGTAGTGTTAGGTTTATTTAAGGGGGGTTTGGGTTAGAGTAGGGGTATGTGGGTGGTTGGTTTCAATGTTTGGGGGGCTGGTTGTATTTTTTTTTCAGGCAAAAGAGCTGATTACTTTGGGGCATGCCCCGCAAAAAGCCCTTTTAAGGGCTGGTTAAAGAGCTGGTTACTTTTTAATTTAGAATAGGGTAGGGACCTTTATTATTTTGGGGGGGCTTTTTATTTTATTAGGGGGCTTAGAGTAGGTGTAATTAGCCTAATATTCTTGTAATTTTTTTATTTTTTGTAATTTAGTGTTTGTTTGTTTTTGTAGTTTAGTTTATTTAATTGTATGTAATTGTAGGTAATTTATTTAATTAATTTATTGATAGTGTAGTGTTAGGTTTAATTGTAACTTAGGTTAGGATTTATTTTACAGGTAATTTTGTAATTATTTTAACTAGGTAGCTATTAAATAGTTAATAACTATTTAATAGCTATTGTACCTAGTTAAAAAAAAAAGTTGCCTGTAAAATAAATATAAATCCTAAAATAGCTACAATATAATTGTTCGTTATATTGTAGCTATATTAGGGTTTATTTTACAGGTAAGTATTTAGTTTTAAATAGGAATACTTTAGTTAATAAGATTTAATTTATTTAGTTAGATTAAAATTATATTTAATTTAGGGGGGTGTTAGGGTTAGACTTAGCTTTAGGGGTTAATACATTTATTAGAGTAGCGGCGAGGTCCGGTCGGCAGATTAGGGGTTAATACTTGAAGTTAGGTGGCGGCGACATTGAGGGGGGGGGCAGATTAGGGGTTAATAAATATAATATAGGGGTCGGCGATGTTAGGGCCAGCAGATTAGGGGTACATCGGTATAATGTAGGTTGCGGCGTTGTCCGGAGCGGCAGATTAGGGGTTAATAGTATAATGCGGTGTCAGCGATAGCGGGGGCGGCAGATTAGGGGTTAATAAGTGTAAGGTTAGGGGTGTTTAGACTCGGGGTTCATGTTAGGGTGTTAGGTGCAGACTTAGAGAGTGTTTCCCCATAGGAAACAATGGGGCTGCGTTGGGAGCTGAACACTGCTTTTTTGCAGGTGTTAGGTTTTTTTCATCCCAAACTGCCCCATTGTTTCCTATGGGGGAATAGTGCACGAGCACGTTTTGCCAGCTTGCCGCTACCGTAAGCAACGCTGGTATTGAGGGTTGAAGTGGCGGTACATTCGGCTCTACGCACCCTTTTTGGAGCCTAACGCAACCCCTCAGACAACTCTAAATACCAGCGTTGTCTTAAGGGTGCGTTGGGAAAAAAAGCTGCGTTAGCTACGCGGGTCTTTACAGACAAAACTCTAAATCTAACTGTAAGTGTCTGCAAACCTTTCAGAGCTTGGAGCCCACAGACTTGCATTACGCATTAGGAAAATGAGATAACTCTGAGATCTTGTCAGACTACAGGTTTTTCCCTTGAAAAGTAATGGTCGTTGAGAACAAAGAATCTTTAGGAGGGGGGTTAACATGATGGCACCAGTCACTGGTAAAACTGTCTGTCAAAAAAATGTAAAATGTTAAGTTGCTATCACAATCCAAGAATTATTAGGTGTGATTGATGATTAAACAGATTGAAAGAGGCCCTGGCCCAGATGGACTTTCTAACAAATATTACAAAAACTTTTAAATCAATGTTAGTTTCTACCTAACTACATTGTTTCAATCAATAAGTTAAGACACTCAATTTTTGGGCCAAACATTGGAAGGGCAAATCACATTTTTTCCAACTAACTCTTTGCAAAAAATGTAATTAAGCAGCTTAATAAAGGTTATCTGACACTGATCCATGTAGATCAAGTTGGATTTGTACCTTATAGAGAAGCATGCCATAACACGATATGTGGGCTAAACTTATAGAATATGCCAAATGTAAACTTAGTTCACCCTAGTACAGACTTATGTGGAAAAGGCATTCACTACCAGCACTGAAAGTTCCTACGCACACTGTTTTTTTGCAATTTTAATTTGCTCCCAAAATAATTGCGGGAATCTTGAGTTTTTACTCCTTCCCCTCAGCAAAAGTTAAACTCAATGATACTATCTCAAAGAGTTTTACCATTAGACATAGAACGAGACAAGGGTGCCCCCTTTCAGAATGAAAAAAATAAGGTAATATGGCTGGCCCCAATGATAAAAAAACCTTTATATATGGTCACACTGAATTACTCTTACTTAATGCCTTGCTGGCAATTGAAACCGTTTGAAAGGTTTGGGAAGTATTCTATTTTTTTATGAATAACCAAGAATCTGAAATTTTAAGCGTAAACCTTTATTGGAAGGCTTTCACAGACCTATAGCAGCTTTGACATTTTAGGTAGTAATCGCACTATGGGATATCTACAGATTAAAATAGCTTCCACTACCACTACTCTGTTTGACAAATAGGATATGGGCAGATCTCTCCTCCTGGAGGGATAAACCACTTTCATGGCATGGGAAAATCCAATCTATGAAAATGACTATCCTTCAAAGGATTTTTTCATTATGCAGACATACCTCTTCCACAAAATCTTCTCCAAAAATACAGTCCTGCCTCAATTCCTTCATCTGGGGTCTGATTAGATAGAAGATAGAAGAAGATTCCGCTTGGATGAAGATGTCTGCCGGTCCGGATGTCCTCTTCTGCCCGGATAGGATGAAGACTTCTGCCGCTCTGGATGTCCTCTTTTGGTCCATCGGTGCCCGGCTGGCTGAAGACGACTCAAGGTAGGGAGATCTTCAGGGGGGTAGTGTTAGGTTTATTTAAGGGGGGTTTGGGTTAGAGTAGGGGTATGTGGATGGTTGGTTTCAATGTTTGGGGGGCTGGTTGTATTTTTTTTTCAGGCAAAAGAGCTGATTACTTTGGGGCATGCCCCGCAAAAAGCCCTTTTAAGGGCTGGTAAAAGAGCTGGTTACTTTTTAATTTAGAATAGGATAGGGACCTTTATTATTTTGGGGGGGGGGTTATTTTATTAGGGGGCTTAGAGTAGGTGTAATTAGCCTAATATTCTTGTAATTTTTTTATTTTTTGTAATTTAGTGTTTGTTTGTTTTTGTAGTTTAATTTATTTAATTGTATGTAATTGTAGGTAATGTATTTAATTAATTTATTGATAGTGTAGTGTTAGGTTTAATTGTAACTTAGGTTAGGATTTATTTTACAAGTAATTTTGTAATTATTTTAACTAGGTAGCTATTAAATAGTTAATAACTATTTAATAGCTATTGTACCTAGTTAAAAAAAAAAAAGTTGCCTGTAAAATAAATATAAATCCTAAAATAGCTACAATATAATTGTTCGTTATATTGTAGCTATATTAGGGTTTATTTTACAGGTAAGTATTTAGTTTTAAATAGGAATACTTTAGTTATTAAGATTTAATTTATTTAGTTAGATTAAAATTATATTTAACTTAGGGGGGTGTTAGGGTTAGACTTAGCTTTAGGGGTTAATACATTTATTAGAGTAGCGGCGAGGTCCGGTCGGCAGATTAGGGGTTAATACTTGAAGTTAGGTGGCGGCGACATTGAGGGGGGGCAGATTAGGGGATAATAAATATAATATAGGGGTCAGCGATGTTAGGGCCAGCAGATTAGGGGTACATAGGTATAATGTAGGTTGCGGCGTTGTCCAGAGCGGCAGATTAGGGGTTAATAGTATAATGCGGTGTCAGCGATAGCGGGGGCGGCAGATTAGGGGTTAATAAGTGTAAGGTTAGGGGTGTTTAGACTCAGGGTTCATGTTAGGGTGTTAGGTGCAGACTTAGAGAGTGTTTCCCCATAGGAAACAATGGGGCTGCGTTGGGAGCTGAACACTGCTTTTTTGCAGGTGTTAGGTTTTTTTCATCCCAAACTGCCCCATTGTTTCCTATGGGGGAATAGTGCACGAGCACGTTTTGCCAGCTTGCCGCTACCGTAAGCAACGCTGGTATTGAGGGTTGAAGTGGCGGTACATTCGGCTCAACGCACCCTTTTTGGAGCCTAACGCAACCCCTCAGACAACTCTAAATACCAGCGTTGTCTTAAGGGTGCGTTGGGAAAAAAAGCTGCGTTAGCTACGCGGGTCTTTACAGACAAAACTCTAAATCTAACTGTAAGTGTCTGCAAACCTTTCAGAGCTTGGAGCCCACAAACTTGCATTACGCATTAGGAAAATGAGATAACTCTGAGATCTTGTCAGACTACAGGTTTTTCCCTTGAAAAGTAATGGTCGTTGAGAACAAAGAATCTTTAGCAGGGGGGTTAACATGATGGCACCAGTCACTGGTAAAACTGTCTGTCAAAAAAATGTAAAATGTTAAGTTGCTATCACAATCCAAGAATTATTAGGTGTGATTGAGGATTAAACAGATTGAAAGAGGCCCTGGCCCAGATGGACTTTCTAACAAATATTACAAAAACTTTTAAATCAATGTTAGTTTCTACCTAACTACATTGTTTCAATCAATAAGTTAAGACACTCAATTTTTGGGCCAAACATTGGAAGGGCAAATCACATTTTTTCCAACTAACTCTTTGCAAAAAATGTAATTAAGCAGCTTAATAAAGGTTATCTGACACTGATCCATGTAGATCAAGTTGGATTTGTACCTTATAGAGAAGCATGCCATAACACGATATGTGGGCTAAACTTATAGAATATGCCAAATGTAAACGTAGTTCACCCAAGTACAGACTTATGTGGAAAAGACATTCACTACCAGCACTGAAAGTTCCTACACACACTGTTTTTTTGCAATTTGAATATGCTCCCAAAATAATTGTGGGAGTCTTGAGTTTTTACTCCTTCCCCTCAGCAAAAGTTAAACTCAATGATACTATCTCAAAGAGTTTTACCATTAGACATAGAACGAGACAAGGGTGCCCCCTTTCATCTATGCTCTTTGTATTGACATCTCATATTAGATAGAATGAAAAAAATAAGGTAATATGGCTGGCCCCAATGATAAAAAAACCTTTATATATGGTCACACTGAATTACTCTTACTTAATGCCTTGCTGGCAATTGAAACCGTTTGAAAGGTTTGGGAAGTATTCTTTTTTTTATGAATAACCAAGAATCTGAAATTTTAAGCGTAAACCTTTATTGGAAGGCTTTCACAGACCTATAGCAGCTTTGACATTTTAGGTAGTAATCGCACTATGGGATATCTACAGATTAAAATAGCTTCCACTACCAATACTCTGTTTGACAAATAGGATATGGGCAGATCTCTCCTCCTGGAGGGATAAACCACTTTCATGGCATGGGAAAATCCAATCTATGAAAATGACTATCCTTCAAAGGATTTTTTTCATTATGCAGACATACCTCTTCCACAAAATCTTCTCCAAAAATACAGTCCTGTCTCAATTCCTTCATCTGGGGTCTGATTAGGCTATAAATCAAGTGTCAGTTAAGAAAAGGGTTACACAGATATCTATTTTGGTTATGTCAGGGCTTTATACCCACCCCCATATATTTTTAAAACTGCCTTAATTTCTTAATTTATTGTCTGCCTAATCAGACACCTTCAGAGAGGTTTATCTAATGATAAAGTGCAGGTTGAGATTACATGTAATGATATGTAATTGTAAAATGTGCCCGTATGGAATGACATCATTGTTTCAGCTTATAACATCCAGGTTTTTCAAATATATATATATATATATATATATACATATATATATATATATATATATATATATATATATATATATATAATTGGGTGTATGGATCAGCAATTTCATTTTGATTTATCAAATAACTGAAGGACACAGTAATATTTCAGTAGTGAAATTAAGTTTATTGGATTAACAGAAAATGTGCAATATGCATCAAAACGAAATTAGATAGGTATATAAATTTGGGCACCCTTGTCATTTAGTTGATTTGAATACCTGTAACTACCTAGCACTGATTAATTGGAACACACAATTGGTTTGGTGAGCCCATTAAACCTTGAACTTCATAGACAGGTGCATCCAATCATGAGAAAAGGTATTTAAGGTGGCCAATTGCAAGTTATTGTTCTCTTTGACTCTCCTCTGAAGAGTGGCAACATGGGGGCCTCAAAACAACTCTTAAATGACCTGAAAACAAAGATTGTTCAACATTATGGTTTAGGGGAAGGCTACAAAAAGCTATTGCAGAGATTTAAGCTGTCAGTGTCCACTGTGAGGAACATATTGAGGAAATGGAAGACCAAAGGCACAGTTCTTGTTAAGGCTAGATGTAAAATATCGGAGAGGCAAAGGCAAAGGATGGTCAGAATGGTCAAAAACAGCCCATAGACCACCTCCAAAGACCTACAACATCATCTTGCTGCAAATAGTGTCACTGTGCATCATTCAACAATTCAGCGTATGGGAGAGTGATGCAGAAGAAGCCTTTTCTGCACACACGCCACAAACAGTCACTTGAGGTATGCAAACGCACATTTGGACAAGCCAGCTTCATTTTGGAAGAAGGTGCTGTGGACTGATGAAACAAAGATTGAGTTATTTGGTCATACAAGGGGCGTTATGCATGGCAGCAAAAGAACACAGCGTTCCAAGACAAACACTTGCTAGCCACAGTAAAATTTGGTGGATGTTCCATCATGCTGTGGGGCTGTGTGGCCAGTGCCGGTGCTGGGAATCTTGTTAAAGTTGAGGGTCACATGGATTCCACTCAATATCAGCAGATACTTGAGAATAATGTTGAGGAATCAGTCACAAAGTTGAAGTTACGCCAGAGCTGGATATTTCAACAACCCAAAACACTGCTCAAAATCTACTCTGGCATTTATGCAGAGGAACACGTACAATGTTCTGGAATTGCCATCCCAGTCCCCAGACCTGAATATCATTGAAAATCTGTGGGGTGATTTGAAGCGGGCTGTCCATGCTCGGCAACCATCAAACCTAACTGAACTAGAGATGTTTTGCAAGGAGGAATTGTCCAAAATATCTTCATCCAGAATCCAGACACTCATTAGAGGCAATAGGAAGCGTCTAGAGACTGTTATTTCTGCTAAAGGAGGCTCTACTAAATATTAAAGCAATATTTCTGTTGGGGTGCCCAAATTTATGCACCTGTCTAATTTAATTTTGATGCATATTGCACATTTTCTGTTAATCCAATAAACCTCGTTTCACTACTAAAATATTACTGTATCCTTCAGTTATTTGACAGATCAAAATGAAATAGCTGATCCAAACACCCAATTATTTATAAATGAAAATCATGGAAATTGTCAGGGGTGCCTAAACTTTTGCATACAACTGTATATGTATGTATATGTATGTGTATATATATATATATATATATATATATATATATATATATATATGTCTTGTACTGCTTACTTTGATTTAAAAATATTTTGTTACTAGGTTACTTATTGTGATATTTAAATTTACTTACGTTTATGCAAAAAATATATCAACCAAGCAAAGAATCCTGCAGTTGCTGTTACTGGAGACTAAACCTTCTTTCCTCTAGTCTTAAAGTATGACCTCTTATCAAAAAACATATTCTCTCTAACACATCCTGTATCAAATAATCCAAATGTTGTCTATATAAGGAAATATTCTAGAGAAATCTTTCTAAATTGTAGTCCTAAAGCTGTAATTTTTTTTCATTTTAATTGTTTCATGATACATAAGTGGTATTTCTCAAACAACTGGATTCCCACATTTGGAATGGCTAAATGCACAATATAAATGTGTCACTGACATAATCACATTTGTCAAAACTTCACAGACATAAACAATACACAAACAACAGGAAAGAGTACAAAAATTATGTATTGTGCACTATATATATATATATATATATATATATATATATATATATATATATATATATATATACAGTATATACAGTAGCAAAAAGAAAACTTGCACTCACTGGATTTTTGAAAATCAAATTTACTGTGACAGTGTAGTGTTTCAGAGATAATATATCCCCTTTCTCAGACACAAGTGATACAAACTGGAATACATTTACAGCCAAACACAAAATAAGCCCCACCCCCACAATTAGACAAAAAAAGCCAAAAAAAATGGTTGTCAAGGTAACCACTAAGTCACAATAATAAACAAAGTGCTATTTAAATGAACTGTCTGAATATATGTTGCTCATAGTGAAAGTGACTTATAATAACAGTGACTTATAATAAAAAGGAGACCCGAAAAAGCATAGATAGCATACATCAAAGAAAATACATAGCCTCACAATCATATAAAAATGTATTGCATAGCAGTAAAAATATCACAAACAGAAATGTTATCTAGAATCAACCTGTACATTGTAATAAATAGCAACAGTGAAGTTTAAAATAAAACATCATCTAACATATAATGCATGTATCCAAAGCGCAACTTACCCCTTATGATTGTGAAGATCCCCAACTGACAATCTCATACCAACGGAGCAATATCACTCCATCCGTAATACCGGAAGAAACATATTGTGACCAACTCTGTCACAAAGTAGAACATGGCCAAACACCATGCGGCTACCCGGTTGTCATAGGGATAGTAACGAATCAAGAGAGCTGGGAGCGTAATCATACACAAAGCATACTGAACTACAGGGACATATAGTTATAACATCTCAGTAGAAGATATCATAGTGCCTAATTTTAAACCACTGGTAAATCTCCTAACACTACGTTGATCACAAGCTTGGGGAATCACATGGACCAAACCAACCAATCGCCATCAGGCGAAACGGTTGACATGGAAACAATGTAAACAAAGATGAAATACACGGCCTAGCAGGAGCCTGTGTGTATAGAAAATTATCCTGTGATAAGCCATAAATCCGATCATGATTACTACCTGAATGAGAGGGCATACTGCACTGTAGATGCACTATGGGTCTTGGAAAAAGTAATGATTGCCTTTTATTCTACATACACTACATACAGGGAGATATAAGTAGTGACCCATAGGAGACACCATATTGCAAAATATAGTTAGATAATATTTTAACTTAAGATAGTTAAAATATTCTAAACAACACTGGGGCCAACAATAAAGATACTCCCATGGACCACCTAAAGTATATTATAGTAGAGAGAAAAATAACCCCATGGAAAAATGTATTATTCTATTCTATTCTGGAAAGAATTACTGTGACAGACCAATACAGACCAAAGACCAGGGTGCATACAAATACCTAAGCATCAAAAAGTTGAGTCACTAAGTAGAAATAGGCTAAGTAAAAGACCTATTGGCTCTTCATCCTGGCCACAGACTCAACTATGAGTCAATCGGAGGAATAAATGTGACCATGGACTCTCATGTACACCCATGCAAACTTGGACTCTCATGTATAGGCATAGAAACACAGACAGTGGACTCTCAGAGCCAAATCATATGAAACAGTGCCAATCGAACATAATGTTCAAGCCATGGGATTGTAAAGTATTCAAACGATAGATCCACTTCGCCTCAACTTGAAGGAGGAGCTCCTTTCTATCCCTGCCCCGTCTCAGCGGGGGAATGTGATCGGTAAGGGTGAACCGAAGATCATGGACCCCATGGCCCTGTTCCTTGAAGTGTCTAGCCACTGGCTGGTAGCTAGTTCCTTTCTTTAGGGCACTCCTGATTGCGGATCTATGGTTGGCTAGACGTGTCCTAGCGTCATCAGTGGTTTTCCCCACATAAAATCTGCCACAGCTGCAATTCAGCAGGTATATCACAAATATAGTAGTACTGCTGGTGCAGGTGTCCAAATGAGGATCCTTGGATCATGGTGCTGCAAGTGGTGCAGCCAGTACATCTATAGCACCCATGTTTTTCCTCTGATGCAGCCAGGTATCCTTTTGGTAACTGTGACAAGGGTCAGTAATCATTAATAAATCCTTTAGGTTTCTATCTCGTTTGAAGCCCACTCTTGGAGTGTGCCATTTATTAAATGACAGTGTTGGATTGCTTTGCCTATATGCCAGTGCTCTCTGAGCGTCTGACCCAGTGCTCTCGTTGTTGGACCATATGTGGTGGTGAAGGTTATACGTATTTCTTCCTCTGTTTTGGTGGAACTCAGTAGTCTATTGTCAGACTCTGCCAAAGATCTGCTTTGTTCAATCAGGTGTGGGTTGTACCATCTCTGTATGAACCTTTGTTCCATATCAGAAAGTTCTTTGTTTCTCACTTGGGCTTCACTATTATTACGGATAACTCGGCATAACTGAGTTTTGGGGATTGCTTTCAGTAAAGCTGGTGGGTGACTACTGGTAGCATGTAGTATTGAGTTCCTGTCCGTAGGTTTTCTAAAAAGTGATGTTCCCAATCGTTCATTCTCCAATTTGAAGATCCTCAGATCCAAGAATTCAATTGATGTTGCACTCTGCTTCATTTTGAACTTCACCGGATTCTCCAAGGTATTCAATGGCATAAACCAATCCTCCAGACTTTCTGTGACTACAAATCTGACACTTTGTCTTCTCAACCTCTCCACAAAATCTGGTAAAGTATGAGCGCTTCCTAGTCTCTTTCCAGCCCCAGACGCTTGAACAAAGACACGGCCGATTCTGTTGTGGATCCTTCCGCCTCCTCCAGTGTGGCGTCCGTGCTAGCGTCTCTCTGACACATCCAGCATTAACGGAGACTCTGACTTTTCTCCTGCAGTATCTATTCCTCTAACAAGGTCTCTAACCATACTATACTATACTAACATCCTGTCAATAATTAAATCGGTTACAAAATACACTTAAGCAGTTTTACTTCCTCTTGAAACTGTTCTTACTCATCAAAATATATTACTTGCAGGAATATACTTTGAGTTAAAGTCATATTTTTGTTTTTAAAGTGATACATATACAATCAACTAAATACAGAAAGTTAAGTTAAGCATTGCCCTTCCATGGGGAGAAGAAGTTAAAGCGGTCGCAATATTTCAATTTTTAATATACCCGACACACGCAAAAAAGCTAAGCTAACGTGCGAGCAGGAGCGCATAATAGCGCTCCATTCATAATCTAGCCCTTAAAGGGATCAGAACTGACCTAAAACAAAAGTGAAACTTACATAATTATTGACTGACACCAGAATCAATTAACTGACAAGGACATTACTAAATTATTATTGAATAGTGTCAATTTGAATTTTTTTTAAACCTTTTTGAGTCTGCAAAAAAAAAAGAAACTTTTTCCACCTTTTAAAGTAATGGTTTTATCCGCACGAATACACAAAAACTAAATTATTCTGCTCACATTTGGTTCATTCTTTTTTGTCAACGGGACGTTTATTTATAATTTATTTGTTTGAATACAATGAATATGGATTTTTTAAAGTTTTTTTTTACATTTATCCAAAAAACATATGCTTGTCTAATATGAGCCTATTACATTTATATATAAATTCCATTCTTGGATAATATAGTCCAGTCTTCATTCAATTGGATTTTAGTTGGGTAATTAATCTTTTTTTTGTCATGAACCCTTTTTATACAAGTTATTTTAATCTGCAAGCTATTTTTTTTATCTCAAATGTACAGAAGTCTTTAAAGACCTGTTTCTCTATGTGAGATATAATTTATATAAGTAATATAGGTATTTTTTGTTTAGACCATTTATCTTAGTGGCTTTAAAACTATTCGCTTGGAAAGTATTTTCCAGATTAATTTTTCTTCAAGGATATGAGTTTCAATGCCGTATATAGTGATTTATTTCACAGGGTTAACGCAGTATTCATACTAATATTTCCCTGTTAAAAATATTAACCAGGTCACTGCAAACACATTTCTATTACTCTCAACCTAGAAATAGAAAGAATTGTTGCTATGTAAACAAGGTATTATGAAGGTACTGACTTTTATGTCTTTTTCACAAAGCCTCTTTGTTTATAGGGTTATTTATAAAAAAGCTCTATTTAGACATTTTTTCTTCATATGTCAAAAAAGTTTAAGGAAATGTTTATTTCACATATAACTTAAAGGGACATGAAACACAATTTTTTTTTCTTTCATGATTTAGGAAGAGGATGTAATTTTAAACAACTTTCTAATTTACTTCTATTTTCTAATTTGCTTCATTCTCTTGATATTCTTTGCTGAAAGCATATCTAGCTGCTGATTGGTAGATGCACATAGATGTCTTGTGTGATTGGCTCACCTATGTGCGTTGCTATTTTTCAACAAAGGATATCTAAAGAATGAAGCAAATTAGATAATAGAAATATATTGGAATGTTATTTAAAATTGTGTTCTCTACCTGAATCATGAAATGAAAATTTTTGGGATTTAGTGTCCTATTAACAACTATGGATATTAAATGTCAAAAAACGTGTGTTGAACCAAGTGGTTAAAACCATTTTTATTCATGATTTGTTTATTAGATATGTATTTATCTTTAAAACTAGAGATATACAAAGCAAATAGTGTTTGTTTAAAGGGACAATTACGTAAAAAAATAAACTTAAAGGGACATGAATTCAGAAAGAGTGTGCAATTTTAACAACTTTCCAATTTACTTATATTATCTAATTTGCGTCATTCTGTTTATATCCTTTGTTGAAGAGCATACCTAAATAGGCTCAGTATCTGCTGAGTGTTGACTGCACATAGATGCCTTGGTGTGATTGGCTCACCCATGTGCATTGCTATTTCTTCAGCAAAAGATATTTAATGAATGAAGCAAATTAGATAATATAAGTAAATATGAATGTTGTTTAAAACTGTATTCTCTATCTGAATCATGAAAGGAATGTTTTGGGTATCATGTCCCTTTAAATGGAATGAAAAGCGTATGCAATTTTAAACTACTTTCAAAGTAATTTATATCAATTTTGCTTAGTTCTTTTTTGATCCTTTGTTAATGAGTTACCCTAAGCTCAGGAGCATGCATGTGTCATTAGGTATCTGCCAGCATTCTTTGCAACAATGTTTATAGCAATATTACACATTAATCTCTTTCACTTCAGAGCAATCTTTTATAATATAGAAAAATGCAAACTGTATTAGACCATTAATAATTAAAGTAAATATAGAAAAAATAGAATCCCAACAGCAGGAGATCCCCTTGAAATAACAAACAGGCCCAGAAGAAGCTGGAAAGGGAAACTTTCGGCTAGATTATGAGTTTTGCGTTATGAGGGGTGCGGTGCTAACTTGCACGTTATTGTCACTGCTCACTTCCCTACAGCGCTGGTATTACAGGTTTTCCTAAACCCGGCGTTATTAGGCAAGAAGTGAGCGTAGAGCAAAATTGTGCTCTATACCACACTCCAATACCAGCGCTGCCAGTGCTTAAGTGAGCGGTGAGCTGGTTTTACGTGCTTGTGCACAATTTCCCCATATACATCAATGGGGAGAGCCGGCTGAAAAAAATCCTAACACCTGCAATAAAGCAGCGTAAAGCTCTGTAACGCAGCGCCATTGATTCCTATGGGGAAACTAATTTTATGTTAACACCTAACACCCTAACATGAACCCCGAGTCTAAGAACCCCTAATCTCACACTTATTAACCCCTAATCTGCCGCCCCCAACATCGCCGACACCTCACACTTATTACCCCTAAACCGCAGCACTCCCGTATCGCAAACACCAATCAAATATTATTAACCCTTAATCTGCCGCACCTAACATCGACGCCACCTACCTATATTTATTAACCCCTAATCTGCCGCCCCCAACGTCGCCGCCACTATACTAAATTTATTAAACCCCTAAACCTAAGTCTAACCCTAATACCTCCTAACTTAAATTTAATTCAAATAAATCTAAATAAAACCTTCTATCATTACCTACATAATTCCTATTTAAAACTAAATACTTACCTATAAAATAAACCCTAAGATAGCTACAATATAACATTATATATATATATATAATAGTTACATTGTATCTATCTTAGGGTTTATTTTTATTTTACAGGGAAGTTTGTATTTATTTTAACTTGGTAGAATAGTTAGTAAATAGTTATTAAACTAATTACACCTAATCTAATAGCCCTATCAAAATAAAAAAAGCCCCCCCCAAATAAAAAAAACAAACCTAGCCTAAACTAAACTACCAATAGCCCTTAAAAGGGCCTTTTGTGGGCATTGCCCCAAATAAATCAGCTCTTTTACCTGTAAAAAAAAATACAAACAACCCCCCCAACAGTAAAACCCACCACCCACACAACCAACCCCCCAAATAAAATCCTAACTAAAAAAACCTAAGCTCCCCATTGCCCTGAAAAGGGCATTTGGATGGGCATTGCCCTTAAAAGGGCATTTATTGCTGCCCAAACCCTAACCTAAAAATAAAACCCACCCAATAAACCCTTAAAAAAACCTAACACTAACCCCTGAAGATCCACTTACAATTTTGAAGACCGGACATCTGTCCTCAACGAAGCTGGGAGAAGTCTTCATCCAAGCCGGCAGAAGTGGTCCTCCAGATGGCATCTTCTATCTTCATCCATCCGACGCGGAGCAGGTCCATCTTCAAGACATCCGGCATGGAGCATCCTCTTCTTCCGACGTCTAACGAAGAATGAAGGTTCCTTTAAATGATGTCATCCAAGATGGCGTCCCTTGAATTTCGATTGGCTGATAGAATTCTATCAGTCAATCAGAATTAAAGGTGAAAAATAATCAGCCAATGGGATTGAGCTTGCATTCTATTGGCTGTTCCAATCAGCCAATAGAATGCGAGCTCAATCCTATTGGCTGATTGGATCAGCCAATAGGATTTTTTCACCTTTAATTGTGATTGGCTGATAGAATTCTATCAGCCAATCGGAATTCAAGGGACACCATCTTGGATGATGTCATTTAAAGGAACCTTCATTCTTCATTAGACGTCGGAAGAAGAGGATGCTCTGCACCGGATGTCTTGAAGATGGACCCGCTCCGCGCCGGATGGATGAAGATAGAAGATGCCGTCTGGATGAAGACTTCTGCCTATCTGGAGGACCACTTCTGCCGGCTTCGATGAAGACTTCTCCCGGCTTCGTTGAGGACTTCTTGCCACTTGGATGAAGACTTCTCCTGGCTTCATTGGGGATGGATATCCGGTCTTCAAAACTGTAAGTGGATCTTCGGGGGTTAGTGTTAGGTTTTTTTAAATGAAATATTTTTTTATTACCCACACTCCTCCAAACATAGCATCAGGGCAAGTACAGACAATTAAGCATAAAGAAACATCAGAACACAGGTTACAGTTATTGTATTGCATAAGAAATTCTCCCGCTATGGTGTCCCATTTTTCAAAAGAAAAAGAAAAAGTCTTTGCAGTATTGAGCCTTCCCAAAGTTTATGACTGCACCTGTTTCGACTCTCGTCGTAAAGGCTGCTACATTTTTATTCGTATAAGGTTAAAACCTTTCAGTTTATACAGTCCGTTTGGAGTGAGCGTTTGTTTTTAGCATATAGTTCCCCTTATAGTTTTCTTTTGTATCACCAACAATAAAAAGATCCCAACAAGGAACATCTGGATGCTGGGGGCATACATTTCAAATATTTCCAACTTCAATAACCATTTTATAATAACAATAGCCAAAATAAGCTTAAGTAAAACAGAGTGAAAACAGAGAAAAATTAAAATAAACGAAGAAAAAAATAAAAAAAAATAAAAAAAAATAAATAAAAAAAAAATGCACAAATCGTACTTATAGAACCTCATTTCAGCATTGTACAGTGTATCTCTATCCCATCTGAATATTACTGTCTCATCTTGGTCTGGGTCTGTGGTTCATCTCTGGGCTTACCTGTCCTCCCTCTCCCTCAGCCCCTCTTCCCGACATACCTCCATCTAATCTCGCTTCTGCAGCTCCCTCCCCTATTTCATCAATTGCTCTATTGTTCTTCTCTAGTATCCAATAGTACCAGACCTTCTGGAATTGAGATTCCGTATCCTGCACCCATGCAGCAGACTCATACATCAGATATACTAACTGAATTCTAGCTAATACTTCCGCCCATGATGGGATTTCCATTTTCCAGTACTTAGCAATCACTATTCTAGTTGTGGTACATAGTATTCTAATAAATGTATTAATATGCTTATTTAGTCTGGGAATGTGCTCATGTAGCAATGCCTGAGCGGGAGTGAGGCAGATCCGCTCACTCAATATTATTCTCAGGAGTGAGGATAGACTCTGCCATATCTTATTAACCTTAGGACATTCCCACCACATATGGAGGTAAGATCCTACCACCCCACATCCTCTGTAACAGAGTCTGGAGCCCTTTTTTCCCATATGAGCTGTTTTTGTCGGAGTCAAATACCATCTAAAAGATGTTTTTAAGATATTCTCTCTTAAGTCAGCACTGATAAGGCCTTTGCTGGCATGGTACATCACCTCATTCCATTTATCAAATTCAAGCTCTTTGTCTATATCTGCTTCCCACTTTAGCACTAGTGAAGTTTTGGTGTCATTTCTAGTTTCTTGAACAGAGATATATAGTCTGGAGATAGCTCTCTTGGGTCTAGTGTTTGCCGTGCACAATTGTTCAAGAGCAGATTGTTTGCTAGGTGTCGAGTGTTTAGTCATATATGTATGTATAGCTGACGTTACCTGTAGATACAGAAACCAATGAAGTGTGAGGGGCTCAAGTGTCTGCTGAAGCTGAGTGAATGTCAGTAGTCTACCTTGGGAGTAAATGTCTGCTACTCTGTACAATCCCTTGTTCTCCCATTTTTTAATATAGTGTTTGCAATCCTCGTTGAGGAGGTATTTTAAAGGCATTATCTTTGAACACGAAGGAAGGAGTTTTTCTATTTGTTGGAAAGATGGCCATTGCTGTCTAGAGATTAATGTTATCTTGTTTTGATAGCTATCATGTTTCTTAGACAGCTCTCTGCACCAGAGAATACCATCTGGGGTCTCCTGTCCTACCAGCGCCGCCTCTAAGGCAGGCCATAGAACATCGTCTTGTCTCCTGCTCAACAAAGAGTCTTGGGCCAGTCTCGCTGCTTTATAATAATCAAGCAAATTTGGGGCACCCACCCCGCCTAATTGCCTATGTCTGTTTAAGATATGGTGTGGGATCCTCGGGTGTTTGTTGTTTCGTAAGAATCTATGAATATCTCTTTGAAGATTAGTTATGTCAACAACATTGACCTTAATTGGGAGTACCCTAAACAAGTATAGAATTCTCGGTAGAATTGTCATTTTAACTGCGGACAGTCTCCCATACCAAGAAAAACCAAGTTTTCCCCATTTCCCTAGGTCAGACCTAATTGTTTTTAGCATAGGAGTGTAAGGATTCCAGTCCTGCTTTTACTTTTTGCCTCAACTTACCTTCCTCACCTGTACTTAAGGCATCACCCCGCCCCAAACAAGTGCTTAGTTGTTGAGTATTGTTTGCTGAAACCAGTGCTCCCTTTCTTATAAGCTATATACTTATCAAAAGAAGTTTTACTTCTACTACTTTAACATTTGGATTTACAAATACCAGCTGCAGTTTGGTCACAAAGGGACTAATAACAACTAGTCTCATTCATCCTGAAGATTGCTATTCCAAGAAGTATTAAGTTATTCAACTCCTCATCTCTACAGGAATTGCTATCTAATTTCCAACAGGAGGATTCTTCCAACTACTACTACGGTATTAGTATCAAATCTAATTTACCTTGGATGCCTTAGGTAACGGCTAATTACAAATTTCATGTTTCCTTTTTGAACTTTTGTAAACTGACTTTGTCTCTCAGAAATTACTTTGATTGCAACGAATGTTTTATTTAATTCTATGAACTTCCTTTGAATACATTCTCATACCGGACAGTAACGGACTTTATGTGACGTCACACAGCCTCATACATCTCAGCGTGCCATACAGCTCCTTACAACTCAGCGTGTCTCACAGCTCCATTTACAATCACTAGTCTGTGTTCAGTTTGCCACGCTGCAAGCCTTACTCTGTGTGCTGTGTCTCGCAGCAGGTCACGCCCCTGTCAGCAGCTGCAGTCTGTGTGTCTCACATCTCTCATGCCTCAGTGATTATTACAATGAACACTATCTCTCACATTTGGGTTTGAGCACAATTATTGTCAAAAGTTGTTATTAATAATAATACTTATTTTCAGCCTCTAAATATTTATATGGTATAACGATATAATATAACCATATAAAGACTTACTGCCATTACTTATAAAAATCACTCTGAATAAAACAGTCTATGCTGATATAATAGCCTGTACTTCAGTTGTGAAACAAATATAATTTATTTAGACTCTGCAGTTGTGATTCAAATAACCAAGGAACCTGATATAACAACTAAGCCATAAAATATGGATCCAGCAGAGCTTCCTCAAATTGTTTATAATTTAACACAAAGAGTTGACCAACTTAGTCAAGCCTTTAGAGAGTTACAATTAGGAAATGAAACTTTAAGAAAAGTAATAAAAGACACTGTCTCTATTAAACAGAGCCTTCCTGACAATCTGTCAGAACCATTTATTGCACCTCCAGATTTTTTCAACGGAGATAGGAATTTATACCGTCAATTCAAAAATGCTTGTCTGCTTAATTTCACCCTTAAACCTAAAACATACCCAAATGATAGGGTTAAAGTCCTTACAATGATAAGCTATTTAAGAGGTGAACCTCGCATATGGGCAGACACTCTCTTTGAGACAAATAATGCTGTTCTTTCATCTTTTTCATCTTTTCTGGATATCATGGATGAATTATACTATGATTCTAACCTACAGTATACTTCTGAGAAAAAGATGAGGAACTTAAAACAAGGTAACAAACCTGTTGAATGTTACATAACAGAATTCAAGCAATATTCTATTGACTCTCAGTGGAACGCCATTGCTTTAAAAAACCAGTTCAGGCTTGGACTCTCTGACGCAGTAAAAGATGAATTAGCCCGAACTGAGTTACCTGATACATTGGAAGGCCTTATGAAGCTCAGCAGGCAAATTGATAGGAGATTACGTGAAAGAAGATTTGAACGTCAATACCCTGAAATTGTTCATAAGAAGGATAAGGTTTTTAACCATTCCACTTCTAATAGTCCTCATACTGGTTCAACTGGTGCTGAAGCAATGGATATAAGTTTTTTCAGAGGACCTCTAACTCCTGAAGAACGTATCAGAAGGAAGACTAGAGGCCTCTGCATGTATTGCGCATCCTCATCTCATACCTTAAAGGATTGCCCATCTTTGCCACAGAACAAGAAGAGTAAGTACCATACCAATCTTTCTCTCCAGTCAAAGCATAACAACCCTCTTCATTGTTCTTTACTTCTTTCTCTACAGTGGGCAAATAAACAACTGACCATTCCAGCCATCTTGGATACAGGAGCACAAGGAAACTACATTGACAGTTCTCTGGTTTCTAAAAATAAAATACCATTGATAAAAAAGTTGTCTCCTATTTTCCTTCGTGTGGTTGATGGCTCTGAGATATCATCAGGGCCAATTACACATCACACCATCCCGCTCTCTGTCACTACATTAAAAACACATCATGAACATCTCACTTTTGATGTAATCACTTCTCCATTATTCCCAATAGTACTTGGGCTAGCTTGGTTACAGCTACACGAACCTGATATTAATTGGAAATCCTTAAAAGTTCAACTAAATTCTGATTTCTGTCAACAGACTTGCCATAGAATTTCTTTTCACAGTTTATCCTCCACATCAGAAACTCTGATACCAGAAATGTACAAGCAGTTCTCTGAAGTCTTCAGTAAGAAGGAAGCAGATACCCTTCCCCCACACAGAATCTACGACTGCCCTATTGAACTGAAACCTGGAACAACGCCACCTATTGGACATTTATACCCACTTTGTCAACCGGAACTGGATCATCTAAAAACTTACCTAGATGAAAATCTAAAGAAAGGGTTTATCCGTCCTTCAGTTTCTCCTGCTGGTGCAGGAATGTTCTTTGTGCGGAACAAAGACCAATCTCTTCGGCCTATCATTGACTTCAGACAATTGAACAAAATAACCATAAAAAAACGATACCCTCTCCCCCTCATTCCTGAACTCATAGAAAGACTCAGGCATGCTCAGATTTTTACTAAATTAGATTTGAGAGGGGCGTACAATTTAGTGCGTATCCGTGAGGGGGATGAGTGGCTTACCGCTTTTAGAACTAGGTATGGGTTGTTTGAATATCTAGTTATGCCTTTCGGCTTAACTAACGCACCCGCAACTTTCCAGTTCTTTATTAATGACATTTTCCATGATCTCCTTGACACATGTGTTGTTGTCTACCTAGATGACATTTTAATCTATTCCACAAATCTAGAAGAACATATCAAACATGTTAGTTGGGTTTTAGCAAGACTCCAAGTCCATCGGCTATACGCCAAATTGGAAAAATGTATTTTCCACACCAACAAAATAGAGTTCCTGGGTTACTCCATCAGCCCAAATGGGATTCAAATGCAAGATAACAAAGTGGAAGCAGTAAAATCATGGCCCACACCTTCAACACGGAAAGAACTACAAAAGTTTCTTGGTTTCAGTAACTATTACAGAAAGTTCATTCGCAATTTTTCTAAAATTGCAAAACCTCTGACTAAATTAACTAGTGCTAATTGTTCTTTCCAGTGGACTAAAGAACAGGATGATGCGTTCAACTTCCTAAAGAATTCCTTTTCATCTGCCCCCATTCTGAAATATCCTGATCCAAACCTTCAATATACCCTAGAGGTGGATTCTTCAGATTATGCTCTTGGCGCTGTCCTCTCCCAAAGACAGTCTCCTACAGAACCACTACACCCAGTTGGGTTCTATTCAAAGATTATGACTCCAGCAGAGATCAATTATTCCATTGGGGACAAGGAACTTCTAGCCATTAAAAGAGCCTTCGAATTCTGGAGACATCTCCTTGAAGGTACCTCCCTACCTATAGTGATTTATACGGATCACCGGAATTTGGAATATCTACAAAATAATAAAACTTTATCTGGACGTCAAGGGAGATGGAGTCTCTACTTTAGTCGTTTCAATTTCCAAATCATGTACAGGCCGGGTTCAAAAAATGGGAAGGCAGATGCACTCTCTCGACGAGATCCAAGACCTATACAGGAAGACTCTCCTACTAGCATTCTTCCCCCTACTCGATTCCTTGCTATCCTATCTCAACAGGATAAGGAATATCAATCTGATCTTTCTTCAGAAGACCAAACCCTACTAGATAGACTAACCCTCCAGGATGGTTTTTACTTCCATGGTTCTAAACTTTATATTCCAGAACGTTTCAGACAGAAAATAATCAAAGATCATCATGACCCTCCACTAATTGGTCATCCAGGAACCAAACGTACACATGAGCTCATCTCCAGAAGTTACTGGTGGCCATCGATGAAAACCAGTATAAAGGAATATATACAACATTGTACAACCTGTACAGTATCAAAACCAGAAAGGAGACCTCCCTATGGCTATTTAATTCCTTTGGAAGTACCGGAATCTCCTTGGTCTCATTTGGGAATGGATTTTATAGTTGATCTACCACCTAGTTCTGGACAAACCACCATTTTAGTTGTTACCGATCATTTTACTAAAATGGCACATTTTATTCCTTTTCATAAGTTACCCACTTCCATTGAAACAGCATATTTATTTCTAAACCACATTGTACGATACCATGGGTTACCATCCATTTTAACTACTGATAGAGGAACCCAATTCACCTCACGCTTCTGGAAAGCACTCACTAAAGCACTCCAAATCGATCAAAGGTTAAGCACAGCCTTCCACCCTTAGACTAATGGCCAAACTGAGAGACTCAATCAGTGGCTTGAGCAATATCTACGATGCTATTGCTCATATCATCAAAATAAATGGACTTCCTTTCTCTCCATGGCTGAATTTGCCTATAACAATACCATTAACAGCACTACAAATTACTCTCCCTTTTTCGCCAACTATGGTTTTAATCCAAGATTCACTATCCAAACGACTTCTACACATGACTCACCATCTGTTGATGTGCTAACACAAAACATATCTGAAAATTTCCTACATTTACGAGATAACATCAAACAAGCTCAGGCGTCTCAGAAGAAATTTTATGATTTACGTCGTAGAGCTTCTCCGAAATATTCTATAGGGGACTATGTTTGGTTATCTTCCAAAAACATTAAAATGCACTTACCAAGTAAAAAATTGGCTGGGTTGTTCCTTGGCCCATTCAAAATTCTACACATCATCAATGAAAATGCCGTCAGGCTTGATCTACCTGATTCTTTACCCATCCACCCAACTTTCCATGTATCATTATTGAAACCCTACTTGGGAGATAAACCTGATGTACCTCTTCTACCCCCTTCTCCTATTCAATTGGGCACTGATGTCTATGAAGTTTATGATCTTTTGGACTCAAGATTTTATAATGGGGAATTACAGTATCTGGTCCGATGGAAAGGGTTCGCCCCAGAGGATGATACTTGGGAACCTCATGCACACATTAATGCTCCAAAGCTTATTGCTCGTTTTCATAGAAGATATCCAAACAGACCTAAATTCCAACCCGTGGTCGGCTTGCTTGAGGGGGGGATCTGTAAGGATTCCAGTCCTGCTTTTACTTTTTGCCTCAACTTACCTTCCTCACCTGTACTTAAGGCATCACCCCGCCCCAAACAAGTGCTTAGTTGTTGAGTATTGTTTGCTGAAACCAGTGCTCCCTTTCTTATAAGCTATATACTTATCAAAAGAAGTTTTACTTCTACTACTTTAACATTTGGATTTACAAATACCAGCTGCAGTTTGGTCACAAAGGGACTAATAACAACTAGTCTCATTCATCCTGAAGATTGCTATTCCAAGAAGTATTAAGTTATTCAACTCCTCATCTCTACAGGAATTGCTATCTAATTTCCAACAGGAGGATTCTTCCAACTACTACTACGGTATTAGTATCAAATCTAATTTACCTTGGATGCCTTAGGTAACGGCTAATTACAAATTTCATGTTTCCTTTTTGAACTTTTGTAAACTGACTTTGTCTCTCAGAAATTACTTTGATTGCAACGAATGTTTTATTTAATTCTATGAACTTCCTTTGAATACATTCTCATACCGGACAGTAACAGACTTTATGTGACGTCACACAGCCTCATACATCTCAGCGTGCCATACAGCTCCTTACAACTCAGCGTGTCTCACAGCTCCATTTACAATCACTAGTCTGTGTTCAGTTTGCCACGCTGCAAGCCTTACTCTGTGTGCTGTGTCTCGCAGCAGGTCACGCCCCTGTCAGCAGCTGCAGTCTGTGTGTCTCACATCTCTCATGCCTCAGTGATTATTACAATGAACACTATCTCTCACATTTGGGTTTGAGCACAATTATTGTCAAAAGTTGTTATTAATAATAATACTTATTTTCAGCCTCTAAATATTTATATGGTATAACGATATAATATAACCATATAAAGACTTACTGCCATTACTTATAAAAATCACTCTGAATAAAACAGTCTATGCTGATATAATAGCCTGTACTTCAGTTGTGAAACAAATATAATTTATTTAGACTCTGCAGTTGTGATTCAAATAACCAAGGAACCTGATAAGGAGTGTAGTTAGCCTCATACAGTTGTGAAGAGTGCGACATTAGTTTTATTCCTAAGTATTTTAAGCCTCCTGGGACCCATCTAAAATCAAAGTTTGCCTCAATCAATTTGATGGTATGTTTCGGAATGGATAGAGGAAGCGCTTCGCATTTATCCACATTAATTTTGTAACCAGATATCTGAGAGAACAGATGTAAAGCTTGATATACATAAGGCAGCGATTGCAAGGGTTTTGAAATAGTGAGTAGTACGTCGTCCGCGAATAGAGTGATTTTGTGGTGTATTTTCCCTACCTCCAAACCAGATATATCAGGGCAATTGCGTATATAGGCCGCTAACGGTTCAATACATATAGCAAAAATCAAAGGGGAAAGTGGGCATCCCTGTCTGGTTCCATTTAGTATGTGTATGTTTTTTGACTGATGTCCAATTGCCCTGACAAATGCTGTAGGTGACGAATATAGCCCTTTAATGGCTGTCAGGAAGTCCCCTTCAAACCCAAGCGTTGACAATAACGCCAGCATGTATTTCCAATCGACTCTATCGAATGCCTTCTCCGCATCCAGTGACAGGATCAGAGAAGGCACTCTCCTATCTCTTAGTATATCTATGACTGATATCATTCTACGAATGTTATCTGGGGCTTCTCTATCCTTAATAAATCCCACCTGATCAGGGTGTATTATTTTGGGTAAAATATGCTTTAGTCTATTGGCTAGGATTTTCGTTACTATCTTAATATCTTGGTTGATGAGGGAAATTGGCCTGTAACTGCTACACAATTTGGGATTCTTTCCCTGTTTTGGTATCACCACTATCTTAGCCCGAAGAAGATCCTCGGGTATCTTTTCTCCTTTCATGATATGATTAGCAAACACTACAAGGTGTGGCACCAGAGCCTCACGGAACGCCTTATAGTATTCCCCCGGGAACCCATCGGGTCCCGGGGCCTTACCAGGTTTAAGATCTTTAACCGCCGCTATCACCTCTGCTCTCGTGACCCCTGCATTCAAGACAGTTCTATCCTCCTCAACTATTGGTGTCAGATTTGCTTTCTGTAAAAAGGAAGCAAAAGTGTCTTCTGTCTGAGGAGTGTGTTGTACCTTCATACCGTCATATAATTTACTTTAGAATTGGGCAAATGTATTAACAATTTCCTGGGGGTGTGTGGTTGTTTGACCAGTGGGTGTCTGGAGGCATGGTATGGAGAGGGATTGGTAACTATCTCTGAGTTTTTTTGCAAGATATTTGTCAGGCTTATTGGCAAAAACAAAATAATTTGTTTTCAATCTGTTTGCCGCTCTTATAGACTGCTCATTTAATATAGATTGCAAAGTTTGTCTTTTGCCAAGAAGCCTGTTTAACGTTTTTTTAGAGTTGTTTAATTTATGTGCCTGTTCTAGTGAAGCAATTTCGGTGTTTAACTGGTTAATTGTGTTTTCCTTCTTTTTTTTGTATAATGTTTTTTCTTTGATTAGGATACCCCTGACCACCGCTTTATGTGCTGCCCAAGGCGTAATGGGGTTGTCGGTGGAGTCTACATTAATTCGCCAGTATTCTTTCAGGTCATTTAAGATTTTATCTTTAATAATTGGACTTTTAGTGCAGAATGCATCATATGTCCATGTTTTTATTCTCTGTGGTTCCGAAAGATCCCCTAATGTCATTGATGTTAAGGAGTGATCTGACCAGACACATGGATGGATATCTAGAGAGTGTATGGCTGGTTGTAAAATCTGGCTGGTAAACACATAATCTATCTTGGAATAGCTGCCATGGGAAGAAGAATAGTAAGTAGTGTCCCCGTTGTCCCCATTTAACATCTGCCAAGTGTCTTGTAATGAATGTTGATCTAGTATCCCCCTAATGTTTTTAGCTATTGTCTTCTGCCTCTGTTTCTTTTTAGATTGCTGTGTAGCTGTCAGCCTGGTCAAGGATTGGAGGTCAATGTTAAAATCTCCTGCCAAAATTATCCGTAGTCTGGACCAATTAGTTAGTAAGTTAGAGATTGTGGTAAAGTATTTGTCCTGCTGCTCGTTAGGGGCATAAATATTGCATAAGAGTACTTCTACCTTGTCGATTTGGCCAAATACCAGAAGATATCTCCCCTCTTTGTCAGAGATAGTCTCTTTATGTATAAATGGTATTGAGGTATGTATTAAAATGGAGACTCCTCTTTTTTTTGAATCCAAGGCAGAGTGATACTGCCTGGAATAATCTCTTGCCCAGTACTTAGGAATAGTATCTTTCAGGAAGTGAGTCTCTTGTAAATAAATAATGTTGGCTCTTAATCTCCTATAATGTGACATGGCCGTTCTTCTTTTGATATCAGTGTTCAATCCTCTCGCATTATGCGAGATCAAAACTATCTTAGGCAGCACCATTACACCCGTCATACCAACACTGTGTGCTGTTCCTACCTTCAGTAGCAAGGATCCCATTCGGTTGTAAAGGCCATCTATTACCTCTTGTAGATATAAACATATCAGACTCCCCCTTCTGTTCTATCGTGCTAAACTTCTCTTTCAGATCCCCACAGCTCTGTGACCTACTTGTGTTTGATGAGCATAGAACAACCGTACAACATTTTGTGCATTTGTATAATAAAAGTATAAGCAAGAACAAGAAAAACAAACATTTATAATAGTTAAACTTTTGAGAACACATTTAACAAAACCGTTACAAAGTAGGTGTACCGTACAATCCCAACATGAATTGCCTGCTTAACATACCTTCCAGTGAGTGAATGACTCAACTCTGACCCTGGAGTCTAAAACCTAATTAACCTTTCGTCTATCCGCGGTACCATCCGGGGAGGAAGGCACCGCAAATGTTACCATGGTGAGTAAAGATATTCTCACACATGCTAGTTACCTAATGTCTAAGCAGTTCAGGTTTTAGCTGTCTTCTTAGTTATTTTCTTCCATTTCGGTCTCTGGGGTTTCGCCTTTGATGTGGATATTTCCGGAGAATGAGATGGTGACTCGGTTGCTAAGTTACTGGGTAGCTCCAAGTCCAGAAACTTGCAGATATCTGGGATCTCTCCAGTAGACTTGATAGTAGCCATTTTGCCATTCCTCATCACATGAAGTGCAAAGGGAAATCCCCATCTGTATGGTATATTGTTCTTCCTCAGGAGAAGAGTGAGAGGTCTCAGCGCATATCTTTTTTGCAGTGTCTTGATGCAGAGATCTTGGAAGAACTGGATGATGTTTCCTTTAAATTTGAAAGTGGGGTTCTGCCTCGCAGCCACTAGGATTTTTTCTCTGTCAGGAAATCGTAAAAATTTGATAATAACATCTCTTGGCGGTTGGTCCGTTTTGGGTTTCGCCTTGAGGGCTCTGTGTGCTCTCTCGATAGGGTATTCAGCATCTGTTGACTCACCTAATATGGCATGGAACAGCTGTTGAAGATAGCTATGAAGGTCTTCTGCGCCTATGTTTTCAGGAATCCCTTTGAGTCTAATGTTAGACCGCCTGCTCCTGTTCTCCAGATCTTCAATCTTTTCCTCTAACTCCAATATTGTTTGATTTTGGGAAGTAAGGGATTGTGTGACAGATGTAACCTCCTCCCCCATCTCCTCTGTAACTGTTTCCAAGGAATCAACCCGATTTCCCAGCTCCAGTATCTCTGTTTTAATGTCTGTAAGACTGTTGGTGACTGTGGCTTGGAAGCCATCCATCTTCTCCCATAGTTTTTCAAAGTTAGAGGCTATGTCCTGTTTGGATACCAGTGTTTGCAGGTCTGCTTTGGTTGCAGGAATTAGTTCCTCAGACCCCTCCTCATTGTTAGATTCCATATCTTCCTCAGTTTCCGCCAACCCATGCTCTTGAGATTTAGGGACCTTGGAAGTTTTAAAAAAGGTATCTACCGATAAAGATTTCAGTCCTTTGTCACCTTTGGACCCTTTCCTTGTGGCCATGGTAGCTATTGTTGTAGTTCCACTACACTGCGCTAGTTATGGGAAGATAAAGTTGTTTTAGCAGATAAGTTTAAACTCCCACGCTACTCCCTTCCAAAGACCTTTTGCTGCCAGGACCTCTGCTAGTAGCTCCAAAATGGATTATAACATCTGTTAATTCGTTGTCTTCACTCACTCATTTAGGTTTACCATTTGTTTTATTTTCAATTCATTGCCATTCACATCTTTAGGTGCATTTTTGCAGATTTTGCCTCCATATCATAGAATCAAGCAGGTGATGTTTGTGTTATAGACAATGTAGTAATAGTTCTTGGGCTAACTCAAGGCAATCATATCAGGCCGTTTCAGCATACCCTCCTGCAATCAGCTACTCCATAGTTAATGTCTCTTTCTCATACCCTTCCAATCACACAAAGGAGAATTTAGAATAGCTGTCTCTGGCAGAATAGAATAATAGGAGTACTCTCTCTACCCCAGGGAGAATGTCCCCACTGGACGAAGTCGGGCAGGGGATGTGGGATATGACCTGCTAACTGTTAGGCTAGCAGGAAATGGAGGGGAGAGAGAGCAGTGCAGCAGTAGTAAAATATTTCAAAAAGCGCTCCTGTTTTTGTTTCAGCAGCGCCAGCATAAGGCACTTTAGACACTGATCCCAATCTTCCCAGGAGAGTTGTAAATGACACCACCCACTTGTGAGATGTAGGTACACTGTAGATTTATGAAGTGTTAGCTCTGAAATGTCTGGCTCAGTAGATAGTGCTAGGAAGTAATCTGTTTTCCCCTATTGCAGTCTCAGTTCAGTGATTGGTTAATATAGTGAATTTTATAGGTTGCAGTGTATTGCAATTAATACCCCCAGATGTGTATTAGGCCGGTGCTATAGCTATCTCATCTCTGCTTAAAGATTGAAGGCTGAAAAGACAGTCTTTATTAATAGCTGGTCTAGGCTTGTAATCCGGATCGTAGTTGGGGCTGTGAGGATTTACAGGTCAGGAATGAGGCTAACCAGCCTGGCAACAAAAATACCCCATAATAAGCAGAATCGATACCTGTATGGAGAGTCCCTCTATAACCGAAAGACCGGTACCGTCTCTTATCCGGCAAGCCTCCTGTGTCTTTCAGTCCAACCGGAGAGGAGTGGCTGCGAGTGCGGGTCTGGTAAGGAGGTGTATAGATAGTGCAGCTTCCGATGTCGGACGTCTCTCTCCGGTGCAAGCGATCTCTCAACAAAATGGCGACTGTTCGCGCCAAAACTCTCCCTTCTCAAGTCTCCTTCTCTTTGGCGTGTGTGATCGCTAAGTGTCCCGGGAGGTATAAGAGAGCTAAGAAGCTACATACCAGGGTAAGCAATCCGGCGTTGTCCTCAAGAGTGTCGCAATAGACAACTAAGTCCTCCCGATCCACCAGTGCTTATAATGCTGGGTCTGCACCGGGCTGCAATCCCGTATCAAGGGTTACTTGACACTATATTAGAGCTTCAAAAGTTAATGAGCTGGTATAAATAAATGCCTGTCGGTTTTTCTGAACCCAAATTAATACTTTCTTAGTGTTATTTATAGATAAAGTGGAGTATTTGGTACGGAGCTCCCATTCAGTGCTGCCACTCTCGTGTTAGGTTTTTTTAAGGGTTTATTGGGTGAGTTTTATTTTTAGGTTAGGGTTTGGGCAGCAATAGAGCTAAATGCCCTTTTAAGGGCAATGCCCAACCAAATGCCCTTTTCAGGTCAATGGGGAGCTTAGGTTTTTAGTTAAGATTTTATTTGGGGGTTTGGTTGTATGGATGGTGGGTTTTACTGTTGGGAGGTGGCGGCAATGTTAGGGACAATAGATTAGGGGTTAATAATATTTAACTAGTGTTTACGATGCAGGAGTGCAGCAGTTTAGGGGTTAATATGTTTATTATAGTGGCGGGGATGTCGGGAGCAGATTAGGGGTTAATAATTTTATTTTAGTGTTTGCGATGCGGTAGGGCCTTGGTTTAGGGGTTAATAGGTAGTTTATAGGTGTTAGTGCACTTTTTAGCACTTTAGTTATGAGTTTTATGCTACAGCTTTGTAGCGTAAAACTCATAACTACTGACTTTAGATTGCGTTACAAATCTTGCGGGATATGCTATACCGCTCACTTTTTGGCCTCTAAAAAAAGCTTGTAATATTGGCGCTATGGAAGTCCCATTGAAAAAAGACTTTACGCAAATTGCGTAAGTTAATTTGCGTTAAGGCCAAAAACGTGTGCGTGACAGCTGTACCTACAAGACTCGTAATAGCAGCGTTAGTGAAAAAGCAGCGTTATAACACATAACTCGTAATCTAGCCATTTGTTAGGGAGAACAATTTTAGCAGGTAGCAAGGGGGCACAGTTTAAAAATTAAATACTGTAGCGGCATAGCCAATACAATGAGATTTTTTTTCCTTTCAATGTATATTATCTTACAATCACCTCTATTTCATATGCATTCGTTTATCTATGAGAGATATACTTTTTGAGTATTTGACACAAATATGCAACCTTTTAATCCACGGGGGAATTTTTTTTCTTACAGGGGGGAAATGTTTCGAGAATATGCCAGACCAGGCGGAGAAATTCCACTCAGCCCATTAGCAGAATTTGGAAAACTTATTTTACAATAAGGAAAACAATATGAGCTATATTGTGAGTAGAGCAGTAATTTTCCGATCCCATTCGTACGCTAACTGCGCTTGACTTCTGCTCTTTGCGTGCATTGGCAAAGTACCCGCTACCTTATTAACCCCTAAACCGCCACTCCCCCACATCACAAAGTACCCGCTAAACTATTAACCCATACACTGCCACAACACATATCACAAAATACCCTTCTACACTATTAACCTCTAAACTGCTACAATCCCCATTGCAAAATAACCCTTTACACTATTAACCTTTAAACCACCGCAACCCCATAGCAATATACCCCTCTACACTATTAACGTCTAAACCGCCACAACCCCCCCTAACATCTGAACCCCTTAACCAGCTAACCCCTCTAACCTAACATCCCTTAAAAATCTTACCTTACCTGAAAAAAAGCTAACCTTACCTGAAAATAAAAAAACCATAACATTACAGAAAAAACTACCATTTGTAAACCATTACAGAGAAAAACAAATTGCAAAAAATAAAAAAAACAGCATATTCTAAAACTAAAGCAACACTTAAAATAAAAAAAAAATCCACCCCAAAATTAGAAACCAATACTAACACTTAACTAAACTTTAGTAATAGCCCTTTAAAGGGCTTTCTGTAAGGCATTGCCCTAAAGTGATTTAGCTCTTTTCACTAAAATAAATACTACCCTATTCTACGAGTAACCCCCCCCCCAAAAAAAAGTCTATCTTAAAAAAACCTACTATAAAAAATTCCCTGAAAAGGGCATTTGGTTGGGAAATTAGCTCTTTTGCAGCCAACCCCCCCCCCCCCCAAAAAAAAAACCCTATTCTAAAAAACAAAACAAAAAAATCCTATCACTAAACCCTAAAGATTGTACTAACCAAAGTTGATTCTGGCTCCTATGTGGCGGCTGTCCATCTTCATCCCGGCAGCGGTCCACCTTCATCCTGATGGCGGTCTTCTATCTTCATCCCGGCAGCGGTCTTCTATCTTCATCTATCTTCTTTTCTATTATCTTTGGATCTTCCGTCTTGGTCATCTTCTTCATGCGCACACTGAATATTGAATGCAGGGTATCCCCTTGCATTCCTATTGGATGATTTTCATTTTCAAATTCAAATTAGCCAATAGGAAAAGCTTTCATTATATTTCTGATTTGAATTTGAAAATGAAAATTAGCCAATAGAAATTCAAGGGCAACCCTTTATAAAGTGGGTACCTCACATTCAATATTCAGTGTGCAACGGGTGACCGCAAGAAGAGGACATAGGGATGGAAGATCTGAAGATAAAAAGGAAAATAATATCGGTAAAGATAGAAGACCACCGCCAGGTTGAGGATAGAAGACCTCCACCGGGATGAAGATGGACCGTGGCCACAACTTAGAAGCCAGATTCAATTTTGGTGAGTACAATCGTTGGGGTTTAGTGTTAAGTTTTCTTTTTGTGGCAGCAAAAGAGATAAATGCCCTTCTAAGGGCAATGCCCAACCAAATGCCCTTTTAAGGGCAATTTTTAGAGTATTTTTTTAGATAGCCTTTTTTGGGGGATTGAGGGGTTACTTGTAGATTGGGGTAGTATTTATTTTAGCAAAAAAGAGCTAAATCACTTTAGGGCAATGCCCTACAAAAAGCCAGTGTTTTATTTATTTTAAGTGGGGTTTAGGTTTTAGAATAGACATACATTTTTTTGGTATTTTTTTTTTGTCTGTAATGGAAGTTTTTTTTATTTTCTGTAATGGTAGCTTTTTTCATGTAATGGAAGCTTTTTTTTATTTTCAAGTAAGGTTATTTTTTTTTCATGTAAGGTTAGTTTTGTTTTGGTAACTTAGGGGGGTTAGATTAGTGGGGTTAGCTGGTTAAGGAGGGTAGATATTAGGTGGTACTTTGCAATGGGGATTGTGGCAGTGTAGAGGTTAATAGTGTAGAGGGGGTTGTGGTGGTTTAGGGAATAATAGAGTAGTTTAGTGCAACTATTTCTACCAGACGGAATCTTTTAGGTTGCGTAAAAAGTTTGAGCATTAAATGCAATTGAGTTTGAGTGATTTACTTTCAACTTGTAATACGAGTGGACATTGCCACTCAGTGCCACCCATAGAAAATATGAGGCAAGTAAATTACCACAAGGTCGCATAAACAAATATGTGGTAATTTAAACTGCACTCCATATATGAAAATAATCACTGCAATCTCACAATCGCTTTTAAGCTCTTTGTGTTAACGATATCGCTTCACTCGTAATCAAGCACTATGTATTTTGGATCTGCAGTGTAGTTTTACCAAAATTTCTACTGTGCACCATGAATAGTTTTTCAATGCAAATTTTAATTTTTCTGTTAAATGAAAACAATTTTTTAAGAACAATTTTGTCAAGTTTTTAATGCACTTAAAGAGTATATTTCTTTTACTGCATCTTTTTCTTCAATATATCATTTTTGTTTTACATGATTTTTAAATAGTGTATGCCTCATCTTCACATGCTTAAAAGCAATCCCTACAGGTCAGAAGGTATTTTACAAAATTAGTATTGCAAGTAAGATGCTGTCTAATTTTATATGATTTACCTGTCACTTGTGATATAACTTTGGTGCCAAATATTGCATATGTGCATGATTTACCTCTACTGCTTCCACATTTAAAAAAACCTGGTTTTATTGATAGCCAAGAAAGAAAATTGGCTATCAATAAAAACAGTTTTTTTCAGCATCAAACTTGCAAAACTAATATTGTAATATACCTTCTGACCTGTAGGGAGTGCTATAAATAATATTTAGGTTTAAATACTAGACCCCTCAAAAATAATTTCTTAGAACATTTGCGACCCTGAATCAACCACACCGATATTGCTACATATCAAATTCAATTCAAATAGCTAACTTTTAGCATTCCAGGGTATCCAGCATGTTTATAATAACCCTAGAGGGGGGAATAGGTAATAAATATTACAATAACTTAAAGTATTTTGGATATTTCAACTGGATTATAGAATACCTAGGGGGCTGAATTTGGAAAGGGATGTAAAATTGTTTGTATAACACATTATTGTTACAATAACTACACAGTTACAATGCTCTTAAATTAGTAATTGTAGTTTTCAAAGCAGGTTATTTTTTTGTACATATAAAAATATGCTTTTTTGAATGTTTGTATTTCTAAAGAAATGTTGATAATGTTTGACTTTAACTAACTATATATATCGACTAGTATTGTGAATATCTCAATTAATCAACTATTATTAAGTAAGGGTCTACTACTTTAAGATGTTTTAACTGCTTATCATTATATTGTGGATCGTGATTTGCAGAATCAAATTAGGCAGGAGGGTTCTTATTCATTATAAAGCATTAGCCAGTATGTTGCCATAGTAGGGGTCATTGAGGAAGTACAGTATTCATATACGAAACATGGTTGACCCATTATTGGTTGTATGTGTACTTTAATTGACTTTCTTCAAATAAATGTATTTTGATGGCTGATGTTGGGGCTGATGACCTACACCTACAGTGTAGGTCATCAGCCCCAAAAACACCCATATTGAGTATTATGGTAAAGGAAAATGTAGTTACCACAAGGTCTTTATTTATTATTATAATCAATAATAATTCTTATTATATTACATTAGAAATTTCGAATGTGGATATACAATCTAATTATGAACATTAAAATATTAAAGTAACATTCGAAAACCGGAAATAATATTATCGGATTTAATGGATTTTTGCTCTTAGCAACTGTAAGACTCGTGGGATACTCCTCTATCAGACCGAACTCAGCCAGTAGTCTTGTTATCCCGGCATTGAGCCAGAAAGATTAGGGAATATCCCAGAGCAGAGAGTATCAGGCAAATGAGGAGAGTGGCACTCACCACAGGCTGGACAGCACAAGGCAAATAGGCAGACAGGATCCGGCAAGAGAAAGGCAGGCCAGTAATAAAGGGGTTAACCAAGTAGGATAGTGAGAAAGGCAGGGTTCAGTAACAAGGATCAGTCCGGCAAATAAGAAGTTAACCAGGTAGAGTAGTAAGACAAGCAAGGTTTCAGCAACAAAGTATCAGTCCAGCAGTTTAGGGGTTAACCAGGTAGCGTAGTAAGACAGGCAAGGGTTCAGCAACAAAGTATCAGTCCAGCAGTTTAGGGGTTAACCAGGTAGAGTAGTAAGACAGGCAAGGTTTCAGCAACAAAGTATCAGTCCAGCAGTTTAGGGGTTAACCAGGTAGCGTAGTAAGACAGGCAAGGTTTCAGCAACAAAGTATCAGTCCAGCAGTTTAGGGGTTAACCAGGTAGCGTAGTAAGACAGGCAAGGGTTCAGCAACAAAGTATCAGTCCAGCAGTTTAGGGGTTAACCAGGTAGAGTAGTAAGACAGACAAGGTTTTAGCAACAAAGTAGCAGTTCAGCAGTTTAGGGGTTAACCAGGTAGAGTAGTAAGACAGACAAGGTTTCAGCAACAAAGTATCAGTCCAGCAGTTTAGGGGTTAACCAGGTAGCGTAGTAAGACAGGCAAGGGTTCAGCAGCAAGTATCAGTCCAGCAGTTTAGGGGTTAACCAGGTAGCGTAGTAAGACAGACAAGGTTTCAGCAACAAAGTATCAGTCCAGCAGTTTAGGGGTTAACCAGGTAGCGTAGTAAGACAAGCAAGGATTCAGCAACAATGTATTTAGTTCAGCAGATGATCTGTCACTCCCTGGAGCACAAGAAGTAATAACTATACTTGGGCAGTGACTGATCGTCTGCTACCCGTTTACATAGGCAGAGGATTGGCGCCACAGGACCAGCCGGCATCAGGAGCATGCGGCGATGATGTCAGCGCCGCACACATTCAGAGCCGACACAGCCCTAGGCAACGAGCATGGGGAAGACGCTGCGCCCCTAGCAACGGTGCGGCATGACAGCAATATTCGATTGTCTAAAACGAATGTCCACAGGACTATTCGTTCGACCAAATTAATTACACTTTCAGTATATTCATCCATCCCTAGATTTCAGCCATGCATTCTAAACTTACTTCAGTCATTCACAACATATGTTTCCTTGAAAGTTAACAAATTATTTTTTAAAAAGTTTATTTATTGTCACTGAAAAACTGTCTGTATAGGAGCAGATATTTAGGTATGTCCTTTGCTTCCTTCCCATTAAACAAAAAAGTCTGCTGATTTGTTGAAGGGAGGAACAATAGTGTATACAGAGGCAACTGTTACCTTTGATAACCCACTAGGCACAGCCCAAATGCTTGTGTTCATTGTGCAGGAATCGTATGCTTATACAATGCTACAATGCTACTTATGAGCACCATGCATTGTTCTATTTTCCTGGCTGTCTGCTAAGCTGACTGGTGTCACTGCGGTGAGATGATACTCAGGTGGAGCACATCATAAGCAACAAACACAAAATCTAAGACAACCAAAGTTTATACTGGGCTGCAGGCAATTCTATTTTTCAGAAGGTGAAAGAGCCATTGATTTTTCAACATGATGTCAGGGGAAAAAGGGGAAAAGTGCCCATTGGATGGGTAAGACTGTACAACTCTGTGCTAATATTTAAAAAAAAAATATACATTGACAATTTTACAAATTGTTCTTGATCAGATTCTGAAATGTTATTTTTGCACAATTGTATATATAAAAACATTTTTCTTTCATGTAATTGGCAAGAGTCCATGAGCTAGTGACTTATGGGATATACAATCCTACCAGGAGGGGCAAAGTTTCCCAAACCTCAAAATGCCTATAAATACACCCCTCACCACACCCACAATTCAGTTTTACAAACTTTGCCTCCTATGGAGGTGGTGAAGTAAGTTTGTGCTAAGATTTCTACGTTGATATGCGCTTCTCAGCATTGTTGAACCCTGATTCCTCTCAGAGTACAGCGAATGTCAGAGGGACATGAAGGGAGTATCACCTATTGAATACGATGATTTCCCTAACGGGGGTCTTTTTCATGGGTTCTCTGCTATCGGTCATAGAGATTCATCTCCTACCTCCCTTTTCAGATCGACGATATACTTTCAAATTTACCATTACCTCTACTAAAGAACTGTTTTAGTACTGGTTTGGCTATCTGCTATATGTGGATGGGTGTCTTCTGGTAAGTATGTTTTCATTTACTTAAGACACTCTCAGCTATGGTTTGGCACTTTATGCCAATTATATAAAGTTCTAAATATTATTTGTACTTATATTTGCCATGAGTCAGGTTCATGTATTTCCTTCTGCAGACTGTCAGTTTCATATTTGGGAATATAAACACTTTAAGAAATTTGTTTCTTACCTGGGGTTTAGTCTTTTTCAATTTGACTACTTTTGCATTTGCGGGTATTAGGCCCGCGGGTGCGTCAAATGTTAGACTTTATTGCGTCATTTTTGGCGCGGGAAATTACGTTTTTGGCGCAACTTCGTCATTTCCAGCGTCATTTGTGACGTCGAGACCTTTCACACGGCGGCGTCATTAGTGACGCAAGTGTGTCATTTCCGGTAATTTTTGGCGCCAAAAAAGTTTACGTTACGTTGTGCGTCATACTTGGCGCCAATTTTTCTTCATTATTTCAATACCCCATTATTGTTTGCCTCCTGCTTTCTTTTCTATAAGAGGCCTAGGCTTTTGCATTTTTTTCCCATTCCTGAAACTGTCATTTAAGGAAATAGATAATTTTGCTTTATATGTTGTTTTTTCTCTTACATTGAGCAAGATGTCCCAATCTGATCCTGTCTCTGAAGTTTCTGCTGGAACATTGCTGCCTGACATCGGTTCTACCAAAGTTAAGTGCATTTGTTGTAAATTGTAGAAATTATTCCACCGAATGTCATTTGTAATAGTTGTCATGATAAACTTTTACATGCAGATAGTGTTTCTATCAGTAATAGTACATTGCCAGTTGCAGTTCCTTCAACTTCTAATGTGCATGATATACCTGTAAATTTTAAAGAATTTGTTTCTGAATCTATTATGAAGGCTTTTTCTGCATTTCCACCTTCTAATAAACGTAAAAGGTCTTTTAAAACTTCTCATTTAGCTGATGAAATATCAAATGACCAACAAAATAATAATTCATCCTCTTCTGATGAGGATCTATATGAAACAGAAGATCCTTCCTCAGATATTGACACTGACAAATGTACTTATTTATTTAAAATAGAGTATATGCGTTCTTTATTAAAAGAAGTGTTAATTACTTTGGATATTGAGGTAACCAGTCCTATTGACGTTCAGTCTAATAAACGTTTAAATGCTGTTTTTAAACCTCCTGTGGTTTCTCCAGGTGTTTTTCCCATTCCTGAGGCTATTTCTGATATGATTTCTAGGGAATGGAATAAGCCAGGTACTTCCTTTATTCCTTCTTCAAGGTTTAAGAGATTGTATCCTTTACCAGCAAAATATATATAGTTTTGGGAAAAAATCGCCAAAGTTGATGGGGCTATTTCTACTCTTGCTAAACGTACCACTATTCCTATGGAAGATAGCACTTCCTTTAAGGATCCTTTAGATAGGAAGCTTGAATCTTATCTAAGGAAGGCCTATTTATATTCAGGTCATCTTCTCAGACCTGCTATTTCTTTGGGTGATGTTGCGGCTGCATCAACTTTCTGGTTGGAAAATTTAGCGCAACATGAATTGGATTCTGACATATCTAGCATTGTTCGCCTACTGCAACATGCTAATCATTTTATTTTACTATCTCTTTCTTTCCAAGGTAATAATTTATTTGGTTCTCAGTTGGATTCTATTATTTCAACTATCACTGGAGGAAAAGGAGTTTTTTTGCCTCAGGATAAAAAACCTATGGGTAAATCTAAGGCTTCTAACCGTTTTCGTTCCTTTCGTCAGAATAAGGAACAAAAACTCAATCCTCCTCCCAAGGAATCTGCTTCCAGTTGGAAGCCTTCCTCAAATTGGAATAAATCCAAGCCATTTAGGAAACCAAAGTCTGCCCCTAAGTCCGCATGAAGGTGCAGCCCTCATTCCAGCTCAGCTGGTAGGGGGCAGATTAAGGTTTAAGGATTTTTGGATAAAATCTGTCCAAAATCATTGGATTCAGTGCATTGTCTCTCAAGAGTATCGAATAGAATTCAAAGTAAGACCTCCTGTGAGAAGATTTTTTCTCTCACGCATTCCTGTAAATCCAGTAAAAGCTCAGGCTTTTCTGAAGTGTGTTTCAGACCTGGAGTCTTCAGGGGTAATCATGCCAGTTCCTCCTCAGGAACAAGGTTTGGGGTTTTATTCAAACCTATTCATTTTACCAAAGAAAGAAAATTTGTTCAGACCAGTTCTGGATCTGAAAATTTTGAATCGTTATGTAAGAGTACCAACTTTCAAGATGGTGACTATAAGGACTATTCTGCCTTTTGTTCAGCAAGGACATTATATGTCCACAATAGACTTGCAGGATGCATACCTTCATATTCCGATTCATCCAGAACACTATCAGTTTCTGAGATTCTCTTTTCTAAATAAGCATTACCAATTTGTTGCTCTTCCATTTGGGCTAGCAACAGCTCCAAGAATCTTTTCAAAGGTTCTGGGTGCCCTACTATCTGTAATCAGAGAACAGGGTATTGCGGTGTTTCCTTATTTGGACGATATCTTGGTACTAGCTCAGTCTTTACATACTGCAGAATCTCACATAAATCAACTAGTGTTGTTTCTTCGGAAACATGGTTGGAGGATCAATTTACCAAAAAGTTTCTTGATTCCTCAGACAAGGGTCACCTTTTTAGGTTTCCAGATAGATTCAGTGTCCATGACTCTGTCTCTAATAGACAAGAGACGTTTAAGATTGGTCGCAGCATGTCGGCTCCTTCAGTCTCAGTCATTCCCTTCAGTGGCTATGTGCATGGAAGTTTTAGGTCTCATGACTGCAGCATTGGACGCAATCCCCTTTGCTCGTTTTCACATGAGACCTCTACAGCTTTGTATGCTGAATCAATGGTGCAGGGATTATACAAAGATATCACAATTAATATCCTTGAATCCCAATGTACGACACTCTCTGACATGGTGGATAGATCACCATCGTTTGGTTCAAGGGGCTTCTTTTGTTTGCCCAACCTGGACTGTGATCACAACAGATGCGAGTCTTTCAGGTTGGGGAGCTGTTTGGAGGTCTCTAACAGCACAAGGGGTTTGGAAATCTCAAGAGGCGAGATTACCAATAAATATTTTAGAACTCCGTGCAATTCTCAGGGCTCTTCAGTTCTGGCCTCTACTAAAGAGAGAACCGTTCATTTGTTTTCAGACAGACAATATCACAACTGTGGCTTATGTCAATCATCAGGGTGGGACTCACAGTCCTCAAGCTATGAAAGAAGTATCTCGGATACTTGCTTGGGCAGAATCCAGCTCCTGTCTAATCTCTGCGGTGCATATCCCAGGTGTAGACAATTGGGAGGCGGATTATCTCAGCCGCCAGACTTTACATCCAGGGGAGTGGTCTCTCCATCCAGATGTGGTTTCTCAGATTGTTCAGATGTGGGGGCTTCCAGAGATAGATCTCATGGCCTCTCATCTAAACAAGAAACTTCCCAGATACCTGTCCAGGTCCAGGGATGTTCAGGCGGAAGCAGTGGATGCGCTGACACTTCCTTGGTGTTATAAACCTGCTTACATCTTCCTGCCTCTAGTTCTCCTTCCAAGAGTGATTTCCAAAATCATCACGGAACAGTGTTTTGTGTTGCTGGTGGCTTCAGCATGGCCACACAGGTTTTGGTATGTGGATCTGGTTCGGATGTCCAGTTGCCCACCTTGGCCACTTCCGTTACGGCCGGACCTACTATCTCAAGGTCCGTTTTTCCATCAGGATCTCAAATCATTAAATTTGAAGGTATGGAAATTGAACGCTTAGTTCTAAGTCATAGAGGTTTTTCTGATTCAGTGATTAATACTATGTTACAAGCTCGTAAATCTGTCTCTAGAAAGATTTATTATAGAGTTTGGAAGACTTACATTTCATGGTGTTCTTCTCATAATTTTTCCTGGTATTCTTTTAGAATTCCTAGAATTTTGCAGTTTCTTCAGGATGGTTTGGATAAGGGTTTGTCTGCAAGTTCCTTGAAAGGACAAATCTCTGCTCTTTCTGTTTTATTTCACAGAAAAATTGCTATACTTCCTGATATACACTGTTTTGTACAGGCTTTAGTTCGTATTAAGCCTGTCATTAAGTCAATTTCTCCTCCTTGGAGTCTTAATTTGGTTCTGAGGGCTTTACAGGCTCCTCCATTTGAATCTATGCATTCTTTGGACATTAAACTACTTTCTTGGAAAGTTTTTTTTTTTTTTTTTTTAAACAAATTTTTTATTGAAGTCATACATAGATACAACATATTGGGTATACCCCGAAACATTGACGTAAGAGTGTATACACAGCATTATTAGAAAAGGATTGCAAAAGAAACAAGAAACCAAATAGAAAAGGCCTAATGCATCCATAAATCTTCTGCAGTATTATTAGGTTTGGGCTATCAGTATAGAGACTTCAGTTTTATAATATGGTATCATAAATGTAACATAAGGAAAAATGGTCCTCCCTGTGCCAGGTGAAATAAATAAAATAAATTAGGGTATCAATTCAAGCAATATTAGGGCCAGGGGGGAGTTAGCTTAATGGTTTTTTTGGGGGGGGGATGCAGCGGGCAAAAGCCGCTCGAAAAAGAGTAAAGGGGGAGGTGGGGGCGGAGCCAGTCAGGATATCTAAGTAGTATAAGGAATTGGGTCTCTGAAATTTCAAAACAAAATGTTATGAAATTAAAGCATCAGGGGTAAGTACAATTACAGGCTATAACAATACATGGCAAATACACTGCAGTTGAGTCTCCAGTAGTTTTTTTGACCATCTTCATGCAGTTTTATGCTCACTTGCAAAGTCTCACAATAATTAACATATTCTCACACTTAAAAACATAAGTGAAACATACAATTATATATAACTTGTTAACTTTAAAAAAAAAGAAAGAAAAAAGGGATATGTTGCTCAGTTATGTGGAATGAAAGAGATTGATGCAGCAATATACTAATAGTAATATAACATTAAGCAGTGCATCTCCAGGGAAAGTGGAGAGGCATAAAACCCAACGAGTGATAAATGTTTAGACATGTGGTATACCTCAAATACTATGATTTATAGGGAATAGTACCTGCATACATGTTTAAGCCAAAAATATACCAGCATGTTTCAATGGTGCCAATGGCGATTATACATAGGGTCTCTAAAACACCATATATATGTGAAAATAGGTACGTCTTACCCTCTCAGCAACGCCTCCAGCTAATACAGGCTCTAAGGAACAAATTACTGGAGAGATTGTAGTCAAATGTGAGCTATAGATGAGCAGAAAATAGTAGCGGCTGGTTACAGTAAGCTCCACCAGAGTTATAACCATAGTTATAGCTATCCAGACCAGTGATGGAGATTCATTTTAACATTAAAGATTTTAGCTAATGGTAGATTTCCACCTAGTGTTATCATTCCCTTAAGTGATGGTCTGTAGTGCAGCGTGTAAGGAGCCCAGTGTGAGTATTGTCCCTTTTATCCCTAGATCCCAAGTTTAAAAAGCAGCTAACCGAGTGGGATAGATAATATGCTGGGAGGAGTGGCACTGTAAGGTAAATCTCAGTACTATAGTAGTGATGGTTGAGGGGAACCAATTGTGACCTAGCGAGGTTTAAGAGATGGTTGACCCAAAAGTGTTAGATAAGGTGCCTCTGAGCATAATGGATGGGCTTGAAAGCTAAGAATAAGAAGAAGATAAATAAAATAAAAGCAGCTGTAAAATATTAACCCCTAAAGAATAATGCCCTAGTGTAGATATATCCCCAAACAAATAAGCAAAAAGAAGTGGTAGTGGGATTAGGATTACTTAATAACAACCTAAGGAGAGAACACCCCAAGTTAAGGGTTAACAAGATATGTCCTAAAGAGATACAATATGATACAAGGTAGATTTTAAAACACATAAATGATAAGTATCAGCAATAGGGTTAGGCTAACTTAGGAACAATCTAAAGAGAGAACACCCCAAATTAAGGGTTAATAAAATATGCACGATAGAGACACACTGTATTGTATCATAAACTAAAAAAAGAAAAATAACAGCTCAGGGGTCCTGAGGGACGGTTTAGGCTGCTGTATATATCTTTAGAAGCTGTCTTTTAGCCTATACCCGCAGCCAATTTCAAGTCAGCGTTTAACAGCTGCGGTGCAGTGTCGCCACACTCAAAGGCAGTCAAGCACATATCCTCACTCAAACTGTCATCTATCCTCCTGGATCGAAGGGCCTCACCAGCAGTCCAGAACTTGCAACTGAAACCTGCCCTCCGGATCTCTGTAACAGTCTCAGCTCCACTGCCCCAAGCGTATCAATTCTGGATCCTCCTAGCTTGGTGGGAGCGCTGACCAGATTCAGATAGAGCCGGACTTTCTTCTTGTATATAACAGACCTCTGCACTCTGTGAATTCGCTCATAGCTAGGATGCATAGTTCCTCTAAGGCCCCCTCCAGATTCCAGATCCCTCAAAGATGAATGTGTCTCCGGCTGATAGGCTCCATGGGAGAGAACCACACTGTACCATGGCTGGCGCAAAGTTTTGCACAGAGAGGCTGTTAAGCCTCCGGTCCCCCAGGAAAAGTCGGTCACCTCCGCTCCCATGGAGGCAGGAGGCAACCTCACTCCGCACTGGTCCGGTAAATTTAGTAGTAGCTGCGTACCACTCCGCTGTGACTCGCTCCAGATTGAGCCATAGGATTTCGCAGCTGGGGTAAAGAGTGTCAACTCCGGTCTCACTGCTGTCGTGAAAGTCGTGGAATTCGGATTTACTACCTGCTGATCTGGCTCCTTAGAAACTAGTGGGGTTGTAGAGGACAATATGTCCCTACATAGATTGGTCAGATCAGAGAAGGTATGATCCATATGGCGTCCCAGAGATTTCAGTTCAGCTATTATTGCTGCGTGCAGATCCGCCATGATGATAGTGGAAGAGGAGTATAGATTACTGCAGAAGTCCTTAGTGGTCTAAATTGAGTCTCAGAATCAAATGTCCACTCATATAAACAAGCTTTTAACTGAGATACCAGCACATTCACATATTCAATATAGATGTACCGAGATACAAGAGCAAATACTACTCAGAAACAGAAGTTTAATCAAAGTCATGCCGGAGCTTCTGTAAATTGTGTCTAAGCGCCATCTTGTCCTGGCTCCGCCCCCCTTCTTGGAAAGTTTTGTTCCTTTTGGCTATCTCTTCTGCTAGAAGAGTTTCTGAGCTATCTGCTCTTTCTTGTGAGTCTCCTTTTCTGATTTTTCATCAGGATAAGGCAGTTTTGCGGACTTCTTTTCAATTTTTACCTAAGGTTGTGAATTCTAACAACATTAGTAGAGAAATTGTTGTCCCTTCTTTATGTCCTAATCCTAAGAATTATTTGGAGAGATCCTTACATTCTTTGGATGTGGTAAGAGCTTTGAAATATTCTGTGGAAGCTACTAAAAATTTCAGGAAGACTTCTAGTCTATTTGTTTTATTTTCTGGTCCTAGGAAAGGTCAGAAAGCTTCTGCTATTTCCTTGGCTTCTTGGTTGAAACTTTTGATTCATCAAGCTTATTTGGAGTCGGGTCAAACCCCGCCTCAGAGAATTACAGCTCATTCTACTAGATCAGTCTCTACTTCATGGGCTTTTAAGAATGAAGCTTCAGTTGATCAGATTTGCAAAGCAGCCACTTGGTCCTCTTTGCATACATTTACTAAATTCTACCATTTTGATGTATTTGCTTCTTCGGAAGCAGTTTTTGGAAGAAAAGTTCTTCAGGCAGCTGTTCCAGTTTGATTCTTCTGCTTTTTGATTTAAGTTTTTTTCTTTCAAAAGTGAAACTAACTTATTTTTGGGTTGTGGATTATTTTCTCAGCGGAATATTGCTGTTTTTTGTTTTATTCCCTCCCTCTCTAGTGACTCTTGAGTGGAAGACTCCACATCTTGGGTATTGATATCCCATATGTCACTAGCTCATGGACTCTTGCCAATTACATGAAAGAAAACATAATTTATGTAAGAACTTACCTGATAAATTAATTTCTTTCATATTGGCAAGAGTCCATGAGGCCCACCCTTTTTATGGTGGTTATGATTTTTTGTATAAAGCACAATTATTTCCAAATTTCCTTTGTTGATGCTCTCTACTCCTTTCTTTATCACCCCACTGCTTGGCTATTCGTTAAACTGAATTGTGGGTGTGGTGAGGGGTGTATTTATAGGCATTTTGAGGTTTGGGAAACTTTGCCCCTCCTGGTAGGATTGTATATCCCATATGTCACTAGCTCATGGACTCTTGCCAATATGAAAGAAATTAATTTATCAGGTAAGTTCTTACATAAATTATGTTTTTTGGAAGTGTCATAGTGGTCAATGGAAACTTCTTTTTTTTTTTTTTACTCTAAGAGAAAGCAATGTTACCAATAAAACGTTTCCTTTACACATTTGCTATAGCTTTAGTTTTAGCATCCCAAGCAGCAGTGGGCAAATAACCTCAGGCACACATAATCGTTGTGCATTGCAAGCCAGGTCTAGACTATAATTTCATTCTTTAGGAGGATCATTATTGTTTAATGCATTCAACTGATATCTGAGGGACAATGCAACCCTGTATCAGCACATTAAATATTGGTTGTGGTTTTCCTAATCTTTTCATAGGGTCTCACACATTTTCATTTTTCTCAGTCTAAAAAGCTATTTGCAAAGTATTATAATACCCTGATAACGTTGTTATGGGGAAACACAAAAACAAATAACCAGAGAAAATGTTCCTTCTGATACAGATTTTCTGAGAAAAAATATTAGCTTAAAAGCCACAGCAATATTTATTACTTTGTGAACTATAAACATAAAAGTAATTATGTTAACTGTGGTTCTGCCTGAAGTATTGGAAGTTCAATTCAACAGAAATATGTTATAACAGAAGAGGCAGTTACCAAGATATATAGATCACAGCATCACACAAAATGTTGTTTTTCTAAAGTACATACCCCAAGGAAATCATCCAGATTAAATATGTCTTCTGGTGTAGAAAATATAAAATGCTGAAAAAAGATCTCTCTATATCTATCATCTATCATCTATCTATCTATCTATCTATCTATCTATCTATCTATCTACCTATCTACCTATATCCTATCTATCTTTCTCTCTCTCTATATATATATCTTCTCACTCTCTCTCTCGCTTATCTATCTATCTATCTATCTCTTATCTATCTATATCTTTCTTATCTATCTATCTCTATATGTCTTATCTATCTATCTATCTATCTATCTATCTATCTATCTATCTCTTGATATCTTATATATCTATCATCTATCTATCTATCTATCATCTATCTATCTATATATCTATCTATCTATCTTATCTATCTATCTATCTATCTATCTATCTATCTACAGTATCTATCTCTATCTTATCTATCTATCTCTATATGACTTATCTATCTATATATCTCTTGATATCGTATCTATCTATCTATCTATCTATCTATCTATCTATATATCTATCTATCTTCTATCATCTATCTATCTATCTATCTTCTATCATCTATCTATCTATCTATCTATCTATATCCTTTCAGCTTGTACATCAGTATTTCTCACAAGTTCCTTCTGCAACCATATGCTATAAACACAACTTTCTGTTTATTGTTTCGTTTTTGGAGTGCACTTACCCTGCTTCCCTGGGGGTCTAGGACTCTGGCTCCGTCACCAAGCCCATAAAACCCAGAAGTGACTGCAAGTGCCAGAAAGGAAAATTTGAGTCTAACTTGGCTAATAATAATAGGAGTGAATGCGCCCTAACAGAATTTAAACAAAATAGAAGCCATGCCTATTAATCATTGCCAGCCTTTATTGGAAAGGGAAAATTGGACTGGATTATTTATTATCATTTTGAATACGTGCCTTGCATATTTAAAGAATGATTTTGAGAAACCAGTATTTTATATAGAATTCCTTTTAAATTAACAGTTTAAGCTCCAATTTATAAAACTGCAAAAAATGTCATTATTAATTTCAGAGTAGACTGACATAAAATATTGGCCCTTGTTTGGGTCCATTAGAGTTTTCTGTGTGAAAACATCAAATTCAAATAAAGAGTTTTTTTTACATCCAATTTATTAGAAGTGCCTTCATTCCAGTCAGTTAAGTCAACTAAGAGCTAGATTACAAGTGAGGCGCAAACAGTTTTGCGCGAGCAATATCATTTTTTCGCAAGCCTTTTTCATTGCGCTATTACAAATTGAGCGAAATCACCATTTACACTTCAATCCTTTCTCAGAGCTGTGGTTAACTGTTTTACGAAACAAAAAAGTTGCACAAAACAATTCAAAACTACATTACAAAGTACAGTTACACTCATATTAACACTGTCTAATAAAAAGTATTTAAAAAATATTGCACAAAAAAAAAGTTAAAAGGGCTCAAAGATATGAGATCTCAGATGCTGGAAAAACAAAAGGCTGCAAAGGACTTTAACATAGAGACACATACATTACTAAAAATGTATTTGTATGTATTTATGTATATTTATATATGTGTTCATATATATTAATGTATTTATATGTATATATAAATATGTATTTACAGTCATATTTAAACATAAAAATATTAATATATATGTACACATCTATAAATATATATATAACTGCATTATAGCCCTTTGCCATTAATTAGATGAAAACATGATAAAACATATTTATGCAATATTCATATTTAATAAATATTTTAACTATGTATTTACTGTAAATATTTCACATTTGCTAATGTGAATATGCTATGTTGTTTGTGCGATTGTTTTTTTTCCCATCAATTTTTTCCATTGACTTCTATGGGGAATGCGAAAAAGCAATGGTGTTTGCGTGATCTTGGGTGTTAGGTTTTTTTCTCCTTTTTTTTCTCCATGGATTTCTATGGTAGAATACATACAGTACATGCTCACGAGAAAACGTGTTAGGATTTTCACGCTATTTAGGTTAACGCTAGTGCAAAATATGTTTTTTTGGAACTTGGAATACAAACACAACCCGGCTATCGTAAGAAGCTTAACTCTAGTGGAGTTTTTTTTAATTAAAAAATAAATACTGCGCCACTTGTAATCTAGTCCTAAATAAAGTATGTAATAGTAAGAGAACATGGTTTTTCTTACACTTTTATTAGGAATTGATGCAAAGTGGTTTCTATCTTATTAAGGGCTAGATTACGAGTGGAGCGGTAACTGTTGTGCGCAAGCCATAAGGGGTATATTGCGGGTCTTTGTGTACATAGGAAATAGCTTGAATGCAATTGAATTTAATGCAAGCAGGGTTAGTGTGACTTTAAAGCTCTGGTTAAATGTTACGTGAAACAAAAAAGTTGCAAAAAACATATCAAAATTACATTCATAAGTACAATTCACTCATAATAACAACAGTATAATAAAAATGTGGATATGTTCTAAGTATTTTTAAATAGATATTCCTATATGTATCTATCTATCTATCTATCTATCTATCTATCTATCTATATATATACCCATATATAATTATATTATATTATAGATATATATTTTACCAAAAAAACCCATCATATATATAAAAAATACTTTATTTTTATTTAAAACTAAAAAGAACATATTCTTCTATGTGAAGAACATTGGAATGTGAAATATTCATATTACATGTCTGGTTAGCGCACTCGAGTAAACACAATAAAGTTTGCGCGAGAGTAAGGGTGTTAGTTCCCCCCCCCACTTTTCATGCTCCATTGAAGTCTATGGGGGAATGTGTTAACATGTTCGCAATATTCGAAGTTTGTCGACCTTGTTAATGTATTTCTCCATAGATTTCAATTGAGAGTAGAAAAAGTGGAAAAAACCTAACACCCTTACTCACACAAAAACCTGATAGCATTCTCTCAAGTGCGCTAACCTGGCAGGAATTATGAGTATTTCACATTCCATTATTCTTTACATATCAGAATATGTTTATATATATATATATATATATATATAAATATATATATATATATATATATATATATACTGTATATATAATGTTTTTGGTTAAATATATATCTATATATATATATCTATCTATATATATATATACTGTATATATATATATATATATATATATATATATATATATATATATATATATATATATACAGGTGGCCCTCATTTTACAACGGTTCAATTTACACCGTTTCAGAATAACAACCTTTTTTTCCAGTCATGTGACTGCTATTGAAAAACATTGAGAAGCAGTGCATTTATTAAAATAGCCAGTAGGTGGAGCTGTCCACTTGTGTTGCAGCAAAGCCAAGCCAGCTGAAATTAATCAGTTTAACCAGACCTGAGCTATCGAGCAGATTACAAAGGAACAAGATCTTCCTGTCTATAAATCAGTCCAGATTGAAATGCATAGAAAGAACTGTTTGCAGAAAAATGCAAGTGAAGTCTTTGTTGTGTGATTTTATTAGGTTTATAATGCTGTTTAGCAAATGTTTTTGTTCATTTAACTTAGTTTAATTATATATTCTGTGTTGTGTGATTATTTTATTAGGTTTATAATGCTGTTTAGCATTTAAGGTCTTCATTTCAAAGCTTTAAAAATAATGTATTAGGTGTTACTTATGACAATTTTGAGAGGGGACTGGAACCTATCTCCCTCAATTCCCATTGACTTATATTAGAAACTGGGTTTCAATTTACAACAGTTTCGATTTACAACCATTCCTTCTGGAACCTAACCCCGGCGTAAACTGAGGGCTACCTGTATATATATATATATATATATATATATATACTGTATATATATATATATATATATATATATATATAATATATGTATATACAAAAGTGAGTACACCCCTCACATTTTTGTAAATATTTTATTATATCTTTTCATGTGACAACACTGAAGAAATGACACTTTGATACAATGTAAAGTAGTGAGTGTACAGCCTGTATAACAGTGTAAAGTTGCTGTCCCCTCAAAATAACTCAACACACAGCCATTAATGACTAAACCGTTGGCAACAAAAATGAGTACACCCCTAAGTGGAAATGTTCAAATTGAGCCCAATTAGCCATTTTCCCTCCCCGGTGTCATGTGATTTGTTAGTGTTACAAGGTCTCAGGTGTGAATGGGGAGCAGGTGTGTTAAATTTGGTGTTATCGCTTTCACACTCTCTCATACTGGTCACTGGAAGTTCAACATGGCACCTCATGGCAAAGAACTCTCTGAGGATCTGAAAAAAAGAATTGTTGCTCTACATAAAGATAGACTAGGCTATAAGAATATTGCCAAGACCCTGAAACTGATTTGCAGCACTTTGGGCAAGACCATACAGCGGTTTCACAGGACAGGTTCCACTCAGAACAGGCCTCGCCATGGTCGACCAAAGAAGTTGAGTGCACGTGCTCAGCATCATATCCAAAGGTAATCTTTGGGAAATAGACATATGAGTGCTGCCAGTATTGCTGCATAGGTTGAAGAGGTGGGGGGTCAGCCTGTCAGTGCTCAGAACATACGCCGCACACTGCATCAAATGGGTCTGCATGGCTGTCGTCCCTGAAGGAAGCCTCTTCTAAAGATGATGCACAATAAACCCTGCAAACAGTTTGCTGAAGACAAGCAGACTAAGGACATGAATTACTGGAACCATGTCCTGTGGTCTGATGAGACCAAGATAAACTTATTTGGTTCAGATGGTGTCAAGTGTGTGTGGCGGCAACCAGGTAAGGAGTACAAAGACAAGTGTGTCTTGCCTACAATCAAGAATGGTGGTGGGAGTTTCATGGTCTGGGCCTGCATGAGCATGATCCACTCCCTTCGGAGACTGGGCCGCAGGGCAGTATTCCAACATGATAACAACCCCAAACACACATCCAAGACGACCACTGCCTTGCTAAAGTAGCTGAGGGTAAAGGTGATGGACTGGCCAAGCATGTCTTCAGACCTAAACCCTATTGAGCATCTGTAGGGCATTCTCAAACGGAAGGTGGCGGAGCGCAAGGTCTCTAACATCCAGCAGCTCTGTGATGTTGTCATGGAGGAGTGGAAGAGAACTCCAGTGGAGAACCTGTGAAGCTCTGGTGAACTCTATGCCCAAGAGGGTTAAGGCAGTGCTGGAAAATAATGGTGGCCACACAAAATATTGACACTTTGGCCCAATTTGGACATTTCCACTAAGCGGTGTACTCACTTTTGTTGCCAACAGTTTAGACATTAATGGCTGTGTGTTGAGTTATTTTGAGGGGACAGGAAATTTACACTGCTATACATTGTAGCAAAGTGTCATTTCTTCAGTATTGTCACATGAAAAGGGCCTTTTTGAAAACGAGTGGTAGGATCTTACCAAAGTATCACTGATACAGTCCAATCTGGATACCAGAAAACTTTGCTTGGATGGATGAATAGCAGGTAAAATACAGCTGATCTATGACCACCCGACAACAGGTAATCAAGCTTGACTTTTTCCGCACTGCTTAAAAACCTTCTATTACTATGGTCACACAGTGATCCACTAGGCAAATTCTGCTAGTTTAAAGTGAACAAGAGGGAGTGCTGGTTGTATATAATGGGAAGTTACCTGTTTGGAAGTATTTGGGATATGGTTTGTGAACTGTGCCTGCATTAAGTTTTATGTTCGTCTATTTACTTCCAATGTGGATTACAAAAAACATCCGTTTAGGTGTCTTTATTCCTTTTATCATGGATCCGGATAACAGACTTATATAAAGGACTGGTTCCTATAATATCTGTGTATATGGTTTATTGTGTTTTGATGCAGAGTGCTAGATGTAATGTTGCTAATTAAAAATACATTATTCTGTATAAATGTACTACCCTGTTTTTCTCTTTGTCACCTATGGTAATGTTTGTAATTTATGAGCTATAGTCTGTTGCTGGAATATAGGGGTCCTTCTTTTTATTTTTTTAGTCTTTATATTAATCTTGACCCCTATCGTGCACTACAAAAAGTGTATCCTATGTTTAGGTATAGATATAGAGATATCTATTATGTAAAGAACATTGGAATGTGAAATATTTACAGTAGATACATAGTTAAACACTTTATTAAAAATTAATATTACATGTTTTCAGCTACTTGACTGCAAAGAGCTCCAATGTACTTATATAGATAAATGTCTATATGAGTGTACACACACACATTTATTTATATATATATATATATATATATATATATATATATATATATATATATATACACATATATATATATATATACACACAGTATATATATATATATATTTATATATATTTATTTATGTATCTCTATGTTAAAGCTCTTTGCAGGCCTTTTTTTTCGCTCTAATTTTTATTAGATAGTGTTTTTATGAGTGTAACTGTACATTTGAATGTACTTATAATTTTTGATGGCACTTCTTAGTCACGCGTAACAGTGAACCAGAGCTCTGGTGTCACACTATACTGACGCGCAATAAATGTAATTGCGCTTGAGCAAACACATTTACTTTCAACCTGTAATATGTGCGCTACTTCTGACACACGCAAAGAGCCTCGATAAACCCATTTTCTCTCAACCTCAACTGTTAGCGCGTCACTAGTAATCTAGCCCTTAATTATTTACAGTATAATTAAAAAAATCTGATATTTTCATTAATTTAACTTTTTTTTTTTAACGTAACAAACATTTTCACACCTAAAGAAGAAGAAGTCACACTAAAATGTATGATTCGGCTATTTATGGACATTTATTCTGATATAACTTTTATTCCATGTTCTACAAATTATACAACTTGTGATTGAAGCATATATGTTGACAACCCAGTAAATTTCCCTTTTTAATATTATACTGTTTTGCCTTAGGCATTGATGCAATTTTTCCCTTAAAGCATCAAAGATATATTTTTTCATTTGTTTCTGACACTCAGGCTGCATTAAAAACACTGCTCTGAATTATATTGAGATTGCTACATGTCAGACTGTTAAAGATATTCTTCATTTTTCTCCCTCACCAATTGTAACCATTTGTAGCACAACTCATTTCGAGTTTTTATTCCCAACCTGTTTTTTTTAATCTATGCCTCCCATTTTCTCTCCCTACTTCCACTTTCATCCTATATCTTATTTGAATTGCAGATTGAAAGTAACGCTTTTTAGCTGCTCATTGGTTTACAGTATGCCTCCATGGTATATATTTACCTATCAAGTGTTGTAGGATAAGTGTCATGTCATGCCTCCATGGTATATATTTACCTATCAAGTGTTGTAGGATAAGTGTCATGTCATGCCTTCATGGTATATATTTACCTATCAAGTGTTGTAGGATAAGTGTCATGCCATGTCAACCAGAAGACAAGATGACAGGATTGCTATTGTAAAAGAAAACAAAGATAAAGTAGGTAATATGGATATATATGAATATATATATATATATATATATATATATATATATATATATATATATATATACAGGGAGTGCAGAATTATTAGGCAAATGAGTATTTTGACCACATCATCCTCTTTATGCATGTTGTCTTACTCCAAGCTGTATAGGCTCGAAAGCCTACTACCAATTAAGCATATTAGGTGATGTGCATCTCTGTAATGAGAAGGGGTGTGGTCTAATGACATCAACACCCTATATCAGGTGTGCATAATTATTAGGCAACTTCCTTTCCTTTGGCAAAATGGGTCAAAAGAAGGACTTGACAGGCTCAGAAAAGTCAAAAATAGTGAGATATCTTGCAGAGGGATGCAGCACTTGCAAAGAGGGATGCAGCAATTGCAAAGCTTCTGAAGCGGGATCATCGAACAATCAAGCGTTTCATTCAAAATAGTCAACAGGGTCGCAAGAACCGTGTGGAAAAACCAAGGCGCAAAATAACTGCCCATGAACTGAGAAAAGTCAAGCGTGCAGCTGCCAAGATGCCACTTGCCACCAGTTTGGCCATATTTCAGAGCTGCAACATCACTGGAGTGCCCAAAAGCACAAGGTGTGCAATACTCAGAGACATGGCCAAGGTAAGAAAGGCTGAAAGACGACCACCACTGAACAAGACACACAAGCTGAAACGTCAAGACTGGGCCAAGAAATATCTCAAGACTGATTTTTCTAAGGTTTTATGGACTGATGAAATGAGAGTGAGTCTTGAAGGGCCAGATGGATGGGCCCGTGGCTGGATTGGTAAAGGGCAGAGAGCTCCAGTCCTACTCAGACGCCAGCAAGGTGGAGGTGGAGTACTGGTTTGGGCTGGTATCATCAAAGATGAGCTTGTGGGGCCTTTTCGGGTTGAGGATGGAGTCAAGCTCAACTCCCAGTCCTACTGCCAGTTTCTGGAAGACACCTTCTTCAAGCAGTGGTACAGGAAGAAGTCTGCATCCTTCAAGAAAAACATGATTTTCATGCAGGACAATATTCCATCACACGCGTCCAAGTACTCCACAGCGTGGCTGGCAAGAAAGGGTATAAAAGAAGAAAATCTAGGGGGCGTGTCCAAGCAGCGTTCTGAACAGGACACACACTCTGGGAGCTCTGAGCAGAGATTTCAGTAATCCGCCGATTATTGTCATATAACAGCAAGTTATGAGTTTATAAATTACGGACTGTACAGTGTGGTCACTAGCGACCAAATATTTAATCTTCTTGTTGTCTGCATGACGCTGGGGCTACAGTTTAGAGAATAAGGCCTAAGGCGGCGGCCTAATACTAGGCATTCACCTCCCCCCCGGGAAGAGCCGGGTCATCAGTGCTGCTAGGGAGACCGGCTTACTGAACTCTTCGCATTATAACACAGATTGGATTTTAGCCGAGCACAATATCAAGCCTGAAGTGGAGCTATTATCTTACTCTCGCATTCAGCAAACTACCAAGACATCTTTGCTCAACAGGGCAAGTTAACACATAGCTGGAACCTAAGCATTCTTGAAAGATGGCGACTATGTATGATACAAAGAAACTGATAAAATATGACCTTCACTTTGCAAATTTGGAGAGGCTTATGGAGAACCTAGCGGAGAGAGCCCCATTTGACGCTCTGATGAATAAGCTGTGCACCGCTGACAAGTTAACGACAGCTCCTGAGGAGGGTCTGAAAATTGCCTCTCAAGATGGCGCCATAAGGATTGAGCACGCATCAGAGGAATTACGCTCGCTGCAGAAGCCCACTCTACCTAAACCTATAAATGACAGGCCAGGGGAATCATCATCCGCTGTGGGGCCGGAGGTTGACCACACTGGTGCACCCGACATCGTTACCGGACGTATGAAAGGGCTTCCTCAAGCAAAGGCGCATCACGCGGTTGCCACAGCGCTGCTCTGGCAGAAACGATCCAGGAGATCTCATCAGGCCTCTTTCCCGACTCAAAGTCTGACACCAGTGGGGCATAAAAAGGGGGCTTCCCGAGAATGAAAAGTTTACAGAGGAGGGCTTGGGGATCTGGATGGACATCACTGCCCCACACAGTTCGAGCCCCATTTGGAGCCACAGCATGTTGGTGGCCCAGTACGATCCTGGCCCGGGGAGACCCGGTGAGACAGACTTGCACAAAGAAAAAGCCTGCACAATTCAGAAGCTGGACAGTATGATCAGGCTATTACCGGAGGGTGACACTGACCTTACTCACCCCTGAGGATATTAAACCCTTGGGAAGCAATATGCAGTAAATATGCAAAGTTGTTATGTTAACCGGTTTTTATTATGTTGCATGATATATAGTATATATAGCACTTGTGTTTGCCCTCCATGTTATCCAGTTGTTGTATTGCTCATGCCAATTTGTTGGGGATAATTGATCTATTGTGGAAATGAGATGTATGCAGATATGGCCTGTTGTTGTGTGCAGTCCTCTCTCTGTGGCTTGCGGCCGGGGCCGCGGAGCAGGGGATGGTGAACTAGTGTCTTACAAGCATAAAAAGTAAACATTTAGACAACTAGCCAACAATAGTTTACCACAACTGTCTTATAGTCTAACTTCCAGATATAATATACCCCTTCTTACTTGTCAACACCCATAAATAATTAAAATGGAGGAAAAGAGGGCGCTCCCTCGAGATGAGATCAGCAGGGATGCGAGATGATATGCTTAAATATTTTTTCTTATCAGTTTAACTATTGGCTCGGTCTGGGTCCTTAATTCACTTGGTTTGCAATATTTGGTCCCCACTACTATCACCTCAATATGTTTTTTCTTATCTTCTTTTTCTCTTAACTCTTTGTTTAAGTTGTTTTTTATATGTTTTATTCACATATATAACCCCCACATAGCCTATATACACGCAGAGCCCAAAAGAGGTCCATTTAAATAACTAGGGCAAACTCGAGGTTTAATAACTATTGCTCATTGTTTGGTTTTATCTTCTTATCTTATTATTCTTTTAACAATACAGCGAAATCTGAGTATTACATAATTCATAATTATTGCATGGTCCTAACAATGTGAAATGCCTTTTTGCAATTTTTTTTTTTTATGTATTCCATGTATTTTTAAGATCTGCTGTAAACCTCGTTATTTTAATAAAGCTCTTTGAAAATTAAAAAAAAAAAAAGAAGAAAATCTAATGACATGGCCTCCTTGTTCACCTGATCTGAACCCCATTGAGAACCTGTGGTCCATCATCAAATGTGAGATTTACAAGGAGGGAAAACAGTACACCTCTCTGAACAGTATCTGGAAGGCTGTGGTTGCTGCTGCACGCAATGTTGATGGTGAACAGATCAAAACACTGACAGAATCCATGGATGGCAGGCTTTTGAGTGTCCTTGCAAAGAAAGGTGGCTATATTGGTCACTGATTTGTTTTTGTTTTGTTTTTGAATGTCAGAAATGTATATTTGTGAATGTTGAGATGTTATATTGGTTTCACTGGTAAAAATAAATAATTGAAAAAATAGCTATAACTAAAAACAAACTAAAAACTACTTCCAAAACTATTCAGCTTTGATATTAATGAGTTTTTTGGGTTCATTGAGAACATGGTTGTTGTTCAATAATAAAATTAATCCTCAAAAATACAACTTGCCTAATAATTCTGCACTCCCTGTATATATATATATATATATATATATATATATATATATATATATATATATATATATATATATTTTATATTGATTGATAGAGATAACAATTACAAAATAGACTTCAGTGTTTGGAAAAGTCATAGTTTATTTCCCTGTACATTAGGCAATAGAGATATGATCTGTACATCAACCTATTAACTGTAAAAATATGTGGTTCATATCTAAATAATTTATACTATATTTCTGGGATTCCCAACTGGTGGTAAATGAACCACATGAAAACCACCAGGATATTTTTGATTAGTTTAAGTGCTGTATTGGTGTTTCTATATGTAAACTGGGGTACTATGCTAAATTGGTTAATCATGAGTATTTGTATTATACTACTATATTATTTCTTGTCCAGCTTACCAGCACAAAATGTTTGGAACCACCCCCCCCAAAAAAAAACATGGCCTCTACATGTGTATATTCTTATATGATTTTACTACTTAACAGAAGACAGATTTGTTATATTGATTCACTTTTAAAGAACATATTTCCTGTTTTTAATATTACTTGTGAGTAGTATACTTAATAAGTGGAGAAGCCCTACAATTTCAGAATGGCAGCCTTGCTTATTGTATTTTCTAACTGAGGAAAAAAATACCTCCAGACCTCTGTGTCCAGATGTATCTTATTAGCTCAACATGTGGACTTCAAATTCTGCCCTATTGTAGTCTTTGTCATTTATTACAAATTCCTATACTCACATTGATTGTCACCCCAGCTCATACCTCAAAAAATTATTAATTAATTATACCTCCATTATTAACAAATATCTTCTAACTCAGAGCTTTATCTTTTTTCACCTGGAACCCCTTTATACATCAGAATTACATTTTTTTTGCCTCCCGCATTATAATAATATAGTCAAAAACAAACCCTTTGTCAGACAGGTATACATTTTTTAATTCATCAATATACAACACATGTTAGGGGATTATTAGTGAAAATAAGTAAATTCAGCTTTTGTAGAATTGGTAATCATGGTTAGACTTATTGCCTCAATGTAACTTTCATGTAGGCTACTCCTCCATGAGTGACAATGAGCAACAGTCATGCACTGTGTGCACACTGCTTACAATATGCCCTCTAATTATTTTGAGCAGGGTGTACAAAAAAAATTGGGCTTTAAAAATCTTGGCCTAGTATGAGCACATTTGAACAGGTATAAAATTAGCTGCGTGACTACCTCACAATAAGCAAAATATAAAGTTACTGACTAAAACACAAATGCACACACAAACTTACTCATTCTCAAATGCACACACACACTAATACATACAAGCACACTTACACATAAACCCACACTCACAACACACTCACTCACTCACTCACTCATTCATACACACCATTCATATACACATACTCTCACTCATATAAATACACATACTCACTCATACATACAAACACATTCATACACACTTACAAGACTCACATACTCACAACACACACTAATACACACTCACTCATACATACACAAACTCACAGATACACGCTTACTCATACATGCACACTCACGCACACCTACACACCCATACATACATATAGATGTACATACACTGTCAAAGCTTAACTGAGCTCAGTGGGAGTGGAAGTGATCTGAAGATGAATCTGGTGGGGGAATTTCATGGGTGCACTAATCCAAAGGTGCTGTTTGCTGCCGGACCCCGGTCCATGTTAAGAGGCATCATATTTCGTGCTTTTGAGTACAGGGTGTGCTTCACTTTTTTTTGCTTGGTTCACTCAGAGAGGAGCACTAAGAATAGTGCCCTTGATTTGCAGACTTCTACTATTGAGAGGAACTGTTTTACATACCCTTGTATTAGTGCTATTTATGACATGGATGTCATACATCTTTCTGCAGGTGTTTTAGTGCCAAGGTCTACAAGGCATGTGTTAAAATGTCTCTGCTGACTTCAATCAAGTGCTTGGTTATTCTGTTGAAGTTATCCTTTTGTTCCTGGTTCTGTTCTGTATCCTTGGTTTTGACCCCTGATTTTGTCCTGGTTTTTGCTTCAAGCCAACCCCTTGCCTGTGACTTGCTGGTTTCTGGTCCTTGTATATGGATTTTTGGACTATTCTTCGGTTTGCTCCATCTCTGGAATCTGCTTTTGGGCAGATTGTTGGTTCTGATCACTGCTTGTTCCAGGCTAATAAGTACCTGTCATTTTCCGCAGACTTTGTTCATTCAAATAAGGTAACTACATTAATAACTTCTACACACATATATAACACACTCACATATACAAATACATACATATACATACACATACATTCATTCACACCCACACATATATGTACAAACAACCCATGACATTAATACAAATAATTTTATCTGCATTAATATTCCTTTATGAACAAGGTTTTGTGAAGAAATGAAGACATTTAGCCAAACAAAACATACATTTGAAAAACAAGTTAAGCTAAAAAGTAACCTCCTATTCCTTTCTGCCTAATAGCTTTACTGCTATTGTTTGGTTAGTAATTGTAACTTTTTATGCAACCTGTGGGAGGTCCCAACCCCTAATTTAAGAAGAACTGTCCTAACTCACACCTTTGTCTGGAATTGTTTTTCATACTCAATCCAGTACTCCCCAAACTTCATGTAGTTCAAATATAATCTAAAACATATTGTATCAGTCCAATCCTGACACAGATCATTTGTCTATTAAGCCTGGCTGCTACCTATGTTTCTCCCTATTTTCAATATTAAAAAGAAATATTGCTCCTGTCTATAATCCAGGACCTCACACTACTTATTTTTAGGTAACTATATCCTGTAAATTTGAGAAGAGCCCTTGTTCACAGAAAGGGTGGTTGAAGAGAAGGAGCTCTTCCCAGCAATGGATGACTGATTCATGGAATAAATATGTGTTAAAGACAAATACTGAGGGGAACTTCAAAAATGCTTGTAATAAGCATTAGGCTATCCGATCAACAAATTAAAGGGACATTAAGGGCTAGATTACAAGATTGCGCAAGGGTTTTCATGATCGTTTACGTGCCGTTTAAATTATGCTGATATTAAAAGTTGAGCGAAATTGGGGGCAGAGATAACTGAGGATGGGAACAGTCACATTAAACAAGTTCTCTTGAGCAAGTAAAGCTAAAAGTGAAGTAAATTGCTTAAAAATAGTGTTCAAATACGAATATCCAAAGGTGTCACTCCAGACTTGTCACTCTGGATCTTCACTTTTTTGAGGACATCTCTCTTTGCAGCAGTAGTTGTGAGTCCTGACACAGCAGAAATGGGATGTGATCGGCACAAGTCTTAGGAAAGTACCAAGAAGAGCTAACACTCAGCGTAGATATCAGAGCATAGTCTAGAGGCCACTGAGTGGTATAGTAAAGAGCCGGGGTCAGAAAGGAGAAGATTATCTCAGAGTTGATATTCATTTTGGCGCGAACCGCGGCCATTGAAGGAAAGTGCGCAGCAAGAAGGGAGGACTTACGGCAGTAACAAGAGATCTGATATCGTTAAGTATCAGACCGGACAGTGGGGTAAGAGAGTTAGGACATCCTCACTGTATGTTGTCAGTGCACAAAGCATCTCCACAGAGTTCTCTCCCTTGCACTATCCCAATAGACTAACTCATATGTTGCCATAAACACAGACCTGCTGGTAGAGGTGCCCTGAACATCAGAGACCGGGACTTAAATATAAAGTGCTGATATATAATCTAGCCAACCAATAAGTTCAGTGTACTAATAAAAACCTTTATACTCCAAGATTAGGTCCTGGAATAACATGCCTTCTAACAAATAAATACATCAAAGATTGAAGTGCTCAAACAAGAAAATACAGCTCTCACTGCATTGGTAGTAGCAGCTTAGGAGTACTTGGCCACATTAGATATTAGGTTCTCTCCTCACCAGTTACAACTCACATTACATAAAAGAGACCATATTCTAAAATATACATGCTTACTATTTGAAGCTGAAGATCTAAATAAAAAATTAAGAGAAACTACAGAAGATATAAGGATCTCTGATTTCATTGTACCAACAGTGACTAACTAAAGTTTGAGGCTGACATAAAACTAAAGGACAACTTTATACCTACAAAGGAACCCTGTAGGACTTCGGTAAACTTCCCCAATCCATTTTCTGCTGAACCAAGTGTCAGTGGGTCATATCCCCTATACCCTTTCCCGTCCTGGTCAAGTGAAGAAATATGCACCTGGGGGAAGTGTGACCCAATAAACCAAGGGTATCCTGCAGAGAGACGTACAGAGGCTTACAAAATCATTTAAAATACCTCCTGAGATTTGTCTGGATTAGATGTACCCCATTTTTTAAATGTAAACTAGGGGGCATTAGGGGAGATCATCCATTATAACTGCAGAAGGGAGATCCCGAACTAGGTGAATTTAAGCTACGTCACTGTGCAAACAGATCCATAGCCTGTTAGACCTTGCAATATAATGGCTCATTCTAACAAAAAGAAACAGCGGCAACCAGAGGGTCCTAAAAGGACTGTGGTGGACCATTTTAATAGTAAGGCACTGCTGGACAGGGAGTGCTCTGATTACGAATCAAGAGATTCACTACATAGCTTCAAATATCATACAGAGTCAGGTACATCTACGTCATTTGGGCAAGGTGAAGGAGATGGTTCAGTTATGGAATCTATCAGGGCTCTCTCTTCTAAAATGGACACTCACTATGCATCACTGAAAAGTGAAATAAAAAGTTTGATTACCGAATTAAAAAGAGAGATTAATGCCTTAGGTGAACGGATTGAAACAATAGAGAGGAGACAGGAGAACCTTTCCGTAGACCATGCTAATCTACTATCATATTCACACAGCATGGCTGAACAGGGCCTCTGTCCGATATGCAGCGTCGCCCGCAAAAGCCAGCGACGCCAAATTTTGCGCTGGTTTGGTATCACATATACGGCATAACCTAGAAGTTACGCTCGTATATTTCTGCCTTCGGCCATAGTTTTTTGGGCCATTGACAGGTATACCAAACCAGCGCAGTTTGGTATCCAATATACAGCGTAAGGACTTACGTGGCGAAAATGGAGAAATCTTACTCCATTTTCACCTCGCCACAAATTGCAGGTGTAGTAAGCCTTACGCTGTGTATTGGAGCCCCGTAACTCCCTAAACTACCTGTCAACCGCGAACTGCTAAATAAAACCTAACACCTAACGCATGCGCAATGTCTATCTACCTGTCAACCGCGATCCCCCGCCGCAATCCCTAATAAAGTTATTAACCCCTAAACTGCCGCTCCCGGACCCCGCCGCCAGCTACATTAACTACCCCCTAATGTGAGCCCCTTACACTGCCGCCAGCTATATTAAATTATTAACCCCTAATCTAATCCCCCTACCCCGCCACCAGCTATATTAAATTATTAAACCCTATTCTAATCCCCCTACCCCGCTGCCAGCTATATTAAATTATTAACCCCTAATCTAATCCGCCTACCCCGCCGCCAGCTATATTAAATTATTAACCTCTAATCTAATCCCCCTACCCCACCGCCAGCTATATTAAATTATTAACCCCTAATCTAATCCCCCTACCCCGCCACCAGCTATATTAAATTATTAACCCCTAATCTAATCCCCCACCCCGCCGCCACCTATATTAAATTAATTAACCCCTAAAATACTAAACTATCCCTACCACTAAACCTAAATCTAAACCTACAAATAGCCCTGAAAAGGGCTTTTTGCATGGCATTACCCCAAAGTAAACAGCTCTATTGCCAGCCCTTAAAAGGGCTTTTGGCGGGGCTTTGCCCCAAAGTAATCAGCTCTTTTACCAGCCCTTAAAAGGGCTTTTGGCAGGGCATTGTCACAAAGTAAACAGCTCTTTTGCCTATAATCTAAATCCCCCTACACCGCCGCCACCTATAATAAATGTATTATCTCCTAATCTAATCCCCCTACACCGCCGCCACCTATATTAAATAGATTAACCCCTAATCTGACCCCCCTACACCGCCGCCATCTATATTAACTATATTAACCCTAATTATATTAGGGTTAATATCGTTAATATCGTTATTATATTATATATATTAACTTTATTAACCCTAATTATATTAGGGTTAATATAGTTAATATCGTTATTATATTATATATATATTAAGTATAATAACCCTATCTAACTCTAACACCCCTAACTAAATTCTTATTAAAATAAATCTAATTAATATTAATATTATTAATTCAAATATTGCTATTTAAATTTAAATACTTACCTATAAAATAAACCCTAAGATAGCTACAATATAATTAATAATTACATTGTAGCTATTTTAGGGTTTATATTTATTTTACAGGTAACTTGGTATTTATTTTAACTAGGTACAATAGCTATTAAATAGTTAATAACTATTTAATAGCTACCTAGTTAAAATAATTGCCAATTTACCTATAAAACAAATCCTAACCTAAGTTACAAATACACCTACACTATCAATAAATTAAATAAACTACAAATATCTAAACTAAAATACAATTAAATACACTAAACTAAATTACAAAAAACAAACAAACAATAAATTACAAAAAATAAAAAAGATTACAAGAATTTTAAGCTAATTACACCTATTCTAAGCCCCCTAATAAAAAAATAAAGCCCCCCAAAATAAAAAAAAATTCCCTACCCTATTCTAAATTACAAAAGTTAACAGCTCTATTACCAGCCCTTAAAAGGGCCTTTTGCGGGGCATGCCCCAAAGTAAACAGCTCTTTTGCCTGTAAAAAAAACACAATACCACCCCCAACATTAAAACCCACCACCCACATACCCCTACTCTAAACCCACCCAAACCCCCCTTAAAAAAACCTAACACTAAGCCCCAGAAGATCTCCCTACCTTGAGTCGTCTTCACCCAGCCGATAGGGTAGGGAATTTTTTATATTTTGGGGGGCTGTATTATTTTATTAGGGGGCTTAGAATAGGTGTAATTATCTTAAAGTTCTTGTAATCTTTTTTATTTTTTGTAATTTAGTGTTTTTATTATTTTGTAATTTAGTTTAGTGTATTTAATTGTATTTTATTTTAGATATTTGTAGTTTATTTAATTTATTGATAGTGTAGGTGTATTTGTAGCTTAGGTTAGGATTTATTTTACAGGTAAATTGGTAATTATTTTAACTAAGTAGCTATTAAATAGTTATTAACTATTTAATAGCTATTGTACCTAGTTAAAATAAATACCAAGTTACCTGTAAAATAAATATAAACCCTAAAATAGCTACAATTTAATTATTAATTATATTATAGCTATCTTAGGGTTTATTTTATAGGTAAGTATTTAGATTTAAATAGGAATATTTTAATTAATAATATTAATATTAATTAGATTTATTTTAATAAGAATTTAGTTAGGGGTGTTAGAGTTAGATTGGGTTATTATACTTAATATATATATAATATAATAACGATATTAACTATATTAACCCTAATATAATTTGGGTTAATATAGTTAATATAGATGGCGGCGGTGTAGGGGGGTCAGATTAGGGGTTAATCTATTTAATATAGGTGGCGGCGGTGTAGGGGGATTAGATTAGGAGGTAATACATTTATTATAGGTGGCAGTAGTGTAGGGGGATTTAGATTATAGGCAAAAGAGCTGTTTACTTTGTGACAATGCCCCGCCAAAAGCCCTTTTAAGGGCTGATAAAAGAGCTGATTACTTTGGGGCAAAGCCCCGCCAAAAGTCCTTTTAAGGGCTGGCAATAGAGCTGTTTACTTTGGGGTAATGCCACGCAAAAAGCCCTTTTCAGGGCTATTTGTAGGGTTAGACAGGTTTAGTGGTAGGGATAGTTTAGTATTTTAGGGGTTAATTAATTTAATATAGGTGGTAGCGGTATAGGGGGATTAGATTAGGGGTTAATTAATTTAATATAGGTGGCGGCGGTGTAGGGGGATTAAATTAGGGGTTAATAATTTAATATAGCTGGTGATGGGGTAGGGGGATTAGATTAGGGGTTAATAATTTAATATAGCTGGCGGCGGGGTAGGGGGATTAGATTAGGGGTTAATAATTTAATATAGCTGGCGGCGGGGTAGAGGGATTAGATTAGGGGTTAATAATTTTAATATAGCTGGCTTCGGGGTAGGAGCTCACATTAGGGGGTAGGTAATATAGCTGGCGGCGGGGTAGGAGCTCACATTAGGGGGTAGTTAATGTAGCTGGCGGCGGGGTAGGAGCTCACATTAGGGGGTAGTTAATGTAGGTGGCGGCGGGGTAGGAACTCACATTAGGAGGTAGTTAATGTAGGTGGGGGCGGGGTCCGGGAGCGGCGGTTTAGGGGTTAATAACTTTATTAGGTAGCGGCGGGGTCCGGGAATGGCGGTTTAGGGGTTAATAACTTTATTAGGTGGCGGCGGGGTCCGGGAGCAGCGGTTTAGGGGTTAATACATTTTTTATTATTAGGAGAGTGAAGGGGGATAGCGGATAGAGGGTTAGACGTGTCGGGCTATGTTTGGGAGGCGTGTTAGACAGTATGGGAGATTTAATAACTAAGTCAGGTTTTGTAGGCGCCGGCAGTTTCTAAAGTGCCGTAAGTCACTGGCGACTCCAGAAATTTGTACTTACGCAGATTTCTGGACATCGCTGGTTTATCACAGGTGTACATTATTCTCCCATTATTTTGACTGGCTTTAGCAAGAGTGGTTTTGGTCCGCTATTCTTTTTACATATTTATTCTGAAATACCAATTGACATAAACCAATAGTGACATATACTTTCATATTTATGAGGTATAAGCTAATATTCCCGTATACAATTAATTCATAATAATATGGTACTGTTTGAAAGTACTTCAGATAGAGCATATTAACTGGTACAGGTCTATATACTACATATTATACCTTCCTTTCTTGTATATAATTTTGGTGTTTCCCCTCCCCCCCTTTTTTTCTTTCTTTCTCCCCTTAACTCCTCAAAAATGTCTGATATTAAGTTTTTAGAAAAGTAATATAGATGTGGTATTCCTCCAGGAAACCCATTGGGTGTCAGCAAAGGGTAAACCATTAATTTTTCGCAATTATTCACAGGTTGTAGCAGCATCATACATCTCAAAGTCACAAGGGGTAGCTATAATGATTAAAGACAACTTGGCTCTAGAGATAATTCATATAGAAAGAGATGTGCAAGCGCGCTATATCATTCTGGTTTGTAAAATTAACAATATATTGCTGACATTGGTGAACGTTTATGCACCGAATTATGGACAATTAAGGTTCCTTAGGAAGCTCATGAGATTGGTGTCTACTGTCAGGCAGGGAGAATTGATTCTAGGGGGCGATTTTAACCTAGTTTGGGATGTGAAAACGGATAGACTGCTTCCAAAGCAAAACCAGACAGATCAGTGGGGTCACTCTCTTGGGCCTTCCAGACATTGATGTCGCAATACCAGTTATATGATATTTGGTGGGCACATAACTCGCTGGAGAAAGACTTCACTTTTTACTAAAACCCTCATAAGTCTTATTCAAGAATAGACACCTTTTTTTCTTCTTTAAGACTTTTAGATAGGGTGACACGATCCAAAATACTACCTACATACTGGTCGGATCATAATTCAGTGATAATGACAGTAAGGGATAGTCCAAAGGAATTATGCTCCTTCTGGAGACTAGCAGACTGGCTGATAGGAACTCCTTTTCAGAAGGAAGAAACAAAAAGGGAGATAGAGGACTTCTTTAACATAAATGACAATGGTCAAAACTCAACGCAGACACTGTGGGCATCATTTAAATTGTACATAAGAGGTCACTTCATTAAACAAGCAGCGCCTGAGAAAAAAAGCAGGGTGGTTCGTTAGCTGAATTGACATGTCGTATGCAACAATTACATCGTCAGTTAGTACAACATTATACACGTCAATTAAATGCGCAACTACAACAGATTAAATCTCAGATTTGTGACTTTGAACTTATGAGCGTATGGCCTACATTAGAGAAATTCCAACAGATTTATTACTATAGTAACAATAAGGCTACAACACATTTAGCTAACAAAAGCGCAGAGTACTATCCATTAAGGATGAGTCAAAAATTAGGACATCACCCAAAGATATTTGGAAGATTTTTCTTAAGTATTATCAAGCTTTATATAACTTGGGCTCACAAGATATGAATCCTAATATACATAAAAGAGGTATAAGGCAATATCTTGGGACACTTCAACTTCCAAAACTATCAACCGAACATATTGAATATCTAAATGACCCCATCACGTAAGAAGAGGTTAATAATGTAATAAAGCGTTTAAAAATAGGAAAATTACCAGGCCCAGACGGTTTAACAAGTATATTCTATAAAAGTTTCAAAACCCATCTTGCCCCCATTTTATATAGATTTTTCAATGCAACTGCTACATCTGGCAAACTTCCAGCAGAATTCCTTGAGGCTTCTATAGTTACTCTACTGAAGCCAGATAAAGATCCCCAGAGCTGTAGTAGCTACAGACCAATCTCACTAATTAACATTGATACTAAAATGTATTCTAAAATTTGGGCAAATAGGTTAGCAAAAGTAATTCCCTCAATAATACATAGTGATCAGGTCGGTTTTATCCCGGGCAGAGAAGGCCCGGATAACACAAGAAGACTACTCCATATATTCACAGAGGCCAAAAGAGGGAGGATTCCCTTACTAGCCCTGTCATTGGACGCAGAGAAGGCTTTCGACAGGGTGGGGTGGGAGTACTTATGGGAGACCTTAAAGGTGTTCCAGTTACCCAGATTATTTGTGCTGGCTGTTCAGGCCTTATACTCCTGTCTTTCTGCTAGAGTGAGAGGATTGGGCTTTACATTAGATAAGTTCACAATTACTATTAAATGGCACTCGTCAGGGTTGCCCATTGTCTCCTCTACTTTTCATGCTAGCCGTGGAACCTTTGGCTCAGGCCATTAGGAAATCTGATGAAATTAAGGGCATAGAGATAGGCAATTCCCAACATAAGATCACATTGTTTGCGGACGATATAACCTTACTTCTAACGTCCCCCAGAACCTCTTTTTGGAGACATCAGTTATTATAAATTGAACGCAACTAAGACAGAAGTCCTTCATATTAATATCTCAAATGAAGATTTAGAGTTCCTCCAACATAAATATACATTAACTGGTGAGGAGATTTCATCAAACATCTGGGAGTATTCCTCAGGCCAGATATCTCCATAGTTTATTCAAAAAATGTAAAAATAGGTTACCCGAGTTTAGGTCATTATTAGAATCCTGGGAATTCTCAGAAATATCTTGGACAGGGAGAATAGCGGCCATCAAGATGACCTTACTCCCAAAAATTACATACTTATTCAGGTGTATATCAGTTCAAATACCTAGAACAATTCTTAATAAACTACAAGGAATGATTACTACTTACATTTGAAAGGGTGAGAAACCAAGCACATCAAGACACATACTACAAAAATCAATCAGAAAAGGTGGTCTTGCACTCCCCAATGTGATATTATACCATGATGCAGCGCACCTTTCCCACAATCTCGGTTGGAGTAATGTCACAAATCCCCCGAGATGGCACGATAATGAGCTAGCTTTAATACCAGACACCTTACATCTACAAGACCTGATATGGATCCCATCTTATTATAGAAAGAGACTAGGAATAGACCATACTATCATACTGGACAACTTAAACTTCTGGTATAGAGTCAAACATCTTAATAATATTGCCCCTCCCTTCTCCATTCTATCAGGAGCATATTAGGTTGCTTACAGGAAACTCACAACACTCTTTGGGATGACCTAAGTTCCCTGCAGGTCAGGAACCTATATATAAATGATAAATGGTTGGATCCACAATCATTTATAGATAAATACACAGTTCACCAGAAATATCATTTTGAGGTCTTTAGATTTTTTAGTATACTGAGATACTGAGGTTTTCAAAAAGAAAGCCAGAGAGAGTTGACAAACTGGGAGAAATATCTACTGAGAGGTCGTAGATCAGGGGGTATACTATCTTTCAACTACTATACGATTACAGACGTGCAAACAGATCTTATCTCTAATCCCCAAAAAGCATGGGAAAATGGACCTTGGCTTGGCGGTGGACACCAAAATGTGGAATAGGGAGCTGGTTTTTGCCTGAAATAACTTACACTGTGCTACATTGTGGGAATTATTCTATAAGGTTACTGTAAGGTGGCATCTTGTACCAGTACATCTACATAGGATATTCCATGCTACATCATCATTATGCTGGATAAATTGCGGTCAAAGGGGTACTTGGGTACACATATGGATGGATTGCCCCAGACTAACACCTTTATGGAGAGAGTGTTTCACACTGTTGGGAGATATGAAATTTAATATTCCGCGTACACCAGCGATAAGTCTGTTACATCTATTCATTTACAAAGATGACATTATCAAGAAAAATATTTCTCACTTGTTTTCTGACATCCGCCAAATTGACAATAGCAAGAGAATGGAAACAGATAAAGCTCCCTATATTACAGGTAGGATCAAGGATAAGATGCATATATATATGACGAAGTTTGTGCTCAATGGAACGAAATGTTCCAGGACTAATTTAACCATTCACCATCTCATAAGAATAAGACTTTTTCATCTATAAGAACCTTTTCCCTCCTTTTTTTTTTCTCCTTGTGTGCGGTCACTAATTTAACACTACTCCATATGGTAAGTGTGAGTAGAAGGAAAGGAGTATAGAAGGAAGAGAGAGAAGGGTACCTCAATGTGAGATTAGATATACTTTCAGAGACTAACACCATCATACATTTCAAAATTATATATTTACCAAGGCCTAGATTTGGAGTTCGGCGGTAAAAGGGCTGTTAACGCTCCGCAGGCTTTTTTCTGGCCGCACCATAAAATTAACTCTGGTATCGAGAGTTTAAACAAATGCTGCGTTAGGCTCCAAAAAAGGAGCGTAGAGCATTTTTACCGCAAATGCAACTCTCGATACCAGAGTTGCTTACGGACGCAGCCGGCCTCAAAAACGTGCTCGTGCACGATTCTCCCATAGGAAACAATGGGGCTGTTTGAGCTGAATAAAAACCTAACACCTGCAAAAAAGCATCGTTCAGCTCCTAACGCAGCCCCATTGTTTCCTATGGGGAAACACTTCCTACGTCTGCACCTAACACTCTAACATGTACCCCGAGTCTAAACACCCCTAACCTTACACTTATTAACCCCTAATCTGCCGCCCCCGCTATCGCTGACACCTGCATATTTTTTTTAACCCCTAATCTGCCGCTCTGTAAACCGCCGCAACCTACGTTATCCCTATGTACCCCTAATCTGCCGCCCCTAACACCGCCGACCCCTATATTATATTTATTAACCCCTAATCTGCCCCCCTCAACGTCGCCGACACCTGCCTACACTTATTAACCCCTAATCTGCCGAGCGGACCTGAGCGCTACTATAATAAAGTTATTAACCCCTAATCCGCCTCACTAACCTTATCATAAATAGTATTAACCCCTAATCTGCACTCCCTAACATCGCCGACACCTACCTTCAATTATTAACCCCTAATCTGCCGAGCGGACCTCACCGCTACTATAATAAATGGATTAACCCCTAAAGCTAAGTCTAACCCTAATACTAACACCCCCCTAAGTTAAATATAATTTACATCTAACAAAATAAATTAACTCTTATTAAATAACTTATTCCTATTTAAAGCTAAATACTTACCTGTAAAATAAATCCTAATATAGCTACAATATAAATTATAATTATATTATAGCTATTTTAGGATTAATATTTATTTTACAGGCAACTTTGTAATTATTTTAACCAGGTACAATAGCTATTAAATAGTTAAGAACTATTTAATAGCTACCTAGTTAAAATAATAACAAATTTACCTGTAAAATAAATCCTAACCTAAGATATAATTAAACCTAACACTACCCTATCAATAAATTAATTAAATAAACTACCTACAATTACCTACAATTAACCTAACACTACACTATCAATAAATTAATTAAACACAATTGCTACAAATAAATACAATTAAATAAACTAGCTAAAGTACAAAAAATAAAAAAGAACTAAGTTACAAAAAATAATAAAATATTTACAAACATAAGAAAAATATTACAACAATTTTAAACTAATTACATCTACTCTAAGCCCCCTAATAAAATAACAAAGCCCCCCAAAATAAAAAATTCCCTACCCTATTCTAAATTAAAAAAGTTACAAGCTCTTTTACCTTACCAGCCCTGAACAGGGCCCTTTGCGGGGCATGCCCCAAGGATTTCAGCTCTTTTGCCTGTAAAAAAAAACATACCATACCCCCCCCCCCACATTACAACCCACCACCCACATACCCCTAATCTAACCCAAACCCCCCTTAAATAAACCTAACACTAAGCCCCTGAAGATCTTCCTACCTTGTCTTCACCATACCAGGTTCACCGATCCGTCCTGGCTCCAACATCTTCATCCAACCCAAGCGGGGGTTGGCGATCCATCATCCGGTGCTGAAGAGGTCCAGAAGAGGCTCCAAAGTCTTCCTCCTATCCGGCAAGAAGAGGACATCCGGACCGGCAAACATCTTCTCCAAGCGGCATCTTCAATCTTCTTCCATCCGGTGCGGAGCGGGTCCATCTTGAAGCAGGCGACGCGGATCCATCCTCTTCTTCCGTTGTCTCCCGACGAATGACGGTTCCTTTAAGGGACGTCATCCAAGATGGCGTCCCTCGAATTCCGATTGGCTGATAGGATTCTATCAGCCAATTGGAATTAAGGTAGGAATTTTCTGATTGGCTGATGGAATCAGCCAATCAGAATCAAGTTCAATCCGTTTGGCTGATCCAATCAGCCAATCAGATTGAGCTCGCATTCTATTGGCTGATCGGAAAAGCCAATAGAATGCGAGCTCAATCTGATTGGCTGATTGGATCAGCCAATCGGATTGAACTTGATTCTGATTGGCTGATTCCATCAGCCAATCAGAAAATTCCTACCTTAATTCCGATTGGCTGATAGAATCCTATCAGCCAATCGGAATTCGAGGGACGCCATCTTGGATGACGTCCCTTAAAGGAACCGTCATTCGTCGGGAGACAACGGAAGAAGAGGATGGATCCGCGTCGCCTGCTTCAAGATGGACCCGCTCCGCACGGATGGAAGAAGATTGAAGATGCCGCTTGGAGAAGATGTTTGCCGGTCCGGATGTCCTCTTCTTGCCGGATAGGAGGAAGACTTTGGAGCCTCTTCTGGACCTCTTCAGCACCGGATGATGGATCGCCAACCCCCGCTTGGGTTGGATGAAGATGTTGGAGCCAGGACGGATCGGTGAACCTGGTATGGTGAAGACAAGGTAGGAAGATCTTCAGGGGCTTAGTGTTAGGTTTATTTAAGGGGGGTTTGGGTTAGATTAGGGGTATGTGGGTGGTGGGTTGTAATGTTGGGGGGGGGGGTATGGTATGTTTTTTTTACAGGCAAAAGAGCTGAAATCCTTGGGGCATGCCCCGCAAAGGGCCCTGTTCAGGGCTGGTAAGGTAAAAGAGCTTGTAACTTTTTTAATTTAGAATAGGGTAGGGAATTTTTTATTTTGGGGGGCTTTGTTATTTTATTAGGGGGCTTAGAGTAGGTGTAATTAGTTTAAAATTGTTGTAATATTTTTCTTATGTTTGTAAATATTTTATTATTTTTTGTAACTTAGTTCTTTTTTATTTTTTGTACTTTAGCTAGTTTATTTAATTGTATTTATTTGTAGCAATTGTGTTTAATTAATTTATTGATAGTGTAGTGTTAGGTTAATTGTAGGTAATTGTAGGTAGTTAATTTAATTAATTTATTGATAGGGTAGTGTTAGGTTTAATTATATCTTAGGTTAGGATTTATTTTACAGGTAATTTTGTAATTATTTTAACTATTTTAGCTATTAAATAGTTCTTAACTATTTAATAGCTATTGTACCTGGTTAAAATAATTACAAAGTTGCCTGTAAAATAAATATTAATCCTAAAATAGCTATAATATAATTATAATTTATATTGTAGCTATATTAGGATTTATTTTACAGGTAAGTATTTAGCTTTAAATAGGAATAAGTTATTTAATAAGAGTTAATTTATTTCGTTAGATGTAAATTATATTTAAGTTAGGGGGGTGTTAGTGTTAGGGTTAGACTTAGCTTTAGGGGTTAATCAATTTATTAGAATAGCGGTGAGCTCCGGTCATCAGATTAGGGGTTAATACTTGAAGTTAGGTGTCAGCGATGTTAGGGAGGGCAGATTAGGGGTTAATACTATTTATGATAGGGTTAGTGAGGCGGGTTAGGGGTTAATAACTTTATTATAGTAGCGGTGCGGTCCGCTCGGCAGATTAGGGGTTAATAAGTGTAGGCAGGTGTCGGCGACGTTGAGGGGGGCAGATTAGGGGTTAATAAATATAATATAGGGGTCGGCGGTGTTAGGGGTAGCAGATTAGGGGTACATAGGGATAACGTAGGTGGCGGCGCTTTGCGGTCGGAAGATTAGGGGTTAATTATTTTAAGTAGCTGGCGGCGACGTTGTGGGGGGCAGGTTAGGGGTTAATAAATGTAATACAGGGGTCGGCGGGGTTAGGGGCAGCAGATTAGGGGTACATAAGTATAAAGTAGGTGGCGGTCGGCAGATTAGGGGTTAAAAATTTAAATCGAGTGGCGGCGATGTGGGGGGAGCTCGGTTTAGGGGTACATAGGTAGTTTATGGGTGTTAGTGTACTTTAGGGTACAGTAGTTAAGAGCTTTATGAACCGGCGTTAGCCAGAAAGCTCTTAACTCCTGCTATTTTCAGGCGGCTGGAATTTTGTCGTTAGAGCTCTAACGCTCACTTCAGAAACGACTCTAAATACCAGCGTTAGAAAGATCCCATTGAAAAGATAGGATACGCAAATGGCGTAGGGGGATCTGCGGTATGGAAAAGTCGCAGCTGAAAAGTGAGCGTTAGACCCTTTAATCACTGACTCCAAATACCAGCGGGCGCCCAAAACCAGCGTTAGGAGCCTCTAACGCTGGTTTTGACGGCTACCGCCGAACTCCAAATCTAGGCCTAAGTTTTTTAAATGCTTCCCTACATCCTGCAACTCTTAATTATATAAAAGTGATAAAAGTTGGGGGGCAGAGCCAAGCCACGACTGAAGATGGCTGCACTTTGCTAAAGCTCTGTAGCCCTTAGCTCTCACATATAAAGTTTAAAACAACCATCTGCCTTTTTACTTAAAATTGTTATGGCTAACAGCTCACTGGAACGGTACTGATTAAAATCTGACCTTCATTGGTGGACAAATACCCTGAAGAGCAAGGGAGAGTCTGGATCATCTACTAACGTTGAGAGCTGTATGGTGGGGATCACTAAAAATCTAACCCGTCTCTGATCGCACCTCACAGGACCTACCACAGGACTCTGATACCCTAGGAGCCTCTATTGGCATCTGACTGTCGGCCTGAGTCGGCTAATATAAGCAGCGGGTCCTGGGGTTAGATCTCACTCTAAAGCTGAACTGGGACTAACGGAGAACCACGTGGGTGACGCGGCCTACTTTGCTCCTCCTGCCGTTACAGACACAATTATGGCGGCGGATCCTGCCAGACACCATCAGTGAGCCCTGAAAGATACATGGCTCCTTCTGTGGAAACACTCAGTGGGGTAAGCCTCCAAGATAACCTAAGGTATCTAGCACATTGCAGAGCATACGGAGCAAGACATACACAGGCATATGCTATCCTCTTATTAGCATACCTTTTAAACCCATAATCTGCAGCAGTGCCACATACTCCCAATACTAATTCACATTGCCCACAGGGAACACCACAAGCACACTTGAGGGAGTAGGTTAACACTGAATCACTATTTCTAATTTGGGAGGACATTTTTTATTACCTCAGAGTGGAGACCCCCTTGTTCAGAATCCGCGCAGAAGCATTTTGGCCTTCTTGAACTCTTACTGGCCTGCCTAGAGGGTCACAGTGTTCTTCTCAGGACATATATATTGTAATGTCAAATAAAAGGACCCCTAGGCCAACCAAGGGTTCACAGTCTACCAGTATGGACAACTACCCTGTTTCAGTGGATTCATCTTCTGACTCTAGCAAAGACCACCAAGAGGCCCACAGACAAACAGCAGCAGCTCAGATACATAATACAGATACTGTGCACAGTAATTATATCACTAAGGAAGACCTCAAGCACCTTTCCTCAAAGGAGGACATTAAAGAAACCATGCTTGATGTAAAAAAAATGTTTGAAGAACTTAAAAAGGATATAATGGCTGTAGATCAGAGGGTCACTCAGGTAGAAGAGAGACAAGAAAGTCTATGCTCTGACTTAACAACATTAGTCAAGCTGAATACAATCTCAGGAAGTTACGGTACAGAATCTCATGGAACGCATGGAAGATCTTGAGAATAGGAGCAGACGGAACAACTTGAGGCTGTGTGGCATCCCTGAGTTGGTGAACCCACCGACTTTGCACAAATATATTCAAGATCTATTCAAGTTCATCAAAAATACACCAGGTGCAGCAGAAGTCCAAATAGAATGGGCACACCGGGCTTTGAGCCCTAAACCACCATCTAGAGCACCTCCTAAGGACGTGATCTTCATGTTTTTGTCCTTCAAGGGTAAAGAAGACATCCCTAAACATGCTAGGAACAAGCACCTGATAATTTATGATGGAGCTGAAATACAGGTGTTTACCAACTTAAGTCCTGCTACCCTTTAAAAGAGAAGGGATCTACGATTCATCACAACTTCCCTCAAGGAGCAAAAAATCCCATACAGATGGCGGTTTCCTACATGCATTATTGCCACAAAGGATAATTCCACTGCAATCTTCAGGGCTGCCTCAGATTTACCTTCAATCAAGCGTTGGGAACAAAGATCAAACTTCCCATGTCTACAACAGGTATGGAACCTGAAAGCCCCCAAGCGGACCTCAACTTGAATGATAATCAGCCCTAACTGAAGACTATCCGGATGGATTAAATCTCTCTGGCATGGATGATCAGGCCATTCTGGCCTAACAGAGGCTAATAGTCTTCGCACGAACTCAAAGCAATAACCACAATAAACTGCCTAAAACTCCACAGAGAAGTCTGAGACTTTCGGAAAATGCTTGGATAAGCACATGTTTATGTTCTTTTTTCTATTTCAATAATTTTTTTATTAAGGTAGTGATAAGTCACATTATACATATCGTTACATCAGCGAGTGACAAATTTTGAGATACATATAAAAGAATAGATCAATAACATAAATTTGTTGGCCAACATCAAACAACTTCTGTGTGCCTGGCTGTACAATATAATTAGAGACTTAGTATCTTCTCATTGGACAGCTATGTCACACATCAGAACAGTACAGAACTGATATTGATACCTTACATTTTTACTTTATATACAAATCTTTCAATAGAACCTCCGTATCATGTTTTGCTGCCTATTAAAATGATATTTTAAGCCAACCTACCATAAGCAAAAGCATACTATCTTATTTGAGAGGTATGATTTCTTGCCACATACATATTATCTGTTATATCGCATGTTGAAAAGGTAAGCCACTCATATATATGATACTTTTGCAAGTGAACATGTAGAAAATCAATGTATTGAATAGGAATCTTAAAAGAATATATTTATATTATTCCAGTGTAACTGTATGGGGGATAGCGGGCCAAAGCCGCTCTTACTAAAGCCCAGTCAAAGAACTAGGTATGTTACGTACATCCATTCATTTACTTAGGATGAAGTAAGCAAGCCAATAAGTATGAAACCTAAATAACGCCTTCATATTTGGCTCTATAGAAAAATAAATGTTGGGATGTTAGGAGGGGGGGGGGGAGAGTGTTCGGGTAGTTAATGATGCAGCATTGTTATTAACATGAGGTTCATTAGCTAAATGGTCTCTCTTGGACTAAAGCAAATGAAAAGTAAAATAAGAGGGCCAACAAATATTTACTAAACTCACCGTATAAGAATTTAGGATTATATAGGATATAAAGAACGATGTATGTGATCTGAATTATTCCCTGGAATATAAATGGTCATTTGTTAACAGGTGCAGGAACATACTAGACATCCCATAGTAAATAAATAGGCTAAGATTGCTTGTGTAACACTAAAAAACTGTGAAACCTGTGGGCTTAGATCTTGGCTTTAGCTATGTTAGTAGTGGCATATAAGAAAGCAGTTCTCTACAAACCTGAAATTTATAGATGGGAGAGGTCCCTTATAGTCATCAGTTGATCCCCCCTTATAACAAGCTAAAGTATTATTTATATCAATTAGTGTGATAAATCCCCCAATTTAGCATATAGTACTGGTTAAACAAGTGACCAAATAAGCATTATATTCTAGGGAACGCTACTCCCTACTATAGGAATGAATGCATAGGATGTTGTAATTATGGCAAGCAATAATTACAAATTCAAGAAAAATACGGCCAGATTACGAGTTTTGCGTTAGAGGCTAACGAACAGTTTTCTCTCACCGCTTACTTACCTGTAGCGCTGGTATTACAGGTTTTTACAAACCCGGCGTTAAAAGGCAAGAAGTGAGCGTTAAGCAAAATTGTGCTCCTTACCGCACTTCAATACAAGCGCTGCTTAAGTCAGCGGTGAGCTTGTCGTAGTGCTCGTGCACGATTTCCCCTTAGGAGTCAAAGGGGAGATCAGGCTGAAAAAAAGTCTAACACCTGCAAAAAAGCAGCGTAAAACTCAGTAACGCAGCCCCATTGATTCCTATGGGGAAACACATTTATGTTTACACCTAACACCCTAACATGAACCAGAGTCTAAACACCCCTAATCTTACACTTATTAACCCCATCTGCCGCCTCAACATCGCCAACACCTACATTATACTTTTTAACCCCTAATCTTCCGCTCCGGACACCGCCGCCACCTACATTATATGTATTAACCCCTAATCTGATGCCCCAACATCGCTGCCACCTACATTATATTTATTAACCCCTAATCTCCCTCTCCCAATGTCGCTGCAACCTACCTACATTTATTAGCCCCTAATCTGCCGCCCCCAACGTCGCCGCCACTATAATAAACATATTAACCCCTAAACCGCTGCACTCCCGCCTTGCAAACATTAGTTAAATATTATTAACCACTAATCTGCCGTCCCTAACATCGCCGCCACCTACCTACATTTATTAACCCTTAATCTGCCGTCCCCAACATTTCCGCCACTATACAAAATGTATTAACCCCTAAACCTAAGTCTAACCCTAACCCTAACACCCCTTAACTTAAATATAATTTAAATAAATCTAAATAAAAATTAATATTATTAGCTATAAAATAAACCCTAAGCTAGCTACAATATAACTAATAGTTACATTGTAGCTAGCTTAGGGTTTATTTTTATTTTACAGGCAAGTTTGTATTTATTTTAACTAGGTAGAATAGTTACTAAATAGTTATTAACTATTTAATAACTACCTAGCTAAAATAAATACAAAAGTACCTGTAAAATAAAACCTAACCTAAGTTACACTAACACCTAACACTGCACTACAATTAAATAACTTACCTAAATTAAATACAATTAAATAAATTACAATCAATTAGCTAAAGTAAAAACAAACAAACACTAAATTACAGAAAATAATAAACAAATTACAAGATATTTTTAAACTAATTACACCTAATCTAATAGCCCTATCAAAATAACCCCCCCCCCAAAAAAAAAAACCCTAGCCTAAACTAAACTATCAATAGCCCTTAAAAGGATCTTTTGCGGGGCATTGCCCCAAAGTAATCAGCTCTTTTACCTGTAAATTTTTTTTACAAACAACCCCCCCAACAGTAAAACCCACCACCCACACAACAAACTCCCCAAATAAAATACTAACTAAAAAACCTATGCTCCCCATTGCCCTGAAAAGGGCATTTGGATGGGCATTGCCCTTAAAAGGGCAATTAGCTCTATTGCAGGCCCAAACCCTAACCTAAAAATAAAACTAACACTAACCCCCTGAATATCGACTTACAGTTCTGAAGACCGGACATCCATCCTCAAGGAAGCGGCAGAAGTCTTCATCCAACCGAGCCAAAGTCCTCAACGAAGCCGGGAGAAGTCTACATATAAGCCGGGCGAAGTGGTCCTTCAGACAGGCATAAGTCTTCATCAAGACGGCATCTTCTATCTTCATCCATCGAACGCGGAGCGGGTCCATCTTCAAGACATCCGACGCAGAGCATTCTCTTCATCCTGAATCTTCTTACTGAATGACGGTAATAGTCTACTTTTTTGGTTAAAAGCTAAATTTCTATCGAAACCTATTACACTTTATATAATATGAGTGAATTCTAACCAAGACATTAGAACATGGGTTTAAGTGCCCTACTAGTACTGTGAGAAAAATACTGCTATTTTCTCCTTACCTAGTCGTTCTTATCTTATCTTTTTTTATTTTGGGGTAGAGCTAGAGGCCCATACGTGAGACTTTATATATTGTTTATGCTCTTTTTCTTAGATATAGCAACTATAGATAAGGGTATACATTTCTATACCACTAAATTGAAGGAGAAGCCTGTGTTAGACATACCTTTGTGTTTTTCTTTTAACAATATTTTAAACTTTATTTCTTCTGTAACGTTAATGGATGATCCTGATATCATTCACTTTTACATACACAGTAGATATTTGGAGTCTGACAAATAGTCAGACCAATTGTGTATCCCTCATTATAGAGAGGTAGAGTTTGGATACAACCGTGGTGGGGTCCTGTGCAGTGTTCCGCCTAAGGCCACTTTTTTGTGCGGCCCAGCATTGAAACAGTTAATAAAGGAACCACACCTTGCAGTCTGCATCGTGTAGTGTTTGCTAATTGCTCTAATTAACTGTTTCACTGCTGGGCTGCATATAAAACTGTCCTTAGAGGGAACACTGGTCCTGTGATACTTTATAGTTATATTGCCATATTGCCTTATTTAGGAACTTTGCAACCTATTTATCCTATTTTGGATTTTTTGCAACAAATCTAGGTGACATTTATTGACCGATTGATCCCCCTACCACCATGAACAGTCAGTGGTTTCAGTTAAATCACACCCACACTGATACATATACAAGGGTTTAACCACATCTCCATTTGATCCTTCTGTGTAATTTAAGTATTTGTCTGTCATAATTGTATTATTATTATTGTACTTAATTACTAATAAAAGTTATATTTTAATATGTTACATCAGTCCTCCCTAACCATTACCATATAGATAATTAAGTCTCTTATTTCAAGTGTGCCACATAATACCTTCTTTGGTCCCTCCTTATTCCTTTGTCTATTAATTAAACTGAGACCAGATCAATAAACAAACTTAGTTTATTAAAAGAATTATTGGAAATAATAAGCAATATTTGAATAAAGCAAATCAATAAGCATACATCATTACAATGATTTAATGATTATCAGGTTAAAACTAATTAAATCAATCACTAAATTATTTTATTTGCAGTAGCTTGCATGTATAATAGAGAAACATAACCTTTTGTTATTTAAATTCTCAGCATAGCTGGCAAGAATCAAGTAAGCTAAAAATCCTGGCAAACCATAAGAAAATGATATTATTAAGAGATTCCTGATTGACCCAGTGTTATTGTCGACAGATAAGACCAGGTCAACAGGAATTACCAAACAAAAATATTTGCGACTATAAAGGGCAAACCAGAATTGATTAACTCACCTGATTAAAAAATAAAACTTTGAATTTAAATGTAAAGAGCATAAATTATATTTACATACTTATCAACATTGTGGGATCCTTCACTGGGGATCAGTGTAAAAAGACCCTCTTAGGTTACCCCTGGACCCTCTCTTGCCATTATCCTGACTTGTCTATCTGGTCAGCTTAGCCTCCCATCTCCTCTAGATAGGGTGTGGTCATCATGCATGCTCAGCGTGGCCCCTTGTGCCGTCTGCTTGTGTCCCCTTGTCCCTCTTTTGTGGGTGAGTGTGTATTTAATGGAAAACGCTTAACTCCACCCCAACTGATAAGGTTAGGTTCACATAAATGATTGGCTAACACTAATTACAGATTAATTAACATTTTTGTTAATAAGCTAAGTTTTAGCTGTTAGAATATTTTTCCCTCGGAAGATGGCACTCATCACTCAGCTATAACAGACAAATATGTATTTTGTAAATATATTCTGAAAAACAAGTCAGTATCTCTATTTGACCATTAACCAAGGTTAAACCCCACTAATGCTTATAGACTAAGAGACTTACTGGAACAATGTATGATAAACATGAGGATATTTGTGGATATTTATACTAATAATATAATGATAGGAATCATGCAGCTATGTTGGGACCTTAAAGGGCCATGATACCCACATTTTTTATTTCATGATTTAGAAAGATAATGCATTTTTAAACATCTTTCTAATTTACTTCTATTATCTAATTTGTTTTATTCTCTTGATATTATTTGCTGAAAAGCATATCTAGATATGCTCAGTAGCTGCTGATTGGTTGCTGCACATAGAAGCCTCATGTGATTGGCTCACCCATGTGCATTGCTTTTTCTTCAAATAAGGATATCTAAAAAATGAAGCAAAATAAATAATATAAGTAAATTGTAATGTTTAAATTTGTATGTTCTATCTGAATCATGAAAGAAAGATTTTGGGTTTAGTGGCCCTTTAAATATCATAATAACTAAATATCAATTATTTTGATAAAGTACAAAAACTTCACAGTAAGCAATTATATACTGACAAGCAACACTAGCTAATAGCTATATATTAATACTGATAAATAATATATATGTGTATGTGTACCTGAATCTATAAGTAAATATACATGATCAATTTTACCCCTATATTATAGAGCACAGACATATGTGATTAATATGCAATATCAAAATGGTGAATTTTACTGGACAACTGTCCTGACAGCGTAATCATGTTGAGAGCCGCTAAAGAAAATGGAGACTGCGGATCTTGAAACAGAGACTTACGTTCAGTAGGTAAGTGGTGTGACTCTGGGAGCTCCACTGTACTCTCTGGCTTCTCAGATGGGGAGCCGCAGAGAGCTCTAATGGAGTTCTGTTCATCTGTAGGAACCGCATGGAGCTTGAGGAAGGGATCATCAAGTATGGCTTCTATTTCCTGCAAGAGTATAAGAGCTGCCGCCTCCATTTTGACTATATCTTCTATCAGCTGTTATGTGACTATTTTTCAGCTTATTAAAATCCTGTCTTCGTAATTCCAGCTCCGATGTTATTAAATGTTGTTATTATAGCTAGCCTTAGCAGTTGAGTGAGCCCACTTTACCCGGCAAACTGGGGGGGGGGGGGCGTAGATGTTGCAAGGCCTGCCTCCTCACTTTGCCGACTGTCAGGAATAGTACTCCAGGTTGTGCGATTCCCTCAGTATTGATTGCTATTGATGCAGTAGAGTTACATAGTGCAGTATCAATATGGTTGAGTCGTCATAAATTTGAAGTAGATCGGCGGATTATCTATCAGCTATCAGGAGCCTCTGTTTTCATGGCCATCGCCCGGACACCATGTTTATGTTCTTTTAATGTTCAAATGTTTTATCCCCCTTATAAGCTCGCCCACCACTTGATTTTGTCTGATGTTTTCACTACCTGCATAATTTGGCACACTTAACTACTAGCCTAGTGACCTCATAGAAGGGTTAGACCGGATGCAGTGCTGATAGACTGGCATCAATAGGACACTATAAACATCTTCTCAACCATAGCTACTCACGGCTGGAAACCCTTAAAGCCCTGTCACGGTGAGGGATAGGACAGCACTAAGGTTAAAACACACGAACAGGCAGCTTACATTAATTGTAATATCCCCTAGGCTGCTAATTCAGTCTTCTATCAGTGTTCATGACACGGGAAGTAACATTTCCTATAGGAGGTGTATTTTGATAAATTGGGGTATGGGGCTGTCCAGAGAGGTCCTGGGGAATAAAGTATCAACTCATATCAAATTGACAGACAAATACATGGAGCCCTCTGATGTGTTGTACTGTGTCCCCATCTGGCTCATCTGGTCATATGCTTATGATGTGGGCTTACAATCACTGAAATACCTTTTATGTCTAATTATCAGATTGGTGCCTGCACCGGAAGGCGAGTACTGATGCAGATTCTATAACTGAAGGTCCATGTGATGGGGAGAGCAGGTAGTTATTTAAGATTGCTCATATACAGCAATACTCCTTGATTTAGCACACTAGAGAATACATAATACAAACAGCAACTGCACATACTTGACTAGAACATATGGATATTGACATATCTTTGGACCACCACTCTGGTCATGTGCCTGCTTTCCGGGGAAAGGTGATGTACTTGTTACATGGTGGGATGGGGGTTCACCCATGAAGCAGTCAGCTATACATGACCCTGGGAAGTTGTAGAGGTTTGAGTTCAGACTTAGATAAGATTGATCTATTGTAGTTATTTTATTATTCTATGGTTGTTCTAAATTACAAATGTATATTCAATGTTTTATATTTCAATATGTGAGAGTACGGGGATTACTACCCCTGATTTTGTATTTTGACTTTTCATTGCGGATTTAGAACTGTTTATTTGTGAACACAATATCTGCACGATTTATTATTATCCCCTCCCCTGCTTCTACCCTTTCCTTAAAATCCTCATACGAAATCTTCATATTTTCATGTTGGGTTGGAGCTTATGAGAATATGCGATAGTGTTCGCACGAGAGTGGGGCGTTTTTTCCAAAATTCTTCTCTCCATTGACTTCTATGGGGGAATACTTGCACCCGCACGTGATATTATAACTTCAGATTTTTGTGCAAGTCGGGTTACCGCTAGAGCAAAAATAATTTACTTTAAGCATGCAATACCAGCTCAATCTAACTAGCACAAAAATCTTAATTCTAGCGGAGTTATTGCTATAGCAGAAAGCAAAATACCGCTCCACTTGTAATCTGCCACTAAGTGGTTTTTTTCTAAACCTTTGTATGCAGTATGTACACAATTAGTAAGCGTAGTCAGCCACTAACCTTTATAGAGAAATACTTCACTACATTGGTTACACAAAATGACCTCCGGTTCCTTCTTCTTAGCCTACCTGTCTGCCATTGTATTTTGTTTATTTACAGCATATCACAGGGTTATTGGTAAATTACAACCTGCTTGATAGCATTCACCTTGTTGAATTTGATGGCTGTACAGTTAGGTTTGAAACATCACAACTTTCACAGTGAACAGTAGGAGTATGTTCAAATTGTTCAAATACCATTACAGAAGATGAGATCAGTTGCGGCTGCTTTCTTCTTATGGTAAATAATTTCCCTCATTGTTTTTGATTTGAGATGAAAATTTTGCCAAATCAGAAAACTGTGTTTTCTCATTCAATGATTAAAATATATATATATATATATATATATATATTTTTTAATGGTAAGAAAAATCTAATCATTGAGCTCACATGCCTTGTATATCCATCATGTCTATATACAGATGGCCCTTAGAATGTTTAAAATGTGGATTCTTTTGAGTTACAAAAAGGTACATTTAACACATGTAAATTATTATTTTTCTAAGATACTGAACAAAGGGAACAATGTTTGTAATATTTGTTTTCTAATATTTTTCACAAAATTTTGTCTGTTCTTTAAACCAGATGTGATTTTTGACCAAATTTGTACAGTATAACATGGTGTGAATTATCGTTTATCAGTTTCCATTTATTTCAAAAGGAGCTGATAATAGTAAACCAAGGAATACATTTTAAAAGTGGTAAACAAGAAAATCAGGACTATGCAAACTGCCGAGGGCTGTTAAGCATTAAAAAGTAGAAATGAATGGTTAATGGATGCTGATGAAACATGCCCATATTATTGAAATCTTAGTACTGCCCCCTGTACTGTCCCTAAAGGCTGCAGATTCATGAACGATTATTAACTATAATAAACTGATGCTTCGAAGGGTGGGTTAATCATAAATAATAATAATCATAATAATAAAATCCCCAAACAAATGTCACTTGATTGTCTAAAATGTAAACTAATGAAAATACCCTTTTATGATATTATTATTATTATTATAATTTTCATCTGTTATTTATAAAGCACCAACATATTTTACAGTGTTCATGCTCTGTGACATACATAATAGCTGTATGCATTTTCATACATTTTAAAGCACAGAAATTGAACCCTAATACTGAAATAGGTCCCATTCTAATCCAACTGAATTGACAAGCAAAAACATTATATAAAGGGTTGGGTAATTTTTTGCAATTAGACAAGAAGCTTTTGCATTTTTTAAAACCTTTTAAAATATGTATACAATATAAATTAAAGAAGAATTTCCATTTTGCAGGGATCATAAGATATACCACCAAACATAAGTATTCAAAGTTTATCAATATGGTCTCCAAGGGGTTAAATGTATCACACTAAATTATATATTATATTAAACTGTATTTTTATTACAAGTCATAATATAATTTTTTCATTTGTTTCTATTATTACTAATGCTCCATTTTTTTAGTCATTATTACATTCATTCATTGGTTTTACAGCTAAGTACCAAACCCCTTGCAACAATTACAAACGACCATTATAGATTTATTTTGTATCCCATAAATGTTCTATTATAAATGTGATTATGTGTTGAACTTGGCACTAAGAGATTTTAAACCATTGAGCTCAAATGTCTTCTTCTATTGAAAAGAAAATGCAATCACTTCTTTTATTGATTTCTTTCTAGATATATATCAAATGTCAGAAATCTAGGGAAATTAAAACTACCAATCAAAAATGTAATCTCACTTGTTTCAAAGTATTGCAGTTTTAAAAATAAAATTTCTGAAACCATATTGACTATTGTAAACTGTTAAAATACTTGTTAGGAATCAGCTTAAGGGTTTTATGATTCATGTTAGCACGTACTGTATATCTTGCAGGAAAGAAGTGATATTGGCCATAACAAAGTAGCTCCTGATAAAATAAAACATTAAGGGCCAGATTGTAAATTGCGCTCAAAATATCGCTTTCGCTAAAGCGATATTTGCACTCCAATTTGTAATACCAGTGCATGCCAATGTGCACTGGTATTACAGGTGAGGTGCAATGCGAATGTGACCTTGTGTTCGCATTACACAGAAGCACTGTGCACTTCCATAGGCCCCAATGGGAGCCTCGTTTCCATGCTGTGAGACACGGTATGAGAACCTAGTGCAGCGAAGAGGGTAAGTCACGCGTCGATAGGCAGCAAATATAAATATATATGTATATGAATATCTACATATATATTTATGTGTTTAAACACATATTAACACATAAATCTATATGTTTATATTCACAGGGAACATACAGTTCCCATAGACCACAATGTAAAGGCACTTCTCAGTGTTGTTTTTTTTTTTCTAACACTCCATAGTCGCTGACTTAAGCCCCTAAAAACGGCTAAGTCCACTTTAAAAAAAAAAAAAAAAAAAAAGCTACATTAAAAAATTAATTTTGTGGACATTTTTAAAATTGACCAGAGATCTGATCTCTGGTTAATTTTACATGCTCTAATTGCTACCACAAGCTCGCAAGTCACTTCTAATGGTTGGTTATTTATCGCAATAAATTAGAGCTCCACTTGTAATCTAGCTCTAAGTTAGTTGAAAACATTTATCATATACAAGCTAGGGACAGTAAAGCCAAAATAAAGCTTTTTAAACATAGTGACATAGTAGATGAGATTGAAAAAAGACTGAAGTCCATCGAGTTTAACCTATACAACGTTAAGTTTAAATAAAGGTGACCCATTTAATGCTAGCAATCATATCCATGAATTTTGTTTCTAGACAGAAATGTATCCAAACCATTTTTAAATGTATCTAGGGTATTGGCATTCACTACCTCCTTTGGTAATGAGTTCCACAATTTTATTGCTCTTACAGTGAAAAAACGTTTCTGTTGCAGGAGATTAAATCTCCTTTCATCCAACCATAAATTGTAACCTCTTGTCACAAACAATTTTCTTGGAATAAACAGAGCTTCTGCTATCTCTCTATATTGGCCTTGAATATATTTATATAAAGTTAATATGTCACCTCTCAAGCTCCTTTTTTCTAAAGAAAACAAACCCAATTTGGCTAGACTCTCCTCATAGCTTAAATTATCCATTCCCCTTATTAGCTTTGTGGCCCTTCTCTGAACTTTTTCTAGTTCTGCAATATCTTTTTTTGCGATCGGTCCCCAGAACTGCACTCCATACTTAAGGTGAGGTCTTACCAGATATATATATATATATATATATATATATATATATATATATATATATATATATATATATATATATATATATAGTGACATAATTATGCTTTCCTCCCCTGAATCAATGCCTCTTTTAATACATGCTAGTATCTATTAGCATTTGTAGCTGCTGCCCTGCATTGTGCACCAATATTTAGCTTGTTATCTATTACTACTCCCAAAATAGCTTTCTTCCTCTGTTTGGCTAAGTCTTGTCCAATTTAAATAATACGTTGCTTGCTTATTTTTACTTCCAAAATGTAGAACCTTGCATTTTCCCGTATTAAATCTCATTTTCCATTTACCTGCCCATACTTCTAATTTTTGCAGATCCCTTTGTAATAAAAGTTCATCCTGCTCTGACCTAATGACCTAACTTAACTTAGTATCATCTGCAAAAATAGAGATGTCGCTATGTAATCCTTGATCCAAGTCATTTATAAAAATATTAAAAAAGAAGAGGGCCCAGTACTGATCCCTGGGGGACTCCACTTATTACCTTTGTCCAATCTGAGTATGATCCATTCACTACTACTCGTTGCTCCCTATCTTTTATCCAGTTATATATCCATGAGCTAACATTTACAGCTATTCGCAGTTCTTTAATTTTGTGCATTAATCTCTCATGTGGCACTGTATCAAATGCCTTTGCAAAATCTAAGTATATCTCATCAACTGATTCCCCTTTATCTATATTTTTACTTAATTCCTCATAGAATCTAATTAAATTAGTTTGACATGATCTATTTCTCATAAAACCATGCTGATTTGAACTCATAACTTGTTTACACGAATGTGCTCATCAATATAATCTGTTCAAATATCTTCCCCACTATTGATGTCAGACTAACTGGTCTATAGCTTCCTGGATCATCCCTGCTTCCCTTTTTGAATAGTGGCACCACATCAACTTTATGCCAATTCTGGGGTACCATGCCTGAGGATAATGAGTCTTGAAAAATTAAGAGTAGAGGTTTGTCTATAACAGTGCTAAGTTCCCTTAACACCCTTGGGTGTATTCCATCTGGGCCTGGAGTTTTATTTATCTTAATATTATTATTTTTTTTCCTGATATCCTCTATACATAACCCAGTTAATGGTATGGGCTGGCATGTTCTAGTCTGTTGCAAAGTATTGTCCATTGGTTCCTCTCTTGTGTATACTGAAGAAAAAAACTAGTTTAGTACTCAGCCTTCTCCCTGTCACTGTTAACCATGCTACCCTCCATGCATTTTAATGTACCTATATTGTCCTTCTTAGTTTTTTTGCTATTTATGTACTTAAAGAACCTTTTAGGGTTATACTTAGAATCTTTTGCAATTAATTTTTATTTTCAATTTTGGCTAATTTGATTGCTTTTTTGCATGCTTTGTTATATTCCTTATAAATATGGAATGTTGAGTCTGTACTATTTTCTTTGAATTATTTAAATGCTCTACTTTTTTCCAAATTTCTCTTAACACATTTTTATATAGCCACATTGACTTGGATTTTTTTTATTTATTTTAATAACCATATGGTATTTGTTGATATGTATATTTATTTAACAAAGTTTTAAATGTTATCCATTTATTCTCTGTATTTTTATTAGAGAATACTTTGTCCCAATTTATGGGGACAATTTATGTTTAATGATTTCCTTAAATTGTTGAATTTTGCTTTCTTGAAATTAAGTCTTAGTTAAACTTTTAAGACACTGCTTATGAAAAGAGATTTCAAATGTGACCATGTTATGATCACTGTTACCCAAATGTTATTTGACTTATATGTTTGATATTATATCTGTATTGTTTGATAGCACTAAATCCAAATAAGCTTTACTCCTAGTTGGCTCCTCTATTAATTGTGACATGAAGTTATCCCTGAGAACATTTAAAAATCTATCCCCCTAGCTGAATTACTAGTTTCATTGGCCCAGTTTATACCAGGGTAGTTAAAATCTCCCATAATTACAGCACTGTTATTAGCAGCCTTACCTATTTGCATTAGTAGTTGAGTTTCCTCCAGGTCACTAATGTTAGGGGGCTTGTAACATGTTCCTAGTAATATTTTTTAAGTATTTTCCCCCCCACTCTTTATTTCAACCCACAGGGTCTCTACATTGTCACCTGTATCATAAATAACTTCCCTTATTGTAGGTTTAAGTTTATGTTTAATATACATGCAGATTCCTCCACCCCTTTTAATATTCCTGTCCCTCCTTAATAAAGAATACCCCTCTAAGTTAGCTACCCAGTCATGTGAATCATCCCACCAAGTTTCAGTTATACTGATAACATCATAGTGCTCTTCTGCAACTAAGAGATCCAGCTCCCCCATTTTACCTGTCACGCTTCTTGCATTTGTTGTCATACATTTCATTTTCATGTGCTTTCTGCTGCTACTTGGTGTGCTTTTCTCCAAACTTTGTAATGTGACATTTCTTAAGCCATCCCTTCCTTGAGATATTATAGGAGTGACATATTCACAGACTGATCTCTCTGTTCTATTGTGTTCAAACTGACCCTCCCCCTTTGCCTAGTTTAAAAGATTCTCTAAACGTGCTACCATCCTTTCCCCCAACTCACCTGCACCCATGTCATTCAGGTGCAATCCATCCTTATTGTACAAATTGTACCCAAGTGAAAAGTCAGCCAAGTGCTCTAAAACGTCAAACCCCTCATTTTTGCACCATGTTTTAACCATGAATTAACAGACCTTAGCTCCTTCTGCTTTACTAAGTTAGCACACGGCACTGGTAAAATTTTTTTCGAAAATATTACTTTCGAGGTCCTTGCTTTAAGCTTGCTACCTAACTCCCTGAAGTCATTTTTTAGGACTCTCCATCTCCCGCTGATTACTTCATTAGTACCAATATGTACCATGACTGCAGGATCAGACCCACATCCCTCTAAAAATCTATCAATAAGCTCCACAATATGCCACGAGCCCCTGGATGACAAATTACCCTATCCACCTTCCTAATAATAGAGTCTCCTACCACCAACATCTGCCTAAGGCCCTGACTTGTATGCCCCTCTTCCATGACTGAAGGAATGTTAACTATAGTATGCCCCTCTACCATGTCTGTAGGACTGCCCACCATAGTATGCTCCTCTTCCACGATTTAAGGACTGTTCACTATACTAGGCAAAGCAGCCCTCTTTGACACTGTTACCCCTGAACTGATATCCCCAACATCTTCACTTAATCTGGCAAATCTGTTGGGGTGTACCAGCTCAGAACTGGCCTGTCACTTCCACTTACTTTTACTTCGCCCTCTAACTGTTACCCAGCTACATTCTGGAGTCTCCTCATCTGAATCCTCCGAATTTCCACTGCTAGAACCATTAACAACCAGCTCAGTCCTAACTATTTCCCTTTCAAGTGTCTGAATTTAATGCAGTGTTGCAATTCGTTCCTCCAGAACTCCAATACGAGTTTCTAAAGAGACAATATGCTCAAATTTGCCACAGACATAATCCCTGAAGTGGCTGCTCCAGTGATGCAAACATGTGGCAAGCTGTACACTGAAAGAGATTCTCACGCATACTTACTAAAAGGTTTAACTTAAAAAATATAAAATAACTATATTTCCCCTTGGTTACTCCAAATCCTTGTTTGCCTAACTACCTTGTTTAGCTAACTGCTTACTTAAACAGACAATCTTACTTGAACAGATAATCAAGGCAGCAGACAGAGCAGGCTCACAGATTTACTGTACTAGACTTAAAAAGTAGGTAGGCCCACACAGGTGAAAATAATCCCTCCCCTAATTACCCACACAGGAAAAAAACAATGAAGGGTAGAAACAAACAAAAACATATTTATTTTTTATTTTTTTTTAAATCCACCCCTTGCACAGCAAACAATTTAAAAATGAAACTGTTTAGCTAACTGCTTACTTTAACAGATAAGCAAGGCAGCAGACCCTCTCAGAGACAAACTCATTTCCAATTTACCTCTATAACAAATTTCCTATGTTCTATTAGTATCCTTTCTTGTAGAGAAGGCTCAGCAGCAGCAATGCACTACTAGGAGCAAGCTGAACAAATGCAGTAAGCCAATGACAAGCTGAATATATGTGCAGCTACCAATTACCAGATAGATCTCAGCAGCACATTGCTGCTCCTGTGCTTACCTAGGATATCACGTGAATGAAGCAAATTTGATTATAGAAGTAAACAGGAAAGTTGTTTAAAATTGCATCTGAATGAAAGTTTAATTTAAACTTAACAGTCCCTTAAATGTTCTAAACTGGTAGCATGTATCAATTTACATCTATTCAGAGAGCAATAAAATACCCTTGGGAAAACAAATATGAGATATCAACTTCAATCCTGATAGAGTAGGAGAAACAAAAATCCTATTTAGGTTTATTATTGACCAGGAGTTCACAAATGTGAGTCTTGCTGCAAATATTATTTTCAGCTAATGAAATATCATTTGGGTCAATCCATCCCAAGTGGTCCAACATAGATTGCTTGACCATTTTTAATTTTCCTAATTTTTTTTTAGTGATTACCTTTTTGTGTTGGTATTGAAAACGACCAGTATTTTAATTTTATTTTGCTTGGTTTAATCACGGCAGCCATCTTTGTGTCATGGTGAACAACATATTTAGGTTATACAAAAGCAGGACACTAGTGAATGTACAGGGGATCTTTCCCCAGACGGGAAATATTATCCATTTTTCTGATGATCTGCAAGGCAATATAAGAAACAAGAAGATTTTTGCCAAACTGTTTAAATATGAAAAGAACATAAAGGCCTAATGAAATGTATTTTCAATGCTCCATGGCAAAAATACATTTATGACGGTGGTAATGTGCAATTTTTTTTAACATTTCCCCTCATATTCAGGTTGATTATCTCTGGCGGGGGACTAGATAGGAACCTAAAATTGTTACAGATGTAAGTGGTAGACTCCATTGGTTACAGAGCTAGGGCTAGTTGAAATCTGGGGAAAAGCCTACTTTATTCATGTGTTTTGAAAAGATGTAATATAAGCATAACAAATAATAAAAATAAACAGTATTTTGCAAGGTATGGACACAGCTTGTCAGTGTGTTGGCTGCATTATTGTGAGTTAGATGCTAGTAGCTATAGTGTGTTAATTTCAAGTGATGCAGAAATACATTTGATCCAAATATGGAAATACAGTGTTCACTTGGATGTTTTACAAATAAATATTGCTCCTTAACTCGTCCATCAACTCTGAGGCAGTGGACAGCAATCAATCCCGATCGGATACGTGCAGGGGCGGTATTGCACAAGCATTTCACATGAAAAGCTTGTGAAAAGATAAATGCCAACAGCGGCATTTAAGAATGTTGCACGTACATGATCCGCTACAGCAGATCATGCCCGTCTGACACTTGATAAATCAGCCCCATGGTGTTGTTGTTCCTGTAATAAAAACAGTAAGGGACAATAGCTCAGAGAAAAAGGTGTTACTGTGCTCAAGGGTAGGATGTGTTGTTACATCAGTTTGTAAGTACAGATTTCTATTGAAATATCATCACCATCAAGGACTATGATTAATTCGATTAGAGCACATATCAAAGGAAAAAATTATCCTCTAAAACTTATCCCTGATAGGTCATTGTGTCTCACTCGCTACAATAAAAGTTTATGATTGAAGAAGAAGCATGTATAGAGCAGAGAGATAAGCATGTATTACCTGAAGATTATCTTCAGAAGGTTGACTTATCTTGTGCTGCTCTTGGAGTATCCCCCGCATCTAAGATTAGAAAGATAAGTTGTCAGGGTTTTTTCCCTGTTGTTTGCCATGTGCTGCTGGCAGCCATTTTACTCACCTCTCTTCCTGACTATGGTGCAGTCTCAGAATTGTGATGTCATCACTTATTATTTAAAGGGCCTCTGTTCAGTATGCTTTGCCTTTGCGTGGTCTCAGACCTGTTTGTGAAAGTTCCTGTGTATTACCTGGCTGCCTGACGTCCTTCCTGGTTCCTGATCTCTGGCTTGTTCCTGACTCTGCTGTTTTCTTTGTTCCTGATTCCGGCTCGTCTGACTATTTGCTTTGGCTCCTGACTCGGCTCGTCTGACTACCAGCTCTGATTTTGTCTCCTGGCTTGTTATTTGACTTGTGGACTTTTTATTATTTTTTGCTATGAATAAAGGTGTGATTATTTTTGCACTTCTTGTCTCAGTCTGATTCCTGGCACCCTGACATTACGCAAAGGCCATGAATCCTAATGGTGCTAATAATCCACCTTTACCTGCCATCATTTCCAGGATGGATGAACAGGATCACTGCTTGGATCAATTTGCACTAGCCCTGCAAACCCTGCTGACTCGCACTGCACATTTGGACCAAAGTGTCCCGCAAGTTATGGCTGCTCCTGTTTCCGCTGCTGCACCTATGCCTTCCAGGAGCATGTCCGGTTCTGCACCTCTACCTCAGTGATATGGAGGTGATCCTATTCAGTGCAGAGGGTTTTTGAACCAGGTGGGCATTTACTTTGAGATGTTACCTCAGGCGTTTCCCTCTGACAGAGCTAAGGTGGGATTTCTCATCTTGTTACTCTCTGACACAGCTCTTGCCTGTGCTAATCCCTTGTGGGAGACTAATAAACCTGTGATTTCATATTACTCTGAATTTGTGGCCTCCTTTCGAAGGGTATTTGATGTTCTGGCTCGCTCCTCCTCTGCTGCTAAACGACTCATGTCCATTCAGCAAGGTACAAGATCTGTCGCTCAGTATGCTATTGAGTTCCATATGCTTGCCGCAGAGGTAGGTTGGAACAATGAAGCCCTTGTTGCCGCTTTCTTTCATGGGCTCTCTGATGCGATTAAAGACGAAGTTGCTGCCAGAGATTTATCAGAGGATCTCGAGGCATTGGTGTCTTTTTTGATCCTAATTCACATCAGACTCAGAGAGAGGCCCTCTTTCAAGGAGCGCTTGTGGAAGCCTCCTGTTCCGCTGTCTTCTACGTGTTTGTTCCCACCCATGCCTCCCTCTCCTCCCATGCCTCCTGGTCCCGAGTCACCAGGTACTACTGAGCCAATGCAGTTATGATTCATGCGTCTCTCCACGATGGAGAGGGCCTTTAGGAGGAGGGAGGGAGGGGCTCTGCCTCTATTGTGGGTTACAGGGCCACCTTTTGAAGTCTTGTCCTACACGGCCGGGAAACGCTCACACCTAAGGTCCTGTCAGGGGAAGACCTTGGGTGGTTTATACTCATCCCTGGAACCGCTTAAGGAGAAACCTTTTGTCACGGTTGTCCTTTCCTGGGTGGACTCCTTCATAGTCACTCAGGCTCTTGCTGACTCCAGTGCTGTGGGCTATTTCATTGACAGTGCTTTTGTGTCAATGCACCCCATTCCTGTTTTGCCTCGGTCCATTCCGCTTGCTATTGAGGCCATTGATGGCAGGCCCCTTCAGCACGCACTCCTTACTCACAAAACTGCTCCGTTGTCCATGGCTGTTGGGGCTCTCCATTTTGAAACCCTCCAGTTCCAGGTGATAAACTCTCTGCATTTTTCATTTGTTCTGGGTTATCCCTGGCTCCAAAAGCACAATCCCAGTCTCGACTGGCGCAGGTCCGAAATTTTGTCGTGGTCCCCGCAATGTATTTCCACTTGTCTTCGTAAACCAGTTAAAGTCTTGTGCACTTCTTCGGTATCTCAATTGCCAGAGGAGTACTGAGAGTTCCTAGACGTGTTTGACAAGGTGCGTGCCGGTACATTGCCTCCTCACCGGTCTTACGATTGTGCCATAGACCTGCAACCCAGAGCCATTCCTCCTCGGGGCTTTGTGTACCCTCTGTCTGTCGCAGAGAATTGTGCTATGGAGGAGTATGTTGCCGATGCTCTGTCACAGGGAATTATCCGCAAATCCTGCTCTCCTGTAGGGGCTGGCTTCTTCTTTGTGAAGAAAAAGGGTGGCGAGTTAAGACCATGTATCGATTATAGGGGTCTTAATCGTCTTACCATTAAGAATGCTTACCCTATTCCGCTTATTACGGAACTCTTTGACTGGCTCACGGGATCTACGGTCTTTACTAAACTTGATTTGAGAGGAGCGTACAATCTTGTTAGGATTAAGGAGGGTCATGAATGGAAAACAGCATTTAACACCAGGAGCGGGCATTATGAGTATCTTGTAATGCCCTATGGCCTATGTAATGCTCATGCTGTTTTTCAGGAATTTATTAATGATGTCCTACGATATATGTTGCAACAGTGTATTGTGGTGTACTTAGACGACATCCTCATACACTTCAGAGACTACGTGAAAACGGCCTGTTTTGTAAACTCGAGAAATGTGAGTTCCAACAGACTCAAGTAACCTTCCTAAGTTATGTTATCTCTGTTGCAGGGTTCTCCATGGATCCTGACAAGTTATCTGCAGTTCTGCAGTGGCCTCGCCCAGTTGGGCTTCGGTCTATTCAACATTTTTTTGGGGGTTCGCCAATTACTATAGAAAGTTTATTAAAAACCCTCGAGAAGATGCCTCCATTCCTTAAGTGCCAAAATTATGGCCAGTAATTCCCTGTCGCCGATTTCATAATTGCACTCCGCTGGAGACAATTTCTTAGAGAAGAAACCACACGGATGCAAGGAACCATCAGGAGTAGGACGTTGAGACAAGAGGGCACCTACTCCAATCTCAGATGCATCGACCTCAAGAACGAAAGGCAGGACAGGCTTAGGATGAGCCAGCACTGGAGCAGCAGCAAAGGCAGTCTTAAGACTATCAAAGGCCTTAATGGCAGTAGGTGACCAATGGAGTGGATCATTCTCTTTACGGGTCATGTCTGTGATAGGTTTGATCAAGGAAGAAAAGTTTTTAATAAACTTTCTATAGTAATTGGCGAACCCCAAAAAACGTTGAATAGACCGAAGACCAACTGGGCGAGGCCATTGCAGAACTGCAGATAACTTGTCAGGATCCATGGAGAACCCTGCAATGGAGATAACATAACCTAGGAAGGTTACTTGAGTCTGATGGAACTCACATTTCTCGAGTTTACAAAACAGGTCGTTCTCACGTAGTCTCTGAACCCATGTAACATCAGAACGATGAGCCTCAAGTGTGGGTGAATGTATGAGGATGTCGTCTAAGTACGCCACAACACTCTGTTGCAACATATCTCGTAAGACATCATTAATAAATTCCTGAAAAACAGCAGGAGCATTACATAGGCCAAAGGGCATTACAAGATACTCATAATGCCCGCTTCTGGTATTAAATGCTGTTTTCCATTCGTGGCCCACCTTAATCCTAACGAGATTGTACGCTCCTATCAAATCACGTTTAGTAAAGACCGTAGCTCCCTTGAGGCGGTCAAAGAGTTCTGTAATAAGCGGAATAGGGTAAGCATTCTTAATGGTAAGACGATTAAGACCCCTATAATCGATACATGGTCTTAACTCGCCACCCTTTTTCTTCACAAAGAAGAAGCCAGCCCCTGCAGGAGAGCAGGATTTGCCGATGATCCCCCGCGACAGAGCATCGGCAACATACTCCTCCATAGCACAATTCTCTGCAACAGACAGAGGGTACACCCGGCCTCGAGGAGGAATGGCTCCGGGTTGCAGGTCTATGGCACAATCGTAAGACCAGTGAGGAGGCAATGTACTGGCACGCACCTTGTCAAACACGTCTAGGAACTCTTGGTACTCCTCTGGCAATTGAGAAACCGAAGAAGTGCACAAGACTTTAACTGGTTTCCGAAGATAAGTGGAAATACATTGCGGGGACCACGACAAAATTTCGGACCTGCGCCTGTCGAGACTGGGATTGTGTTTTTGGAGCCAGGGATAACCCAGAACAACTGGAAAATGTGGAGAGTTTATCACCTGGAACTGGAGGGTTTCAAAATGGAGAGCCCAAACAGCCTTTGACAACGGAGCAGTTTCGTGAGAAAATCCCACCTTAGCTCTGTCAGAGGGAAACGCCTGAGGTAACATCTCAAAGTAAATGCCCACCTGGTTCAAAAACCCTCTGCACTGAATAGGATCGCCTCCATATTGCTGAGGTAGAGGTGCAGAACCGGACATGCTCCTGGTAGGCATAGGTGCAGCAGCGGAAACAGGAGCAGCCATAACTTGCGGGACACTTTGGTCCAAATGTGCAGTGCGAGTCAGCAGGGTTTGCAGGGCTAGTGCAAATTGATCCAAGCGGGGATCCTGTACATCCATCCTGGAAATGATGGCAGGTAAAGGTGGATTATTAGCACCATCAGGATTCATGGCCTTTGCATAATGTCAGGGTGCCAGGAATCAGACTGAGACGAGAAGTGCAAAAATAATCCCACCTTTATTAATAGCAAAAAATAATAAAAAGTCCACAAGTCAAATAACAAGCCAGGAATCAAAACCAGAGCTGGTAGTTAGACAAGCCGAGTCAGGAGCCAAAGCGAATAGTCAGACGAGCCAGAATCAGGAACAAGGAAAACAGCAGAGTCAGGAACAAGCCAGGGATTAGGAACCAGGAAGGACGTCAGCCAGCCAGGTAATACAAATGAACTCTCACAAACAGGTCTGAGACAACGCAAAGGCAAAGCATACTGAACAGAGGCCCTTTAAATAATAAGTGATGACATCACAATTCTGAGACTGCATCCTGTCTCACATGGATGATGCACACCAGTCTGGCCATAAAAGGAAGTGCAGGAATTCAGCACGCTAGTACCCTCGAGAAGATGCCTCCATTCCTTAAGTGCCAAAATATGTGGCACTGGAGCAGCAGCAAGGCAGTCTTAAGACTATCAAAGGCCTTAATGGCAGTAGGTGACCAATGGAGTGGATCATTCTCTTTACGGGTCATGTCTGTGATAGGTTTGACCAAGGAAGAAAAGTTTTTAATAAACTTTCTATAGTAATTGGCGAACCCTAAAAAACGTTGAATAGACCGAAGACCAACTGGGCGAGGCCACTGCAGAACTGCATATAACTTGTCAGGATCCATGGAGAACCCTGCAATGGAGATAACATAACCTAGGAAGGTTACTTGAGTCTGATGGAATTCACATTTCTCGAGTTTACAAAACAGGTCGTTCTCACGTAGTCTCTAAAGAACCCGTGTAACATCAGAACGATGAGCCTCAAGTGTGGGTGAATGTATGAGGATGTCGTCTAAGTACACCACAACACTCTGTTGCAACATATCTCATAAGACATCGTAAGACATTAATAAATTCCTGAAAAACAGCAGGAGCATTACATAGGCCAAAGGGCATTACAAGTTACTCATAATGCCCACTCCTGGTGTTAAATACTGTTTTCCATTTGTGGCCCACCTTAATCCTTACGAGATTGTACGCTCCTCTCAAATCATGTTTAGTAAAGACCGTAGCTCCCTTGAGGCGGTCAAAGAGTTCCGTAATAAGCGGAATAGGGTAAGCATTCTTAATGGTAAGACGATTAAGACCCCTATAATTGATAAATGGTCTTAACTCGCCACCCTTTTTCTTCACAAATAAGAAGCCAGCCCCTGCAGGAGAGCAGGATTTGCGGATGATCCCCCGCGACAGAGCATCGGCAACATACTCCTCCATAGCACAATTCTCTGCAACAGACAGAGGGTACACCCAGCCCCGAGGAGGAATGGCTCCGGGTTTGCGGTCTATGGCACAATCGTAAGACCGGTGACGAGGCAATGTACCAGCATGCACCTTGTCAAACTCGTCTAGGAACTCTCGGTACTCCTCTGGCAATTGAGAAACCGAAGAAGTGCACAAGACTTTAGCTGGTTTCCGAAGACAAGTGGAAATACATTGCGGGGACCACGACAAAATTTCGGACCTGCACCAGTCGAGACTGGGATTGTGCTTTTGGAGCCAGGGATAACCCAGATTAAACCGGAAAATGCAGAGAGTTTATCACCTGGAACTGGAGGGTTTCAAAATGGAGAGCCCCAACAGCCATGGACAACGGAGCAGTTTCGGGAGTAATGAGTGTGGGCTGAAGGAGCCTGCCATCAATGGCCTCAATAGCAAGCGGAATGGACCAACAAGTAGGAGACAACGGAACAGGAGGCTTCCGCAAGCGCTCCTTGAAAGAGGGCCTCTCTCTGAGTCTGATGTCAATTAGGATCAAAAAAGACACCAATGCCTCGAGATCCTCTGGTAAATCTCTGGCAGCAACTTTGTCTTTAATCGCATCAGAGAGCCCATGAAAGAAGGCGGCAACAAGGGCGTCATTATTCCAACCTACCTCTGCGGCAAGCATATGGAACTCAATAGCATACTGAGCAACAGATCTTGTACCTTGCTGAATGGACATGAGTCGTTTAGCAGCAGAGGAGGAGCGAGCCGGAACATCAAATACCCTTTGAAAGGAGGCCACAAATTCAGGGTAATTTGAAATCACAGGTTTATTAGTCTCCCACAAGGGATTAGCCCAGGCAAGAGCTGTGTCAGAGAGTCACACGATGAGAAATCCCACCTTAGCTCTGTCAGAGGGAAATGCCTGAGGTAACATCTCAAAGTAAATGCCCACCTGGTTCAAAAACCCTCTGCACTGAATAGGATTGCCTCCATATTGCTGAGGTAGAGGTGCAGAACCGGACATGCTCCTGGTAGGCATAGGTGCAGCAGCGGAAACAGGAGCAGACATAACTTGCGGGACACTTTAGTCCAAAGGTGCAGTGCGAGTCAGCAGGGTTTGCAGGGCTAGTGCAAATTGATCCAAGCGGGGATCCTGTACATCCATCCTGGAAATGATGGCAGGTAAAGGTGGATTATTAGCACCATCAGGATTCATGGCCTTTGTGTAATGTCAGGGTGCCAGGAATCAGACTGAGACGAGAAGTGCAAAAATAATCACACCTTTATTAATAGCAAAAAATAATAAAAAGTCCACAAGTCAAATAACAAGCCATGAATCAAAACCAGAGCTGGTAGTCAGACGAGATGAGTCAGGAGCCAAAGCAAATATTCAGATGAGCCGGAATCAGGAACAAGGAAAACAGAAGAGTCAGGAACAAGCCAGGGATTAGGAACCAGGAAGGACGTCAGCCAGCCAGGTAATACACAGGAACTCTCACAAACAGGTCTGAGACAACGCAAAGGCAAAGCATACTGAACAGAGGCCCTTTAAATAATAAGTGATGACATCACAATTCTGAGACTGCACCTGTCTCACATGGATGATGAACACCAGTCTGGTCATAAAAGGAAGTGCAGGAATTGAGCAGCATCCCTCACAATGCACCATAGTCAGGAAGATAGGTGAGTAAAATGGCTGCCAGCAGCACATGGCAAACACAACAGGGAAAAAACCCTGACAGTTTGTGCACAAAGTAAGACTCCTCAACGTCTTCCTGTGGGTCTTCTTCAACCTATTGCTAATGGTGAGCGTCCTTGGACACATCTTTCCATGGACTTCATTGTCGAGCTCCCTGTTTCCAATGGCAATACTGTTATCCTTATGGTGGTTGACTGTTTTTCTAAAATGTCACATTGCATTCCCTTGATGAAGCTGCCTACTGCTCAGGAGCTTGCTTCGATTTTTACCCGGGAGGTCTTCCGTTTATAGGGGTTACCCAAGGAGATAGTGTCGGACCGGGGTAGCCAGTTTGCCTCCAGATTTTGGCGTTCCTTTTGTGCTCAAATGGGGATCCAACTTTCCTTCTCCTCTGCATATCACCCTCAATCCAATGGGGCTGCGGAACAGTCTAATCAAGCTCTGGAACAGTTCCTCCGTTGCTATGTCCCAGATCACTATAATAATTAGTCTGAACTGTTACCTTGGGCAGAGTTTGCTCGTAATAGTGCTATTAATGCTTTCTCTAAGTTATCCCAATTCATGGCGAATTATGGGTTTCAACCTTCCTTGTTGCCTGATTCATTCATGTCTCATGGTATTCCGGCTTTGGAGGAGCATCTCCGGCAACTCCGTTCCACGTGGGTGCAGATTCAGGATTGCCTTCATCATTCTATGCAGAGCCAAAAGTTCCAGGCTGATCGTAGGCGTCTGCCCGCACCTTCCTACCAGGTTGGTGAGAGAGTTTGGCTGTCCTCCCACAACTTGAACCTTCGTGTGCCTTCCAATAAATTGGCTCCCCGTTATGTTGGTCCTTTTCGAATACTCCGACGGGTTAATCCTGTGGCCTACGCTCTTGACCTTCCTCCTGCTATGCGCATCTCCAATGTTTTTCATGTCTCCCTCTTGAAACCATTGGTTTGTAATCGGTTTACCACTGTGTTGCCTCATCCCCGTCCTATCTTTGTTGACAACCATGAGGAGTATGAGGTCAGCAGCATTATTGACTCTCGTATGTCCAGGGGCCGTGTACAGTATTTGGTTCACTGGAGGGGCTACGGTCCGGAGGAGCATTCTTGGGTTCCCTCCTCTGATGTGCATGCTCCGCCCTCCTCCGTGCCTTTCATGCCCGTTTCCCCAATAAGCCTTTTGTCCTCCCGCGGGGGAGGGGTCGTTGAGGGGATTTCCCTGTTTTTTGCCATGTGCTGCTGGCAGCCATTTTACTCACCTCTCTTCCTGACTATGGTGCATTGTGGGGGATGCTGCTCATTTCCTACACTTCCTTTTATGGCCAGACTGGTGTGCCTCATCCATGTGAGACAGGATGCAGTCTCAGAATTGTGATGTCATCACTTATTATTTAAAGGGCCTCTGTTCAGTATGTTTTGCCTTTGCGTGGTCTCAGACCTGTTTGTGAGAGTTCCTGTGTATAACCTGGCTGGCTGACGTCCTTCCTGGTTCCTGATCCCTGGCTTGTTCCTGACTCTGCTGTTTTCCTTGTTCCTCATTCTGGCTCATCTGACTATTCGCTATGGCTCCTGACTCGGCTCGTCTGACTACCAGCTCTGGTTTTGTCTCCTGGCTTGTTATTTGACTTGTGGACTTTTTATTATTTTTTGCTATGAATAAAGGTGTGATTATTTTTGCACTTCTCGTCTCAGTCTGATTCCTGGCACACTGACATAAGTGCAGATTAAGGACACAGGGGTCTGAATTATTAAGCGACGGCAGACATGATTCTCTGTGGCGAATCATGTCTGCCCAGCATCGCTAAATGCTGACAGCATACACTGTCGGCATTTAACATTGCACAATAATTTAATTTTTCAGCTAGCAGGGGATGTCAATCATCCCGATTATATCTGATTGGGATGGTTGCTGTCTGCCACCTCAGAGGAAAATTTTTGGGGTAGATTGCAGCATCCGCTGCTTATTAACTCTACACTTTAGTGCTTTGAGAGATAAAGTAGAAAGGATTTCTGAAACTTTAAAAATAAATTTGTATGAATCATTTCATGACAATTCTAACAGAGTATAACAGTGCCAAAAGTCTGTCAACAGAAGAATATAACAGATTAATTGAGGTTCTTAGAAAAAGTGTGCCGTAGCAAACAAAGACAAATTTAAAATTCTCAGTCTATTACCAAGCTCATGGCCTCGGAACAAAATCATCAAGGAATTGAATGTCTCAGAACAATTCGTGAAACTTAGCAGGACACTAGTGAATGTACAGGGGATCCTTCCCCAGACAGGAAAGATTGTCCATTTTTCTGATGGATCTGCAAGGCAATATAAGAAACAAGAATTTTTTTTCCAAACTATTAAACATGAAAAGAGATTTGGTATAAAAGCCAAAATAAATGCATTTGCAATGGTCCATGCCAAAAATACATGTGTTGGGGTTCGAAGAACAACTAAGCAGGAAACAACAAAAGCGAGTTCGCACAAGAAAGCATAGGGCCAAATCTTCACCCTGTTGATATGTTCCTATTTTGCAATGAGAAGATTAAGGGGGTTACATACATCTATGTCAAGAGCAAGGACATAACTGAATTTCATGAGCTGAAACTCAAGGACAGGTTTGATAAGTGTGAGAGAATTAAAGGTACAAGAAAATTTCACAGTTTGAGGCAGTATCAGAGAGTACTATCCGATGCTTCTTTACATCTGCATTGCAAAAGTTTGAAGAACATTCAGTGATTAAATTTGTCCCCCTTATCCTACGGAATAATAACTGTGTCGCAAACTGACACTGCCGAGTTGACTACTGCCACTGTAAGCTCCCACAACATTTCAGAGAGACTGAGTGAGAAAATCTCACAGTTTCTAATGAAACATGAAGCTTGAAATTAAAAAACAGTTAATTTGTATTACTTGTTATGCTTATATTACATCTTGATATTCCTTAAAAACGTAAAGGAGGCTTTTCTCCAGATTTCTGTTAGCTTTAGCTCTGTAACCAATAGAATCTCAAACTCAGAGGACTTATATCTGTAAAAATGTCAGGTTCATATCTGGTCCCCCACCAGAGATAATCAACCTGAAAATCAGAGGAAACTTCTCGCCCCCCCATTAAAAAGTAAACCCTCCAATCTGAAATGCTAGGCACGCACACTATACTTACCTAGGTACCCCCTAAAAAATGTAGTACTGGGACAAGATACCCTTCCCATTATAAATTGACCTTCAATGTGGAAATTTCAGTGATTTTCATCATTACATTAGAGGACTTAAAGGGACAGCCTAGTCAACATTAAACGTTCATGATTCAGATAGGGCATACATTTTTTTAAAAAACTTTCCAATTTACTTTTATCATCAAATTTTGTTGAAACATAAACCTAGGTAGGCTCATATGCTATTTCTAAGCCGTTGAAGGCTGACCCTTATGCAAGTGCATTTTGACAGTTTTTTGTAGTTGAACAGCACTACTTCATGTGTGTCATATAGATAACATTGTGCTCACTCCCTTGGAGTTACTTATGAGTCAGCACTGATTGGTTAAAATGCAAATCTGTCAAAAGAGCTGAAATAAAGAAGCAGTCTGCAGAGGCTTAGATACAAGGTAATCACAGAGGTAAACGTGTATTAATATAACCATGTTGGTTATGCAAAATTTAGGCATGGATAATAAAGGGATTTGTATGCATTGGGAACTTGTAAAGCGTGGCTAATCACCCGCAAGGGTCTCAAGGCGCTGCTCATTTTATCAACCTCGGAAGGATGAAAGGCTGAGTGGACCTCGCCGGGGATCGAACCTGCAACCCTCGGGTTACTACAGAGCTCAGCCACAGTGAATTAGCATGCTGAGCTATCTGTGCACCATGACACAAAGATGGCTGCTGTGGCTAAACCAAGTAATTTTTTTTTTTAAAATGGTGGTTTTCTGCAATACCAATACATAGAGGTAATCACTCACAAAAAATTAGGAAAATTAAAAATGGTCAAGAAACTAACTTGAAAATTATTGTATCACTTGAGATGGATTCACCCATATTGTTTATTTTCTTTTTAGGAGGCCGAAACAGGCTTGATGAAATAAATGTATGTGTAGGAGTAATATCAACTTTTTAGAGGGACAGTCAACACCAGAATTTTGTTGTTTAAAAAGATAGATAATCCCTTTTTTACCCATTCCACAGTTTTGCATAACCAACACAGTTATAATAATACACGTTTTAACTCTGTAATTACCTTGTATCTATGCCTCTTCAAACTGCCCTGCTATTTCAGTTCTTTTGACAGACTTGCATTTTAGACAAATTCCAAAATACTCCACAGCACCAAGTATATATTCACAACTTTATTGGAACATATGGGTCAGACAGATATTATAAGCAACGTTTCGGGTTAACAACCCTTAATCATGCTATACAGATACACCTATGTGTGCTCTTTAAATACACCTTCATTACCAACAACATTTACCTATACCAGAGCATATACACCTTAAAATCCTAATACCATCATTACACACTGCCACCTAGTGGACAAAAAAATAAAAATCACATATTATCTATATGGTTACATATAAATTAATTACAATGCTCTATACAGCAAAGTGTATAAACATTTTATCAGAAGGACTGTACTGCATTTAAACACATATTTCTTCATCCTGTCTATATACAAAACTTCTATACCTTACATATGCACAAAAACTGACATATCTTTCTCCTTATGAAGTCCCCTAGGGATCAAGGGGCGCAATCCGATATATGGGGTAGGTTTCGGCGCAAGCGTGGGAACTCGCACCACCCGTAATTTCACCTCGCACATCGGGGTATTACATATAACCCGCCGGCAGTTCCTAAAGTGCCGTAAGTCTGATAAACTTAAGTCTAAGCCTAACACCCCCCTAACTTAAATATTATTTAAATAAATCTAAATAATATTACTATTATTAACTAAATTTTTCCTATTTAAAACTAAATACTTACCTATAAAATAAACCCTAAGATAGCTACAATATAATTAATAATTACATTGTAGGTAATTTAGGATTTATTTTTATTTTACAGGCAACTTTGTATTTATTTTAACTAGGTACAATAGCTATTAAATAGTTAATAACTATTTAATAGCTACCTAGTTAAAATAATTACAAATTTACCTGTAAAATAAAACCTAACCTAAGTTACAATTATACCTAATACTACACTATCATTAAATTAATTAAATAAATTAACTACAATTACCTAAAATTAAATACAATTAAATAAAATAAACTATAGTACAACCCCCCCCCACTAAATTACAGAAAATAAAAAAATTACAAGAAGTTTAAACTAATTACACCTAATCTAAGCCCCCTAATAAAATAAAAAAGCCCCCCAAAATAATAAAATGCCCTACCCTATACTAAATTACAAAAAGCCCTTAAAAGAGATTTTTGCGGGGCATTGCCCCAAAGTAATCAGCTCTTTTACCTGTAAAAAAAGAAATACACCCCCCCAACATTAAAACCCACCACCCACACCCAATCTTACTGTAAAACCCACCCAATCCCCCCTTAATAAAACCTAACACTACCCCATTGAAGATCACCCTACCTTGAGCCGTCTTTACCCAGCCGGGCAGAAGTCTTCATCCGATCCGGGCACAAGTGGTCCTCCAGCCGGGCAGAAGTCTTCATCCTATCCGGGCAGAAGAGGTCCTCCATCCGGGCAGAAGTCTTCATCCGAGCGGCATCTTCTATCTTCTTCCATCCGACAAGGAGCGGCACCATCTTGAAGACATCCTACGCGGAGCATCCTTCCTGGCCGACGGACTAACGACGAATGAAGGTTCCTTTAAATGGCGTCATCCAAGATGGCGTCCCTTGATTTCCGATTGGTTGATAGGATTCTATCAGCCAATCGGAATTAAGGTAGGAAAAATCCGATTGGCTGATGCAATCAGCCAATCGGATTGAAGTTCAATCCGATTGGCTGATCCAATCAGCCAATAGGATTGAGTTTGCATTCTATTGGCTGATTGGAACAGCCAATAGAATGTGAGCTCAATACGATTGGCTGATTGCATCAGCCAATCGGATTGTTCCTACCTTAATTACGACTGGCTGATAGAATCCTATCAGCCAATCGGAATTCAAGGGACGCCATATTGGATGACGTCATTTAAAGGAACCTTCATTCGTTGTTAGTCCGTCGGCCAGGAAGGATGCTCCACGTCGGATGTCTTCAAGATGGTGCCGCTCCTCATCGGATGGAAGAAGATAGAAGATGCCGCTTGGATGAAGACTTCTGCACGGATGGAGGACCTCTTCTGCCCGGATAGGATGAAGACTTCTGCCCGGCTGGAGGACCACTTATGCCTGGATCGGATGAAGACTTCTGCCCGGCTGGGTGATGACGTCTCAAGGTAGGGTGATCTTCAATGGGGTAGTGTAAGTTTTTTTTAAGGGGGGATTGGGTGGGTTTTAGAGTAAGGTTGTGTGTGGGTGGTGGGTTTTAATGTTGGGGGGTTTGTATTTCTTTTTTTACAGGTAAAAGAGCTGATTACTTTGGGGCAATGCCCCACAAAAAGCCCTTTTAAGGGCTATTTGTAATTTAGTATAGGGTAGGGCATTTTATTATTTTCGGGGGCTTTTTTATTTTATTAGGGGGCTTAGATTAGGTGTAATTAGTTTAAACTTCTTGTAATTTTATTTTATTTTCTGTAATTTAGTGTGGTTTTTTTGTACTATAGTTTATTTTATTTTATTGTATTTAATTTTAGGTAATTGTAGTTAATTTATTTAATTAATTTAATGATAGTGTAGTGTTAGGTGTAATTGTAACTTAGGTTAGGTTTTATTTTACAGGTAAATTTGTAATTATTTTAACTAGGTAGCTATTAAATAGTTATTAACTATTTATTAGCTATTGTACCTAGTTAAAATAAATACAAAATTGCCTGTAAAATAAAAATAAATCCTAAAATAGCTACAATGTAATTATTAATTATATTGTAGCTATCTTAGGGTTTATTTTATAGGTAAGTATTTAGTTTTAAATAGGAATAATTTAGTTAATAATAGTAATATTATTTAGATTTATTTAAATAATATTTAAGTTAGGGGGGGTGTTAGGGTTAGGGTTAGACTTAGGTTTAGGGGTTAATAACTTTATTATAGTGGCGGCGACGTTAGAGGCGGCTGATTAGGGGTTAATACATTTAATAGCCTATGTGGGATATGGCGGTTTAGGGGTTAACACTTAAATAGGTTAATTGCGGTGTGGGCTATGGCGGTTTAGGGGTTAATACTAGAATAGGTTAATTGCGGTGTGGGCTATGGTGGTTTAGGGGTTAATAGAGTTTATTAGTTATTGTGGTGGGGGATTGCGGTTGACAGGTAGATAGACATTGCGCATGCGTTAGGTGTTAGTTTATTTTTGCAGGCATTTTATGGAGTTAGGGTGCTCCCATACTCAGCGCAAGGCCTGCTATGGCTGAATTTTATGGCGAGGTGAAAATGGAGTAAGATTTCTCAATTTTCGCCACGTAAGGCCTTGCGCTGGATATTGGATACCGATTTACGACACAGTCCCATGTTAGCCTATGGGAGTAACTTGTAACTTGTATGCTACGCCGTATATGTAATACCAAAATTGCGCAAAATCTGGAGTCACTGGCTTTTGCGGGCGATGCTGCATATAGGATCTGGCCCATAGTGTCCAATTTATTAATTCAAAAAACTTCTCTATGTTTTAACAATTCCCAATTACCTCCCCTCCTTGGCCTCTTAACACTATCTATGACTTGCCAGCAAATCTGGCTGATAGAATGACTATCTAAATTTTTGAACAGGGGCATTTGACTAGATAAATAACATAGGTCGAATTACATGTACAGTATAGTAATAATTTATCTTATACTTGTATCCTGTCCTAGGATGAAGAAATTCCTTCTCCTTTATTATAGAATTACAGTTCCCACAGTTCAAACATGGGTAACATCCATAAGTTTTTACAGAAATAAATTCCTGTCTTGAATGTTTGGAGCTCCCTATGTCAGTCTTAACTAATCTATCTCTGAGACTTGATACTTTTTTATAAGCCATCATAGGAAATTGTGCAAATTAATTTATATTATCATTACACTGTTGTATAATGTGCCAATGGCGTATAATTGTATAATTGACTTACTATGTGAAGGCATAGTCATATTATTTCCCTATTCAGTTTAAGGAAGTTTACTGTTTAAGTGAAATATTGTGAGATCACAGCAAAGCAATTCAAGACCTCAGCACTGCTGATGCTGATTGGCTATTGTGTTTTTTTTTAACTTGCAGCTTTACAGCAGCTCCAACTGTTCACAGAGCACTTACTCTGGTGAGCTGAATACATTTTGAGGTAAAATATCTTTCCTTTTTACATAGAGATGTTCAGGTGATATTTTTATGTCAGCTTTTTACAGTTATGCTGCATCACTTGAAAGTGCTTTAGCATATGAGTATTATGTCCCTTTAATTTGTACTTCAAGGTCTTCCACTCTAAACAGTTACCCCCTCAATTGGTTCAGGAATATGCAGAAAATTGACAATTCATGCCTGCTGTAGCAATTTATCACTTCTTATCCAGAGTACAATGGCCTGGGGGTAAGCTTGAAATACATCAACATAATTATTTGTTAAAAGCCCAAACAATACTGTGTTTTACCAGACAAGAATAAGAAAAAAATCTATCAAAGAAATGCAATCTATACAAAGTAAGTACAACAAATGCCAACTAGGAATGGTGAATTACATTTGCAAGTCCATGTGTAACTTTTCTGATTAAATTGCTCCAGTGAAAACACTGATCAGAGAAAACAATACCTTGGAAAGCCTGGAGTATCATAAGGAAGAATAAAAATATATTATGAAAGCCAACAGATGCAGCACAGAGTAGTTCTTTTTGAAGACACACCCAACATACTGTAAATACAATCTATAATAAATACAATAAAAATGTTAAACATTAACTTTATAACAAATGCAAAAGTGTAAAGTGCTTTCATGTTTAATTATATGCCACTTAATATGTATAATTTATAATAGGCTTACAGAGTTAACTTTATTTAATTTAATTAATATATATATTTTCTTTATCACATTTTGCTACTCTGAAAACATAATTTATGCTTACCTGATAAATTTATTTCTCTTGTAGTGTATCCAGTCCACGGATCATCCATTACTTATGGGATATTAACTCCTCCCCAACAGGAAGTGCAAGAGGATTCACCCAGCAGAGCTGCTATATAGCTCCTCCCCTAACTGCCATTACCAGTCATTCGACCGAAAACATGCATAGAAAGGAAAACCATAGGGTACAGTGGTGACTGTAGTTTAATGGAAAAATTACCTGCCTTAAAGTGACAGGGCGGGCCGTGGACTGGATACACTACAAGAGAAATAAATTTATCAGGTAAGCATAAATTATGTTTTCTCTTGTTAAGTGTATCCAGTCCACGGATCATCCATTACTTATGGGATACCAATACCAAAGCTAAAGTACACGGATGACGGGAGGGACAGGCAGGCTCTTTATACGGAAGGAACCACTGCCTGAAGAACCTTTCTCCCAAAAACAGCCTCCGAAGAAGCAAAAGTGTCAAATTTGTAAAATTTGGAAAAAGTATGAAGAGAAGACCAAGTTGCAGCCTTGCAAATCTGTTCAACAGAAGCCTCATTCTTAAAGGCCCAAGTGGAAGCCACAGCTCTAGTAGAATGTGCTGTAATTCTTTCAGGAGGCTGCTGTCCAGCAGTCTCATAGGCTAACCGTATTATGCTACGAAGCCAAAAGGAGAGAGAGGTAGCCGAAGCTTTTTGACCTCTCCTCTCACCAGAATAAACGACAAACAGGGAAGACGTTTGTCGAAAATCCTTAGTTGCCTGTAGATAAAATTTCAGGGCACGGACTACATCTAGATTGTGTAGCAGACGTTCCTTTTTCGAAGAAGGATTAGGACACAAAGATGGAACCACAATCTCTTGATTGATATTCCTGTTAGTGACCACCTTAGGTAGGAACCCAGGTTTAGTACGCAGAACTACCTTGTCTGAATGAAAAATCAGATAAGGAGAATCACAATGTAAGGCAGATAACTCAGAGACTCTTCGAGCCGAGGAAATCGCCATTAAAAACAGAACTTTCCAAGATAACAACTTGATATCAATGGAATGAAGGGGTTCAAACGGAACCCCCTGTAAAACATTAAGAACTAAGTTCAAACTCCATGGTGGAGCAACAGTTTTAAACACAGGCTTGATCCTAGCTAAAGCCTGACAAAAAGCTTGAACATCCGGAACTTCTGACAGACGTTTGTGTAAAAGAATGGACAGAGCTGAAATCTGTCCCTTTAAGGAACTAGCGGATAAACCCTTTTCTAAACCTTCTTGTAGAAAAGACAATATCCTCGGAATCCTAACCTTACTCCATGAGTAACTCTTGGATTCGCACCAATATAAGTATTTGCGCCATATCTTATGGTAAATCTTTCTGGTAACAGGCTTCCTAGCCTGTATTAAGGTATCAATAACTGACTCAGAAAAACCACGTTTTGATAAAATCAAGCGTTCAATTTCCAAGCAGTCAGCTTCAGAGAAATTAGATTTTGATGTTTGAAGGGACCCTGGATCAGAAGGTCCTGTTTCAGAGGTAGCGACCAAGGTGGACAGGATGACATGTCCACTAGATCTGCATACCAAGTCCTGCGTGGCCATGCAGGCGTTATTAGAATCACTGCTGCTCTCTCCTGTTTGATTCTGGCAATCAATCGAGGAAGCATCGGGAAGGGTGGAAACACATAAGCCATCCCGAAGGTCCAAGGTGCTGTCAAAGCATCTATCAGAACCGCTCCCGGATCCCTGGATCTGGACCCGTAACGAGGAAGCTTGGCGTTCTGTCGAGACGCCATGAGATCTATCTCTGGTTTGCCCCAACGTCGAAGTATTTGGGCAAAGACCTCCGGATGAAGTTCCCACTCCCCCGGATGAAAAGTCTGACGACTTAAGAAATCCGCCTCCCAGTTCTCCACTCCCGGGATGTGGATTGCTGACAGGTGGCAAGAGTGAGACTCTGCCCAGCGAATTATCTTTGATACTTCCATCATTGCTAGGGAGCTTCTTGTCCCTCCCTGATGGTTGATGTAAGCTACAGTCGTGATGTTGTCCAACTGAAACCTGATGAACCCCCGAGGTGTTAACTGGGGCCAAGCCAGAAGGGCATTGAGAACTGCTCTCAATTCCAGAATGTTTATTGGTAGGAGACTCTCCTCCTGATTCCATTGTCCCTGAGCCTTCAGAGAATTCCAGACAGCGCCCCAACCTAGTAGGCTGGCATCTGTTGTTACAATTGTCCAGTCCGGCCTGCTGAATGGCATCCCCCTGGACAGATGTGGCCGAGAAAGCCACCATAGAAGAGAATTTCTGGTCTCTTGATCCAGATTCAGAGTAGGGGACAAGTCTGAGTAATCCCCATTCCACTGACTTAGCATGCACAATTGCAGCGGTCTGAGATGTAGACGTGCAAAGGGTACTATGTCCATTGCTGCTACCAGTAAGCCGATCACCTCCATGCATTGAGCTACTGACGGGTGTTGAATGGAATGAAGGACACGGCATGCATTTTGAAGCTTTGTTAACCTGTCTTCTGTCAGGTAAATCTTCATTTCTACAGAATCTATAAGAGTCCCCAAGAAGGGAACTCTTGTGAGTGGAAAGAGAGAACTCTTCTTTTCGTTCACCTTCCATCCATGCGACCTTAGAAATGCCAGTACTAACTCTGTATGAGACTTGGCAGTTTGAAAGCTTGAAGCTTGTATCAGAATGTCGTCTAGGTACGGAGCTACCGCAATTCCTCGTGGTCTTAGTACCGCCAGAAGAGCACACAGAACCTTTGTGAAGATTCTCGGAGCCGTAGCCAATCCGAATGGAAGAGCTACAAACTGGTAATGCCTGTCTAGAAAGGCAAACCTTAGATACCGGTAATGATCTTTGTGAATCGGTATGTGAAGGTAAGCATCCTTTAAATCCACTGTGGTCATGTACTGACCCTTTTGGATCATGGGTAAAATTGTCCGAATAGTTTCCATTTTGAACGATGGAACTCTTAGGAATTTGTTTAGGATCTTTAAATCCAAGATTGGCCTGAAAGTTCCATCTTTTTTGGGAACCACAAACAGATTTGAGTAAAACCCTTGTCCTTGTTCCGACCGCGGAACCGGATGGATCACTCCCATTAATAAAAGATCTTGTACGCAGCGTAGAAACGCCTCTTTCTTTATTTGGTTTGTTGACAACCTTGACAGATGAAATCTCCCTCTTGGGGGAGAGAATTTGAAGTCTAGAAGGTATCCCTGAGATATGATCTCTAACGCCCAGGGATCCTGGACATCTCTTGCCCAAGCCTGGGCGAAGAGAGAAAGTCTGCCCCCCACTAGATCCGTTCCCGGATCGGGGGCCCTCGATTCATGCTGTCTTAGGGGCAGCAGCAGGTTTCCTGGCCTGCTTGCCCTTGTTCCAGGACTGGTTAGGTCTCCAGCCTTGTCTGTAGCGAGCAACAGCTCCTTCCTGTTTTGGTGCAGAGGAAGTTGATGCTGCTCCTGCTTTGAAATTACGAAAGGAACGAAAATTAGACTGTCTAGCCTTAGGTTTGGCTCTGTCTTGAGGCAGGGCATGGCCTTTACCTCCTGTAATGTCAGCGATAATTTCTTTCAACCCGGGCCCGAATAAAGTCTGCCCTTTGAAAGGTATATTAAGCAATTTAGATTTAGAAGTAACGTCAGCTGACCAGGATTTTAGCCACAGTGCTCTGCGTGCCTGAATGGCGAATCCGGAATTCTTAGCCGTAAGTTTAGTTAAATGTACTACGGCATCTGAAATAAATGAGTTAGCTAACTTAAGGGCTTTAAGCTTGTGTGTAATCTCATCTAATGGAGCTGATTCAAGTGTCTCTTCCAGAGACTCAAACCAAAATGCTGCTGCAGCCGTGACAGGCGCAATGCATGCAAGAGGTTGCAATATAAAACCTTGTTGAACAAACATTTTCTTAAGGTAACCCTCTAACTTTTTATCCATTGGATCTGAAAAGGCACAGCTATCCTCCACCGGGATAGTGGTACGCTTAGCTAAAGTAGAAACTGCTCCCTCCACCTTAGGGACCGTTTGCCATAAGTCCCGTGTGGTGGCGTCTATTGGAAACATCTTTCTAAATATCGGAGGGGGTGAGAACGGCACACCGGGTCTATCCCACTCCTTAGTAACAATTTCAGTAAGTCTCTTAGGTATAGGAAAAACGTCAGTACTCGCCGGTACCGCAAAATATTTATCCAACCTACACATTTTCTCTGGTATTGCAACTGTGTTACAATCATTCAGAGCCGCTAACACCTCCCCTAGTAATACACGGAGGTTTTCCAGCTTAAATTTAAAATTTGAAATATCTGAATCCAGTTTGTTTGGATCAGAACCATCACCCGCAGAATGAAGCTCTCCGTCCTCATGTTCTGCAAATTGTGACGCAGTGTCTGACATGGCCCTAATATTATCAGCGCACTCTGTTCTCACCCCAGAGTGATCACGCTTACCTCTTAGTTCTGGTAATTTAGCCAAAACTTCAGTCATAACAGTAGCCATATCCTGTAATGTGATTTGTAATGGCCGCCCAGATGTACTCGGCGCTACAATATCACGCACCTCCCGAGCGGGAGATGCAGGTACTGACACGTGAGGCGAGTTAGTCGGCATAACTCTCCCCTCGTTGTTTGGTGAAATATGTTCAATTTGTACAGATTGACTTTTATTTAAAGTAGCATCAATACAGTTAGTACATAAATTTCTATTGGGCTCCACTTTGGCTTTAGCACATATAGCACAGATATCTTCCTCTGAATCAGACATGTTTAACACACTAGCAAATAAACTAGCAACTTGGAAATACTTTTCAAGTAATTTACTATAATATGAAAACGTACTGTGCCTATAAGATGCACAGAAAAAGTTATGACAGTTGAAAATTAATAAACTGAAAAGTTATAGCATCAAATCTTTGTAAAAAACACAATTTTAGCAAAGGATTGCTCCCATTAGCAAAGGATAACTAACCCTGATAGCAGAAAAAAAAAAAAAAAATACAGAAATAAACGTTTTTTTATCACAGTCAACTACAATCTCACAGCTCTGCTGTGAGTGATTACCTCCCTCAAAACAAGTTTTGAAGACCCCTGAGTTCTGTAGAGATGAACCGGATCATGCAGGGAAGACAATAAACTTCTGACTGAATTTTTTGATGCGTAGCAAAAGCACCAAAAAAGGTCCCTCCCCCTCACACATAACAGTGAGAGAGATCAGTAAACTGTCATAAATTAAATAAAACGACTGCCAAGTGGAAAAAAATAGTGCCCAAAACATTTTTTCACCCAGTACCTCAGAAAATTAAACGATTTTACATGCCAGCAAAAAACGTTTAACATTAATAAATTGAGTGTTATTAAAAAGCCTGTTGCTAGTCCCTGCAAATTAGGCTAAAGTTTTATGCATACAGTATAATTCCAGTGAAGTGCCATTCCCCAGAATACTGAAGTGTAAAATATACATACATGACAGCCTGATACCAGTTGCTGCTACTGCATTTAAGGCTGAGTTTACATTATATCGGTATGGCAGAATTTTCTCATCAATTCCATTGTCAGAAAATAATAAGCTGCTACATACCTCTTTGCAGATTAATCTGCCCGCTGTCCCCTGATCTGAAGTTTACCTCTCCTCAGATGGCCGAGAAACAGCAATATGATCTTAACTACTCCGGCTAAAATCATAGAAAAACTCAGGTAGATTCTTCTTCAAATTCTACCAGAGAAGGAATAACACACTCCGGTGCTATTATAAAATAACAAACTTTTGATTGAAGGTATGAAACTAAGTATAATCACCACAGTCCTCTCACACATCCTATCTATTCGTTGGGTGCAAGAGAATGACTGGTAATGGCAGTTAGGGGAGGAGCTATATAGCAGCTCTGCTGGGTGAATCCTCTTGCACTTCCTGTTGGGGAGGAGTTAATATCCCATAAGTAATGGATGATCCGTGGACTGGATACACTTAACAAGAGAAAGAAACTCAAAATTATAACAGGTAAGCAAAAGTAAGGATCTTAGGCTCTCACCTAAGTGTGACAGGGGCTGCACTAATCCTAAACTTTTTAGCAGAGTCCAGAGTCCCACTGTTAGGATTATTAGCGCAGCCAGAGCCCAGGTCTAGCCTGAAGAAAGCAGGCTTAGCGCTGGGGTTAGTACTATGGTTATCTTAATGCCTAAAGAGATGTTTGAGGGCTGCACTAAGTTTGGCACACAGGAGTTCCCATCTTCTAATGACTTATTTAATAGCTGCTGACCTCTAGAACAGAACTTTGACTATTATTTTGTTTGCTCCCTTTGCTTTGATGTTTTTTTCCTGATGGATACTCTGGTATTGAACTTAAAGAGACAATGTACTTGATTTTTTTTACTAGCCATTCCCCAGCTTTGCACAACTAACATTGCTTTATGAATACACTTTAAAACCTCTAACCCTATAAATCTCTGCCTGTTTCTAAGCCCTTGCAGGTTGCCTCTTTTCTCAGTGCATTTTTTTAGATTTCACAGCCAGACAGTGCTAGTTCCTGTGTGCCATATAGATGTGTGCTCACTCCCTTGGAGTTATGCATCAACCAGTACAAATTGGCTAAAATGCAAGTTTGCAAAAAGCACTAAGATAATGGGGCAGTCTGCAGAGGCTTAGATATAATGTAATCACAGAGGTAAAAAGTATATTAATATAACCATGTTGGTTGTGCAAAACTGGGGAATGTGCAATAAAGGGATTATCTATCTTTTTAAACAATACTTTACTGTCCCATCTAATTATCCTATTCTACAGTGCATATTGGATTTTATGCTGGGTATAATATAAAAAAACATAGCCAAACATATTGTATAGGAATTATTGTTGTAGGAGAGATCAAGCACAGGTTGGTAGATACTATCTATTAACCCACTAAAAATCTATCAACAACAAGAGAGTATTGTTTCTTTATACTTTACAGTGTTTACACTTACATAGATTAAGGGAAACAAGAGGAGAAGATAGAAAGTGCCATATTGTAAAGATCATTTCTGTATAAACCATAACCAGTGTCCAAACAGTAAAATGACAACTTAAAATGACAGCTAAGAAACATGTTGCAATGTTTAATCAGAGGGTGAGAGCTATATATATAGCTGGGGAACAAACAAGGCATTGCACTAGAGAGGTAAACAGCTAGATGTTTCAGTGAGCTGAGCCACTGTCAGAGCCCAGCCTGCCTCTATTAGCACAGAGGGGTGCTGCAACTTTTGTGAGTTAGCACTTTACTTTTTGGACACTGCTAATGGTTTACTCTGAAATGTTCTGCTTGATGCGGTTCCTTCTGCCTTCTTTGGTTTTATTAGAAACATTTGGATTTTATTGTTTGGAAGAAATGCTGCCTATTGAAGATTTTGGTTCTGCTAATAGAAACTTTTTCTCTTAAAAATAATATCCTGAAGGTTTTTTTACTGTCTTTGGATATCCTCTAGACTAGTACCCCTTTTAATTTCTTTTTTTTTTTTGAGAGAGATATTTTTATCTATCAGTGTATACAACCCCCTGTATACTTTAAAGGGACATAAAACCCACATTTTTTCTTTCATAATTTAGAAAGAGGATGCCATTCTAAACAACTTTCTAATTTCATTCCATTATCTAATTTGTTTTATTCTCTTGATATTCTTTGCTGAAAAGCATATCTAGATAGGCTCAGTAGCTGCTGATTGGTTCCTGCACATAGAAGCCTCATGTGATTGGCTCACCCATGTGCATTGCTTTTTCTTCAACTAAGGATATCTAAAAAATGAAGCAAAATAAATAATAGAAGTAAATTGTAATGTTGTTTAAATTTGTATTCTCTATCTGAATCATGAAAGATTTTTTTGGGGTTTAGTGTCCCTTTAATATCTGTGTGTGTGTTCCATAAACCAGATTTTCAGGCTACACATTCGCCAAACATACTTTTGATGGTGTTCCTATTTATTAATATACACAAAATACCATTTGTCCACAAATATTTAAATAGCAAAAATGTCTTACATTTGAAGAAACTACTTGGTTAGTAAAATACAAATGCTTAAATGCGACATTATTTAGTATGATCCTGTTTCATGTTCAAACCTAATTCTGCCGTTAAATTAAATGGATGCGTTTATGTCCGGAAATATTATATCTTAGTGTGTGACCTCCAGCTTTTAAGATAAACCTTTCGCAATACCCCTATGCAGCTATAGTATAAATTCAGCTGAGTGTTTTATGATGAAAAAAACAAATTCTTTAAACTTTTTAAATCAGTCAATCATAAGTTGAAGGAATGCTGCACTCAAAATCATCCATATGATAGAACAAAATTTAAAAATTGTTGACATTTTATTTGCCTGAATAAATATAAAGAAAAAGCTTTTTAAATTTAAAGGGACAGTCAAGTCCAAAATAAATTTTCATGATTCAAATAGGGCATGTACTTTTAAACAACTTTCCAATTTACTTTTATCACCAATTTTGCTTTGTTCTCTTGGTATTCTTAGTTGAAAGCTAAACCTAGGTAGGTTCATATGCTAATTTCTTAGACTTTGAAGGCCGCCTCTTATGTGAATGCATTTTGAGAGTTTTTCACCACTAGAGAGCGTTAGTTCATGTGTGTCATATAGATAGCATTGAGCTCATGCACGTGAACTTACCTAGGAGTAAGCACTGATTGGCTAAAATGCAAGTCTGTCAAAAGAACTAAAACAAGGGGGCAGTTTGCAGAGGCTTAGATACAAGGTAATCACATAGGAAAAAAGTAGATTAATATAATAGTGTTGCTTATACAAAACTGGGGAATGGGAAATAAAGCGATTATTAGCTGATGTTGACTGTCCCTTTAAATTTTAAACAATGTACTAGTTTTAACTGCATACTTTTGACCAATGCTCAATTAACAGTAGCAGGATGTACCTATCAACCAATGATAATTGACAGGAAGTAATTATTGCCCAATGAGGATTATTTGGAAGGAACTGACATTTAAATTTTAATAGTTTTTAATACAGATTACATTTTTCATGCTAAAAAAATATACATGAATGACAGAAAATTCTGAAGTATTTTTAAATGAAGTAGTTCACCATCTAGTTTGTGAAAATGTGTTTTGTAGTATTTAACATATTTCCTATTTTGTAAAATGAGGACATAGCTAGCCACATCAAAACCAACCACATGAATTTTCATGATATTCGGTGGAAATATCAATGTAATAAAAGGAGAGAATGATTCATTCTTTTTTTTAATCATATTTTTTTTCAGTAGAACCAGAGGTATAAAGCTTCAAAGTCTTGTTAATTCAGTGTTGCTCACCTATGTGATATAATATTAAAATGTACACATTCCTTATGTTACGTCGGCTTAGAAAGATTATTTTATTCGGGATCATAATGACTTTTGACCATATAAATTACAGAGACAGAAAAACCATCAGTGTATGTCATAGTCATACTAACAAACTTAAAGCGACTTGAAACCCAAAATTTTTATTTCATGATTCAGATAGAGAATACAATTTTAAACAACTTTCCAATTTACTTCTATTATTTAATTTGTTTCATTCTTTTGCAATACTTTGCTGAAAAGTTTAGCTAGGTAAGCTCAGGAGCAGCAGAGAACCTAGAATCTAGCTGTTGATTGGTGGCTGCATATATATATCGATTGTGATTGGCTCACCCATGTGTTCTGTTAGAAACCATAAGTGCATTGCTGCTCCTTCAACAAATGATATCAAGAGTATGAAACAAATTAGATAATAGGAGTAAATTAGAAAGTTGTTTAAAATTGTATTCTCTATCTGAATCATGAAAGAAAAAAAAAATGGGTTTCATGTCCCTTTACGTTTAAATCTCTGAAGAGATTCGGTATCTCAGTAAATTAGCTAGGTATATGGTTGTGAGATAGGGGCCTAGTTATCAAGCCGTCAACCTCAAATACGCTGGAATTCCACAGCGTATTTGTGGCGAGGCTGATTCGCCTTAGTTATCAAAGGCTAGAGACCGGCAAAAGTAGAATTTTGTGACGTAAACTTCGATCCGCCGGACTCAGTCCGACACAGATCGATTCTTACGTCACTCCAGATGTTCCGCACACAAGTGCGGCACAATCTGACTACTTTTGCTAGTTATAAAAAAACTAGCAGGTACACTCGGCACTTTTACGACCCAGCGTACCTGGTTTTCAATCCGCCACCCTGGAGGCGACGGATCCCATAGGAATCAATGGGAGTCTGACCATAGCGAAAGTACAAGTTCGCTGCTGCCAGATATCCCATTCATTCCTATGGGAGCTGTCTACACCTAACACCCTAACATATACCCCGAGTCTAAACACCACTAATCTGCCCCCCTACACCGCCGCAACTAAATAAAGTTATTACCCCCTAAACCGCCGCTCCCGGAGCCCACCGCAAGCTACTCTATACATATTAACCCCTAAACCGCCGCTCCCGGAGCCCACCGCCACCTACATTATACCTAGTAACCCCTATCCTGCCCCCCTATACCGCCGCCCTCTATAATCAGCCAATAGAATGCGAGCTCAATCTGATTGGCTGATTGGATCAGCCAATCGGATTGAACTTGAATCTGATTGGCTGATTCAATCAGCCAATCAGATTTTTCCTACCTTAATTCCGATTGGCTGATAGAATCCTATCAGCCAATCGGAATTGAAGGGACGCCATCTTGGATGACGTCCCTTAAAGGAGCCTTCATTCGTCGGTAGTCCGTCGGTAAAGAAGGATGTTCCGCGGGATGAAGATTGAAGACCCGGCTTGGAAGATGACATCACCCAGATAGAAGACTTCTTCAGCGCCTCTTGGAAGATGACATCGCCCGGATGGAAGACTTCTTTAGCGCCGCTTGGAGGATCACTTCATCGGATGGAAGATTTCTTCAGCGCCCCTTGGATGATCACTTCTGCCGCTCCGGATGTCCTCTTCGGTTCCATCGCTGCTCGGCTGAGTGAAGACAAGGTAGGATGATCTTCAGGGGATTAGTGTTAGGTTATTTTAAGGGGGGTTTGGGTTAGATTAGGGGTATGTGGGTGGTGGGTTTTAATGTTGGGGGGGGTTGTATTTCTTTCTTTTACAGGCAAAAGAGCTGAATTCTTTGGGGCATGCCCCACAAATGGCCCTTTTAAGGGCTGGTAAGGTAAAAGAGCTTTGAACTTTTTTAATTTAGAATAGGGTAGGGCATTTTTTATTTTGGGGGGGTTTGTTATTTTATTAGGGGGCTTAGATTAGGTGTAAGTAGCTTAAAATTGTTGTAATATTTTTAAAATGTTTGTAACTTATTTTTTTTATTTTTTGTAACTTAGCTTTTTTTATTTTTTGTACTTTAGTTAGTTTATGTAATTGTATTTAATTGTAGTTATTTGTAGGTAATTTATTTAATTAATTTAATTATAGTGTAGTGTAAGGTTTAATTGTAACTTAGGGTAGGATTTATTTTACAGGTAATTTTGTATTTCTTTTAGCTAGGTAGTTATTAAATAGTTAATAACTATTTAATAACCATTCTAACTAGCTAAAATAAATACAAAGTTACCTGTAAAATAAAAATAAATCCTAAGATAGCTACAATATAATTATTATTTATATTGTAGCTATATTAGGGTTTATTTTAAAGGTATTTAGTTTTAAATAGGATTAATTTAGTTCATAATAGAAATATTATTTAGATTTATTTAATTAATATTTAAGTTAGGGGGGTGTTAGGGTTAGTGTTAGACTTAGGTTTAGGGGTTAATAAATTTATTACAGTGGCGGCGGTGTAGTGGGGGGCAGGATAGGGGTTAATACATTTATTATAGGTGGCGACGGTGTAGGGGGGCAGATTAGGGGTTAATAAATTTAATATAGGTTGCGGCAGGATCCGGGAGCGGTGGTTTAGGGGTTAAACTATTTATTTAGTTGCGGCGAGGTGCGGGATCAGCAGGATAGGGGTTAATAACTTTATTATAGAGGGCGACGGTATGGGGGGGCAGGATAGGCTTTAATAGGTATAATGTAGGTGGCAGCAGTGTCCGGGAGCGGCGGTTTAGGGGTTAATACATTTATCAGAGTTGCGGCAGGGTCTAGGAGCGGTGGTTTAGGGGTTTATACATTTATCAGAGTTGCGGCAGGGTCTAGGAGTGACGGTTTAGGGGCTAATAACTTTATTTAGTTGCGGGGGGCTCCGGGGGCGCCGGTATAGGGGTAGAACAGTGTAGTTAGTGTGGGTGCTTAGTGACAGGCTAGCAATAAAGCTGTGAAAAAGCCGAAGAGCAGCGAGATCGGATGAGTGATAACTCTCACAGTCCGCTGCTCATCGCCCCGTACTTGGTGCGCGGCTTTTTGACAGCTTTATTTGATAACTTAGGCAAAATTTTTCAGGTCCGCGGCGGAGATGTGAGGCGAGCTTAGGCGGGCGTATTGGGCCGGCGAAGGCAGGAAAGTTGACACGTTGATAACTACCCCCCTTTGTCTCCAACTGAATGCAGTTATTGCAATGATATGCTTTATTTTGTAAAAGAAAAAAGTATGTTCAATATTTTTAGCAGTGCTAACAGGTAAACATAAGAGTAGGTATTTTAGGATTGTCTTTTAAAGGGACAGTAAAAACCTTAAGATTTTTAAATAAAATATTTAGTTATGTATAATGAAACAACTTTGCAATATGCTTCATCATTTATTTTGTCCCCCTTTCACATAGTTTAGCTCTAAAAGTAGAGCAATTTCCTACTCTTAGACCTTGAAATGCACCCTGCTGACTTCTTTGGGCTATAACTCTGCAACATATCTGTTCCTAATTGGCTATAAAGGGACATTGTATACCAGATATTTCTTTGCATAAATGTTTTGTATAAATGGCCATTTATATTGCCCATCTGGGGGTGTTTTTAAAGCAATGTATAGTTTTGCTTATTTTTTAATAACATTATGCTGATTTTCAGACTCCTAATCAAGCCCCAAAGTATCAGATGTATACTGACGTCTACAGATTCCTACTACTCCTCTTTGTGTAATCTGTCTTTTCATATACAGGGAAGGGGGGCGTGTCTGCTCTTCCTCTTTTATCAGCCCCTTTCAGTGGGTGTCCCAGCCTAACCTCATGAACAGTGCTAAACTGTGAGCTTCTAAGTAAGTTTTTAAAAGGTTTTATACTGGGGGCGCGATCCGATATACGGCGCAGGTTTCAGCGCAAGCGTGGAAACCTGCGCCGCTCGTAGTTTCAGCTTGCACATCGAGCTATCCCATATACGGCGCCGGCATTTGCTAAAGTGTCGTAAGTCTGACAAACTAGCGATGTCCAGAAATCAGCGTAAGTACAAATTTCTGGAGTCGCCAGTGACTTACGGCACTTTAGAAACTGCCGGCGCATAAAAAAAACGACTAAAATATTAAATCTCCCGTTACTGTCTAACACGCCTCCCAAACATAGCCCGACACGTATACCCCTCTATCCGCAATCCCCCCTCTCACTCCTAACAATAAATATATTAACCCCTAAACCGCCGCTCCCGGACCCCGCCGCCAGCTACATTAACTATATTACCCCCTAATATGATCCCCCTACACCGCCGCCACCTATTTTAACTATATTAACCCCTAATGTGAGCCCCCTACCCCGCCGCCACCTACATTATATGTACTACCCCCTAATCTGACCCCCTTACACCGCCGCCACCTATATTAAAATTATTAATCCCTAATCTAATCCCCCTACACCGCCGCCACCTATATTAAATGTATTAACCCCTAATCTAATCCCCCTACACCGCCGCCACCTATAATAAATGTATTACCCCCTAAAATACTAAAATGTCCCTACCCTAAACTAAATTACAAATAGCCCTGAAAAGGGCCTTTTGCGGGTCATTGCCCCAAAGTAACCAGCTCTATTACTAGCCCTTAAAAGGGCCTTTTGCGGGGCATTGCCCCAAAGTAACCAGCTCTATTACCAGCCCTTAAAAGGGCCTTTTGCGGGGCATTGCCCCAAAGTAATCAGCTTTTTTACCTGTAATCTGACCCCTCTACACCGCCGCCACCTATATTAAATATATTAACCCCTAATCTAATCCCCCTACACTGCTGCCACCTATATTAAATATATTAACCCCTAATCTGACCCCCCTACAACGCCGCCACCTATATTAACTATATTAACCCTAATTATATTAGGGTTAACATAGTTAATATAGTTATTATATTATATATATTAACTATATTAACCCTATCTAACCCTAACACCCCTAACTTAATTATTATTGCAATAAATCTAAATAATATTAATCTTATTAACTAAAATATTCCTATTTAAAACTAAATACTTACCTATAAAATAAACCCTAAGATAGCTACATATAATTAATAATTACATTGTAGCTATTTTAGGGTTTATATTTATTTTACAGGTAACTTGGTATTTATTTTAACTAGGTACAATAGCTATTAAATAGTTAATAACTATTTAATAGCTACCTAGTTAAAATAATTACCAATTTACCTGTAAAATAAATCCTAACCTAAGTTACAAATACACCTACACTATCAATAAATTAATTAAATAAACTACAATTATCTAAACTAAAATATAATTAAATACACTAAACTAAATTACAAAAAAAACCCCACTAAATTACAAAAAATAAAAAAGATTACAAGAATTTTAAGCTAATTACACCTAATCTAAGCCCCCTAATAAAACAACAAAGCCCCCCAAAATAAAAAACATAATTTATGCTTACCTGATAAATTTATTTCTCTTGTAGTGTATCCAGTCCACGGATCATCCATTACTTATGGGATATTAACTCCTCCCCAACAGGAAGTGCAAGAGGATTCACCCAGCAGAGCTGCTATATAGCTCCTCCCCTAACTGCCATTACCAGTCAATCGACCGAAAACATGCAGAGAAAGGAAAACCATAGGGTGCAGTGGTGACTGTAGTTTAATGGAAAAATTACCTGCCTTAAAGTGACAGGGCGGGCCGTGGACTGGATACACTACAAGAGAAATAAATTTATCAGGTAAGCATAAATTATGTTTTCTCTTGTTAAGTGTATCCAGTCCACGGATCATCCATTACTTATGGGATACCAATACCAAAGCTAAAGTACACGGATGACGGGAGGGACAGGCAGGCTCTTTATACGGAAGGAACCACTGCCTGAAGAACCTTTCTCCCAAAAACAGCCTCCGAAGAAGCAAAAGTGTCAAATTTGTAAAATTTGGAAAAAGTATGAAGAGAAGACCAAGTTGCAGCCTTGCAAATCTGTTCAACAGAAGCCTCATTCTTAAAGGCCCAAGTGGAAGCCACAGCTCTAGTAGAATGTGCTGTAATTCTTTCAGGAGGCTGCTGTCCAGCAGTCTCATAGGCTAACCGTATTATGCTACGAAGCCAAAAGGAGAGAGAGGTAGCCGAAGCTTTTTGACCTCTCCTCTGACCAGAATAAACGACAAACAGGGAAGACGTTTGTCGAAAATCCTTAGTTGCCTGTAGATAAAATTTCAGGGCACGGACTACATCTAGATTGTATAGCAGACGTTCCTTTTTCGAAGAAGGATTAGGACACAAAGATGGAACCACAATCTCTTGATTGATATTCCTGTTAGTGACCACCTTAGGTAGGAACCCAGGTTTAGTACGCAGAACTACCTTGTCTGAATGAAAAATCAGATAAGGAGAATCACAATGTAAGGCAGATAACTCAGAGACTCTTCGAGCCGAGGAAATCACCATTAAAAACAGAACTTTCCAAGATAACAACTTGATATCAATGGAATGAAGGGGTACAAACGGAACCCCCTGTAAAACATTAAGAACTAAGTTCAAACTCCATGGTGGAGCAACAGTTTTAAACACAGGCTTGATCCTAGCTAAAGCCTGACAAAAAGCTTGAACGTCCGGAACTTCTGACAGACGTTTGTGTAAAAGAATGGACAGAGCTGAAATCTGTCCCTTTAAGGAACTAGCGGATAAACCCTTTTCTAAACCTTCTTGTAGAAAAGACAATATCCTCGGAATCCTAACCTTACTCCATGAGTAACTCTTGGATTCGCACCAATATAAGTATTTGCGCCATATCTTATGGTAAATCTTTCTGGTAACAGGCTTCCTAGCCTGTATTAAGGTATCAATAACTGACTCAGAAAAACCACGTTTTGATAAAATCAAGCGTTCAATTTCCAAGCAGTCAGCTTCAGAGAAATTAGATTTTGATGTTTGAAGGGACCCTGGATCAGAAGGTCCTGTTTCAGAGGTAGCGACCAAGGTGGACAGGATGACATGTCCACTAGATCTGCAAGCCAAGTCCTGCGTGGCCATGCAGGCGCTATTAGAATCACTGATGCTCTCTCCTGTTTGATTCTGGCAATCAATCGAGGAAGCATCGGGAAGGGTGGAAACACATAAGCCATCCCGAAGGTCCAAGGTGCTGTCAAAGCATCTATCAGAACCGCTCCCGGATCCCTGGATCTGGACCCGTAACGAGGAAGCTTGGCGTTCTGTCGAGACGCCATGAGATCTATCTCTGGTTTGCCCCAACGTCGAAGTATTTGGGCAAAGACCTCCAGATAAAGTTCCCACTCCCCCGGATGAAAAGTCTGACGACTTAAGAAATCCGCCTCCCAGTTCTCCACTCCCGGGATGTGGATTGCTGACAGGTGGCAAGAGTGAGACTCTGCCCAGCGAATTATCTTTGATACTTCCATCATTGCTAGGGAGCTTCTTGTCCCTCCCTGATGGTTGATGTAAGCTACAGTCGTGATGTTGTCCGACTGAAACCTGATGAACCCCCGAGTTGTTAACTGGGGCCAAGCCAGAAGGGCATTGAGAACTGCTCTCAATTCCAGAATGTTTATTGGTAGGAGACTCTCCTCCTGATTCCATTGTCCCTGAGCCTTCAGAGAATTCCAGACAGCGCCCCAACCTAGTAGGCTGGCGTCTGTTGTTACAATTGTCCAGTCCGGCCTGCTGAATGGCATCCCCCTGGACAGATGTGGCCGAGAAAGCCACCATAGAAGAGAATTTCTGGTCTCTTGATCCAGATTCAGAGTAGGGGACAAGTCTGAGTAATCCCCATTCCACTGACTTAGCATGCACAATTGCAGCGGTCTGAGATGTAGGCGTGCAAAGGGTACTATGTCCATTGCCGCTACCATTAAGCCGATCACCTCCATGCATTGAGCTACTGACGGGTGTTGAATGGAATGAAGGACACGGCATGCATTTTGAAGCTTTGTTAACCTGTCTTCTGTCAGGTAAATCTTCATTTCTACAGAATCTATAAGAGTCCCCAAGAAGGGAACTCTTGTGAGTGGAAAGAGAGAACTCTTCTTTTCGTTCACCTTCCATCCATGCGACCTTAGAAATGCCAGTACTAACTCTGTATGAGACTTGGCAGTTTGAAAGCTTGAAGCTTGTATCAGAATGTCGTCTAGGTACGGAGCTACCGCAATTCCTCGCGGTCTTAGTACCGCCAGAAGAGCACCCAGAACCTTTGTGAAGATTCTTGGAGCCGTAGCCAATCCGAATGGAAGAGCTACAAACTGGTAATGCTTGTCTAGAAAGGCAAACCTTAGATACCGGTAATGATCTTTGTGAATCGGTATGTGAAGGTAAGCATCCTTTAAATCCACTGTGGTCATGTACTGACCCTTTTGGATCATGGGTAAGATTGTCCGAATAGTTTCCATTTTGAACGATGGAACTCTTAGGAATTTGTTTAGGATCTTTAAATCCAAGATTGGCCTGAAAGTTCCCTCTTTTTTGGGAACCACAAACAGATTTGAGTAAAACCCTTGTTCTTGTTCCGACCGCGGAACCGGATGGATCACTCCCATTAATAAAAGATCTTGTACGCAGCGTAGAAACGCCTCTTTCTTTATTTGGTTTGCTGACAACCTTGACAGATGAAATCTCCCTCTTGGGGGAGAGAATTTGAAGTCTAGAAGGTATCCCTGAGATATGATCTCTAACGCCCAGGGATCCTGGACATCTCTTGCCCAAGCCTGGGCGAAGAGAGAAAGTCTGCCCCCCACTAGATCCGTTCCCGGATCGGGGGCCCTCGATTCATGCTGTCTTAGGGGCAGCAGCAGGTTTCCTGGCCTGCTTGCCCTTGTTCCAGGACTGGTTAGGTCTCCAGCCTTGTCTGTAGCGAGCAACAGCTCCTTCCTGTTTTGGTGCAGAGGAAGTTGATGCTGCTCCTGCTTTGAAATTACGAAAGGAACGAAAATTAGACTGTCTAGCCTTAGGTTTGGCTCTGTCTTGAGGCAGGGCATGGCCTTTACCTCCTGTAATGTCAGCGATAATTTCTTTCAACCCGGGCCCGAATAAGGTCTGCCTTTTGAAAGGTATATTAAGCAATTTAGATTTAGAAGTAACGTCAGCTGACCAGGATTTTAGCCACAGTGCTCTGCGCGCCTGAATGGCGAATCCGGAATTCTTAGCCGTAAGTTTAGTTAAATGTACTATGGCATCCGAAATAAATGAGTTAGCTAACTTAAGGGCTTTAAGCTTGTGTGTAATCTCATCTAATGGAGCTGATTCAAGTGTCTCTTCCAGAGACTCAAACCAAAATGCTGCTGCAGCCGTGACAGGCGCAATGCATGCAAGAGGTTGCAATATAAAACCTTGTTGAACAAACATTTTCTTAAGGTAACCCTCTAACTTTTTATCCATTGGATCTGAAAAGGCACAGCTATCCTCCACCGGGATAGTGGTACGCTTAGCTAAAGTAGAAACTGCTCCCTCCACCTTAGGGACCGTTTGCCATAAGTCCCGTGTGGTGGCGTCTATTGGAAACATCTTTCTAAATATCGGAGGGGGTGAGAACGGCACACCGGGTCTATCCCACTCCTTAGTAACAATTTCAGTAAGTCTCTTAGGTATAGGAAAAACGTCAGTACTCGCCGGTACCGCAAAATATTTATCCAACCTACACATTTTCTCTGGTATTGCAACTGTGTTACAATCATTCAGAGCCGCTAACACCTCCCCTAGTAATACACGGAGGTTTTCCAGCTTAAATTTAAAATTTGAAATATCTGAATCCAGTTTGTTTGGATCAGAACCGTCACCTGCAGAATGAAGCTCTCCGTCCTCATGTTCTGCAAATTGTGACGCAGTGTCTGACATGGCCCTAATATTATCAGCGCACTCTGTTCTCACCCCAGAGTGATCACTCTTACCTCTTAGTTCTGGTAATTTAGCCAAAACTTCAGTCATAACAGTAGCCATATCCTGTAATGTGATTTGTAATGGCCGCCCAGATGTACTCGGCGCTACAATATCACGCACCTCCCGAGCGGGAGATGCAGGTACTGACACGTGAGGCGAGTTAGTCGGCATAACTCTCCCCTCGTTGTTTGGTGAAATATGTTCAATTTGTACAGATTGACTTTTATTTAAAGTAGCATCAATACAGTTAGTACATACATTTCTATTGGGCTCCACTTTGGCTTTAGCACATATAGCACAGATATCTTCCTCTGAATTAGACATGTTTAACACACTAGCAAATAAACTAGCAACTTGGAAATACTTTTCAAGTAATTTACTATAATATGAAAACGTACTGTGCCTATAAGAAGCACAGAAAAAGTTATGACAGTTGAAAATTAATAAACTGAAAAGTTATAGCATCAAATCTTTGTAAAAAACACAATTTTAGCAAAGGATTGCTCCCATTAGCAAAGGATAACTAACCCTGATAGCAGAAAAAAAAAAAAATACAGAAATAAACGTTTTTTTTATCACAGTCAACTACAATCTCACAGCTCTGCTGTGAGTGATTACCTCCCTCAAAACAAGTTTTGAAGACCCCTGAGTTCTGTAGAGATGAACCGGATCATGCAGGGAAGACAATAAACTTCTGACTGAATTTTTTGATGCGTAGCAAAAGCGCCAAAAAAGGCCCCTCCCCCTCACACATAACAGTGAGAGAGATCAGTAAACTGTCATAAATTAAATAAAACGACTGCCAAGTGGAAAAAAATAGTGCCCAAAACATTTTTTCACCCAGTACCTCAGAAAATTAAACGATTTTACATGCCAGCAAAAAACGTTTAACATTAATAAATTGAGTGTTATTAAAAAGCCTGTTGCAAGTCCCAGCAAATTAGGCTAAAGTTTTATGCATACAGTATAATTCCAGTGAAGTGCCATTCCCCAGAATACTGAAGTGTAAAATATACATACATGACAGCCTGATACCAGTTGCTGCTACTGCATTTAAGGCTGAGTTTACATTATATCGGTATGGCAGAATTTTCTCATCAATTCCATTGTCAGAAAATAATAAGCTGCTACATACCTCTTTGCAGATTAATCTGCCCGCTGTCCCCTGATCTGAAGTTTACCTCTCCTCAGATGGCCGAGAAACAGCAATATGATCTTAACTACGGCTAAAATCATAGAAAAACTCAGGTAGATTCTTCTTCAAATTCTACCAGAGAAGGAATAACACACTCCGGTGCTATTATAAAATAACAAACTTTTGATTGAAGGTATGAAACTAAGTATAATCACCACAGTCCTCTCACACATCCTATCTATTCGTTGGGTGCAAGAGAATGACTGGTAATGGCAGTTAGGGGAGGAGCTATATAGCAGCTCTGCTGGGTGAATCCTCTTGCACTTCCTGTTGGGGAGGAGTTAATATCCCATAAGTAATGGATGATCCGTGGACTGGATACACTTAACAAGAGAAAAATGTCCCTACCCTAAACTAAATTACAAAAAGTAATCAGCTCTATTACCAGCCCTTAAAAGGGCCTTTTGTGGGGCATTGCCCCAAAGTAATCAGCTCTTTTACCTGTGAAAAAAAGAACAACCCCCCCATTACAACCCACCACCCACACACCCCTACTCTAAAACCCACCCTATCCCCCCTTAAAAAAACCTAAGTCTAACCCCCAAGTGCTCCTTACCTGTCCTGAAGACCGGCAGAGAAGGTCCTGTTCCAGGCGGAGAAGTCTTCTTCCAGGCGGCGACATCTTCTTCTTCCAGGAACCAGCTGGCGCGGAGCGGATGAATTGAAGACCGATGACCGCGGAGCTGAAGACCGTCCTCTCTGGAACTGAAGACCGGTGATGCAGTAACTGAAGATCGGCGATGCTGGAACTGAAGACCGGAGCCATGGAGCCTGGAGGATCCTCTTCATTCGATCGCCGCCGTACACTGAATCGGAATTCAAGGTACGCAATTAAAAATGGAGTCCCTTGAATTCCTATTGGCTGATTTGAGCCTTCAAATTTTTTTAGCGCTAACAACATCTGGAAATGACGCAACTCGCGTCATGGCAGACGCAACCTTGTGCAAGGAAACCTGGCATCAACTAAGACGTTGGAAATGACGAATTGCGTCACCGAACGTACCTTTGCGCCAAAAAAATTCTTGCGCCAAGAATGACGCAATAAATATCAGCATTTTGCGACCTTGCAAGCCTAATTTTGCCCGCAAAAATTTATGAAAAAGCAGTCAATTTGAAGAAAAGACAATTTTGAAACTGATAGTCTGCAAAAGGAAATATACATAAACCTGACTTATGGCAAATATAAGTACAATACATATATTTAAAACTTTATATTAATACATAAAGTGCCAAACCATAGCTGAGAGTGTCTTAAGTAATAAAAACATACTTACCGAAAGACACCCATCCACATATAGCAGATAGCCAAACCAGTACTGAAACAGTATCAATAGAGGTAATGGAATATGAGAGTATATCGTCGATCTGAAAAGGGAGGTAGGAGATGAATCTCTATGACCGATAACAAAGAACCTTTGAAAAGATTTCCCATGAGGAAAACCATAGAATCAATAGGTGATACTCCCTTCACATCCCTCTGACAAACACTGTACTCTGAGAGGAATCGGGCTTCAAAATGCTGAGAAGCGCATATCATCGAAGAAAATCAAGCACAATCTTACTTCACCACCTCCATAGGAGGCAAAGTTTTAAAACTGAATTGTGGGTGTGGTGAGGGGTATATTTATAGGCATTTTGAGGTTTGGGAAACTTTGCCCCTCCTGGTAGGATTGTATATCCCATACGTCACTAGCTCATGGACTCTTGCCAATTACATGAAAGAAAAGCAAATGTGATAATAGAAGTAAATTGGAAACTTTTAAAAAAATTGTATGTCAGAATCACAAAATAAATTATGACTTAAAATATTGTATAAAAAGGAGGGGAAATAACACAAGGCAGAGAACTACAGACAGAAAGAGGACCACAGTGGACTTTTGTTGCTCTGAACAGAATAGGCAGACATAGCTGAACCCAAGAATAAATGACCATTAATTAAAGTAAAACACCATGATCAAGAAATGCTTTAAGAAGCAATATTGGTAGTAGTGCGAAACGCGTTTAGTAGTACATGTTTTTAATAATATTTTAAAACATATTTTTCAATACAATACCCCCAAAGTGTTTTGGAAGGGGCTTGAACTATGGATGTGAGTCTCAAGTGCTTTGTTTATCTCGAACATCATTGGGATCCATGGTTCTGTATTGTCACCTACAAGTATCCTGGTTGCCAGATACCAGAAGTGAGCAAGCTGGGGAGCTCTAGATTTGCCCAGACTGTGTGATTCGCCCTTTTTGATAAGTGCACTCTACTTGTAAGTAGTTTTCCTCTGTGAGAATTACCTGGAAGGGAAACTTGGACCATAACAGAAATATTGTGCCATTGGAGCACCTTCTTTCTTTCTGTTGTATCAGTGAATTAATTGGAGTTAGTTTTAAGAAGAGCTGACCATTGCATAAGAGAAAAGATGAATCAAGAATTATCAACTATAGTAGTAGTGGTGCCTTTTATTTTGGGACCAACTTGAGAAAGTGTGACTAAGTCATATATGTAACTTTCATAATCAATAAATGCATGATGATAAGACAACACAAAAGCACTTAGGGGCTAATTCTTAAACATTGGCAGAACTAGACTGGTTTTCCAGTCTGACACTCGCAGGGGCCGCCCATATGGAATTCCATAAAAAAGGGGTTGTCCCTGTGAGTGGCGAGCTGGTCCCATATAAATAATGAGAGCTCTCTGGTATGTAGAAGTTCGCAATTGAGAATGAAGTATACAGGGAGATCCCGACGTATATGTTTAAACTTTAATATTACACCTAATACAATCAAATTATATTGTTTTCAGTGCACCGCTCCTTAAAATTGCTGTTTTTTTCACCTATGATTATATATCAAAGGAACAGCACCCACTGTTATTGTTGTATGCACAGGTTTTAGTTTCAGAGTAATTAGTGTTTTGAGTATTTTGATAAAAGCTTGCCACATTTTAATTTGCGAGAAAAAAGAGTGAAATCTGTGGGGTGAAAATGTTTATAGAATTACGCTGGGATTTGAGAGACAAATTTCATATATGCCCATGAAACGCTAATTGTCAGCCTATTTTATGATTTACGCTGTGCATATTTAATACAATTTATTCCTGTGTAATTTAAATGAAACTTTTATGTCTTTGATCAAATAACATTTTTGGTGAACAATTCTGTTATGATTTTTGATGCACTTAACAATACAATTTTTCCTGAGTATATTTGTGTGCATGGCTCAATTATTTATTTTGTATGATTTTTAAATTACAATTTCATTGTGCACTTTTGTAATGTATACATCTCCTTCCCAAATGAAAATTTAGTATACAGACCATAGCAAGACATCCTCTTTTGAGGGTACAAAGTGGCTTTAAAGAATTCCACCAGGGTAATAGTTCTTAAAGAATCTAACCAGCCCAAAAAGCTTTATAGAATTGAGCCTTAAGTCTTAATTTCACATAAGTAGTATTTTTTTCTGACAAATTAATTACATTTTCCTTCCCCCTGCATCATGTGACAGCAATCAGCCAATCACAAAATCCATATATATAAATGCTGTAGGCTCTCCCACACTCTCAATAGGAACTGGTGCCTCAGTTTGCATATGCAAAGATTGTGCACATGTTGATAATGGAAGTGAATTCGAAAATTGTTTAAAATTCTGTGCCCTATCTGAAGCATAAAAGGTTATTTCTGACTTCAGTGTTCCCTCAAGTGATAAAAAGTTGCACTGGATGGTTAATGCATGTAGGAGTAACTCTGGAACGTGTCTTGTAAAAGTGCTGGAATAGCATTAATAGGTTCTATGGTTTTTCAAATGTGAGGGACAGATTTGCTAAAGTTAGTGAGCTTTGAGTTTAGTAATATATTAATAAGACATGTAGCTAGCACTCCAACAAATGGAGCAGGGTAAAATATGGAAATAAACCATAGAAATGTTGTATATAATAAATTATGTATAATAAATTATGTGGTGAGTACCGATAGAAAATAAATAATTATTTATTCAGTTAAAAATGAAAAATATCATAATCTAATATATTTCTCAAACATAATAAAACAATATGACCCTATAAATAAGATATATAGAAATTGAGCACTTAAGAATAAAAATACACAAATAAGGGATGTCTGCCTATATAAAAAAACAGAAAGTTTATGAAAACCACCTTGTGACAAGAAGCAAATGCATGGTGGAGCTGTTGCCATGGAGACCGCAATCCGTAACAATAGCTGACTTATAAAATACTGATGGAAAGAAATGATGATAATGCACAGTCTTTCTCCACAGTAGTGATTTGCACACCGGTTATGCAAAAGTTTAAAAACTTGTCACCTCCGTATCCTTAGACACTCCTAGGAGACTCTTAGGTTGTATATTCTATGCTTGCCCTGCCAATAGGGCCGCTGGGACAATTCAGCTGCAAGATTAATGCTCCCTCGCAGCAGTAGGTAAATTCTTCCAAATCTGTCTCCATCGTGTCCTTGGACGCTCCCAGGAGAATAACAGGTATACACAGATCTTTGTATCTGTACTTGCTTACTACTGGAAACAGAGCAAGCGTCATATATCCTGGAGCAGAGAAAGTTCGCAAGATGAGGTAAGCGGCACTCATCACAGGCAGGATAGTACTCGGCGGTAACAGGCAGGAAATCAGGGATAGACCACCAGTCAGACAGGCAGGGTTCGGCAACAGCAAGGCAGTCCAGAGGTATAGGGGTTAAACAAGCAGAGTAGTCAGACAGGCAGAGCTCAGCAGCAGTAAATCAATCCAGTAGTTAAGGGGTAAACAGGCAGAGTGGTCAGACAAGCAGAGTTCAGCAGCAGTATATCAATCCAGCAGTTAAGGGGTAAACAGGCAGTGTGGTCAGACAAGCAGAGTTCAGCAGCAGTATAACAGTCAGCATGTAGCAAGAATAACACCCAGGAGAACAGAAAGTAACACATATACTTGGGCACAGGTGAATGTAAGTGAAGTACTTACATAGCTGCAGGGTTCGTGCCACAGGAGGAACACAGACCAGCATCAGGAAGGAGGGAGCGTGCAGCGATGATGTCACCGCTGCACGCAGACAGGAATCGACTCCCCCCTAGGTAACGAGCCCCCCTCTCAAGGGTTACGTCCGGGAACCAGAGTCGGCCTCAAAGGATGAGCAGCATGGAAATTGGAGACCAAAGATGGAGCATGCACATCACGGGCAGGAACCCAGGAACAATCTGTCACAGAGTAACCCTTCCAATGTACCAGATACTGCAGTTGTCTGCACCTGTATCTGAAGTCCAGGATCTTAGCAACCTCATATTCAGGGTCACCAGAGACCAGGAGCGGAGGAGGAGTAGCTCAGAGCCGGGTATATCTATTCTTGATGTAAAGCTTGAGTAGTAAGATGTGGAAGACTGGGTAATTGCGTATTGTTTTGGGTAAGGCCACTTTGTAGGCAACAGGAGACAGTCTTTTCAGGACTTTGTAAGGACCGATAAACCTAGGCCCCAATTTGTGACAGGGTTGACGTAGACGAATATGTCGAGTAGAGACCCAATTTGCATTCACCTACTGAGATGGAACGTACAGAAGCTCTATGATGATCAGCAATGCTTTTATATCTAGAGACAGCTGAACGTAGCTGAGAGCGAATACGTTGCCAATGAGTGGTGAGTTCAGTAACGTGTCGGTCTGCAGCAGGAACCCCAGTGGACATAGCAGAAAGAGGGAAGACACAAGGTCGATACCCTGCTGTGGCTTGAAATGGAGAACATCGAAGAGAAGAGTGCCAATGAGTGTTTCTTGCCAGCTCAGCTAGGGGTAATAACTCAGACCAGTTGGTATGGAGAGTGTTGACAAAGGCTCTAAGGTAGGCTTCAAGATCCTGGTTTACTCTCTCAGTTAGTCCATTGGTCTGAGGATGGTAGCCAGAAGATAAGGAAACAGTGGTTCCAATTAACTTACAAAAGGCTCTCCAAAAGGTAGAGATGAACTTTAGACCTCTGTCGGAAACAATATTCACAAGAATGCCATGAAGTCATGCCTCTTGCAAGAGAGAAAGAGACGATAATTCTCAGGCAGAAGGCAGTTTTGTTAGGGGTACAAATTGAGCCAGTCTGGAAAAGCGATCCACCACAACCCAGACAACTGTATGGTGGTCAGAAGGGGGTAGGTCCACAATGAAATCCATTGTTATGTGTGTCCATGGTTGTTTGGAAATGGACAATGGTTGGAGCAAGCCGGGAGGCAAGGATCGGGGAGTTTTGTTGGCAGCACAAGCTGTGCAGGCTTTCACATTATTCTGAGTGTCAGACTTCATAGTAGGCCACCATATGTGTTGGGAAAGATGCTTGAAAGTCCTTGTTAAACCAAGATGTCCTGAGAGTTTACTATCATGAGCCCAGGACAGCACAGGAGTGCGTAGGTTCAGAGGTACAAAAAAGATATCGGAATCCACGGAAGCTTCAGGAGGTTTACTAGACTGGGCACGCTGCAGTCTTTGAAGAAGGGTGGCATTCAGTTGAGCAACCACACAGGAGGGAGGTATGATGTGTTCAATAGGAGCTTCAGAGGAATCACTTGAGTGAGGAGACTGATGGGAAAGGGTGTCCTCCTTCTTGTTTTGGTCCCAGGAAAATAAGAGACCACAAAGTTAAAATGGGAAAAGAACAAGGCCCACCTGGTCTTTCAAGGATTGAGTCGATGAGCAGTCTCTAGGTAAGTCAGATTCTTATGGTTGGTGAAAATCTGAATGGGATTGGCGGAGCCTTATAACCAATGACTCTATTCAGTCAAGGCCATCTTAATGGCTAAGAGTTCACAATTAGCCGCATCGTAATTCCTCCCAGCAGGAGTTAAACATTTAGAGAAAAAGGCTACAGGGTGTGACTTGGAGGTTAAAGGTTCCCTTGGGTAAGAACTGCTCCAGCCCCTATCGCAGAGGCATCAACCTCTAAAGTGAACTGCAGGTCAGGATCAGGATAGCGGAGCACAGGAGCAGAACAGAAAGCCTTTTTTAGACAAGTAAAGGCATATATGGCCTCACGGGACCAATGTTTACAGTTTTGGTTCCATTTTGTCAATTCCGTGAGAGGAGCGACTGTTTGGGAAAAGTTCTTTATAAACTTGCGGTAATAATTGGAAAACATCAAGAATCTCTGTAATTCCTTTAATGAAGTAGGTTGATGCCATTCTAAAATTGTGGTGAGTTTAGCAGGATCCATGGCAAAACCTTCTTTGGAGATGACATAACCAAGGAACTGGATCTGAACTTGGTCAAACTCACATTTTTCTAGTAGTTTGGCTACCAAGGAATTGTCTCTGAGACATTGAAGTACTTGTTTCAGGTGCTTATGATGCTCCTCCAGAGTGGAAGAAACAATAAGGATGTCATCCAGGTAGACAATGACAGTGTGATTGAGGAGGTCACAGAAGACATTGTTGACAAATGCCTGAAAGACTGCAGGGACCTTACACAGCCCAAAGGGCATTATGAGGTATTCGTAATGCCCTGATCTTGTGTTGAAGGCGGTCTTCCATTCGTGGTCTGGGAAGATATAGATCAGATTGTATGCCCCACGTAAGTCCAGCTTGGTGAAGAAGCGAGCATTCTGGAGTGAATCATAGAGTTCGGTGATCAAAGGAATGGGATAGCGATTCTTGATAGTGATGTTGTTCAAGGCCCTGTAGTCGATGCAGGGTCTGAGCCCACCATCCTTCTTACTGACAAAAAAGAAGCCTGCCCCAGGAGAGGAGGAAGGGGGCGAATGAAACCTTAAGCTAGGTTCTCTTGGATATACTCCTCCATGGATTTGGTTTCTGCTTTGGAGAGAGGATAAGTCCTCCCTTTAGGAAGTGGGGCTCCGGGAAAGAGGTACATTTTGCAGTCATAAGGACGGTGGGTTGGCAGCACGTTGGCTGCTTTTTTCTCAAACACATCTGCGAAGTCCGCATATACTGAGGAAAGGATTGGAGGAGTCTGTATACTGGCTATGGGGATGCAGAGCAGATGAGTGACTTTAGCAAGACAGGGTGGAAACAGAAGGTACCCCAGGAGGCCAGTTGTCCTTCAAACTGTGGATTGTGTCTACGAAGCCAAGGAAGACCAAGGATGACAGGCTGTGCTGGGGAATAAATGACCTCGAACTGCAGCTGTTAGGTATGAAGGACTCCCACAGTCAGGGTCAGGGGTGCTGACTCAAAATGGATCAACCCGAACCAAGGGGGCTGCCATCCAGAGTAGTTATTTTGAGACAATGTCTTTTCTGCAGAAGAGGCAAGCCAGCTTGAATCATAAAACAGTGATCCAGAAAGTTTCCAGCTGCCCCTGAATCAATAAAGGCTAGAGTGTGGACAGTATTCTGAAGGAAGGTAAGGGTTACAGGTACCAGAAGAAGAGTGAGGGGATATAGTAGTGATCATACTAAGAGGGACCCCAGTGTTATCCCCTAAGCATTGGCTTTTCCCGGCCAAATGTCACAATTCTTTAGTTGGTGGGTGTTTTTTCCACAATAAAAGCATAGTCTCAATCTCCTTCTTTTCTGTCTTTCAGACTCTGAAGGTTTGAAGGAGGAGTGATCCATGGGTTCCTTTGCTGGGGTAACTGGAGCTGTTGAAGGGGTAGAGGATACTGCAGAGACCGGACAAATAGAAGGACGGGAGGGAAGGACCCTCTGAGTTCTGTCTCTCTCGGCTTGTCTCTCCTGGAAGCGAGAGTCCAGACTGCTACAAAGCGTTATAAAGTCATCCAAAGAAGAAGGGATATCACTATAAGTGAGTTCATCTTTGATGCGTTCATGCAGACCTCTTCTAAAGGCTGCATTGAGAGCACTGCCATCCAAAGTGGTTTCAAGTGCAAAGGTGCGAAACTCGATGGCGAATTGTGCCACAGTTCTATTGCCCTGGCAGAGATCCAGGAGAGAAAATTCTGCAGCAGAGGTTCGGCCAGTAGTCCCAAACATAGAAGATAATGCAGAAATGAAAGCATCAGCATCATGCAGGAGCAGAGCGTTCTGTTCTAAAAGGGGAGAGACCCAGGCTAGGGCCTTGTCTTTCAGTAGGGAAATGATAAAGGTAACCCTTGATTGGTGAGACTGAAAGGTGAGAGGATCATTACAGAAGTGCAGCCTGCACTAGTTAAGAAAACCCCTGCAATCAGTGGTACCTTCTATTTGTCAGGCAATGGTATCCGGGAATGCTTCCAGAAGCAGGGGAGTAAGCCGCAGTACTAGGAGCAGAGACTGGCGGTACAACAACAGGAGTGGTATTGCTTGCTGCAACTAGTGCAGAGAGTTGAGCGGTTATAGCCTCTAGTTTGGAATCTACACTCTGCAACTGTGTGGTATGGGTTCCCAACATTTGTCCCTGAAGATAAACCGCTCTTGCTACCTCATTTGGCTCTATGGCTTAAGTATAATGTAATGCTCGTGGGATATTCCACTAACAGAACGAACTCGGCCAGTAGTCTTGTTTCCCGGCGTCGAGACGGAATGATAGGGAATTTTCCAGAGCAGAGAAAATTTGCAAGATGAGGTAAGCGGCACTCACCAAAGGCAGGATAGTATTCGGTGGTAACAGGTAGGAAATCCGGGATAGTCCACCAGAAAGGTCAGACAGACAGGGTTCGGCAACGGAAAAGCAGTTCAGAGGTATAGGGGTTAAACAAGCAGAATAGTCAGACGAGCAGAGTTCAGCAGCAGTAAATCAATCCAGTAGTTAAGGGGTAAACAGGCAGAGTGGTCAGACAAGCAGAGTTCAGCAGCAGTATATCAATCCAGCAGTTAAAGGGACATGAAACCCAATTTTTTTCTTTCATGGTTTAGATAGAACATGCACTTTTTAACAACTTTCCAATTTACTTCTATTATCTAATTTGTTTCATTCTCTTGATATCCTTTGTTTAAAAGCATATCTAGATAGGCTCAATAGCTGATGATTGGTGGATGCACATAGATGTCTCTTGTGATTGATTCACCCATGATCATTGCTATTTATTCAACAAAGGATATCTGAAGAATGAAGCAAATTAAATAACAGAAGTAAATTGGAATGTTGTTTAAAATTGTATTCTCTGTCTGAATCATGAAAGAAAATTTTTGGGTTTAATGTCCCTTTAAGGGGTAAACAGACAGAGTGGTCAGACAAGCAGAGTTCAGCAGCAGTATATCAATCCAGCAGTTAAGGGGTAAACAGGCAGAGTGGTCAGACAAACAGAGTTCAGCAGCAGTATATCAATCCAGCAGTTAAGGGGTAAACAGGCAGAGCGCTCAAACACGCAGAGTTCCGCAAAAATATAACAGTCAGCATGTAGCAAGAATAACACCCAGGAGAACAGAAATTAACACCTATACTTGCTGCACGCAGACAGGAGCCGACTCCCCCCCTAGGCAACGAGCAGCAAGCGCCGCGTCCCTAGCAACAGCTTGAGCGGTGCAGCGTGAAAGAAACAAGTTTTTAATTTTTTGCATTCCCGGTGTGCAAATCACTACTGCAGAGAAAGACTGTGCATTATCATCATTTCTTTCCATCAGCATTTCATAAGTCGGCTATTGCTACGGATTGCGGTCTCCATGGCAACTTAGATCGCTACTATATCAGTGCACTGGTAACATCGGACACATTGTAACGGCCACAGTATTTGAATTTCCATTACGTGAGTACAATAGCCTATCAGACATTCTAGTATTCTGATCGCGTGATATTCTTCGTACTCACAGAATTACACAGAACTCTGCACAGCTCCACTGTGTATTTGCTTCTTGTCACAAGGTGGTTTTCTTAAACTTTCTGTTTTTTTTAAGGTATTTGTTTTTAGCGCTACTTATATTGTTCTTTCCTTAAGCTTTGAGTTTAGTAGCAGTTGGGGACAGTTTGTTAATGATTTCAAGGAAATATGAGGGTAAGTACCGTGATGGATGTCAAGTGTGGTCAGGGATAGGCAAGGTGTCCGTATACAGACACTGGTGTCCGTGACTAGTCCTTGCAGTGTCCGCCACCCATTTTGCGGTGGGGAGTGAGGAGTAGGACAGATGAATACAAGTCCTGACTCCTCTTTGACGTAGGCGGTACCACGTTTTGCAGGGTTGGGGCCACGCTCGCGTGATGCCGCTCAGGAGTGGGAAATTGAGGGAGAGGGAAGAAGCAAGCTGCCTGCAGTGCAGCCTGTGTCCACCACCTATGAGTTGTGACCTGTCCCGATTCCTTGATCTGTGCTGCAACGTGGTGCTGGTGTCTGTGTGTAGAAGATGGCCGCCTACTCTGATAACCTTACCTAACCAAGTACTTAACCAACAATGATGATCATGCAATTAACATCAAGTTGGGTGAGCTTGGTCAGGAGTTGCAGACTCTCAATACAACAACAAAAAAAATGAAAGGTTAGAATTTTGAAAACATTTTATACAAGTATACCACAAGCAGTCTTTATATAAATGTTATTTTAAACTTGTTTGATTAGATGACTAATTTTTACTGGTGGAACTAGACCAGGGGCGTTCAACAAGCAGCCTATTTGACAGCAAAGTGCCGCTCTTCTGACTTATAGAAACATAGAATGTGTCAGAAGATAGGAACTAGTCGGCCCATCTAGTCTGCCCAATTTTCTGAATACTTTCATTATTTCCTGGCCTTAATTCTAGCATAGCCTTATGCCTATCCGATGCATTTTTAAACTCCTTCACTGTCTATACCACTTCTGCTGGATGGCTATTCCACCATGCATCCATTACCCTCTCGGTAAAGAGAGTGTTTTTTGATGTTTTTAATTTGTAATGTACCTTGGTGTCCTTCACTAAGGTCTGTACTTTGGAAAATGTCCGCCGCAGCCTCGGTCCGTGCCTATCACTGAGTGTGGTTAGGATTAATTGCGCTGGTGAGTCCTCATGTCTTGGAAGTATTTGTGGTGGTGAAGTTGTAGTTAAGATTTACTGAGAAAACAGGTGGCAAGTTAAAAATGAAAACAAACAATATATAATAATATATAATAATAATATATATTTCAACCAGGTATTTAGTGGCACACAAATAGCCCACAGTCACTAAATAACAATGTTTAGATTGTGATACAGCAGCAAAAATTTAGCCCAAATTAAAAAAAATTGCTTTTTAATGAATAATGAGTTCTTGCGACTCTGTTGGCATCTAACCTTTGAATATGTTTAGTGATGATAGTTTATATTAAAGGGACAGTAAAGTCAAAATGAAACTTTCATGATTCAGATGGAGCATGCAGTTTTAAATAACTTTCCAATTTGCTTCTGTTATCGAATCTGCTTCGTTCTCTTGGTATTTTTTATTGAAGAGTAAAACTAGGTAAGAGGTCAGGAGTGTGCACGTGTCTTTAGTGCTCTATAACAGCAGTGTTTTGCAACATTATCTGTAGCTTTGTTATACAATGCTGCAAAACACTGTTGCCATAGAATACTAAAGACACGTGCAGACTCCTGAGTTCTTAGGAGCCTAACTAGTTTTACTCTTCATTAAAAGATACCAACAGAACGAAGCAAATTTGAAAACAAAAGTAAACTGGAAAGTTGTTTAAAATTGCAAGCTCTATCTGAATCATGAAAGTTTAATTATGACTTTACTGTCCTTTTAAGAAGGAAAGAAAGCACAACCTTGTCGTGTATGTATTCTCAAGTGCTCATTTTATGCATTACATATGTTTTGTAAGATATACATTTTATATTATGACTTTTTTTGCTGTTTTGAAATGTAATCATGAAAAATAAATATTGTGCTTTAGTCATACAGATGGAAGTAATAAATAAATGGATTATTGTTCCAATGAGAGAATGAGTTTGCTTTATTCTCTAACAAATTGTATCTTGTTAAGAACAAATCCTCTTGTGCGAAAACGGTGTCGTCTCCTGATAGCCACTAGCTAAGTTAATTGCAGGCAATACAAATGTTTCAGTCTGTTTACAACTGCTCTCAAAGGTTTTATTAAAATTAAACTTGATGGGGTATAAAGGTCTATAGGTAAATATGTGACTATATATTATTCTGTAAGCATTTTGTAGACATCTAATGAACTTTTCTTAATTTGTCCTATATTTCTTCTCTTTCCCCTGAGTTCTCTTTTAACAAAAGTAGGTTGTGGTGCTTGAAATAGAAAAAAAAGTAAGTACTTTAGATACAGCTGCTCATTTTAACATACAAAATATTGCTTTCTCTATTTCACAAGTGTTTCTGTTATATTTGCATATAATATAATTAGTAACATAGGCCTAGTTTCCATTGAGGTGGTAAATTGGGGAAACTGGTGATAAAACAAAATGTATCTTCATTAAAGTCTATGGAGATTTGTTATTTTACTACCAGTTTCCAAACTTCACCACCTCAATGGAAACACTAGGCCTCGGTGTCTTATTAAAAAACCAAAAGACAAAACTGTCTTATGACATATATCAGATACAGAGCACTGCATTACAAATATACGGCTAGATTACGAGTTTTGCGTTAGGCTTAAAAAGCAGCGCTAAGAGGTCCTAACACTGCTTTTAAACGCCTGCTGGTGTTACGAGTCTTGCAGGTACCGCTCACTTTTTTGGCCAGACTTGGAAATACCGCAAATCCACTTAAGTAAATTGCGTATCCTCTTTTTTTAATGGGACTTGCATAGCGCCAGTATTACGAGTCTGCCAAAAAGTGAGCGGTACACCCTCTTCTGTCAAGACTGGTACCGCATTTTAAAGTCAATAGTTAAGAGTTTTACACTACAAAGCCGTAGCATAAAACTCTTAACTAAAGTGCTAAAAAGTACATTAACACCCATAAACTACCTATTAACCTCTAAACCGCATCGCAAACACTAAAAGACATTTTTTAACCCCTAATCTGCCGAACCGGACATCACCGCCACTATAATAAATATATTAACCCCTAAACCGCCGCACTCCCGCCTCGCAAACATTAGTTAAATATTATTAACCCCTAATCTGCCGTCCCTAACATCGCCGCCACCTACCTACGTTTATTAACCCCTAATCTGCCGCCCCCAACGTCGCCGCCACTATACTAAAGTTATTAACCCCTAAATCTAAGTCTAACCCTAACACCCCCTAACTTAAATATAATTAAAAGAAATCTAAATAAAAATTACTATCATTAACTAAATTATTCCTATTTAAAACTAAATACTTACCTGTAAAATAAACCCTAAGCTAGCTACAATATAACTAATAGTTACATTGTAGCTAGCTTAGGGTTTATATTTATTTTACAGGCAAGTTTGTATTTATTTTAACTAGGAGCATCCTCTTCATCCGAAGGCTAACACTGTATGAAGGTTCCTTTAAATGACATCATCCAAGAAGGTGTCCCTTCAATTCCGATTGGCTGAAAGAATAGGATTGAGCTGGCATTCTACTGGCTGATTGGATCAGCCAATACGATTGAACTTCAATCCTATTGGCTGATTGCATCAGCCAATAGGATTTTTTCTACCTTAATTCCAATTGGCTGATAGAATTCTATCAGCCAATCGGAATTGAAGGGACGCCATCTTGGATGATGTCATTTAAAGGAACCTTCATTCAGTGTTAGCCTTCGGATGAAGAGGATGTCTTGAAGATGGACCCGCTCCGCGCTGGATGGATGAAGATAGAAGATGTCGTCTGGATGAAGACTTCTGCCCGTCTGGAGGACCACTTCGCCCGGCTTGGATGAAGACTTCTCCCGGCTTTGTTGAGGACTTCGGTCCGGTTGGATGAAGACTTCTCCCGGTAAGGTGATCTTCAAGGGGTTAGTGTTAGTTTTTTTAAGGGGGTATTGGGTGGGTTTTAGAGTAGGGTTGGTTGTGTGGCTGTTGGGTTTTAATGTTGGAGGGGATTTGTAATTTTTTTTTACAGGTAAAAGAGCTGATTACTTTGGGGCAATGCCCCGCAAAAGGCCCTTTTAAGGGCTATTTGTAATTAATTGTAGGGTAGAGCTTTTTTATTTTGGGGGGGCTTTTTTATTTTGTTAGGGGGATTAGATTAGGTGTAATTAGTTTAAAAATCTTGTAATTTGTTTATTATTTTCTGTAATTTAGTGTTTTTGTACTTTAGATAATTTAATTTAATTGTATTTAATTTAGGGAAATAATTTAATTATAGTGTAGTGTTAGGTGTTAGTGTAACTTAGGTTAGGTTTTATTTTACAGGTAAATTTGTCTTTATTTTAGCTAGGTAGTTATTAAATAGTTAATAACTATTTAATAACTATTCTACCTAGTTAAAATAAATACAAACTTGCCTGTAAAATAAAAATAAACCCTAAGATAGCTACAATGTAACTATTAGTTATATTGTAGCTAGCTTAGGGTTTATTTTATAGGTAAGTATTTAGTTTTTAATAGGAATAATGTAGTTAATTATAGTAATTTTATTTAGATTTATTTAAATTATATTTAAGTTAGGGGGGTTAGGGTTATACTTAGGTTTAGGGGTTAATAAATTTAGAATAGTGGCGGCGACGTTGGGGGTGGCAGATTAGGGGTTAATAAATATAATGTAGGTGTCGGCGATGTTGGGGGCAGCAGATTAGTGGTTAATAGTTATAATGTAGGTGTTGGCGATGTTGGTGGTGGCAGATTGAGTTCATAAGTATAATGTAGGTGTCGGCGATGTCCGGAGCGGCAGATTAGGGGTTAATAATATAATGTAGGTGTCGGGTGTGTCGGGGGTGGCAGATTAGGGGTTAATAAGTATAAGATTAGGGGTGTTTAGACTTGGGGTTCATGTTAGGGTGTTAGGTGTAGACATAAATTTTATTTCCCCATAGGAATAAATAGGGCTGCGTTAGGAGCTAAACTCTGCTTTTTTGCAGGTGTTAGACTTTTTTTCAGCCGGCTCTCCCCGTTGATTCCTATGGGGAAATTATGCACAAGCACGCACAACCAGCTCACCGCTAACGTAAGCAGCGCTGGTATTGGAGTGAGATGTGGAGCAAAATTTTGCTCAACGCTCACTTTTTGTCTGTTAACAATGGGTTTGTAAAAACTCGTAATACCACCACTGTCTGTAAGTGAGTGGTGAGCATAAACTGCTCGTTAGCACTGCATAGCCTCTAACGCAAAACTCGTAATCTAGGTGCAAATGTTTTTAAATAATTTAAAGGGATATGAAACTCAAATTGTTTCTTTCATGAATCAATTTTTGGTTCAGCCCCTGGCTAGCACTTTGCTGATTGGTGGCTATCAGCAAGCACTACCCAGGGGCTGAACCAAAAATGGGCCAGCTCCTAAGCTTTACATTCCCGCATTTCAAATAAAAATACCAATAGAACGAAGAAAAATTGATAATAGGAGTAAATTAGAATGTTGCTTAAAATTGCATGCTCTTTCTGAATAATAAAATAAACAAATAGGGGTTCATATCCCTATAACACTCTTAACTCAAAATTGCCTCACCTATTACTCACAATAAGACACACTAGGGATCATGCACTTATACATCTTACTGCTTTAGTCTCTGGCCTAGAAGGCCTAGGTTAAAACATGCTGATTAAAAAAAAGGTAAAAAGAAAAACGTGTTCTACACTTGAATAGTTATAAAGGTATCATTTTTATATTTCATGTAAACGGAATGGGAATTTGCTCAAGTAATATCTTGTAAAAAAAAAACACTTTTTAGTTTAGTTGTTAAATATTAAGATTTTTCTTGTCCCATGCTACCTTGAGAGGCTAAAAAGCTAAGCTGCAAATTGCCTAAGCCTGTTATTTTAATCATTTTTCATACAGATTTCGTTTTTTGGCATCTAGGGAGCATATTACAGCATTATGTTTTATACAAAAGCAAGAGGTTTACTGCCCCTTTAATGAACCTAAGTAAATTATAATGCTTACTGTGAATATTCACTAAAATCACTTTAGAATCATTTTATTAAACTACTTGTTCAATATCCATACTGTCGCATAACAAAATACTAATTTCTTTGCAATTAGCTGTTGAAATTACTGCAGAAAGACAAACTGTAACATAAATATAATACTGATCTCCTTTATATTTAAAAAAAATAAACTTTTCTGTAATTAATGCCGTCAACTACAGAGTTTTGTTAGGAGCCACGTAACAGCAATTAATGCCTCTGGAAACAATTTAACTACCATTATACAGCCGCAGCAGGTAAACTCTAATTAGCACAAATACTTTGGAATTAGCTGTCATTTAATGGGGTGTATGAATAGACATTCTTCAAATTTTCAGGGCTTCTAGGTTTATGTAAACAGCTAAACTTCAAGCAAATTTGTTCAGATATTTAACAGTTAGACATATCAAGAATTTGTCACTTAAAGGGATATGAAACCCAATATTTTTTTAGACAGAGCAAACAATTCTAAAATAAATGTCCAATTGACTTCTTTTTATAAAATTTGCTTTGTTCTCATAATAATCTTTGATAAAGTCCGTGCCTAAGTATGTAGCATGCTTATGTCTCTTGCAAACATATAACACTGTTAAAAACATTCTTGTAAAAAATCTACTACATTGTGCTCCAGATTTGTGCACTTTCCTGAGCCAACCTACCTGATTTTCAAGAAAGGATACCAAGAGAACAAGGCAAATTTGACAAAAGATTTAGACTGGAAACTTTAAAAAAAAATTATACTCTCTATCTGAATCATGGGGGGGAAAAAATTGTGTTTCTTTAAAAGAACAGTAAACCCTTTGAGAGGGTGATATAAAATGCTTAAAGGGACATTAAATACTAGATTTTTGTTTGCATAAATGCTATATAGATGATCCATATAGCCTATCTGTGGGTGTTTTTGTAAAAATGTATAGTTTTGCTTATTTTTAAATAGTATTGTGCTGATTTTCAGACCCCTAATTAAGCCCCAAGGTTTTAGATGTATACTGATGTCTACAGGCTTCTCAGATTGCTTCTGTTTGTATAATGGGTCTTTTCATATGCAGGGTCGTGTGGATGTGGGAGGTTCTGCTCTCAGCCCCTTTCAGTGGTTGGCTCAGGCTAATCTCATCAACAGTGCTAAAGTAGAAGCTTCTAAATAAGTTTTTAAAAGGTTTTATACTGGAATTTTATATCTGTATCTGTGCACATTATTCTTTATAGTAGTGTATATTACATGCAGTTATAGCGCTGCGGAATCTGTTGCCACGCTAAAAATAACAGATAATAATAATGCAGTTAAATGAAAATTGGATACTGTCCCTTTAATTATACATAATAAAACAACCTTGCAGTACATTTTTACAATTCATTTTGACCCTTTTCCTGTGATTTACATTTGAATTTTGCAGTCCTGAAAACTGAAAGCGCACATGGCAGGTTTTACGAAGCCTGGTGTTGTAACATTTCTGTCCCTTTTAACAGAGCTGTTTTCTCATTTTCTAATCCCAACATTTTTTTTCTAATTCACCTGATGGCTTTTCTTATTGACTGCAGCAGGTGTGAAATATATGGGAAAAAATACACAGACCTGAACTTTTATACAATAGACTCAGGTATGAATTAAAACTGATAAGATAAAGAAAAATTGTATACATGGTGTTTGAATACTTGTGCATGAGCCCTAACAGGATATGTGCGTATGCTGCAGAAAAGCAGTAATAACTTTTACTATAAGCGTTTTTGCTAATGAAAGTATATTGCAAAAATACTTTTATTTTAAATTGAAATGCACCTATGCACATTTTTATTTTTAACCTTTCTATCCCTTTAAATGCCCCAAAATACATTTTTTGCCTTGCACTTATTTTGCAATGGCTTCAGTATGTAATTGAGCTTATTCAGTATTTTTATATTTCAGTGTATTTGTTTTAAACCAAGAAAAGTATTAAAGGGACACTGAACCCAAATTTTTTCTTTTGTGATTCAGATAGAGCATGCAATTTTAAGAAACTTTCTAATTTACTCCTATTATCAATTTTTCTTCTTTCTCTTGCTATCTTTATTTGAAAAAGAAGGAATCTAAGGTTTTTTCTTGGTTCAGAACTCTGGACAGCACTTTATTTTATTGGTGGATGAATTTATCCACCAATCAGCAAGGACAACCCAGGTTGTTCACCAAAAATGGGCCGGCATTTAAACTTACATTCTTGCATTTCAAATAAAGATACCAAGAGACTAAAGAAAATTTGATAATAGGAGTAAATTAGAAAGTTACTTAAAATTGCATGCTCTATCTGAATCATGAAAGAAAAAATTTGGGTTCAGTGCATATTTATGTATTTATTTGCTGTATTGTTTAATTCAGAAGGCTTTTATCACTCTTTGGTCATGATAAGCTTGTGTTAGAAGAGCAATGTCTGGGTGCTTCCTTGAAGGGGGAACAGAAGGCTGTAGCTTTGGGGTATGACATGACATTAAAGGGATACTAAATCCAATATGTTTAAGAATACCAAACATGCAATATTAAGCAACTTTTTAATTTACTCCTATCGTTTTTTCTTTGTTCTCTTGCTATCTTTATTATTAAATAATTTTTATTGAAGCTTCCGTTTCACATACAAAATGGTTCTCTTGCTATCTTTATTTAAAAAGCAGAAATGTAAAGCTTAGGAGCTGGCCCATTTTAGGTTTAGAACCCTGGATAGCACTTGCTTATTGGTGGCTACATTTGGCTAACCAATAAGCAAGAGTAACCCAGGTACTGAACCAAAAATGGGCTGGCTCCTAAGCTTTACATTCCTGCTTTAAAAATAAAGATAGCAAGAGAACAAATAAAAAATGAAAATAGGAGTAAATTAGAAAGTTGCTTAAAATTGCATGTTCTATCTGAATCATTAAAGAAAAAATATGGGTTTAGTATCCCTTTAAGTGGAAAGGGAAGCTACAGCACCAGAATGTGACTAAATCGCAGACTTTTTGGCCATAACGCAACATAACTACTGCACCTTTCAAAAAGTCCTTTTTTTTCAATGGGACTTCCATAGCACCGGTATTACGAGTTTGCCTGTCTGGCCAAAAAGTCAATCAGTCAATAGGATTGAGCTTTAATCCTATTGGCTGATTGGAGTTTTTACCCTTTAATTCCAATTGGCTGATAGAATTCTATCAGCCAATCGGAATTCAAGGGACGCCATCTTGGATGACATCATTTAAAGGGAAACTTCCTTCTTCAATAGCCATCAAAAGAAGAGGATGCTCCGCGCCGGATGTCTTGAAGATGGAGCCTCTCCGCGTTGGAAGGATGAAGATAGAAGATGCCGTCTGGATGAAGACTTCAACCCTCCTGGAGGATGACTTCTCATTGAGGACTTCTTGCTGCTTGGATGAAGACTTCTCCCGGCTGGATGAGGATGGATGTCCGGTCTTCAAAAACTGTAAGTGTATCTTCGGGGGTTAGTGTTAGTTTTTTTTAAGGGTTTATTGGGTGGGTTTTATTTTTAGATTAGGGACTGTGGGCACCGTAAAAGAGCTAAATGCCCATTTAAGGGCAATGCCCATCCAAATGCCCTTTTCAGGGCAATGGGGAGCTTAGGTTTTTTAGGTAGGTTTTTATTAGGGGGGGGGTTGGTTGTGTGGGTGGTGGGTTTTACTGTTGGGGGGTTGTTTGTACTTTTGTTTTTTACAGGTAAAAGAGCTGATTTCTTTGGGGCAATGCCCCGCAAAAGGCCCTTTTAAGGGCCATTGGCAGTTTAGTGTAGGCTAGGGGTTTTTTTTATTTTGGGGGCTTTTTTATTTTGATAGGGCTATTAGAATAGGTGTAATTAGTTTAAATATTTGATCATTTCTTTTTTATTTTGTGCAATTTAATGTTTATTTTTTTGTAATTTAGTTAATTGTATTTAATGTAATTTATTTAATTTTAGTGTAATGTTAGGTTTAACTGTTAGACAGGTTAGGTTTTATTTCACAGGTAACTTTGTATTTATTTTAACTAGGTAGCTAGTAATAGTGTAATAACTATTTTCTAACTAGTAAACAAACTTACCTGTAAAATAAAAATAAAACCTAAGATAGCTACAATGTAATTATTAGTTATATTGTAGCTAGCTTAGGGTTTATTTTACAGGTAAGTATTTAGTCTTAAATAGGTATTATTTAGGCAATAATAGTAATTTTTATTTAGATTTATTTTAATTATATTAAAGTTAGGGGGGTTAGGGTCAGACTTAGGTTTAGGGGTTAATATATTTATTTAGTGTTAGTGATGTGGGAGGTTTAGGGGTTAATAACTTTAGTATAGTGGCGGCGGCGGCGACATTGGGAGCGGTAGATTAGGGGTTAATAAGTGTAATGTAGGTGTCGACATTGTCGGGGGCAGCAGATTATGGGTATTTAGACTTGGGGTTTATGTTATGTTTTCGACTCGGGGTGTTAGGTTTAAACATACATTTTCTTTCCCCATAGGAATCAATGGGGCTGCGTTACGGAGCTTTACGCTCCATTATTGCAGGTGTTAGGCTTTTTTTTAGCCAGCTCTCCCCATTGATGTCTATGGGGAAATCGTGCACAAGCACGTCAAAGCAGCTCAAAGCAGCGCTGGTATTTGTGTGCGGTATGGAGCTCAACGCTGCCATATTGCCCACAAACGCCGGTTTTTGGAAAACCTGTAATAGCAGCGCTATTAAAGGTGAGCGGTTGAAATAACTTGCAAGTTATTACCAAGCCACTCATAACGGAAAACTCGCAATCTGGCGGTATGTTAACTCCAGCTCTGTGTTTCATACTTTCTAGATGCTAGGATCTAATCAGAATATGATATTGCATTTCCTTTGACAGTTATAACTGTCTATACCTGCAAAGACTTACATTTATATACTAATTTTTGATAATGTCATAAAATGTGGAAAAAAGCACATTTTATTTATTAAAATATATCATTTTTCTAGATAGTGTTTTTTTTAGATGAGCCTGGATTTGATGCTGCATTACAGTTATGTCACAGTACAATATATGAATACATATTTCATACTTCAGTGGAAGGAGAGTTATTGTGCCAATACAAACCAGCTATGGTGCTGACCTTTGCACATCTAAGACTTGTTATTACCTAGCTATCATAATGAGTGAAGAATAAGCATATACTTTCTGACCTTCACTGTTTCTTTAAAAACATCATCATGCATATATCAGAATATTACAAATATACAGCACATTTATTTGCAATCTCCTGATATAAATTGTAACACATTTTATAAGTCTATGTCTGCTTGAACTATCCTCACATTCATAAATAAAATCTAATTATGTGAGACAAGACCATGTTTAAAATTCCAAAGGTCGCTTGATACATTGTCATTCTATACTTTTGTGATTCTATATCATCTGTCAGGACAGAAAAGTCAAAGGAGTCTCGGTATAAAGATTTTTGTTGAGAAGATTCCTGATAGCATTATTTAGTAATATATATTATATTCATGATCATGGTAAATATTATCTCATACAGCTGACATTTTGTACTCCCTACCTCAAGCTATACACATGCAACATTTCTTCTGTTAGAAAATGCCAGTTAAGGGAAACTGTATTCCAAAAAAAATCAGTTATCCTTATGAAAAAGCAGTTTGTAAATATGTAGATATTAAAGGTAAATTCATATCAGCCAGAACGTATTAGCTGGAAGTGTTTTATCAGAAAACAAGCATTAATAGGTAATGCACAACTGGTAATGTTATATTCATTTCAATATTAATTTATAAAGCTTCATATATTTTTACACAAAAACATGTTTAAATGCTGGTCTTTCATATAAATGACAGAAAATATTTAAGTATTGCGTCCCTTTCCCATATGAACGTGCATTATTAATTTATTATGTCAGTGTTACATCTTTTTTTTATGTTTAATTTCATTTGGTTTATTTATTTACTTATTAAATTGATAAGTAGTGGTGTGCGGGTCACTATCAGTGTTACCAGGGATCAGTGAGCATCGGTGTTTGAGGAGAAGCCGGTGCTCGCTGTGTCAGCCCCAGCCGGCCTTTAGCTCCTGGGGTATGGGAGGGGTCTGTTGTATGAGGTGAGGAAGCAGAAGGTGTGTGTGAGACAGAGGGCACCATGAGCATCGAAATCCCCACCTGACGGACTTACTTTAGGGTTACACCATGGAGGTGCTGCGCCAGAGACCACCGGACCTGGTAGAGATCGCTGTACAGTATTTCACCCGGCTGAAGGAGCAGTGGACCCAGGATGGCACCGAAGACCACCGGCCTCAAACTCATGCGGTCAACTTCGATGGGGAACCTATGCAGACCAAGTCCAACGGGGAAGACAAGGAGGACTCTGACTTTGATCCTCTTGTTATCAATAGGTATAACCGAAGAGTATCTGTTTGCACTGAAGCCTTTAACCCAGATGAAGAGGATGAAGATACCGAACCTAGGGTTGATCATCCTAAACCAGATGAGCAGAGATGCCGTTTACAGGAGGCCTGCAAAGACATTCTTATCTTCAAAAATCTTGATCAGGAACAACTCTCTCAGGTTCTTGATGCAATGTTTCAAAAAAAGGGTGAACCCTGAAAAACATGTTATTGATCAAGGGGATGATGAAGATAACTTTTATGTCATTGAAAGGGGATTAGATGACATTTTCGTTGCTAGAGATGGACAATCTCGCTGTGTGGGCAGGTACGATAACCGTGGAAGTTTTGGCGAATTGGCCTTGATGTACAATACTCCTAGGGCGGCAACCATTGTTGCTACTACAGAAGGGGCGCTTTGGAGTCTGGAACGAGAATAATGATTTTGAAAAACAATGCCAAAAAGAGGAAGATATCTGAAATATTTATTGAATCTGTACATGTCCTCAAATCATTAGAGCCTTAAGAACTCATGAAATTGTTGATGTAATAGGTAAAAAAATAAAATAAAGATGGAGATATCATTATTGTACAGGGTGATGAAGCAGATTGTTTTTACATTGTGGAGATTGCTCGTTGTACAAGAGAGCAATATTTTGGAGATCTTGCTCTTGTTACCAACAAGCCAAGAGCAGCTTCTGCCTATGCTGTTGGGGTTGTCAAATGCTTAGTTATGGATGTGCTGGCTTTTGAGAGATTGCTGGGCCCATGTATGGACATTATGAAGAGAAATATCACCCATTATGAGGAGCTGCTGGTATCATTGTTTGGTTCAAGCATGGACCTTCAGGATCCAGGAAAATATGCAGCATGTCACCTTTGTGCCTTCTCTGTTCAAGACACAGAAAAATGCCTGTTAAAAGTACCACACAAGCACAAAGAGCACTATGGGACAGGTGCTGCTGCTGTAGTCTTGGGCATTTTTTTATAATTATATATAAAGAGATTAAAGCTTCAACACCAGGGATAGACATTGCATCATTTTGCTGCTGAGATCCCATTATTAGAACTAAATATAAATGTGCCATCTTTTTACTTCCATGGATAAGAATGGCATGTTGATCATCATAGTGCAAATGCCTATTCACAAAATAAAATATTCATCTGAAGTTGGTTCTTCAATGGTTGATTCATTCTGTGCTTACCTTCTCAATGTTATTTTTTTTCTTGAATAACTTTGTTATGGTTTATAGTTTTGCTTATTTTTCAACAGACCTTTTGTTCATTGCTGTGTAGCTTACTCTTGATCATTAATGTTCTTTTAATTTTAAAGTAATTTCTGTAGTTTATCTTTGGGAAATATGCCAAGTATCCCAAGGTTCCTTTATAAAAATAGGACATAAAGCAATATATGCCCCTCTGTATGTGATATATCCTTATTGTATTAATTCTGGCCCGGGTGCTTTCTAAAAACCTCTGTAAATACTGGCCCATCTTGGTTTTTGATCAAATATTTTACACAGTATATTGAAATTATTGTTAAAATTTTAATTAGCACTTTAATTTTCTATGGCCTATTTACTTATCTGACACAGCATGATAGAAATGGTATCCGTGCACACTTACATGTAATGAATCCTGGAAATGAATGTCTTTAGACCTTTTAAGATTGAGATGTCATGAGAAGTTCCTACCTATTGATTTTCTCTTGAAGAGACTTCTCAAATTAAGAAATATTTATTCCACTACTGTTTGTAGAGAAGGCAGAGTTTGTTTTTTTTTGTATGGTTTACAATTGACATTCTCACTAACTTTCAGCTGAATGTTTGTGGACTTGTTGAATAGCTCTTTCCCCTCATAAGTTTGTATTTAATGTTGGTGTCAGTTTTTAGCAATGCTTTTCAGACAGGGCCGGATTTACATCTCAGGTGCCTGTAGGCACAAAAACCTGGAGCCCCCCCCCCCAAAAAAAAAAAAGTGGAAAAAGAGGCCTTTTTATTATTATTTAGGACAACTAAAAATAAATATTAGATGTAAAATTACATTTTCCCTTTTATGGAGATACACAAATACACACACCAATTTTTTTTTTTTATTACTGACAGGCAGGCGTCCCTCACTGCAAGGCGCCTGTAGGCACATGCCTACTGTGCCTAATGGGAAATCCAGCCCTGTTTTCAGATTAGAGAGCAAACCTTAACATTGAATGCACAAGAGGCTGATTAATTATAGCAGTGATAGGCAAATGCTATCGGGAGGTGGTGTGAGTTTATGGCCCAAAGTTCTTTGTTTGGTCTGAATAGTACTTTTTTAAATCCTTATTTCAGCACCACATCAGAAATGTTCAAATCTGTTGTGTATGGAAGTGTATGTGGATTAATGAGAAGGGAGTGCAGAGGTAAGGCAGGTGATTAGGCAGTAAAAACAAAGGGGTGTGTGTGTTTTCTTGGAGTAAATATTAAACATTAAACCCTTGGCCATCTGTTACCTGTCACTAGACTAGATTATTAGATTATTTTTATGTGCATCTGGAATGCATGTTTGTGAGGTTATTATGCCTTCTACTTGCATAATGGTGTGCAGCTTAATGGACTGCACTTCACCAGTGTTGAATAGTAGTTTGTTTTTATATTGGTGAATATGTGCCCAGTGCTGACCTTGCTTTATGTATGCATTCTATTGTAGACTATTCAAACATAGCCTGTTATTGGACACCTTCAAAGTCCTTTAGAGCGCCATAAATTGAGAAAAATTGGTTTATCCTTATAACATTTTGGTAATCCCACCTTTTAAGCTTGTGTCACGGTGGGAAGCTGAGCAATGTTTTATTAACTCATCTAAAAGCTTATGTAGAATGCATAAAATATCAAATGTGATGCCTCCACTTTTGAAGTCTATTGTATATTCTGTTTTGGTTGCAATTAGATAAAGTTGATTAGGTATCTAAAATTACTGTTGTATTTAAACATGCTGTATTATCATCTCAGAAATAGCCTTGAGTTACTGATGATAGATTTTGTTAGTCAGTGTGTTCTTTTCAGATTTAGCAGAGATCTTCTGAGCATTTAAAGTGCAGTAGTGCGTTTTTTATTTTTTTTTGTTTGAGATACATAGACCACTTGCATCACAGATCTGGGCTGAACAGTCCACAAACACAGCCTACAAATGTTAAGGACTCAGCAGCAAAGTGGTGTGAACAGAGGGGAAGCTCTTCAGGCATGTGGCAAAATGTCCCTTCCTAATTGCGTGTAGTTATTGCGATGTTGGTGAAAGGAGTCTTTGGATGTTCACTACAGTCATGGCTGACTTTTCCTCTTTGTCACAGCACCGATTTCACAATATAATTTCCACAAAAAAAAGTAAAAATGCTCTTGTTTAAACAGACTGTTCTGCATTAAAAAGAAAAAGGATAAAAATACTTTTGAATGTCACTTTCATTCTTTCCCTGTTTCTAGCCAGTTGCAGTTTTTGTTCTTTACATCTGTAAACCAGTCTTGCCAAAATACAATATTCTTTTCACACGTTTTTTTGTTATTGTTACAAATGTGATTTATTTCCATTTTTGAAAGATACTCCAGTCAGTGCCAGAGAATCTTGTAGCACATTGCTGTTCTGGATGCTGCCAGTCTCTTGCTGTTCTGCATGCTGCCAGTCTCTTGCTGTTCTGCATGCTGCCAGTCTCTTGCTGTTCTGCATGCTGCCAGTCTCTTGCTGTTCTGCATGCTGCCAGTCTCTTGCTGTTCTGGATGCTGCCGGTCTCTTGGTGGGTGGTTTCATGTTGTCACATCAGACATGTTTTCCTTGAGGCCTTCCTTCTGCTGTGTTGTAGATTTTAATTTCACAATACAGGGCTATATTTATGAATACTAGAGATGTTGCACATCTCCTGTAGTCCGTAATCTTGTGTTTAAAATGCTTTACTATATTTTAACCTATTTGTAACTATGCCTAAAAGAAGCTACCTCAAGGTGTAAAGGGCTTTTCAGATTCTCACAATTCTTTGACCTGTGAACAATGCTTGTCACTAATGGATATTGTTAAATCACAACAAGGGTTCTAGTTATTAATGGGAACACTAATGCCCTACTTAAACAGTATTTTACAGAAACAGTGATTATATTTTGCAATGAAAAATCAGTGTTGAACCTTTCACACTGCAACGTTATAGACTAGACCCCTTCCGTTGAGAATTTTGGTATTTGAGCTTGCATTTTCTTAATAAATGATGAAAAAAAAAATAAAAAAAAAATTGATAAGTGGTTTAACCCAACATTACATTCATGTTTGCACCAAACAAAAAAAAAAAAAAAAAAATCTGACAAGCAACTTTGACAACTCTATACTACAAAGTCCTGAAGGCCTAAGCAGATCTTTATTCTTGCCAATGCAGATACTGCCAAAATATATTTACAAATTAGAAATGCAATGAAAAGGTTGCTGAATCTCCTATCTAATAATAATTCTAAGTACAGTCGTATTTTCTCTTTTATACTTCTACTTTATGCATACAAGTGTATTCAAAAATAATATACAGGCAGCCACTTCTCTTACACACTGTGTTAAACTCTATGGTTCAGTCTATAATAAATGAGCTGCCTTAGAACAGTTCTTAATAATAGTCTTTATGCTCTCTATTGTTAATAAGGCAGTTTCAGCATAAATCATTTTTTGACCCTACGGGTAAGCCAAAACATTTAAAAATAAGGAGACTATGCTCCTAACATTTGCTCCACTGCCATAGTATGATCCTTGAGCAGCTTATTCAGAGCTCATTCAGAGCTGGGTACAAGGCCAGATTGGCCTATCAGGATAGCAGAATTCCCGGTGGGCTGCAACAGCTGGGGCTGGAAAGCTACAATTTAATGCGGGTGATTAATGGATTCAATTGGGGTATAGGGTACCTATATAGCCCCGATCTGGCGTTTTTTTTTAAATACAAACTAATATAATATAATTCTAATATAAAATATTTAGGGAAGGAGTATCCCAGTAATACCATTTGGTAAAAATGGGGTGTGCACATTATAAATAGGGTTGGTCTCCAAATTTTCCAGGGCTGCTATTTATTCCCAGTCCGGCCCTGGCTGGGTACAACTACAGTAGCATGGTCACAACTCACCATGCTTTTGTTTAACTTCCTATACCTACCTGCAACTCTCTTTAAAGCCATTCTCTTATTTAGCCCATTACAGAAGTCAGTAATAAAGGTCCAAATCTTTATATTGGGTGCAGCCATCTTGGAATGTGCATATTGTTGCATTCTGTGATATAAAACCACTGAGCTTTTACAAATCAGTAATGGTACAGGCTTTTTGCCAGCTGTTTCAGTGAGCTTGCTCAATAAAAAGCAGAAGTGTTACATTTTTGCAGGTTAAAAGTTCCATAACAAATATAAAAAAAAAACTCACTAATAATATAGGGCAATTCAGCCACTGCAAAAACATATAGTTCCTGCTCTGTGTTGTGCACTTTAAACTGAAGTGCAGGATACAGCTTATACAGAAGACAATAATATCAGTAATGTGTGAATGTGCACTGTTCTTTCACACGGTGGGAGAAACTCAAAGATGGTGGTGCCCAGTGTGAAGATAAAAAAACTCATTCACTAGCAGCTGCAAAGAGTTAAAATAAGAGTACAGGAAAACAGTATCATAATGTACTTTAGTTGCATCCAGCAATTTAATGTCCATATAAGTCTGCTAACTATAGGCTAGATTACGAGTTTTGCGGTAAGCTGAAAAAGCAGCGTTAACAGGTCCTAATGCTGCTTTTTCACTACTGCTGGTATTACGAGTCTTGTAGGTTTAGGGGCACCGCACACTTTTTTGGCCTTACCGCAAACTGACTTACGTAAAGTTTGTAAACACTTTTTTCTATGGGACTTCCATAGCGCTGGTATTACGATTTTGTCCTGGGAGGCCAAAAAGTGAGCGGTACAGCCTATACCTCCAAGATTTCAAATGCATTTTAAAGTCAGTAGTTATGAGTTTTATGCTACAAAGCTGTAGCATAAAACTCATAACTAAAGTGCTAAAAAGTACACTAACACCCATAAACTACCTATTAACCCATAAACCAAGGCCCTCCCGCATCGCAAAAACACTAAAATAAAAATATTAACCCCTAATCTGCCGCTCCGGACATCGCCGCCACTGTAATAAACATATTAACCCCTAAACCGCCACACTCCCGCCTCGCAAACACTAGTTGAATATTATTAACCCCTAATCTGCCGCCCCTAACATCGCCGCCACCTACCTACCTAAACCTAAGTCTAACCCTAACCCTAATACCCCCTAACTTAAATATAATTAAAATAAATATAAATAAAACCTACAATTATTACCTAAATAATTCATATATAAAACTAAATACTTACCTATAAAATAAAGCCTAAACTAGCTACAATATAACTAAAAGTTACATTATAGCTAGCTTAGGGTTTATTTTTATTTTACAGGAAAGTTTTTATTTATTTTAACTATGTAGAATAGTTATTAAATAGTTATTAACTATTTAATAACTACCTAGCTAAAATAAATACAAATTGTCCTGAAAAATAAAACATAACCTATGTTACACTAACACATAACACTACACTACAATTAAATAAATTCCCTAAATTAAATACAATTAAATAAATTAAATACAATTAGCTAAATCACAAAAACAAACACTAAAATACAGAAAATAAAAAACAAATTACAAGATATTTAAACTAATTACACCTAATCTAATAGCCCTATCAAAATAACCCCCCCCCCCAAAATAAGAAAAACCCTTAGCCTAAACTAATCTGTCAATAGCCCTTAAAAGGGCATTTTGCGGGGCATTGCCCCAAAGAAATCAGCTCTTTTACCTGTAAAAAATAATACAAACAACCCCCCAACAGTAAAACCCACCACCCACACAACCAACCCCCCAAATAAAACCCTAACTAAAAAAACCTAAGCTCCCTATTGCCCTTAAAAGGGCATTTAGCTCTATTGCTGCCCAAAGCCCAACCTAAAAATAAAACCCACCCAATACACCCTAAAAAAATCCTAACACTAACCCCCAAAGTCTTCATCCAAGTGGCAAGATGTCCTCAACAAAGCCAGCAGAAGTGGTCCTCCAGACGGGCAGAAGTGGTCCTCCAGACGGGCAGAAGTCTTCATCCAGACGGCATCTTCTATCTTTATCCTTCCGGCACGGAGCGAGTCCATCTTTAAGACATCCAATGTGGAGCATCCTCTTCTTCCGATGGACTAACGACGAATGAAGGTTCCTTTAAATGACGTCATCCAAGATGGTGTCCCTTAGATTCTGATTGGCTGATGCAATCAGCCACTTGGATTGAACTTCAATCCTATTGGCTGATCCAATCAGCCAATAGGATTGAGCTCGCATTCCATTGGCTGATTGGAACAGCCAATAGAATGCAAGCTCAATCCTATTGGCTAATCCAATCAGCCAATAGGATTTTTTCTACCTTAATTCCTATTGACTGATAGAATTCTATCAGCCAATCGGAATCTAAGGGACGCCATCTTGGATGACGTCATTTAAAGGAACTTTCATTCGTCGTTAGTCCGTCGGAAGAAGAGGATGCTCTGCGTTGGATGTCTTGAAGATGGAACTGCTCCGCGCCGGAAGGATGAAGATAGAAGATGCCGTCTGGATGAAGACTTCTGCCCATCTGGAGGACCCCTTCTGCCTGTCTGGAGGACTACTTCTGCCGGCTTTGTTGAGGACACACCGCTTGGATGAAGACTTCTCCTGGTAAGTGAATCTTCGGGGGTTAGTGTTAGGATTTTTTTTAAGGGTGTATTGGGTGGGTTTTATTTTTAGGTTAGGGCTTTGGGCAGCAATAGAGCTAAATGCCCTTTTAAGGGCAATGCCCATACAAATGCCCTTTTCAGGGCAATGGGGAGCTTAGGTTTTTTTAGTTAGGGTTTTATTTGGGGGGTTGATTGTGTGGGTGGTGGGTTTTACTGTTGGGGTGGTTGTTTGTAATTTTTTTTTACAGGTAAAAGAGCTGATTTATTTGGGACAATGCCCCACAAAAGTAGCTTTTAAGAGCTATTGATAGTTTAGTTTAGGCTAGGGTTTTTATTTTGGGGGGGGGCTTTTTTATTTTGATAGGGCTATTAGATTAGGTGTAATTAGTTTAAATGTCTTGTAATTTGTTTTTTGTTTTCTGTAATTTAGTGTTTTTTTGTAATTTAGCTAATTGTATTTAATTTATTTAATTGTATTTAATTTAGGGAATTTATTTAATTGTAGTGTAGTGTTAGGTGTTATTGTAACTTAGGTTAGGTTTTATTTTACAGGTCAATTTGTATTTATTTTAGCTAGGTAGTTTTTAAATAGTTAATAACTATTTAGTAACTATTCTACCTAGTTAAAATAAATACAAACTTGCCTGTAAAATAAAAATAAACCCTAAGCTAGCTACAATGTAACTATTAGTTATATTGTAGCTAGCTTCAGGTTTATTTTACAGGTAAGTATTTAGTTTTAAATAGGAATCATTTAGTTAATGATAGGAATTTTATTTAGATTTATTTAAATTATATTTAAGTTAGGGGGTGTTAGGGTTAGACTTAGGTTTAGGGGTTAATACATTTAGAATAGTGGCAGCGACGTTGGGGGTGGCAGATTAGGGGTTAATAAGTGTAGGTAGGTTGCAGCGACATTGGGGGCGGCAGATTAGGGGGTTAATAAATATAATGTAGGTGTCGGCGATGTTGGGGGCAGCAGATTAGGGGTTAATAAATATAATGTAGGTAGCGGCGATGTCTGGAGCGGCAGATTAGGGGTTAATAAGTATAATGCAGGTGTCGGCGATGTTGGGGGCGGCAGATTAGGGGTTAATAAGTGTAAGATTAGGGGTGTTTAGACTCGGGTTCAGGTTAGGGTGTTAGGTGTAAACATAACTTTAGTTTCCCCATAGGAATCAATGGGGCTGCGTTACTGAGCTTTACGCTGCTTTTTGGCAGGTGTTAGACTTTTTCTCAGCCGGCTCTCCCCATTGATGTCTAGCATGTATAACCAGCTCACCGCTCACTTAAGCAGCGCTGGTATTGGAGTGCGGTGTTGAGCACAAGTTTGCTCTACGCTCACTCCTTGCCTTTTAACGCCGGGTTTGTAAAAACCTGTAATACCAGCGCTGTAGGTAAGTGAGTGGTGAGCTCATAACACAAAACTCGTAATCTGGCCGTAAGGTTGTGGTTAAATTGTAGTGGACAGTAATGGGAGTTATTTCATCATTGGCCCAGGCAGCACTATGTTTTGAGATGATCCTGGATGTAGTAAAACAAATCTTCTTAAAGGGACATGATACCCAAATGTTAAAGCTCATAAAAGTGATGCAGCATAGCTGTAAAAAGCTGACTAGAAAATATCACCTGAACATCTCTATGTGAAAAAGTAAGATATTTTACCTCAAATTTGCTAAATATTTTTTTAATTAAAAGTGTATATTTGAGTGTAATACCCATATAACAAGGATAACTTGCCACAAGCTTGTAGTGCATTTCACTGTAAGTCTTTACTAACTTGCTGCAAGTTTTCATTGGCAAGTCTGTTCCCTTGTAGCACAATTGCAGCAAAAGTTCTAGTTGACACTTTTTCAACTTGCAGCAATTATATCTGGCAAGTCTCTAGCAAGGGGACAGGGAATGTTTAATATTATGACAAGTTGACAGCAAGATTTCTGCAAGTCTATTGACAATTTCTGACAAGTCAATAGCAAGGGCTCTGCAAGTCTGCTGCAAATGTCTGACAAGTCAATGGCATGAACCCTGAAGTCTGCTGCAAATTTCTGAAAGGTCAACAGCAAGAGCCTTGCAAGTCTGTTACAAATCTCTAACAAGTAAACAGCAAGAGTACTGCAAATCTGTAGCATATCTCTGGCACGTATATCACAATTAAGAACACTGTCTGACACAAGAGCACTGCAAGTTTTCTATTATTTACGTAAATTATATTTACAAACTAATAATGCATTTATAATAAATGTTTACCTGCAAAAGTTTATTTATGTAAGTTGTTTGTATGAATTTAGTTTATTTCAAATTTGTATCTATACATTATGAGACTAATATTATGTCAGGTAATATATTAAGTATCTATACATTATGAGACTAATATTATGTCAGGTAATATATTAAGTATCTATACATTATGAGACTAATATTATGTCAGGTAATATATTAAGTATCTATACATTATGAGACTAATATTATGTCAGGTAATATATTAAGTATCTATACATTATGAGACTAATATTATGTCAGGTAATATATTAAGTATCTATACATTATGAGACTAATATTATGTCAGGTAATATATTAAGTATCTATACATTATGAGACTAATATTATGTCAGGTAATATATTAAGTATCTATACATTATGAGACTAATATTATGTCAGGTAATATATTAAGTATCTATACATTATGAGACTAATATTATGTCAGGTAATATATTAAGTTAATTATTTGATGCATTCTTATATTAGTGTTATATAATAACACTAATATCATTATCTCAGGTACGGTGGGGCCCTCTTTACAGCGTTCTGCTTTTAGATTAGTCTTCAGTTCATGTTTATTATGTTCAATGTTTTTCTTTTCTTTCAGTGGTTTTCAGCATTGGTTTTAATTAATGATTTCATTTATTTATGAATATTTATTTTATAATTATTTCCTTATCTATTTCAATTACAGGTATTAAAAAATTATTACTGTATATAACTAACTGCAATTGTGTGGAAATCACCAAGACAGTTGGTAAACTACGAAAATCGTAATTTTTTTATTGAGTTCATACTTTTACTGATTTGAATAAATTAGCCTTTGCCTTTCTGGTAAAGGTGATGTGCTAACCTCAATACTGTATGAAGATAAACATATTTATGGAAAAAGGTTTTAAAAATCACTCCATAAAAACAATGGCATTAAATCTTACAAAAGTTATTTAAAGGGACAGTCTAGTCAAAGTATAACTTTCATGATTCAGATAGGGCATGCAAATTTCCAATTTACTTTTATCATCAAATTTGCTTTGTTCTCTTGGCATTCTTTGCTGAAAGCTAAACCTAGGTAGGCTCATATGCTAATTTCTAAGCCCTTGAAGGGCGCCTCTTACCTCAGTGCATGTTGACAGTTTATCACAGTTAGACAGCGCTAGTGCTATATGGACAACATTGTGCTCACTCCCGTAGAGTTATGTATGAGTCAGCACTGCTTGGCTAAAATCATAATGCAAGTCTGTCAAAAGAACTGAGCTAGGGGCAGTCTGCAGAGGCTTAGATACAAGGTAATCACATATGTAAAAAGTATATTAATATATCTCTGTTGGTTATGCAAAACTGGGGAATGGGTAATAAACATTTTAAAAATGACATTGTTATAAATCAGAGAATAGGCCTAGGGTACAATTATTATGCAGACACACAATAATGTTGACAGAGCAACAAGATCTGTAACTGTGCTATGATCTTGAATTTGGCACAGGCCTGTAAAAATAAACACTACATAAACGTGGGCTCTCCTAATTGGTTAGCCTACAGCAGAACTTTAATTTGTAAAAATAAAAAAGGGAATATGACAAAAGGTATCACACAGCTTTATTTTAACTTCAAGGTTGTGATGAATACTACAAGTTTTTATTTTTAATGGCATAGACAGATTAATTTCTTCTGGAGAAGTATGCCATAAATTCTAATGTCAATGCAATTTTTATCAATAAATTAAAATATGTCCTCATCAGACAGATCTGGTGTCACTACCTGCCCATGGGATGCTTAGAACCTATACTTTAATTTAATGAGACTTTTTTCTTAAGATATCATTTATATTTTACTTCTCTAGAAATCAATTTGGACTGGTTTGATACCCTATGTTATAATTTAGATTTTTGGTTTTGTACCTAGACTTTTGGAGCTGAAAGAGTGAAAATCACGGTTGTTCAGTTTAAAAAATATTTTAATAAAATTGCAATCGCAATATTTAAAAACAAAACAAAAAAACAACATGATTCCCCCCCCATATTGCACAGCCCTAGTTAATATTCACATCCACTTGCAAAACTAGATTATGTATTATTCTTTGTGCGTGGCCGACTGCAAAATAATTTGCCCTGTGGTTTGAATTGAGCAAAACTTGTAATCTGGGGCAAAATCTAGTAAAAAAAACCTGTGCTATACACTTTCATTATTTATTTTGTCCCCTTTTCCTGTAATTTAATTCTGAAAATTGTGGGATTTCTAATTCCTTTTCAATGTGGAAGTGCAGACTCTAGTTTTCACACTGCTATATTCCCACAGTAATTGCCCTCTCTAGTGACCCATTTTTAATTGTCCCCAACTGATCTCTGCAGAGAAGGAAACAACGTTACAACATGGCACCCACTATTTTTTGGACACTAAAAACATTTAAATAATTAAACTACTATTATAATTAAAAATACATATGTATATTATTCTCAGTCTAATCTGTGTTTTGAATATATAATTGTATCTAGCATTATTTTTAGTGTTTAAGGTCCCTTGAAATGATAGATGTGATGTAAATTCCCTGCTTGATATTAAATAGAAATATTCATGCTTGCTTTAACAAAATTACCTTGCAGTGTATAACTTCGGTTACATTATGTATACTAATCCCTTTTGCTTTCTATGTGTAACCAGCCATATAGCTTTGACTAATGGTGAAACAATCAGTTTTAAAGCCACAACTATATTCTCTTTTACATTTCAAAAAAAGTGTATGCTTACTGTTAATAAAGTGAGTAGATTGTGCATATAACTAATTACAAAAGACATGCTTTATAATTGTCTAATTGTATCCTGTATATAGAATGATATTGACTGCTTTCTAATGCTGATGTTACATTACTTCATATATCTATCGTCTTATGTTATAGGAACAGAACATGCAGTTGATAGGAATGTATACATATGATGAGAAATAAGAAGTATTGCATTAAAACAGTTAAGGGGACATTTTACACAATTTTACAGCAGACTGTGTTCAAGTATAGCCTATAAGGACACCTGATTATTTCCGGGATTTGAGCTGGTTATAGATTTATTAAGATTGGCAATTCTAGACCATCGTTCCATCCATTTATTAACATATGGTGGTTATTATTCCCATTTAATGGGCAATTTATTGTATTTAAGGGAGACGTCCCTTGTTTTCCAAACACATATTGCTCTACAATTAATTTGTGTTATTCAGATACTTTTCAGGTCTATACACATATTGCTTCTATATAATAATTTGTGTTACTTTAAAAAATCTTTAGACCTGTGCTAGTTAGCGCTGTCACTCCTTCTTTTGTTCTTAGTATACCACTTAGATTCACTTAGAAGGGGTAATCTTTAGTGACAGCAAGGTCCAATCATCCCCTTAATTACTTTGGGTGCTTTTCCTATAGATTTGTTACTCATATACCCTTTTCCCTTCTTAGTGGTTTATACTTATAGGATAATAGCAGCCCAAGTATGGAAGATGACATTTTCATGTGGAGAGAAAAAACTTTAAAAGATATTCTAAATTATGAGGGCAATGACTACCTCACATATCATACAAATCATGCAGGATCTAGAAAAACTTTTAACAAGTGAATTAAAACAAAAAAACTAATTAAAGTTGATATATATAGAAAACTTAATAGGGATAAAAAAGACTACACAGAAAATATGGATGATTCACCTAGAATAGATGACAACTCAGAAGTTATCACTATCCAAAATGACACTGAACACCCCACCACATCTTTTTCTAGACAAAGACTAGATTCATATAGATCAGCACCAAAATTCAGTAACACACATAATTTAGGTAGGAACAATTCCAACAAAGTAAAAGAAAATAATTATGCCTTTCACAACAAAACTTGGAATAAAAACAGAAATTATCATTACAATAAAAATTGGAATGAAGAATATAAACATAAGAAAGAGCCCCTTCACGGATATAGAAACACTAGGGATCACCAGCCACACAATTATTATAGAAACACTAGAGACTATAGACCATATGAGAACACCAGAGATTATAGACCATATGAGAACTATCACAAAGATCATAGAGAACACCAGCACTGGGATAAAAGAATGAACACAAGAGAATATCAGTCAGATTATGGATACAACCACAATAGATATAAAAATGAACATGACTATAATTATGAACAAGAATGACATAACTATAGGAAAACCCATAGATTTGAAGACCCACATACCAATTGGAAAGTTAAAACCCACAACAGATTCCAAGCGCTGAATGAGGAGGAATGCCCGACAGTGCAAATGTTTTTTTAGAATTGAGCCCACAAAGAGCAGTACCACCTCTAGATCAAGAACAACATGACCCACGTATCAGAAAATGAACAACACAGGAAAACGAAGAGTGAGAAAAGGAAAGGGAACAAAAAAGACTGAGATAAAACCAAATGGCATTTTTAATATAAGTAAAAAAACACTAAATAAGGACGAAGAAAGAATACTAAGCTTAGGTTTAAGTTTTGCACCTTCCACAAGATTTAATAAATTTAATACCCATATCCATGTGAGTCAATTTATAAGAAAATTAACACTAAAATTATTTTTTTATGAGGAACCCTATTGAAAGAAATTTTGCTAGTAATATTCAACAAAAGACAGATGACAACGAATTTAAACACACAGATCTCAAATGCAAATCAAAATTCTTTCCTGTAAATGATAAAGTCAGGAACTTAGAGTTGTTTGAGAAATTAGTGCAAAAAAAAGATACCAAATAATCTTACCTATCGAGAAAGGTCAGTATTAAAAGATCTTCAAGAGAACAAAGATTTGGTCATAAAACCGTCAGACAAGGGAGGGGGTAGTTGTAATGGACAGGTTGAAGTATGTGAATGAAGCTAATAGGCTCTTAGGAGACAGAGAAACATATAAGGAACTAAAAATGGATGCCACTAAGAAATTAATGTCTAGACGTATAGTTATCCTGGATGATGCTAAGTCAATAGGCATATTAAAACACAAAGAATTAAATTTTCTAAAACCCACATTCCCTAAGATTCCAATATTTTATCTGTTACCCAAAATTCATAAGGATATCACTAACCCCCCAGGTAGGTCCATAATATCGGGCATTAATTCGATTACAGCCAACCTTTCCCAGTATATTGATGGTTTTCAACAATACTATGTAAAAGAACTACCATCTTATTTAAAGGACACTAGAGATATCCTACAATTCCTAAATGAGTTTACATGGAATAATCAATATATTCTAGTCACTTGCGATGTGTCATCGCTTTACACTAGCATTAGCCACGAATTAGGCCTTGAAGCTATCCAATTCTATCTAGACAAAGACTTTACACCATTAAGAGAACAAAAGGAGTTTATTTTAAAAAGTATTACATTTATTTTGGAACAGAATTATTTTGCATTTAAAAAACAATTCTTTTTACAATCAAAGGGAACTGCCATGGGCACAATATTTGCACCTAGCTATGCAAATTTATTCATGGGACATTGGGTGAATGATTTTTTTCCCAAGTATAGGCTAGGTGCGAATTTGTGCTTTATAAAAGATACATTGATGATCTTATCATAGTATGGAAAGGAACAGAATTGGATCTTAAAGAATTATTAACAGATATGAATAAAAATCAAATAGGCTTACATTTTACTTATGTACATAGCCGGGAAAAAAATAACATTTCTGGATCTAGATATAGAGATCATAGAAAAAGAAGTGATAACTACCACTCATTTTAAAAAAGTAGATGCCAATAACCTTATTCATTATAGAAGTTGCCACTTACAAAAGTGGAAAGACAATATCCCTAAGGGACAATATCTCAGGATAAAGAAAAATTGCTCTAGACCTCTGGATTACAACAATTAAATTATGCTTCTAGAACAAAAATTTACTGAAAGAGGATACCATTCTGAAATGATTGGAAAAGCAAGGACAGAAGTAGATAACAGAGATAGGAACAGCCTCCTTGCCAAACACACATACATTCCTAAAGAAACTATATATGACAGAACAGAGATAGATGTCCCATTCATAACAGACTTTAATTGTGATAATAGAATTATGACCAAAATTTTGAATAAACATTGGCACCGGATCCAAACATATCCAATAACTGGTGAAAAAGTAAAAGACCAACCGAGAATTATCTATAGAAAAGCCCAACATTTTTTAAAATGTATTAGCACTTAGTGAACTGAAATCTAATAAATGTAAGGGATACGAACAAAATATAAATGGAAATCCACCACACGGTTTTTTTACCATGTTTTGGATGCAGATCATGTCAATTTTTTTTTTTTTTTTTTTTTTTTTTTTTTTTTTTTTTTTTTTTTGAAAGCAAACATACATATTACATTTCAAAAATGCCGACTTCCATATAGACAGAAGGATAAAATTCCCAACAAAAATAAATCTAATGGAAAAAAAATGGAACCTCTTTTTCTCTATTTTACATAGATTAGAACTAGCAGTTTGAATGGTCACATTTGGGTTTATAAGCTTATGTAAATAGTATGATAAAATATATAAGTAGAATTATACTAGTAACTCGAGCAATCCTGCGGCATTAAATATGATAACCAAGGTCAGCATCATACAGAACCACAGGGATTATTAATAGAAAACAGTAATTAGGTTGCGGCATAGGTTAGATGAGCCGCGTAGTTAGACCTCCCAAATTAGGAGGTATATTGTTATGGGGGGGGGGGGGGAGGTGGTAAGTTGAATTTTTAAATATTAGGTACCGGCTATAGACAGGTATGGTGAACCTGCACAATATAAATATATTAGATTAGGTAAATAACTGTTTGTGCAGAGCTGAAATATGTGAAGTAAGGGATATCAAGCATAATCTTAAGGCTTGGGGGTCTGTGTTAACTAAAAAAAAACATTACTATGTAGGCTTAAAACATATGGAAACGCAAAAATGTACATAATCTTCATAACAACACAGTCACAGCAGGGCAAGAATGACTATAGGGAGCAGTCATGGCACCTTCATAGCTCTGATTTATGTGTGGGCTTCACAGAGAGTTTACACGTTAGCTGGGGCTTTGTAAGGGACGACATACAGCTATTGGGCTAGAGGTAGGTAGCTCTTAAACTATAAACAAATTGCTATGGGGGGCAATAAGCTGCTAAATATAAGATACTGGAGATCTGGAAACATAGTATATGCAAGACAATGCAAATAGGGCAGGATAAAACAATAAAGACACCTTAAATTCGCTGTTTGTAGAGTCATGATGTAGATTCTGCTATTAGCTTAGTTAGTCTACTGCCTAAGAAGGCTAGCTCTATAGATAGAGATAAGGTCTCCACAAATGCAAAGGGCATATTGACTCTGCAATGTAAGCGATAGTATCTGCTGGGTCTAACACAGCTAAGTTTTAACTATATACAGTTTGTTATAAGAGGTGGTAAGTTGTAAAACAACAAATACTGGAGGTATTATATTGTAGCGTCATATGGTCTGTTAGCAACATAAATGTTGCCCGTCAAGCCTAGAGACCAGGGGACTAAGAAGCTCAGGTATCCCGGCCGCAGACACCAGAGCTCCCCAGGATATTAACAGACAACCTAGACGGGCATATATACATATCTAATAGATGAATACTTATGTAAGCTGCCAATTTTAAGCTAGAGATAAATATACAGTAACCATACTGAGGGTTTGTAGGTAGCATAAAACATAAACTTAGTGCTGACTTTAGCCAAACAATATGGAATAGTACATTAATAACAAGTTGTTTTAGCATATTCATTATTGACAACTAAACAGATGCAGCAAAGACTGTTGGTGACCTACTACAATGTTCATATCTCTGCTAACTCAGCAATTAGATGAGCGTGGTAAGTAGCAACGTGCAGGATACCAATGCAAAAATATTACCCCAATCAGGGTTAAATAATCAAAATAGCAGAACAGCTGTAATGTATTAGTGTATCTACCATAACACTGTAAAGAGTTCATAGTCCCAGCAAAACATGCATATCCCCAATATTCAGTTCTTTACAGGGAGGTAGTGCTTCTAAGACAGTTTACCCAATTCCATGTTTTTGAAACAAATTGGGAGCTGTATGTCCGGGTTTCATTGCTCCATGACAGATAAAGTTTACTTTACCATGTGAAAGTAGTGAGCCGATTTGCGATGGAAACAGAAGTTGTTGTTCTGGGGCGTGGAGGGAAGTATACAGAGTTACCCGGACTGTAGCTGGAGTAGCGCCGCGTAGTTTCAGGGATCTGCTGTTATGGCTGTGTGCCAAGCCTAAAGTAGGAGCTGCAGGAGGAATTGTACTGGTGTGAGGGAGGACGTCCGCAGCAGCGGAAGTGCTTACTGCCCCATTGACCGCCGGAAAAACAGGGTGACCTGGCTCTTTTGGTGTGTCGCCTGTCCTGTCCACCATTGCCACGTTGCAGTTAGGGAGAAAGCGCCGGGACCCCGCAGCGCCACTCCCATCTCGTTCACTGAAGATGGGCACAGCAAGGTCGGGCTGCCGAGACCGACAGCCGCCATTTTTTTGAGGAGCAGCGTACAGTTTGGCGGCTAGACTAGCGTGGTGGTTTTCAAGTAGGAGCCTAATTTCCTCTAGCAAATCAGACGAGGTCTTCATAGTGCAGGCTAGGTCAGAACCCTTGAAGGATATGGGGTGTACAGCTGCCTGTGAGTGGAGCAGATGGCTAGAGGCGCGCAAGATGGCGGCTCCCCTTCCCCGCTCTGTAGTGAATAGCAGTGATGGAAGGCTGGTGCAGTCTCCTAGGACCCCTAAAAGTTCACAGAAATGCGCTATCAGTTCTTAGATCTATCCACATGGGTTTAGAATTGAAGAAGATCACGATAAAGTGTGGAAGGACCTCTAAGTTAGGATCTTGGGCCCGGGAGCTGCACCAGAGCATGTCCTATCAGCTCTGCAGTTGGCTCCGCCCCCCCAGATCATGTCAATTTTTAAGTAAAAATAAATCACTTCTCTCTCCGATAACTATAAATTTGTAATAAAGGAAATTATAAGATGTCAGGACAAAGGGGTCATATATGCTATTAAATGTATCTGCAATAAATGAGAAGAAAAAACAGAAGCGCCACATGGCCCAATATTGTTTGTTCAGAGATGAATAAATCTTAAGGTGATGAGTAAACTCACATTTAGTAGAGCACCTCAATTAGTGCTAGATATACGTTCTGGGATCTATAGGGTCACCCAGAAGACCAACCTCCTGCACAGGAACTGATGTCTATATAGGCGAGAGGAAGACACAGGTGCCAATATGGCCTAGTATTGCTGATGCAAAGGTTTCAATACAAGCAAAGAGAGGAATAATACTCACAAAGTGTGGAGCACCTCTTGTGGTGCTATAGAGGCATGAAGGGGTCAATTCAGTCACCCAACAGACTTCTAGCCAGAGATACAAATGGATCCAAAGGTGCAAAGGATCCCACAGCTGGTCCAGATAAGCGAATATTCCTCCAGAGAGGGATAAAAGATATATGTCCCAAAGAAAAATGCAGCAAGTGTTCAAAATATTAAAAGTTGATTTTAATAAAAATTATAAAATAATAACAGGCAACGCGTTTCTCAGCAGATAGCTGTTTCATCAGGCTTCATAAAATGTTTACTGAACACTTGCTAGATATACCCTAAACCTAAACTGGTTGATATTAAACAGGTGATGGTGGGAGGGATCCACTTAATCAGTAATCTGGTCTTAACCAATCGGTTGTTGCCATATAGGTCCCACATTAAAAACATCAACATAAACATAGACAGTTTATAATATAATATACACTGCATAAAACAGATTTCATATATTCCTAATTGTCCTACAGTTTGTTTGATCAAACATATTTGGAAGTACTTCAAGACAACTTTTAGAAATTATTAAACCTTATTTTTGAGAGTGATAATAATGAGGCACAAACTAAAGTATAAACCTTAAATCAACTTATAACCAGTGGGGGAGGCAGTGATTAGTAGTAATTTTAATGTATATATTTTTCTTATTAGTGTCACATTTAATATTGATCTAAACTTATGATAGTCATACCTTGTTATGATTGGGATGTTGTCAAATTAGTTTCAGATAATATGCATGATGAGAGCGGACAGAGCGCAGCAACTCCAATACTACTGAATGTTAAGTTATTTTAAAGACATAAATAATTGTCTCAGTCAGCTGTTAAGTGGTAGTTTCTAGTTTGGTTGTAATTTGAATACGCCGCTGACTAAGTCGGCGTCTACAGGCGCTCAATGCGCATGACGAGCCAAAGTCGGATATGGCCCAATCACTGCGTGCGCTCGATCATAGGCGTTAACAGTAACCACATACCTCCTCTGTGCTGAGTGCGCATGCCCGGCCCCAATGCGCTAAATGCGCATACCCGGCTACAGTGAGTGTGTCCAATGAGGATCATATGATAGCGATCCTAATACAAATATGTGGCACTGGCTGATAGGTGTATGATGATAAGGGGCGTGAGGTATATTATAACCACGGTGCATCTTTTTAATCTGTAATAAATAAAAACATCATTGTACTCGTGAGGGGTCGAAATGTGGGGATTGACTAGAGTGACCACTAGAAATATCTAGTGTAAAGAGAACTTGTGTTGCGCCAATGAAGGGCCAATAAAGAGAGAACGTTCTCTAGGCGAACACTAAATTTATTTGATAGAAAAATAAGCATTACTGTCATATAGATTACAACGTTGAGGCATAGATCTACAGTGAATACTACAGCTACAGTAGTTACTGACACTAATAGAAGATATATCAGATAAAAAACAGTGTTTATGACTGGTGAGCACTCCCATAGGATAGTCAGTGTGGTTTCAAGAGGGCCACTCATGTCCCGGATATATCTAGAGACATAAAATATTTGGATCCGGTAAAGTACATAGGGTAATATATTGTTTTTCAATATACATACCAATGATAACTAAAACGTGTGTAATGTGCATAATAGTCATATAGAACTACCATTAGATCTAATCCCAAATATATATTTATTGAGTACATCTAAATGGAAACATGCAATATACCACTTCAAGATAAGAAATATTAAGAGATATCCATAAATGGTCAAAACTGTATATCAGAAATTCAAGTGACAGACGTGATAGCAATCTCTATATCATCAAATCCAATCAAAATAGTACACTAATCTATAATAGGTTGAATAATATTGCCTCTAATATCTAATTGTGATGGATTGCTATAATTGTTCAATCTATGAACAACTTATGTAAGATTGGGGAATATCTCTCCTAATCTATAAAGGACATCTCTAGTGTGACATAATCTTCACAACACAGGCCACACATCAAAGGCCACTATACTAACTAGATAATGGTATTATTCTATCAGATGAGTGATCAGAGTGAAAAACCCAATGACGATCTCTCAAGGGATTATCTAGTAAGACTAGGTGTCCACAAAATATGTGGACACATGATGATAAGTGGCTAGTTATATAAATCAAACAGGGCCTATAGCATCAAATATCTGGTGGATTCATAGGATTTGTGGATTTATTACGTCCACAAATGTGTGCACCTATAATATATGCACACACACCTACCTGCATAACCATATATGCGCAAGATGGTTAGAGATGTATATATGGTCGGAGGACAAATATGTCAATTTCAAAGAGTGTAGCCAGTTCTTATATCTAGAAAGATGGACTTTTATTCATAAATCAAATGCTGCCAAATCCACACATTCATTAAGGCCTTCAGGGGCCAATGTGTGTAATTTGTGGATCCAGTAAGTTTCTCTACGTCGTAGAGTGAGCATAGCATTATGGCTGTTTCTGGAAATTTGTTCTATAGGGAGTATGGAAAGTGTTTTAGCACTACCTTTGTGTGCATAAGCACAATGCCTGGAGAGGCTATGTTTCAAAAATTTCCTTTTGATGTTGTAAGTGTGTTCGCCCCATCGTTTTTTGATGGTGCGTCCGGTACGTCCTACGTATTGGACCCCACACATACAACTGACCAGATAGACAACGTAGGTGGACTCACATGACATCCTCTTTGTGATTTTGAATTGTTCTCCTGTTTGATTGGAAGAAAAAGTGTTTGTTCCACTTCGCACGACTTTACACATGTTACACCTCGATTTAAGGCATTTGAATATTCCATGTCTTGGTAAAAAATTGCCCAAAAAGGTCCTATTGGTTCCTATGTTGTGGTTGTGAACGCCCACCTTATCCCTCACCACTTTGCTGGGGGCTAGTTTGTTCTTGAGTGTGGGAGCCCTTCTAAATACTACCCTCGGTTTTCTGGAAATATATTCCTTAAGATATGGGTCGTTACAAATAATGGGCCAATGTTTGTGGATTATTTGCTTGATTTGTCTAAATTGGTTACTATACCCGGTAATGAATAATGGTGTTTCTAGCATCTCTTTAGACTGTTGTGTGGTGACAGATTTTTTGTTATTTGTCTTTTGGTTTCCTGCTAAATATTTGTCTCTATCATCTTCTAAAGCTCTAAGATAGCCCTTAAGTATCAGATCCAAGGGATAACCCTTCTCTAGGAACCTATCCTTTAATACTTGGGATTGTATTATATAGCTTTCAATTGTACTGCAGTTCCGCCTGATGCGTCGGAACTGTCCGTATGGTACATTCTTTTTCCAACTATGGTAATGGTTGCTATTATAATTCAGAAAGCTGTTACAATCTACCTTTTTAAAAAAGGTTTCAGATATAATGGTTCCAGCTTCTGAGAAAGATAGTAAGAGGTCCAGATACTCTATCTTGGAGGGCTGGATGTTACTAGTAAGAGTTAGACCAAAATCGTTTTCATTCAAAGATGATGAATATACTAGAGCCTCTTCGTATGAGCCCTTAAAAATGAAAATCAAATCGTCAATGTACCGGCCATAGAACACCAGACCCGCACCCATAGGAGACCCATAGACATGAGTCTCCTCAAATTTGCCCATATATAAATTGGCAAAACTGGGTGCGAATCTGGTGCCCATGGCCGTACCCTTGACTTGAAGATGGTATTTACCTTGATAGATAAAATAATTGTGGTACAATATAAAACGGATAATTTCTAGAATAAACAGCTGTTGTTTTGGGGGCATATAGATGTCAGTTTTCAAATATGCTTCAACAGCTGACAATCCTTTGTCGTGAGGAATGTTGGAGTACAAAGAACTCACGTCACTTGTAATCCACCAGATATTGGATTCAGTTGTTACATTATCCAGACTCATCAATTTGTTAAGTAGGTCGGTAGAGTCTCTAATGAAAGAGGGGAGCGCTACTACGTATTTTTGTAGAAATGAATCTACGTACGCAGATAAGTGATCGGTGAGGCTGTCGATGCCAGCCACTATAGGGCGTCCGGGAGGATTAGACGCATCTTTGTGTATTTTTGGAAGATGGTAGTAGAAAGCTACACTCGGATTTTTGGGGTACAAATAGTCTCTCTCTCTTTTTTGGTCAAGATTCCTTCTTCAAAACCCTCCAATAGGAGGGAGAATAGCTGTTTCTGAAAAACAGAGGTCGGGTCTCCCGGTAAGACCCTATAGTAGGTTACATCAGTAAGAATCTTATCAGCCTCTTGGAGATAATCTCCAATATTCTGGATCACGGTCCCCCCCCCCTTTGTCCGCTTGGCGGATCACCAGTTGTTTATTGGTGCTAAGAGAATCGAGGGCCTTGCGTTCCCCAGGACTGAGGTTGTTTTTATATCTCAATTTTTTGGGGAGTTTTTCTAGATCTTTAAGAACCATAGACTGATAGATGCTGATATGTGAGTTTTTAGTCCTAGGAGGATTAAAATTCGATCTAGGTCTAAAATCAGTATGTATATACTTCTCAGTCAATTGTTCCAGAAGAGTGTCTGGTTCGTATGTTATCATGCCGTCTGTAAGACGTTCATTCATACTATCAGTAATAATAGGCATATTTGATGTGCTCTTTAATCGTTTCTCGGCAAAATATTTCTGAAGAGAGAGTTTTCTAGTGAAGTTGTTAACATCTACGAATAGCTGAAACATGTTGGAATTGTTCGAGGGACAAAAAGATAGCCCCTTACCTAGAACTCTAATCTCATCATTTGTTAGGTGATGATCTGATAAATTAAAGATACCCTTCTTATATTTCAATAGCTTCTCTTTTTTAGAGGTTGAGGATCTTCCTCTGCTTCCCCGTTTGCGTAAGCTCTTTTTTGTCTTGGGGGTCTCGGAGGCAATGACCATTGGTCTTGGGGATGGTTGGGGCCTATCTCTAAAAAAGGAGTACGACAATGATTTTCCTCATATGAAGTAGAGGCTAAATTGTTGGATTGTGGTTCCTCTATATGAAGTGGTAAATATCTATTGGTAGACTCATAGGATATATGATTGCTCCTAGTTTGATCTTGAGGTCTGCACTGGTTAGATCTCTCTTGATTACTTGGTCTCTCCATGGAGCCAGAGATCATTGTATGTTTGTTCTGGTTGGCTAACCTTTGGGTATGATGGTTATTAGAGTATGTGTTATGTTGGTTAGGAGTGTACTGGTTAGATCTATTTGTGTGATTCTGTTCTCCCAATCCGTTCCCCTTATTAGTATGTTCCCAGTCATAATATCCATTCCTATTGTTATATGGTCTATCACAATCAGATTGTATATATTGATTGGATTGTTGTCGTCTGTTGTTGTGATAATCCTTCATGTGAGGAGAGTTGTAATAGCTGGGTCTGTTAGGTGAGTTGTAATAATTGGGTCTATTATAGGAATGGGGTCTGTTATTCCTATGTGTGTGATAAACTGGCTGGGAGTATCCAGGTAGGTATGTATTGGCAGTATGATGATTAGCAAACTTGCGATCATTCATATATCTATTATTAGAGTTGCTGTCAATCCGTCAATCCGTCTCTCATGCATAAATTCCGTTGGTTTATTTCTGGTGTTATCATATGTGTAATGAATATTTGACCTCCTATTGTTGTTACGGTTAAAGGTATATACCTCGCCCCTGGAGTAATCACCCTCGTCCCTAGTCAATTTTTTATTTTTATTTTTAATAATTTCGTTTTGATAGTCTTCTGCACGATCATATGCTAGCTTCCTATCTTTTTCAAAGTCATGGTGGGTAGTAAATTTCTCAAGTTCTTTTTGAGTCTTATCTATCTCAATGCCAGCTTCATTGTACAATTTCTGTCTGTGTTTCATTAATATATCTATGAAGGTAAGACCACAGACATTAAGGGCCTCTTCCCATTCTTTTTGTACTACAGGGTCTTCCTTGAATGAGCAGTTTTTCAATACTCTAAGCCCTCTGGGGATTTGGTTTTTAGTTTTATATTTAGAGAGTGTCTCATAGTCCCACCAATGTCTGTGTTCTATCTTCAATAAATTTTCAAGTCTATTAAACAATGTTTGCATGGAAGGGTCTGAGTCATTAGCTTCTATACTAGGCACAGTTAGTTCTAGACCACTGTTGGTTTTTCTCCTATTTGATCTCTCTATAGCAGATAACATATCTAATATAAGGTCGACTACCCCTAGTGGCCAAAACAGAAACACTACCAGTGATTCTTGTGATCCAAAAAAAGAGATAGATAGGGGGCGCCCTAAGTGTAAAAGAGGGAATGTAACCAAATAAATCTATACTTATATGTCTATATATTAAGTACCTGTGTTATAAATATAGTGCTAACAAATCTAAGTATACTAGTGGGATATCAATAATATATACTGTGTGTACCAATATCAATGCGAATAAGGAGTGGTAAATAATAATAAATGTGCAATATTATGCATAAAAAATAAGTGACAATATAATACAAAATGAAACAATGTTATACAATCATACAAACACAATGGTAATAAAGTGAAAAGTCTCTATTGGGATGGGAGGCAGCTATCTGTGATGATCCAGGCCAGGATCCAGGAGCGGCAATCTATGAGAAGAAAAAACAGAAGCGCCACATGGCCCAATATTGTTTGTTCAGAGATGAATAAATCTTAAGGTGATGAGTAAACTCACATTTAGTAGAGCACCTCAATTAGTGCTAGATATACGTTCTGGGATCTATAGGGTCACCCAGAAGACCAACCTCCTGCACAGGAACTGATGTCTATATAGGCGAGAGGAAGACACAGGTGCCAATATGGCCTAGTATTGCTGATGCAAAGGTTTCAATACAAGCAAAGAGAGGAATAATACTCACAAAGTGTGGAGCACCTCTTGTGGTGCTATAGAGGCATGAAGGGGTCAATTCAGTCACCCAACAGACTTCTAGCCAGAGATACAAATGGATCCAAAGGTGCAAAGGATCCCACAGCTGGTCCAGATAAGCGAATATTCCTCCAGAGAGGGATAAAAGATATATGTCCCAAAGAAAAATGCAGCAAGTGTTCAAAATATTAAAAGTTGATTTTAATAAAAATTATAAAATAATAACAGGCAACGCGTTTCTCAGCAGATAGCTGTTTCATCAGGCTTCATAAAATGTTTACTGAACACTTGCTAGATATACCCTAAACCTAAACTGGTTGATATTAAACAGGTGATGGTGGGAGGGATCCACTTAATCAGTAATCTGGTCTTAACCAATCGGTTGTTGCCATATAGGTCCCACATTAAAAACATCAACATAAACATAGACAGTTTATAATATAATATACACTGCATAAAACAGATTTCATATATTCCTAATTGTCCTACAGTTTGTTTGATCAAACATATTTGGAAGTACTTCAAGACAACTTTTAGAAATTATTAAACCTTATTTTTGAGAGTGATAATAATGAGGCACAAACTAAAGTATAAACCTTAAATCAACTTATAACCAGTGGGGGAGGCAGTGATTAGTAGTAATTTTAATGTATATATTTTTCTTATTAGTGTCACATTTAATATTGATCTAAACTTATGATAGTCATACCTTGTTATTATTGGGATGTTGTCAAATTAGTTTCAGATAATATGCATGATGAGAGCGGACAGAGCGCAGCAACTCCAATACTACTGAATGTTAAGTTATTTTAAAGACATAAATAATTGTCTCAGTCAGCTGTTAAGTGGTAGTTTCTAGTTTGGTTGTAATTTGAATACGCCGCTGACTAAGTCGGCGTCTACAGGCGCTCAATGCGCATGACGAGCCAAAGTCGGATATGGCCCAATCACTGCGTGCGCTCGATCATAGGCGTTAACAGTAACCACATACCTCCTCTGTGCTGAGTGCGCATGCCCGGCCCCAATGCGCTAAATGCGCATACCCGGCTACAGTGAGTGTGTCCAATGAGGATCATATGATAGCGATCCTAATACAAATATGTGGCACTGGCTGATAGGTGTATGATGATAAGGGGCGTGAGGTATATTATAACCACGGTGCATCTTTTTAATCTGTAATAAATAAAAACATCATTGTACTCGTGAGGGGTCGAAATGTGGGGATTGACTAGAGTGACCACTAGAAATATCTAGTGTAAAGAGAACTTGTGTTGCGCCAATGAAGGGCCAATAAAGAGAGAACGTTCTCTAGGCGAACACTAAATTTATTTGATAGAAAAATAAGCATTACTGTCATATAGATTACAACGTTGAGGCATAGATCTACAGTGAATACTACAGCTACAGTAGTTACTGACACTAATAGAAGATATATCAGATAAAAAACAGTGTTTATGACTGGTGAGCACTCCCATAGGATAGTCAGTGTGGTTTCAAGAGGGCCACTCATGTCCCGGATATATCTAGAGACATAAAATATTTGGATCCGGTAAAGTACATAGGGTAATATATTGTTTTTCAATATACATACCAATGATAACTAAAACGTGTGTAATGTGCATAATAGTCATATAGAACTACCATTAGATCTAATCCCAAATATATATTTATTGAGTACATCTAAATGGAAACATGCAATATACCACTTCAAGATAAGAAATATTAAGAGATATCCATAAATGGTCAAAACTGTATATCAGAAATTCAAGTGACAGACGTGATAGCAATCTCTATATCATCAAATCCAATCAAAATAGTACACTAATCTATAATAGGTTGAATAATATTGCCTCTAATATCTAATTGTGATGGATTGCTATAATTGTTCAATCTATGAACAACTTATGTAAGATTGGGGAATATCTCTCCTAATCTATAAAGGACATCTCTAGTGTGACATAATCTTCACAACACAGGCCACACATCAAAGGCCACTATACTAACTAGATAATGGTATTATTCTATCAGATGAGTGATCAGAGTGAAAAACCCAATGACGATCTCTCAAGGGATTATCTAGTAAGACTAGGTGTCCACAAAATATGTGGACACATGCTGATAAGTGGCTAGTTATATAAATCAAACAGGGCCTATAGCATCAAATATCTGGTGGATTCATAGGATTTGTGGATTTATTACGTCCACAAATGTGTGCACCTATAATATATGCACACACACCTACCTGCATAACCATATATGCGCAAGATGGTTAGAGATGTATATATGGTCGGAGGACAAATATGTCAATTTCAAAGAGTGTAGCCAGTTCTTATATCTAGAAAGATGGACTTTTATTCATAAATCAAATGCTGCCAAATCCACACATTCATTAAGGCCTTCAGGGGCCAATGTGTGTAATTTGTGGATCCAGTAAGTTTCTCTACGTCGTAGAGTGAGCATAGCATTATGGCTGTTTCTGGAAATTTGTTCTATAGGGAGTATGGAAAGTGTTTTAGCACTACCTTTGTGTGCATAAGCACAATGCCTGGAGAGGCTATGTTTCAAAAATTTCCTTTTGATGTTGTAAGTGTGTTCGCCCCATCGTTTTTTGATGGTGCGTCCGGTACGTCCTACGTATTGGACCCCACACATACAACTGACCAGATAGACAACGTAGGTGGACTCACATGACATCCTCTTTGTGATTTTGAATTGTTCTCCTGTTTGATTGGAAGAAAAAGTGTTTGTTCCACTTCGCACGACTTTACACATGTTACACCTCGATTTAAGGCATTTGAATATTCCATGTCTTGGTAAAAAATTGCCCAAAAAGGTCCTATTGGTTCCTATGTTGTGGTTGTGAACGCCCACCTTATCCCTCACCACTTTGCTGGGGGCTAGTTTGTTCTTGAGTGTGGGAGCCCTTCTAAATACTACCCTCGGTTTTCTGGAAATATATTCCTTAAGATATGGGTCGTTACAAATAATGGGCCAATGTTTGTGGATTATTTGCTTGATTTGTCTAAATTGGTTACTATACCCGGTAATGAATAATGGTGTTTCTAGCATCTCTTTAGACTGTTGTGTGGTGACAGATTTTTTGTTATTTGTCTTTTGGTTTCCTGCTAAATATTTGTCTCTATCATCTTCTAAAGCTCTAAGATAGCCCTTAAGTATCAGATCCAAGGGATAACCCTTCTCTAGGAACCTATCCTTTAATACTTGGGATTGTATTATATAGCTTTCAATTGTACTGCAGTTCCGCCTGATGCGTCGTGATAATATCCATTCCTATTGTTATATGGTCTATCACAATCAGATTGTATATATTGATTGGATTGTTGTCGTCTGTTGTTGTGATAATCCTTCATGTGAGGAGAGTTGTAATAGCTGGGTCTGTTAGGTGAGTTGTAATAATTGGGTCTATTATAGGAATGGGGTCTGTTATTCCTATGTGTGTGATAAACTGGCTGGGAGTATCCAGGTAGGTATGTATTGGCAGTATGATGATTAGCAAACTTGCGATCATTCATATATCTATTATTAGAGTTGCTGTCAATCCGTCTCTCATGCATAAATTCCGTTGGTTTATTTCTGGTGTTATCATATGTGTAATGAATATTTGACCTCCTATTGTTGTTACGGTTAAAGGTATATACCTCGCCCCTGGAGTAATCACCCTCGTCCCTAGTCAATTTTTTATTTTTATTTTTAATAATTTCGTTTTGATAGTCTTCTGCACGATCATATGCTAGCTTCCTATCTTTTTCAAAGTCATGGTGGGTAGTAAATTTCTCAAGTTCTTTTTGAGTCTTATCTATCTCAATGCCAGCTTCATTGTACAATTTCTGTCTGTGTTTCATTAATATATCTATGAAGGTAAGACCACAGACATTAAGGGCCTCTTCCCATTCCCACACTCAAGAACAAACTAGCCCCCAGCAAAGTGGTGAGGGATAAGGTGGGCGTTCACAACCACAACATAGGAACCAATAGGACCTTTTTGGGCAATTTTTTACCAAGACATGGAATATTCAAATGCCTTAAATCGAGGTGTAACATGTGTAAAGTCGTGCGAAGTGGAACAAACACTTTTTCTTCCAATCAAACAGGAGAACAATTCAAAATCACTTGGCCAGTTGTTAGCGAATTGAACTGATTTCCTACTGTCACTTTCTCGCATGCCACACAAGTTCGATGGTGGCAGCGAAAAGTGCCCTTACAGCTCAACCATGATGACACATTTTGGCCTTGTTTTTTCAGCCTAGTGGGTGCTATTAGGTTACCTATAGTTTTATTCTTCTTGTAAGATACTCTCAGACCTCTCTCTACTACCTCCTTCAATTTGTCATCGGCAGACATACTGAAGTTTCTTTTGAGGATTTGACAAATGTCATCATATTGTTTAGAGTATTCTGTTAGGAAAGTGATCTTATCATCTGTCCTCTGGTATGGGCTTAGTCTTCCTCTTGATGCTCTAGAGGGTCCAAGGAGTTTGTCCCTAGGTATACTCTCAACAACATTCCTAGCCTTAGCGATAACTGAATTCCTATAGCCCCTCTCCCTGAGCCTTCTCTCTAGGTCGTCCGCCTGTTTACTGTAAACTGCTGCATCGCTGCAGTTTCTCTTCAGGCGGATAAACTGCCCTTTTGCAACTCCCTTAAATACTCCTTGCGAGTGACAACTTTTTGCATGCAAAAGGGAATTTCCCGAGATTGGCTTCCGATAGGTTTCCGAGGCTATTGTCTGTCCTGGCTTGCCTGTCAACGTTACATCTAGAAAGTTGATACTCCTACTCTGTACTTCATGGGTAAAATGGATTCCCATGGCCTCATCATCTAAGCTATCCAGAAAGATCTGTAGGTCAGATCTACTACCCCTCCATATGAACAAGAGGTCATCTATAAAACGGCCATACCAAATAATACATTCTTTGTGGGGATTGCCGTCTCCAAAGACGTGGGACAGCTCCCACCAACCCATAAAAAGGTTGGCATAAGAGGGGGCAAACTTCGCCCCCATCGCTGTCCCACGCCTTTGGAGAAAGAAATCCCCCCCAAATTCAAAATAGTTATGGCTCAATAGAAAATGTGTTACCTCTACTACATAGTCCACAAAAGTAGAATCTGACCCCCAGTATCTTTCCATAAAGAAGCGGATGGCCTCCAGTCCCCTCTCATGTGGAATGGAGGTATAGAGTGACTTTACGTCAGCTGTTACCCATATGAAATCTTCACCCCACTCCACACGTGAGAGGAGATTAAGAACGTGCTTGGTGTCTGAAAGAAAGCTCCATAATGAGCTCACCATTGGTTGTAGCACCTGATCAAGCCACTCTGACAGGTGCTCCAAGAGGGAGCCAATACCACTTACAATTGGCCTCCCCTGCACATTTTGAACAGACTTGTGTACCTTGGGCAAGTGATTAAAAGTAGGTATTGCTGGGTTGGACACCATCAGGTAATCCCTTGTGTTGTCATCAATAATGCCCATCTCTACTCCATTGTCTACAAGGGAGGCCAACTGCCGCCGGTATAGCCTAGTAGGGTCACCTGCCAGAGTGGCATAATCATCCTGATTACTCAGTTGTCTATAAGCCTCTTCTTTAAACTTCTCTGTATTAAGTACCACTATTGTGCCCCCCTTGTCGGCAGCCCTCACCACAATACTATCATTGTTAGCCAGGCTATCCAACGCTTTCTTGTGGTTGATAGAAATATTTCGTTTCTGACCTCTTTCAGAGCTATAATATAACCTGGTAAGATCTTGCTCTACCCTTTGTTGGAATTTCTCAAGAATTGATCCCCTGTTGTGTAGAGGATAAAAAGTTGACTTACATTTGAAGGATGGTGCTCGTACCACCCTCCCAGTAATGTGATCACCCCCTGCTGCCCCCAATGTTTCCAGGGCTCTAATATCACAGTACTCCTGAAATTCAAGATCCCCTCCATCCCCATCCCCCCTTATTTCTAGGGGTCTATGTGTAGGAATGGAATCGGGACTCTCATAGTCTCCAGCCTGTTGGGAGTGGTAGAACTTTTTTAATGTTAATTTTCTTATTAACTTGTTCACATCAAGCAAAGTTCTAAACAGATCAAAGTCTGCGGATGGTGTGAATGATAGTCCCAGACTGAGTACCTCTAGTTCATACTCATTTAGTACCTGGTCTGACAGATTTAGAACATTCTGTAGTTGCCCCTTCGTCGGCCCTTTCTCTGGGGGTATCTCCTCTGGTCTTTGAACTGGACGCCTGGTTCCATTCTTTCTCCTCCCCCCCCGTCTGATGTTCCTTGGGGGGTCCGAAAAACCTGTTCCAATTGGGCATTCTCCGTCTCCCTGGTATCCCTTGAGGTTGCACCTGCACATTCTTGTTCTTCTCTATAGTGTGAATGTGACTGGACTTTCTGGGTCTTGAGTATAGGGGGTGGTAGCACCGTTGCTGTTATGCTCTCTTTGGGTCTTGTTACCTGTTCTTTGGGTGGTAGCTCTTCCCCACCAGATCCAGAGCCCTCGTCGTATGACTCCCCCTCACTCTCATAGAAGTTGACCCTTCTTCCTCTGTTTCGCCTTTGCTTATTTCTTCCCCTCTGTTGGTTCGGAATGTAAGAATTCTTGTTCTGATCCTTTTTCAAAAGGTACCTATCCCTCTTGTTCCAAATATATACCCGATTTAAATCATAATCTGATTGATCACGCAGGTATTTGTTGTGTTTTACTTCTAGAAGTAAGGTTTTAGCCTCCGCTATGATTTGTTGTAGTGTCGTATCAAACTTGATATAGCTTGCCTCTTTGCTTCTGTTGTTGAGTTCCCTTTGTATTTCCTTTATTTTGATTGCTAATTCATCCAGTGACTTCCTCTTGAACTGTGTTCAAGTATAGCCTATAAGGACACCTGATTATTTCCGGGAATTGAGCTGGTTACAGCTTTTTTAAGATTGGCAATTCTAGACCATTGTTCCATCCATTTATTAACATATGGTGGTTATTATTCTCATTTAATAGGCATTTTATTGTATTTAAGGGAGACATCCCTTGTTTTTAATAGATAAATAAATGTAACAAATAATGTATACATTTTATTTTTAAATTGTTTCATTTTTATCTTTTTCCAAACACATATTGCTCTACAATTAATTTGTGTTATTCAGATACTTTTTAGGATAATTTGTGTTTCTTTAAAACATTTTAGACCGGTGCTAGTTAGCGCTGTCACTCATTCTTTTGTTCTTGATATTTTACACAAAGACTGAATTATTTGTGATAAAGTATTTTTATAAAAAGGTAGCTAGAAAATATTACTTGAATATTTCTATGTAAAAATAAAAGATATTGTACTAAAAAAATCTCAGTAGCCACATACCATTGTAAAGGAACTTGAAGCACCCAATCACAATGCTTGTCCTGGGAAATCAAAATATGCACTGATGATGTTCATCATAGTCTGTTTTCCATGCAGATGTCAATAAAAAAGAGTCAGAGATGGACAACTGCTCACAGACCACCTACTCTAAAAAAATTAGAGGTAAAATATTCCTTTTTTTTACATAGAGCTGTCCAAATAATATTTTCAGTAATTTTTTTACCAATATGCTGCATCACTTAAAGTGATTTAGCAAACTTTCACAGCAGGAATGTTAAAGGGACATAAAATCCACATGAAACATACCATTTTAAACATCTTTCCAGTTTACTTCTATTATCAATTTATTTTTTCATTTTCTTGTTATCCTTTTTTGAAAAGCAGGAAGGTAATTTCAAGTGTGTGCACATGCCTGCAGTAATATATGGCAGCAGTTTTACAACAATGTTATACATTAGCAAGAACACTAGATGACAGCACAATTTTCTGTCATGTAATATTCCAAATATGTGCACACTACCTATCTAGATATCTCTTGAACAAAGAATAACACAAAGCAAATTTGGTAATAGAATTAAATTGGAAAGTTTTTTAAAATTGTATTCTCTATCTGAACCATGAAAGAAAAAAAAATTGGGTTTCATGTTCCTTTAAGCCGAAGAATGTGAAAATGTTCAAAATCCTGGGAAAGGATATTGAAAAAGTATTTTATGATGGGTTAAAATACTGCCGTTGAATTTTATTACAGTACATAAGGTAAATAATAACATTGCAAATAAAACAGAGACTTATATAAATTTAATTTACTGAGAAAAAAACAGACGGCTAGATTACGAGTTTTGCGTTATGAGCGGTTCGCTGCTATTACAGGTTTTCATAAACCCGGTGTTAGCAGGCAATAAGTGAGCGTTGAGCAAAATTGAGCTCCATACCGCACTCCAATACCTGCGCTGCTTTGAGCTGGTTTTACATGCTCGTGCATGATTTCCGCATAGCCATCAATGGGGAGAGCCGACTGAAAAAAAAACCCTGCAATAAAGGAGCGTAAAGCTCCGTAACGCAGCCCCATTGATTCCTATAGGGAAAGAAAATGTATGTTTACACCTAACACCCTAACATAAACCCCGAGTCTAAACACCCCTAATCTGCTGCCCCCGGCATCGCCGACACCTACATTACACTTATTAACCCTTAATCTGCCGCCCTAACATCGCCACCACCTACATACACTTTTTAACCCCTAATCTGCGCCCCCATTGTCGCCGCCACCTACATTACAGTTATTAACCCCTAATCTTCTGCCCCAACGTCGCTGCCACTATACTAAAGTTATTAACCCCAACCCTAAGTCTAACCCTAACACCCACTAACTTTAATGTAATAAAATAAATCTAAATAAAACCTTCTATTACTATTAATAACTAAATAATTCCTATTTAAAACTAAATAAAAATAAATAAATACTTACCTGTAAAATAAACCCTAAGCTAATAGTTACATTGTAGCTCTCTTAGGTTTTATTTTTATTTCACAGCTAAGTTTGTATTTATTTTAACTAGGTAGACTAGTTAGTAAATAGTTATTAAATATTTACTAGCTACCTAGTTAAAATAAATACAAATTTACCTGTAAATTAAAACCTAACCTGTCTTACACTAACACCTAACCTTACACTACAACTTAATAAATTACATTAATTAAATTCAATTAACTAAATTACAAAAAAAACAAACACTAAATTACACAAAATAATAAAGAAATTATCAAATATTTAAACTAATTACACCTAATCTAATTGCCCTATCAAAATAAAAAAAAACCCTAGCCTAAACTAAAGTAACAATAGCCCTTAAAAGGGCCTTTTGCGGGGCATTGCCCCAAAGAAATCAGCTCTTTTACCTGTAAATTATTATTATTGTATGTATATATGTATTATTATTGTATTATATATTATTAATGTATTATTTCCTTGTATGTTCCAATCATCCAATAGAATGTGAGCTCAATCCTATTGGCTGATCCAATCAGCCAATAGGATTTTTCACCTATTCCGATTGGCTGATAGAATTCTATCGGCCAATCGGAATTCAAGGGACGCCATCTTGGATGACGTCACTTAAAGGAACCTTCATTCGAGAAGAGCCGTCGTCAGAAGAGGATGCTCCACGCCAGATGTCTTGAAGATGGAGCCGCTCTGCGCCAGATGCATGACTTTCAGTTTACGGTTCGGATATTGTAGTTATAGGCTGTACCGCTCACTTTTTGGCCTCCCAGGCAAACTCGTAATACCGGCGCTATGAAAGTCCCATTGAAAAAGGACTTTTTGAAAGCTGCAGAAGTTATGTTGCGTTACGTCCAAAAAAGTGTGCTGTACAGAAATACCTGCAAGACTCGTAATACCAGCGGTAGTGAAAAAGAGCCATACCGCTGCTTTTTCACCCATAACGCAAAACTCGTAATATAGCCGAGAGTGATTATAGAGCAGAATGACAAAATCATTGAAATCCAGCTGACCAAATAATGTCCACTAGATAGCTAATCCTAATTTTTTACTTGTGATGCAAACAAAGGAAAAAAGATTAAATCATTTAAAAATGAGAAATAGTAACAATCCAAAAACAAAGAGGATGAGTCTTCAAAGTTAAGTAAATGACAGCTTGACTATAAATCTGTAAATAAAATCAGCAAAAATCTTGGAACTCAGATCTGGAGATTGTCACGCGTCTCGGCACACATTGGTATTGAACCTGCCTTAACTCTACTACTGAGCCACAGGTAGGCTTTAAACAGTACCCTGTTATGTTGACTCCACCTACCTGCAAGCTGTGGCAGATCAGCAATCTGCAGACTTTAAATAGCCAGCACTTCCTGAGTTATGAGCTCATTTGTAGTTTGTATCTGTTCGCTTCCTGGGTGCACAATCTTTGTCTATATTTCCTGTGGCTGATTTTTGCCTGCTTTTTTCTACTCTCCTGATCCCTTTTCAACTGTTTCTGGATTTTGACCTTGTTTACAGGACTTGTTTTTTGGATCTCCCTTTTGCCGTGATGCTGTTTTGACTGATGCTTGTTGCTGACCTTGGCCTTTTTCTGGACTGTGATTTATTTTCTCCTGCTGTTTTTCTGGCTACATCTCATCTCTAGATCCTTCTGTCAACTAAACTGTGAGATTTTCTTCCTGTTTCACCTCTGACGCCAATGTATCCAGTTATTGACCAGGAATTAGTGAAACAGGTGACATAGTTAAAGGAGGGAGAGTATTTTTAGAATTTAAAAAATAAAGATCAGAAACCCTAGGAAGAATGATTGTCCACACCAGCTTCTGCTAAAGTCCATTTAACTTTTTGGGAATATTCATATAATTGGAGTTATTATTAAATTGATTTGAGATCACAGCAAAGGCAAAGCATTACCTCAACACTGCTGATTGGCTATTTTTGTTTTGTTTTTGTTTTTCAACTTGCAGCTGAACAGCAGCTGAAGTATAACTGTTTACACAGCACTTTCTCTGGTGAGCTGAAGAAATATTTAGGTAAAATATCTTCCTTTTTTCCTAGAGATGTTCATTTGATATTTTATTGTAAGCTTTTTATAGTTATGCTGCATCACTTTTTTTTTTTAAATTTGTTGTTATTTGCTGATCTAGGGCTATATTACAAGTGAAACACTAATTTATCATGCGCCTGTAAACGGGCAATTTAGGCCATTTACGGCACGATAAATAACCAGCCATTACAAGTGGCTGGTTAATGCTACCGCGAGCTAGCGAGATCAGATCTATGGTTAATTTTAAAAATGTCTCCAAATTGCATCCAAAATAAACTGTATGGTGCCTTTATTAAAATAGAAAATATGAGCATCTTTAGTTTTTTAAATAGTAACTGCACAAAGCAGTTTTTAGGGGTTTAAGTGAGAGGATGTCGGAGAAAAAAAACGGCACTGAAAGTACCTTTACATTGCTGTCTATGGGGACTGTGTTAATATTCAAAATATATATGTATATGCTTTTATACATATACATTTATGTGTTAATATGTGTATAGATATGTGCCAGATCACATACAAATATAAGCAGTATCCCTACCTATATTGGTGCTGAAATTATAAGTGAGCACAGTGTTAAAGGGACATAAAACCCAAACATTTTCTATCATGATTCAGATAGAACATATCATTTTACCAACTTTCCAATTTACTTCTATTATCAATTTTATTTTAGTTTTCTTGTTATTCTTTCTTCAAAAGCAGAGATACACGCTCAGGAGTGTGCACGTGTCTGTAGCACTATATGGCAGCAGTTTTGCAACAATGTAATACATTAGCAAGAGCACTAGATTGCAGCACTATTTCCTGTCATGTAGTGCTTCAGACATGTGCACGCTACCTACCTAGGTACCTCTTCAACAAAGAATAACACGAGAACGGAGCAAATTTGCTAATAGAAGTAAATATGAAACTTATTTAAAATTGCATTCTCTAGCTGAATAATGAAATATTTTTGGGGGGTTTCATGTCCCTTTAACTATGTGAAACACATGAACTAACACCCTCTAGTGGTGAAAAACGGTCAAAATGCCCTGAGCTAAGAGGCGGCCTTCAAGTGCTTAGAAATTAGCATATGAACCTCTTAGATTTAGCGTTTAACTAAGAAAACCAAGAGAACAAAGCGAAATTGGTGATAGAAGTAAATTGAATTTTTTTTTAAATTACATGCCCTATCTGAATAATGCAAGTTTGTTTTGGATTATACTGTCCCTTTAACAGCTAACCTTCACTGCATCACAGTAACTGATATCATCCACTAAACCACCACGGGGCAATAGGAAAAGAATGCTTTTTTTAATTTTTTTCTTCATTTTTGATTTAGCTGGACATTGCTCTAGTATAAACTCTATTGCATGTAATTTGAGCAAACAATAGAAGGGGTAAGGATTTTGCATGAGTGGTATTTAGGGTTTCATGCTTATGCTCTACTTGTTATTTGGATACAGTGTTTTGTCAAAGCATAGAATATTATAAAATTTGTGTATTAAAGAACAGTAAGCCAGTAAATTATGCCTACCATACCAAGAGCTTATTTGCTTAAGAAGTTTTGTTTAAGCGGTCATCAAAACTAAGTAATAGAGATGTCTAAGCTCCCATCAAAGACTGCATGCTTCAGCAGAAACCACTTACATCCTTAACAATCCACTCTGTATGCAATCCTGCAAAAACACAGCTCAAATCGTTTGTACTTAGGCTGATTCAGGTCTCCTGAGATATGTTGCTCTAGTAGTCAAACTATCTGCAAGCAGGGGACTGAAATTGTAAGCATCTGTGTCTGTGTTCCCCAGAGCAGCTAATTCATTACTAACCAAATGCAGGAAAAGTAAGGAAAGTGTATTTCTAAATTTTACTTAAAGGGACATGTTAGTTAAAATTAAAACTTTTGTGATTCAGATAGAGCATTCAGTTTTAAGAACCTTTACTATTTACTTCTGTTATTAAATTTACATTTTTCTCCTGGTATCCTTTGTTGGAAAACACTTTTAGGTAGGCTCAGGAGCAGCAATGAACTGCTTAGAGTTATCTGTTGGTTAGTTGCTAAGCACATGTCTCTTGTTATTGGCTTACCAGATGTGTTTAGCTAGCTCCCAGTATTATTTTGCTGCTTTGGATCTAATTTTTACTATGTGTTTAAGCTTTTAAACACAAAGTTATATGCAAGCAATTGTGCAATAATAAATGCTCTAATACTTAAGAGCATTTTCTTGTTTCACTTGTATGTCCATTAAGCTATATGAAGATTGCCTCTTTATATGAGTCTTTACCCAATAATTTTATTGTGTATATAAAAAGGCCAACAGTTAAACATGTTAATAATATTTTCTGCAAAAACTGTTTATATTTCAAGTAAGGAAATGCATGTTCATAAATATTTGTAGACATATCCTGATCTGCACAAATGTTATGAATTTCAGCTTTTAGATAAGAAATCAACAAGTACAGGGAGTGCAGAATTATTAGGCAAATGAGTATTTTGACCACATCATCCTCTTTATGCATGTTGTCTTACTCCAAGCTGTATAGGCTCGAAAGCCTACTACCAATTAAGCATATTAGTAGATGTGCATCTCTGTAATGAGAAGGGATGTGGTCTAATGACATCAACACCCTATATCAGGTGTGCATAATTATTAGGCAACTTCCTTTCCTTTGGCAAAATGGGTCAAAAGAAGGACTTGACAGGCTCAGAAAAGTCAAAAATAGTCAGATATTTTGCAGAGGGATGCAGCACTCTTAAAATTGCAAATCTTCTGAAGCGTGATCATCGAATAATCAAGCGTTTCATTCAAAATAGTCAACAGGGTCGCAAGAAGCGTGTGGAAAAACCAAGGCGCAAAATAACTGCCCATGAACTGAGAAAAGTCAAGCGTGCAGCTGCCAAGATGCCACTTGCCACCAGTTTGGCCATATTTCAGAGCTGCAACATCACTGGAGTGCCCAAAAGCACAAGGTGTGCAATACTCAGAGACATGGCCAAGGTAAGAAAGGCTGAAAGACGACCACCACTGAACAAGACACACAAGCTGAAACGTCAAGACTGGGCCAAGAAATATCTCAAGACTGATTTTTCTAAGGTTTTATGGACTGATGAAATGAGAGTGAGTCTTGATGGGCCAGATGGATGGGCCCGTGGCTGGATTGGTAAAGGGCAGAGAGCTCCAGTCCGACTCAGACGCCAGCAAGGTGGAGGTGGAGTACTGGTTTGGGCGGGTATCATCAAAGATGAGCTTGTGGGGCATTTTCGGGTTGAGGATGGAGTCAAGCTCAACTCCCAGTCCTACTGCCAGTTTCTGGAAGACACCTTCTTCAAGCAGTGGTACAGGAAGAAGTCTGCATCCTTCAAGAAAAACATGATTTTCATGCAGGACAATGCTCCATCACACGCGTCCAAGTACTCCACAGCATGGCTGGCAAGAAAGGGTATAAAAGAAGAAAATCTAATGACATGGCCTCCTTGTTCACCTGATCTGAACCCCATTGAGAACCTGTGGTCCATCATCAAATGTGAGATTTACAAGGAGGGAAAACAGTACACCTCTCTGAACAGTGTCTGGGAGGCTGTGGTTGCTGCTGCACGCAATGTTGATGGTGAACAGATCAAAACACTGACAGAATCCATGGATGGCAGGCTTTTGAGTGTCCTTGCAAAGAAAGGTGGCTATATTGGTCACTGATTTGTTTTGCTTTGTTTTTGAATGTCAGAAATGTATATTTGTGAATGTTGAGATGTTATATTGGTTTCACTGGTAAAAATAAATAATTGAAATGGGTATATATTTGTTTTTTGTTAAGTTGCCTAATAATTATGCACAGTAATAGTCACCTGCACACACAGATATCCCCCTAAAATAGCTATAACTAAAAACAAACTAAAAACCACTTCCAAAACTATTCAGCTTTGATATTAATGAGTTTTTTGGGTTCATTGAGAACATGGTTGTTGTTCAATAATAAAATTAATCCTCAAAAATACAACTTGCCTAATAATTCTGCACTCCCTGTATTAAAAGAAGACTCAATGCAATAGAATTGCATAATTAACAACTGCATAATAAGCATTTTTTATTTAACACCTACTCTGAATTTTAAATAAGCAGTAGATTTTCTTCTGACAAATGTATTTTTTCTCCCATTTTCCGGTGCCTTGTATCATGTGACAGAAATCAGCCAATCAAAGACTAGTAAATGTATACCCTGTGAGTTTGTGCACATGCGCAGTAGGATTGTGTTCCCCCTGAAAGTGTGGATATAAAAAGATTGTGCAAAATTTGATAATGGAATTAAATTGGAAAGTGTCTTAAAACTGCTGCTGTATCTGAATCATGAAAGTTCATTTTGACTTGAGTGTCCCTTTAAAAAAAAACTGTAGGCAAGAAGATCTAGTTTGACTAATTTACTCAAATCTAAATATAATCTTATGAATACATTAAATCATGTGTCCAGTGCCTTAGACAGTTCAGCGTATGCCTTTTTTTTATAAGTTTTTTTTAAGTCTTTTGGTGTATCAATTTAACGGACTGAATACAGCACCTTGACTCTAATTGGTGAAGTGTATTGGTCGCTTAAGTACTTATCACCTTCATCTGGTGCATATTCAAGAGGATTTGGACTGATACACTTTGTTTAGGTTTTGCACATACCTCATATGTTTGGGGTATGATAATGTGAGTGGCGACTGGCGAATTAACTTTTAACTATCTGTTTATAATAAAAACGGTGTTGCACTATATTTCTTTTTCCCCACTCATCTCTATACAGTACACTTTGACGACCGAGGACGATAGAAGTGGGGGAGATCATTCTGCCATACTCCAGAAGATCAGGAAGACTACCGTAAACAGGAATTTGAATCACAATGATTGGGAGTGCAGATCTTACAGATGCGGCAACTTACCTCATATTGTAAAAACAAAAAAGCAACAGGAGCGCACAACCGCATCTAAGTGCAGATGATTAGATACCGTTTAATAAACAATACAGTGCCCTACTACAGAATAGCACTCACAATTTAAAAGAAATAAAACAGCATTTGTTAAAACAGTTGATTCAACTGCAAACCCACTCTGGCATCCTCCAAGGAATGTGTTTAGCCCAAGTCAGCATCTTAGCCAATTGCAAGAGTGGTGTGAGTCCAACCAGCCAATCAGGCATCCTCAAAATGTAATCTTGTCTTTCAAATTGCTTTATGTTGGAGGTGTGTATAAACACAAGTTGTTGATAGATCCTATGTGACACTCCTCTGTGGACTGCAATGTATAATTAGTCCGTGGTTCACAAGATGTAGATAGATTACACATACATTACTCTTGAAAAAGTTCCTTGGTTGGAACGAAACGTACGTTGAGTGAGGCAGGTCCCTATGAGGCTACGGTTTTTGTGCTTGTATTGCCTGTTGAGTACAATGTGAGCTGAGGGCATTTCTTAAGGTGCTGTACCTAATCTATTTACATGTAATGTTACTCTAATATTCTCTTAGAGCAAATAATGTGCGAAACGGTTTAGGAGCACAACTGCAGAATTTAAGACTGTAATTGTATCTATCTATATGTAAATAGATTAGTTTTGTATCAGCTCCACGCCAAGATGCACTATGGGTAAAGTGCAAACTGCAGCAGGGAAATTAATTTAGTCTTTGAATCCCCTAGAGGGTTGTAAGAAAGTTAGAATTAACCCTTGAGTATAATCCAGTGATAGATTGAAAGAATATTAACCCAGCAGGAAGTGTGCTCTGAATCTGCAGACTTTTGGGAAACAGACTGAGTATTAGAAATAGTCTCTATTAGAAGCAAGAGCAACTGTTAGGCAGGAATATGACTGAAATTACTTTACAACACAATAAGGAAAACTTATTGTTATAAGTATAGTCTATTAGAAAATACTCTTACTGTGACTCCGGATAGTTTATAAGTAGTTGAACTGTCCAAATTACAAAGTTCCTTATTGCATGCAAGACATCAGATGATGCAGAATGAAGTGTTAAAGATAACTCTACAGTTGTTAGAAAAAGCTGTAGAATATTTGTAATCCAAAATGTTTAGAGAGCTTAGAGAAACAGCAGCTCTGAAACTGCTATACAAAATACTAAGCACAGAGGCCTGTGATCTCAGGTGTTTTATTAGTTAGGTAGGCAGGACAAGGTGAAACTGCGCTGGGTCCTAAAAGGTACAGGCTCTGACATCACCCCCTCCTCAAGCGAGCTGTCCCACAGCTCGACTTGCAGGATGGTCCAGATTCTGTCTATGAAATAGAGACACGAGACGTGGAGCGTTCAGATTGGAAGCCGGTTCCCAGGTATCATCCTCAGGAGGATAGTCCTTCCATCTCACTAAGTATTCCAAAACGGAACCCCAGTATCTGGAATTTAATAGTGATTTCACTTCGTAAGTGTCAGTTTCACCAGGGGACAATGTAGGTGGTAATACTGATTCAGTGTTTCTAGTCGGTCTATAAGGTTTGAGTAACGAGACATGAAATGTGGGATGAACTTTAATTTGAGGAAGTAAATCCAACATGACAGCATTTTCATTTACAATACGACTCACATGGAATGGTCCTATAAAACGGGAAGCTAATTTCTTGGATGGTACCTGCAGATGCAAGTTTTTTGTAGAGAGGCAGACTCTGTCCCCTATGGTATATGATGGGGGAGTTATTCTTCGGAGGTTGTAATAGTGTTTTTGGCTTTCTTGAGCCTTTTGAATATTCTGGGTGATAGTAGAAAAGCCATCAATAAGTTGTCTGCTGTAATCTTCTAAATGAGGGGAAGTAGAAGATACGTCTGAGTTAATGTGAAATGTGGGGTGAAATCCATAAGAGGCAAAAAATGGAGATAGTTTTGTTGAAGAATTCTTTAGGCTGTTGTAAGCGAATTCGGCCATGGGTAAATAATCCACCCAATCATTTTGCTGTTGGTTGCAATAACATCTGAGATATTCCTCAAGCCACTGATTCAGACGTTCAGTTTGGCCATTGGTCTGTGGATGGAATGAAGTAGTATATCTGTGGTTTATCTGTAATAGAGAACATAATTTCTTCCAAAACCTGGAGGTAAATTGAGTACCTCTGTCCGTGATTATTCTGGCCGGTGTTCCATGGAGTTTTATTATGTTTTCAAGAAATAAATTAGCAGTTTCAACAGAGGTAGGTAATTTATGATATGGGATGAAATGTCCCATTTTTGTAAACATGTCGATTATGACTAAGATGGTAGTATGTCTCCTGGAATGTGGTAGGTCGACAATAAAATCCATGGAGATTTGTTCCCAGGGTCTTAGGGAGTGGCATCAACAGACCGTAGGGTCTGTTCCTTTCTGATTTTGAGATAGCACAGGTGGAGCAGAATGTTACATAATCATGGACTGTTTTCTTTAAATCGGGCCACCAAAATTCTCTTTGTATAAGATCTATTGTTCGGTTTACTCCAGGGTGTACGGAAAATGGTGAGTCATGATGTTCCCTTAATAGTGCTGATCTTAAGCTGGGAGAGACATAAATCTTATCTTCAAAATAATAAGTACCCAATTTTTGCGTCAGTCTTTGGAGTGGTAGGTCTTTGGAGTGGTAGGTCTTTGTCGGTAGCGTAGGAATCTTGAATCTCTTTCAGTAGAGAAGTAGAGAGGGCAATGAACCGCTCACTCGGTATGATTGAAGTGGTGTTGAACTGAGAAGTTGGTTTTGTATAAATTCTGGATAGGGCATCTGCCTTACCATTTTTATTTGCAGGACGGTAGATGATGTGAAAGTCAAACCTGGAGAAAAATAAGCACCAACGGACTTGTCTAGCAGAGAGTGTTTTGTTAGACTGCAAATACTGTAGGTTCTTGTGATCGGTGTAGATGGTTATGGGGAATTTAACTCCTTCTAGGAGATGTCTCCAATTTTCCAAAGCTCTGTGTATCGCTAAAAGTTCTTTATCTCCTATGGAGTAGTTCATTTCAGCTGAACTCATAATTTTGGAGAAGAAGGAAACTGGATGCAGTGGTTCGGAAGGAGATTGTCTCTGAGACAATACAGCTCCAGTAGCAAAGTCGGAAGTGTCAACTTCTAAAACAAATTGTAAGTTCAAATCTGGAAAACGCAGTATAGGAGCACTTGAGAAACTGGCTTTGAGGAAATCAAAGGCAGAAGATGCTTCATCGGTCCATCTGAACGGTTTGGATTTGCTAGTAAGTTGAGTAAGTGGTCTTGCAATCTTTGAGAACCCTTTGATGAACTTACGGTAATATTTTTGAGAACCCCAAAAATCTTTGTAGTTCCTTCTTATTCTTGGGTTGCGGCCAGTCTAGAAGAGTTTCCACTTTCTTATGTTGCATACTTATGCCCTGTGGTGAAATCTCATAGCCCAAGAACGAGATCTGAGAGCAATGGAATTGACACTTCTCTAACTTGGCATACAGTTTATGGACACGTAGTCGGGACAGCACCCATCTAACATGTTTTCTGTGTTCTGTGAGAGATTTGGAAAATATAAGGATGTCATCCAGGTATACCACAACGCAACTATCCAACAAATCTCGAAAAACATAATTTATAAAATGTTGGAAAGTTGCCAGGGCATTGCAAAGGCTGAATGGCATCACAAGATATTCATATAACCCATATCTCGTTCTAAACGCTGTGAGCCATTCGTCGCCTTCGCGGATACGGATTAGATTATATGCCCCTCTGAGGTCGAGTTTTGTGTAAATGGTGGCTTCTGAGAGGCGTTCGATCAACTCCGGGATCAAAGGTAGGGGATACCGTTTTTTTATTGTTCTCTGATTTAACTCCCGATAATCTATAATGGGCCAGAGAGTGCCATCCTTGTTTGTGACGAAGAACATCCCTGCACCTGCTGGGGAGGTAGATGGTCTGGTAAAACCTTTCTTTATGTTGTCCTCTAAGTAGGTCTTGAGGTGTTGTAGTTCGGGTTGATTTAATGGATAAACATGTCCGAAAGGAATACTGGCTCCTGGCTGTAATTGTATCGGGCAGTCGTAGGTCCGATGGGGAGGCAGGTTCTCTGCTTCTGATTTGCTGAAGACATCAGTGAAATCGATATAATCAGGAGGTAGAACTGGACGTACTGAAGTAGTTTGTAGAAGACACTGTTTGGAAAAACAAGTATTAAGGCAATAATCTGAGTTAAAACAAATTTTTGAAGACAACCAGGTTATGCTAGGTTCATGTTGTTGTAACCATGAGATCCCCAAAACTACAGGGAAGTGTGGTGAGGGTAGGACATCAAACGAAATATGTTCTATATGACCCTCTTTAGTTATGACTTCTAGTGGTATAGTATGATGGGTTATGGGACCAGTGGTAACAGTAGACCCGTCAATAACTCTGACAACAAGTGGTTTTGATTTCAAGAGAAGTGGAATTTTATTGGAATTAACTAGACCTGAATCGATAAAGTTCCCAAAAGCACCAAAATCCACAATGGCATCAGTAGGAAGTCTTTTGTGATTATGCTGAAGGTGAGTTGATTTAATAGAAATACACTTACTTTTCTTGTTCTTTAATAAGAGTGGGCATTCTTGTATGGTATGTGAGTCATCAGCACAATACATACACAGATTATGTGTTTTCCTCCGAAATCTTTCCGCTGGAGTGATGGGACCTCGAACAACCCCGATTTCCATGGGAACAGAGTGTGAAGAAGGGCTCAAGGGAAGATTACGTGCTGAAGATGAACTAGGTTTTGGTGAGCTTTCGGTGTGATATCTCTCATGTCTCCTCTCGCGGAGTCTTCTGTCAATTTGGGTCGTAACCCTCATCAAGGCTTCCAAAGTAGGAGGTAGGTCTATACGGGCTAATTCATCCTTGAGGGTTTCGGCTAACCCTAATCTAAATTGATTCCGGAGAGCGACAGGACTCCACATCGAATCTGAGGCATATAGTTTAAATTCTGAGATGTAGTCCTCAACAAGCCTCTTCCCTTGCTTAAGGTCTCTCATCATGGTCTCTGCTGTTAATTGAACATCTTTGTCCGAATACAATTGAATACAAGTTGTTGAAGAAGAGGCTGAGTGAAGACATTATAGGGTCTTGGTGTTCGCATAGATTGTCTGCCCAAGACCTAGGTTCTCCGCGGAGAAAGGAGACAACAGAAAGGACTTTAATTCTATCTGTTGGGTAACTGCGAGGGCGGAGACTGAAAAGCAAATGACAAGCATTTTTGAACTGTTTGTAGCTTTTTCTGTTTCCAGAAAAGGTATTGGGTAATGAGACCTGTGGTTTGGGTAGTGTGTCATGAGCACCTTTTAAATGAATAGATTCTTTTATTATATCACGTAGTGATTGGTTCTCAACTTGAAGGTCTCTAACCACCTGAGAAATCTGGTCTCCCCTCTGTGTGAGGTTATAGATGAGTTGCGGAATTTCTGCTGGCTCCATTTGGTGAGGCTTAGTATTATGTAATGTTACTCTAATATTCTCTTAGAGCAAATAATTTGCTAAACGGTTTAGGAGCACAACTGCAGAATTTAAGACTGTAATTGTATCTATCTATATGTAAATAGATTAGTTTTGTATCAGCTCCACGCCAAGATGCACTATGGGAAAAGTGCAAACTGCAGCAGGGAAATGAATTTAGTCTTTGAATCCCCTAGAGGGTTGTAAGAAAGTTAGAATTAACCCTTGAGTATAATCCAGTGATAGATTGAAAGAATATTAACCCAGCAGGAAGTGTGCTCTGAATCTGCAGACTTTTGGGAAACAGACTGAGTATTAGAAATAGTCTCTATTAGAAGCAAGAGCAACTGTTAGGCAGGAATATGACTGAAATTACTTTACAACACAGTAAGGAAAACTTATTGTTATAAGTATAGTCTATTAGAAAATACTCTTACTGTGACTCCGGATGCTGTGCTAGGTATTCCTGTGGCTGAGCTATTACAGAGATTGCAGGAGTTGTCCCTGTGAGTAACGCTTCTCCTAAGCGCTTGTGTGCTACTGCGACTGACTTCCGTTCTGTCCGCTGAGTGAGAGGAGTTGTCAGTGAAGCAGGTAAGGCTGCGGTATTGCGGTTAGCTGTTCCGTATGAGACAGAGTGAAATAGTCCTGTCTGTTCCTGCACAATTACCAGATTGAGTGTAGGTATGTTCTTGCTGCTGAAAAGGAGGTATAACAATATTAACAGCCAGGGTTAACGGACTCCAGAAAGTATATAAGTAGTTGAACTGTCCAAATTACAAAGTTCCTTATTGTATGCAAGACATCAGATGATGCAGAAGGAAGTGTTAAAGATAACTCTTCAGTTGTTAGAAAAAGCTGTAGAATATTTGTAATCCAAAATGTTTAGAGAGCTTAGAGAAACAGCAGCTCTGAAACTGCTATACAAAATACTAAGCACAAAGGCCTGTGATCTCAGGTGTTTTATTAGTTAGGTAGGCAGGACAAGGTGAAACTGCGCTGGGTCCTAAAAGGTACAGGCTCTGACATTACATCTTGTGAACCACAAACTAATTTTACATTGCAGTCCACAGAGGAGTGGATAGCATGTCATGTAGGATCTATCAACAACTTGTGTTTATACATACCTCCAACATAAAGCCATTTGAAAGATAGGATTACGTTTGAGGACGCCTGATTGGCTGGTTGTATTTACACCCCTCCTGCAATTGGCTAAGGCTCTGACTTAGGCTAAACACATTCCTTGAAGGACGCCAGAGCGGGTTTGCAGTTGATTCAACTGTTTTAACAAATGCTGTTTTATTTCTTTTAAATTGTGAGCTATTCTGTAGTAGGGCACTGTATTGTTTATTAAAAGGTATCTAATAATCTGCACTTAGATGCGGTTGTGTGCTCCTGTTGCTTTTTTGTTGACTTTATTAAAGGAGCAGCCTACATTATCCAAACACCAACTACTACAGGCACTTACATACATCTACATATACAGACTCTAATTTGGTTGTGTAAGGTAATCCCCATATATATAGGGGTATACGTACGCAGGTCTTTTGTATGTTTATTAACATTTTGTTGACACTTATGTTAAGTGTTGTTTTGTGTACATAGGTACAGTTGTTTTTATAATATAAGAAGAATACCGTTATAGGTTTTCTATACTAACTTTGCAGCGCCTTGTATACATTTCTCCTGTTTTTGTTTACCTCATATTGATTGAGGTAGTTTCAGGTACGTAACATCCAACCTACCTCTTCTGTGTGGATCAATTGTTTCATTTGGGCTATTTTATATTAAGAGTTACCCTTAGTGCTGATTTCGCTTTTTTAGTATTGATACTGTACTTTACTCTCTGGGTATTTGTTCTGTTTTTGGCAGCTTGGGTATTGAAATTCTTTTCTGATTCTCTGATCTAGTAATTTTATGCAGCGCGGTATTTAGTGTTGCTTGTCTATATATTCGGGTGGTATTTATACCATACCTGAATTATAACATTCTACTTTTTATATATTATAACTTGTAAAGGCTGGTTATTTAACGTGCACCCGTAAATGGACATATTTGCCCCTTTACGGGCACGTGTTAAATTAGCACTCCACTTGTAATCTAGCCCTTAATGTTCTCTATTGGAGAGGTTCCCCAGGCTTCTCACCTTAAGGACTGTTATATGGGTGACATCACAGGGAGCTACTGTATATAGTTAAAGAGACATGGGAGCAGGAGACAACACCCTATCGAAGTGTTATTGAACAAATATCCCAAAGTCAAGACCATATGGAAGCTGTCATGCCCATTGTCAGAGAACATATGGGAAAAGCCCAAGAAGCAAAAAACACAGCTATAACAGTAATGCTAGGGTCAGAGTGTTTCAGCCTGGTGATAGGGTGTTATTTCTGGTCCCTATTGTCACACATATAGGTGTGTATGCCTTTAACTCTCCTCTGACCTCCTATTTAAGGCCCCTCCTCTGCTACCTCTGTGCTAGGCAATTTGCCTCAGTAGACTACGGTCTTCCATTTGTGCTTGCAACTAGCCCTTGTTTCTCTGTTTCTCTTGATCATTACAGCACCGAGTGTATACTGAAGTTGCTATACCCTGACTACATGCTCTTACTCTCTGACCCAGCTAACAGCCTGCAGCATTCAGAGTCGCAGCCTACTCACCTCCTTTGACTCCATAGGGATCCTGCTTCTCTCCTCTGCACGCTGTTCACATGCAGCGCCGCTGACGTCACTCGGCTGGGACGCTCTCTTCTGCTGTTATTCCGGTACCGCTTCCTGCAAACAAAGTACGGTATTGTCTCTCAAGATTCACCTTTCATTGTATATTATGTATCACAACTTACAATACCATAGACTGCATATCACCCGCTGTAGATATATGGTAACTTGACCTCTGTTTTATGTGTCTACACACGCTGTCTGCAAACTAACACCCTGCTACCTGTGTGCATATCTATTGCTTTGAATATACGCTTGACCCTTCCTACTGTTACATTCTCTGGACTATGCCTTATTGCTGCTTGCTCGAATTTTATCACTGACTAACTGAACACTTATCATTAAGCCTGAATTGATGTTTCTTTTTCCCTGTCAAATGGGAATTCCTACCACAGTATACTAAAATATAAATCTGTTCTAAAATAATCTCTATTATTCCTACTGTATATAACTATATCGTCATCCCCCAGTCTATGAGCATAGCAGGACTCCTAATAAAAACTAAGAGTCCGTGGTCTTGTGTGAGACTGGGTGGACCAAACAGGAATACTGTGAGATTTTGGGGGATATTATATGAGAGCCTTCACAAAACTTTATACTATAGTGGAAAATAAATTCTTGGCTACTTGGCAGGCCCATAAGAGATAAATGAAAAAGTGAGTAGTGTTAACTATAAAGTAAGCCAGCCAGGAAAGAGGAAATCTGAACAAATGAATCATGTAAATCTGATTTAAAACCTACAGAACCTACAGAACTCCCTGTCACAAGGGGTTAGGGATTTTATCATGAGAAACAAAGAGGTATTTTTGGTAGTAGGGGGGGAACATCATGTGATTAAGCATGCTATAATAACAGAGCCAGGTAAGAAAGTTTGTCTTAAGCTCTATAGATTCCATGAGGCCTGCAAGAAGACTATTAATCTTTAAGTTGAAAAAATGAAGAGTCACACATTGAGTGGAATAGTCCAATCGCAAGATTAATTGTATTTATAAGTTTGAAACTTACCCATTGCCTAGAGTAGATGAGTTAATTTAAAAACTAGGGGAAAGCATGCTATCTCATGACAATTGATTTGATAAATGGCTATTGGCAGGTGCCATTAACTGATCAAGCAAAAGTAAAAACAGCCTTTTCAACTTCCGAAGGCTTATTCCAATATACACGTTATGCTGCAGTTTTTATAGTACAGATTGAGAATCTCACCTACCAAAAGTTCAGTCTATACTTGATGCAATATGTTCTGCTGATTTAACTGCCAATCCTGCAAAGTGTACTATTGGTTTAAAGGAGGCCAAATACTTGAGCTATACCATAATTAGAGGACTGGTTAAACTACAGACAACTAAAGTTGAGGCCATATAGAATTGTCCACTGCTTTTAACTAAGAAGCAAGTGAGAGCTTTTTTGGGTTTGATTAGTTTCTACTGTATAGAAGGTCCATTCCACCTTTTGCTACAATTGTGGCACCTTTGACAGATTTTACAAAAGCTAGATCCTGAGTTATGATAAATGGACCCCAGAAGCAGAACAGGCTTTTAAGCATCTGAAAGGTGCCCTCTGTTCTTATCCAGTTTTCTTAACCCCTGAGTTCTCTAAAGATTTTATTGTGCAGACAGATGTTTCTGATGTTGGTTCAGGGAACAGTCCTCTTCCAAGAGTATGAAGGTGAAAAGCACCCTGTTTTTTTCTTAAGCAGAAAACAAAACTCACTTGGTATGAGCTGGGGGGATATATGTGACAGAAAGCAAGGCCTGATAATAAATGGGAGTTAATTAAGAGCAAGCCTTTTAAATAGCATTTCAGTTTAAAACCCCAGGGAAAGATTGTGGGCTAGATTACAAGTGGAGTGCTAATTTATTGCATGCCGGTAAACGGGAAAATTCACTCAAAGTTGCAATCAGATCTCAGGTGTAGTTTAATGAAATAAAAAAAAATCAGCATTTTTTTTAAAATTAACTGCACAAAGCAGTTTTTAAGGGTTAGAAGTTTTTAAGGGTTAAAAACGGCACTGAAAAGTGCCTTTACATTGCAGTCTGTAGGGACTGTGTGTTCGCTATAAATATTTATGTATATGCTTATACAGTATACATGTATATTTATGTGTTAATATGTGTATATACACATATTAACAAATAAACATATATGTATATAGTCATATACATATATATTTATATTTGCTGGCAATTGCTGCGTGACTTACCTCCTTCGCTGCGCTAGTTCTTATGCCGTGTCTCACATCATAAGAACAAGGCTCCCATTAGAGCCTATGGAAGGGTGCTCTCTTGAGTGCAATGCTTCTGTGCAATGCAAACCTAAGGTAGTGTTCACATTGCACCTCACTTGTAATACCCACACACATTTGCATGCGCTGGTATTACTAAGTTGAGTGCTAATATTGCTTTCTGCGGAAGTGATAATTTGCGCTCATCTTGTAATCTAGTCCTGTGTGTTTAAATTGTGCAATTTATTAATAGTGTTCTGGATCATTGGGGTTGGAATAATTGGAGAGAAGGGTGGCCCATTATTCCAACAGCTATGAAGTTGTCCAGGCCAGGTTTTTGAATAGTTTGTTAGTCACAGGTAAGGCTCATGATTGCAGCCCTGAGAGTTTAAAAGGAAACCTGACTTATGCCTAGTACACAGCCAGGAGGGCTGGTGTGTTAAAAGGACTTTGTTGCTGCTCTATATGACTGCCCTCAAGTCTCACTTTTTATTCATTCAACTTCCACTTCAAATATTATATTGGGCAGATGTACTCGACAGGGATACCCCCTTTCCCCTCTACTCTTTAACCTTGCTCTAGAACCCTTAGCTATATTACTAAGGCAGACGATAGAAGGGATTATCTTAGGTTCTGCTAATATTAAACTTGCGTTATACGCTGATGATGTTTTAATCTTTACCGAAAATTTAGCCTTTAACCTACCTAGAATTATTACAACTCTGGAAGAGTTCCAATTAATTTCAGGCTTTAAACTAAATTAAGCAAAATCAGAGATTATGTGGTTAGTCAAGACTAAGAGCTCTCCGATGACTCCATTTAGAGAAGCTCTCAATTATATCTCATATCTGGGCCTGAAATTGTTGGTTAATCCCCGTTTATGGTATGAGCTGAATTTCATCCCTTTAATTCAGAATCTGCAAAAAGAGTTAATTAATTGGAAAGATCTGCCACTTTCTCTTTCAGGTAGGATTAATTTATTCAAAATGGTATGCTTTCCCAAACTTTTATATGCTTTGCAAGCTATCCCAAATTTATTATTAAAAATAGATCTTGAGAAGATTAGTAGATGTGTTTGTGAATTTATTTGGCATAATCAAAGCCCAAGAATTTTGTTTAGCAGATTAACAGCAAGCAAAAGAGCCTTTGGTTTAGCACTACCAGATATAGGTAAATATAACCTTGCAACAACAGTTAAATATGTTTTTGATTGGTTTGAAGATCTAGTTCACTTTTCTATCTTAGACTTGGAAAAAAATTTGATCAAACCTTATCTCCTAAGGAGCAAATTCTCGCATGCCTTTAAATTCCTTGTCAAAGAACCTTAAACAAAACTTATTGGTGAAAGATTCTCTAATAGCATGGAACATATTTAGCAAATTATTAGGTATCAATTTTGTAGCCTCCCCATATCTCACATTTAGAGGTAACCCTGAGTTTTAGGAGGGACGTGAGTCAGATTTGATAAGATTTGATTATTGAGAACAATTACACCCATCTTATATATCTCAATTAATAGACTTTGAACTTGGGGAAGTCAAATCGTTTGATAAATGTAAAAAGGAATATAGCATTCTAATATAACTTATTTTTCTCATACTTGCAAATCAGATACCTAACAAACCAACTAATAAAACTTGAAAATTGTGATTGGGATGGTAAAAGTTATAAGATACTTATTAATCTCCTGAGACAGGGAAAGTTCTCAATTACAAATATTTATAAAATCTTACTGGATTCTCAAGAGGATAGTAATTTTAACTACATTACCATCAAGTGGTCTAGTACCGTAATCCCGATATAATTCATGAGATTGTAATGAAATCATTACAGAAAGCCTTTAAGGTCACAACCTCAGAATATCTTAGAGAACAGCAACTACGAATACTATAGCAACGTTATTCTACCCCACGTTTTTTTTCTTGCTTTACCAATAATTATGCCAAAATTACCTGCCATAAATACAAACTTTTAAATGCAGATTTACTACACTGTTTTTGGACTTGCCCTATAGTTAAAACATTTTTGGGGAAAATTAACTTTTGGTGCACACAATTAAAGGGACAGTCAAGTCCAAAAAAAACTTTCATGTTTTAAATAGGGTATGCAATTTTAAACAACTTCCCAATTTACTTTTATCACCAATTTTGCTTTGTTCTCTTGGTATTCTTAGTTGAAAGCTAAAAGTAGGAGGTTCATATGCTAATTCCTTAGACCTTGAAGACTGCCTCTAATCTGAATACATTTTGACCACTAGAGGGCATTAGTTCACATGTTTCATATAGATAACATTGAGCTCATGCACGTAAAGTGACCTAGGACTGAGCACTGATTGGCTAAACTGCATGTCTGTCAAAAGAACTGAAATAAGGGGGCAGTCAGCAGAAGCTTAGATACAAGATAATTACAGAGGTAAAACGTGTTGTCGTGATCGCTCACTGGTTGCTTAGCAACCCTGTTCCTGTCGGCTCTTCCGATGACGTCAGGAGGCCTTCTTATTCCGGCGTCTCCTCTCATCGGTGCCTGTTTGTTGTTACTCGTGGGCTATGTGAGTACAACTTTATTCTTGTGATTCCTGAATTCGTGCTTGCTTATTCTAAACCCCTACCTGCCTGATATCGTTGCTGGACACTGCCTTCCTGACTACTCTATTGGTTAACCTCTGCCTGCCTGATAACATGTTGCTGGACACTGCTTACCTGACTACTCTATTGGTTAACCCCTACCTGCCTGATAACATGTTGCTGGACACTGCTTACCTGACTACTCTATTGGTTAACCCCTACCTACCTGATAACACGTTGCTGGACACTGCTTACCTGACTACTCTATTGGTTAACCCCTACCTGCCTGATAACACGTTGCTGGACACTGCTTACCTGACTACTCTATTGTTTAACCCCTACCTGCCTGATAACACGTTGCTGGACACTGCTTACCTGACTACTCTATTGGTTAACCCTTACCTGCCTGATTACACGTTGCTGGACATTGCTTACCTGACTACTCTATTGGTTAACCCTTACCTGCCTGATTACACGTTGCTGGACATTGCTTACCTGACTACTCTATTGGTTAACCCTTACCTGCCTGATTACCCGTTGCTGGACATTGCCTGCCTGATTACTCTATTGGTTAACCCTTTCTACACAAAGTTTCTTCTCCTGACCCTGCTGTGTCATCTTCCAGTCTATTACTGTGAGTATATTATACTACAACTGTCGCAGGGTCAGGTCCTGGTATATACTCACTGTGCTAGGGTGTTATTAACCTCATTCTAGCATTTGGGTCTAACTCTGGACTTTACCTATCCTGACATTACAAACAGGCCATATAATGGACCCTGGTGAGTTATCCAGAGCAGTGGCTTTACAGGGACAGCTTCTTGGAACCCACTCTGCACACCTGCAATCCCTGGATTCTAAATTGGATCAAATAACTGCTCTTTTGCATAACCTTTCTCCTCCTTCTCAAGCCACGGCAACACCTGTTGTTCCTGCGGCCAGCTCTAACCCTGCGTTTAATCCGCCACAACTTGCAGAACACTTCATTCCTAGAATTCCACTACCGGATAAATATGACGGCAATCTTGAAGACTGTCGAGGATTTCTTAATCAGTGCCGCCTTCACTTCAGAAATAATCCTCAGATGTTTATTTCCTCTTCCTCCAAGATCACCTTTTTAATTTCTCTTATGAAGGGTAAAGCCCTGGCTTGGGTTTCTCCACTGTTGGAAAAGGATGATCCTTTGCTCCAGGATTTTGACACTTTTGTATCTATATTTTCTTCTGTGTTTGATAAACCTGGTAGATCAGCGGCGGCTGAAGCAGGACTTTTAGATTTAAGACAAGGATCTCTTTCTGTAGCACAATACGCTATAGAATTCTGGACTTTAGTTGCTGAAACTATGTGGAATCATGGGGCACTGCGTGCAGCATTTCGTAAAGGTCTTTGTGATCGTTTGAAAGACGAATTGGTTTATAGGGATCTTCCCGATTCTCTAGAAGATCTTATCAACCTATGTATCAAACTTGATGCTCGTTACTCTGAGCGTCTCCATGAACGTGACCGTAATAGAAGATCCTTTATCAGAACTTCCTTTCGTCCTATGCCTCATTCTCCAAAACTTCCTACTCCAAACACTTCTATCTCTGAGGCAAGTGAACCCATGGAGGTTGGTGCTATTAAATTATCCGAAGCTGAACGTCTCAGAAGGCGTAATCTGGGACTATGTCTTTACTGCAGTATTAAGGGGCATATGTTAAAAGATTGTCCAACTCGTCCAGTAAAAGCCAGGGCTTAACTCCAGGAAGAGGGGCTAAGTTAAGCCAAAGTTCTTTTTCTTCCCTCAATCCCAAGCTGTTTGTTCCGGTTACTATCCGCTTTGGCAACATCAAATTTCAGGCTCAAGCACTCATCGATTCTGGAGCTGCAGGAATGTTTATGGATTCAGAGTTTGTCAATGCTCTTCGTATTCCTTTGCTTTCCAAGAGCCAAATAATTAAAGTCACTACTGTCAGTGGTCAACCTTTAGGTTCTGGTTTCATTCGATATTCTACCATTCCTCTTCTCATGTCTGTAGGAGTACTTCATTCCGAAACCATTTGTTTTGACATCATCTCTTCTCCTCAGTTTCCCCTCATTTTGGGACTTCCTTGGCTTCAACTACATGATCCAGTTTTTTCCTGGTCTAAAGGAGAGCTTGTTGCTTGGGGATCTTCTTGTTTCACTCAGTGTCTACGGAATGCTCCCAAAACTTCCAGTACTGTTGTGGCAGTCTTGGACGTTCCTGATTCTTTACCTGAACAATATCATTCTTTTTGTGATGTCTTTTCCAAAAAAGATGCTGAAGTATTACCTCCTCACAGGACCTTTGATTGTCCCATTGACTTATTACCAGGAGCACCTCTACCTAAGGGTAAAACTTACCCACTTTCTCGTCAAGAAAATGTTTCACTTGAGGAATATATCAAGGATAATTTGGCCGAGGTTTTATCCTCCCTTCTTCTTCTCCAGTAGGGGCAGGTTTCTTCTTTGTGGAAAAGAAAAATGGAGGTCTTCGTCCTTGCATTGATTATCGAGCTCTAAATCAAATTACAATCAAGAATTGTTATCCACTCCCTCTCATTCCCGAATTATTTGATCGTCTCCAGGGTGCTTCCATCTTTACCAAATTGGATCTTCGTGGGGCATATAATTTGGTCAGAATTCGTAAAGGGAACGAGTGGAAAACTGCCTTCAACACTAGGTTTGGACACTACGAATATTTAGTTATGCCTTTTGGGTTATGCAATGCCCCTGCAGTTTTCCAACATTTCGTTAATGAAATATTCAGAGACTATCTTAATCAATTCGTTATTATCTATCTTGATGATATTCTGATTTATTCCCGGACTGTACAGGATCACATTCATCATGTTACATTAGTACTCCAGAGATTACGTGAGAATTTTCTTTTTGCCAAGCTTGAAAAGTGTTCTTTTCATCAAGAATCTATTCCTTTCTTTGGTTACATTATTTCTCCGTCTGGATTCAAGATGGATTCTGACAAACTGTCGGCTATCCTAGACTGGCCTAGACCTACTTCCTTAAAATCTCTTCAAAGGTTCCTGGGGTTTGCCAATTACTATCGTAAGTTCATAAAGGACTTTGCTAACATCTCGGCACCCCTTACCGCTCTTACTAAAAAGGGTCAAGATTGCAAGCATTGGTCTGATCAAGCTGTACAGGCATTTGAATCTCTAAAGTCTGCATTTACTTCGGCTCCCATTCTTTGCCATCCTGTTCCGACTCTTCAATTCATTCTTGAAGTGGATGCTTCTCTGATTGCTATTGGGGCAGTACTATCTCAGCGAAATCCTGTTTCTAGCAAGATTCTTCCTGTGGGATTTTTCTCCAAGAAGTTCAATACTTCCGAACTGAATTATGACGTTGCAAACAAAGAACTGTTAGCTATTAAAATGGCTTTGGAAGAATGGAGACATCTGCTTGAAGGCACTGTTCAACCGTTTCTTATACTCACAGACCATAAAAATCTTCTGTATCTTCATACTGCCAAACGCCTCAACTCACGTCAAGCCCGATGGGCTCTGTTCTTCTCCAGATTTAATTTTGTCCTCTCTTATATTCCTGGCTCTAAGAATACGAAAGCAGACGCTTTATCTAGACAATTTCTGGCTTCTGATTCTACACTTCTGGATTCTGAACCCATTCTTCGCCCTGCTAAAGTTCTGGCTCAGTTATCTACGTTTCCTTTACAAGCGTTACAGTCCGCTCAAGCTTCTGTTCCTTCATCTTATAACATATCTCCTGGGATCTTATTTGTACCTACTGAATTCCGCCTAAAACTTCTTCGTTGGGCTCAAGATAATGTTCTGTCTGGACATCCAGGAGTACGTAATACTTTGTGGAAACTCAAACAACATGTCTGGTGGCCTTCCATGGGCAAAGATGTCAAGGATTATGTTGCAGCTTGTACTTCCTGTACCTCAAATAAACAATCTTCATCATTACCTTACAACCTCTGCCTGTTCCGTACTATCCCTGGTCTCATGTTTCCATGGACTTTATTACAGATCTTCCTAATTCAGCCGGAAACAAGACCATATGGGTTGTGGTAGACAGGTTTTCCCAAGCAGCTCATTTTGTTCCTTTAACTGGATTACCATTGGCCCAGAAACTTGCTGAATTGTTTATACTCCATATCACCAGATTACATGGATTTCCTTTGGACATCGTTTCTGATCGAGGAGTTCAATTTGTCTCAAGATTTTGGAAATCTCTGTGCAAACAGTTTGGAGTTACCATATCTCTTTCTACTGCGCATCATCCTCAGTCCAACGGTCAAACTGAGCGGGTAAATCAATCTCTTGAGTCCTATCTCAGGCACTATGTTAATCATCAGCACTCCAATTGGTCGCAGCTTCTTCCTTTAGCAGAACTTGCTTACAATTCCCGCTTCAACTCTTCTTTACAGACTTCTCCTTTCAAGGCAGCCTATGGATTCGAACCTAGAACTTTTCCTATGTCTTCGGGAGGTTCTGGAGTTCCTGGAGCAGATCGTACAGTGAGAAGTCTCTGTAAACACTGGAAGAAGATTCGGGAAATCCTTCTTCTCTCCACTCAAAAGTATAAATGATTTGCTGATCGCAGACGCCGGAAGGCGCCCTCTTTTCGGACTGGAGACAAGGTTTGGATTTCCACCAGATTCATCCGACTCAAACAACCCTGTGCTAAATTGGGTCCCAAATACATCGGACCATTCAGGATTGTTTCCAAGGTATGTTCTACCTTACCAGCCCTGAACAGGGCCCTTTGCGGGGCATGCCCCAAGAATTTCAGCTCTTTTGCCTGTAAAAAAAAACATACCATACCCCCCCCAACATTACAACCCACCACCCACATACCCCTAATCTAACCCAAACCCCCCTTAAAGAAACCTAACACTAAGCCCCTGAAGATCTTCCTACCTTGTCTTCACCATCCAGGTATCACCGATCCGTCCTGGCTCCAACATCTTCATCCAACCCAAGCGGGGGTTGGCGATCCATCATCCGGTGGCTGAAGAGGTCCAGAAGAGGGTCCAAAGTCTTCCTCCTATCCGGCAAGAAGAGGACATCCGGACCGGCAAACATCTTCTCCAAGCGGCATCTTCGATCTTCTTCCATCCGGTGCGGAGCGGGTCCATCTTGAAGCAGGCGACGCGGATGCATCCTCTTCTTCCGTTGTCTCCCGACGAATGACGGTTCCTTTAAGGGACGTCATCCAAGATGGCGTCCCTCGAATTCCGATTGGCTGATAGGATTCTATCAGCCAATCGGAATTAAGGTAGGAATTTTCTGATTGGCTGATGGAATCAGCCAATCAGAATCAAGTTCAATCCGATTGGCTGATCCAATCAGCCAATCAGATTGAGCTCGCATTCTATTGGCTGTTCCGATCAGCCAATAGAATGCGAGCTCAATCTGATTGGCTGATTGGATCAGCCAATCGGATTGAACTTGATTCTGATTGGCTGATTCCATCAGCCAATCAGAAAATTCCTACCTTAATTCCGATTGGCTGATAGAATCCTATCAGCCAATCGGAATTCGAGGGACGCCATCTTGGATGACGTCCCTTAAAGGAACAGTCATTCGTCGTTCAGCCGTCGGTCCGGATGGATGTTCCGCGCTGGAGGTCTTCAGGATCCTGCCGCTTCGCTCCGGATGGAAGACCATAGAAGATGCCGCCTGGATGATGACTTCAATCGGATGGAAGATCCTCTTCTGCCCCGCTTGGATGAAGACTTTGACCGGATCATGGACCTCTTCAGCCCCCCGCTTGGGCTTGGATCAGGACATCGGAGGAGCTCTTCAGGACGGATCGGTGAACCTGGATGGTGAAGACAAGGTAGGAAGATCTTCAGGGGCTTAGTGTTAGGTTTATTTAAGGGGGGTTTGGGTTAGATTAGGGGTATGTAGGTGGTGGGTTGTAATGTTGGGGGGGGGGGGGGGGTATTGTATTTATTCTTTTACAGGCAAAAGAGCTGAAATTCTTGGGGCATGCCCCGCAAAGGGCCCTGTTCAGGGCTGGTAAGGTAAAAGAGCTTGTAACTTTTTTAATTTAGAATAGGGTAGGGAATTTTTTATTTTGGGGGTGTTTGTTATTTTATTAGGGGGCTTAGAGTAGGTGTAATTAGTTTAAAATTGTTGTAATATTTTTCTTATGTTTGTAAATATTTTTTTATTTTTTGTAACTTAGTTCTTTTTTTATTTTTTGTACTTTAGCTAGTTTTTTTAATTGTATTTATTTGTAGGAATTGTGTTTAATTAATTTATTGATAGTGTAGTGTTAGGTTAATTGTAGGTAATTGTAGGTAGTTTATTTAATTATTTTATTGATAGGGTAGTGTTAGGTTTAATTATATCTTAGGTTAGGATTTATTTTACAGGTAATTTTGTAATTATTTTAACTAGGTAACTATTAAATAGTTCTTAACTATTTAATAGCTATTGTACCTGGTTAAAATAATTACAAAGTTGCCTGTAAAATAAATATTAATCCTAAAATAGCTATAATATAATTATAATTTATATTGTAGCTATATTAGGATTTATTTTACAGGTAAGTATTTAGCTTTAAATAGGAATCATTTATTTAATAAGAGTTAATTTATTTCGTTAGATGTAAATTATATTTAAGTTAGGGGGGTGTTAGTGTTAGGGTTAGACTTAGCTTTAGGGGTTAATCCATTTATTAGAATAGCGGTGAGCTCCGGTCGTCAGATTAGGGGTTAATAATTGAAGTTAGGTGTCGGCGATGTTAGGGAGGGCAGAATAGGGGGTTAATACTATTTATTATAGGGTTAGTGAGGCGGGTTAGGGGTTAATAACTTTATTATAGTAGCGCTCAGGTCCGCTCGGCAGATTAGGGGTTAATAAGTGTAGGCAGGTGTCGGCGACGTTGAGGGGGGCAGATTAGGGGTTAATAAATATAATATAGGGGTCGGCGGTGTTAGGGGCAGCAGATTAGGGGTACATAGGGATAACGTAGGTGGCGGCGCTTTGCGGTCGGAAGATTAGGGGTTAATTATTTTAAGTAGCTGGCGGCGACGTTGTGGGGGGCAGGTTAGGGGTTAATAAATGTAATACAGGGGTCGGCGGGGTTAGGGGCAGCAGATTAGGGGTACATAAGTATAACATAGGTGGCGGTTGGCAGATTAGGGGTTAAAAATTTTAATCGAGTGGCGGCGATGTGGGGGGAGCTCGGTTTAGGGGTACATAGGTAGTTTATGGGTGTTAGTGTACTTTAGGGTACAGTAGTTAAGAGCTCTATGAACCGGCGTTAGCCAGAAAGCTCTTAACTCCTGCTATTTTCAGGCGGCTGGAGTTTTGTCGTTAGAGCTCTAACGCTCACTTCAGAAACGACTCTAAATACCGGCGTTAGAAAGATCCCATTGAAAAGATAGGATACGCAAATGGCGTAGGGGGATCTGCGATATGGAAAAGTCGCAGCTGAAAAGTGAGCGTTAGACCCTTTAATCACTGACTCCAAATACCAGTGGGCGGCCAAAACCAGCGTTAGGAGCCTCTAAAGCTGATTTTGACGGCTACTGCCGAACTCCAAATCTAGGCCTTCTTCTCCTGACCCTGCTGTGTCATCTTCCAGTCTATTACTGTGAGTATATTATACTACAACTGTCGCAGGATCAGGTCCTGGTATATACTCACTGTGCTAGGGTGTTATTAACCTCATTCTAGCATTTGGGTCTAACTCTGGACTTTACCTATCCTGACACGTGTATTATTATAACTGTGTTGGTTATGCAAAACTGGGGAATGGGTAATAAAGGGATTATCTTTCTTTTTAAACAACAAAAATTCTGGTGTTGACTGTCCCTTTAAGTAAAATTTATACTAACTGTACAATATCTCACATTTTTTTTTAACATCATATTAAGAGTTTAAAAAAGACTTTTACTTTGTAAACATAGTCATTCTCCTAGGTAGAATTTTTTTTATTGAAGAATTGGAGATCAAAGAAACACCTTAAATTTTCTATATTTCAAAAAACATTAGTGAATAATATGCTTTCTGAAGTGGTTGATCTTCAGAAGGAGGTTGAGTCCTATTTAACAAAGGTCAGTCGGACCTGATCCGACAGTGCAGATCACGTCCGACAGACCTTGCTGAATGCGGAGAGCAATAAGCTCTCTGTATTCAGCATTGCACCAGCAGCTCTTGTGTGCTGCTGGTGCAACGCCGCCCCCTGCAGATTCGCAGCCAATCGGCCGCCAGCAGGGGGGTGTCAATCAACCCGATCGTACTCGAATGGGTTGAATTGTGGCGATGTCTGTCTGCCTGCTCAGAGCAGGCGGACAGGTTATGGAGCAGCGGTCTTTAGTATTGAAATTTTCTTTGACAAATGGTCGCCACTTTTAAATTCATTGGATAAACATCTTCAAAGTCAAATTATCAACCCTTAAAAGAATTCCATCTTTATTATGGAAGCTAATGGCTATGTGATAACTAATCACTGTCCTGTGCTGCATTTGTACCCTAGCATACTGTGGTTTAAAGTGTTTCCTGTTACAATACATATACATATTTAGACATGTGTATGTATATATCTCTATGTTAAAGCTCTTTGCAGTCTTTTGTTTTCTAACACCTGAGACCTTAATATCTTTGGGCCCTTATAAAAAAAAATGGAATTAGATAGTGTTATTACGAGTGTAACTGTACTTTAAAATGTATTTCGAGCGTAACAGTTAACCAGAGCTCTGCAGTTGCGCTAACCAGACACACGTTAAATGTAATTGCACTTGAGTGAATGCCTTTACTTTCAATTTTATTGCAAGGACAGAGACTCCAATTTTGCTAATATATTTTCCTTTACTGCACAGAGAGCATTTTAACGAAAAGTATAAATTACAGAAAAAACAAAGGAAACAATGAAAACAACATAGAGACCAATGAGAGCAAAGCTTGAGAGGTCAGAGAAATTAGAAATTAATGACCAATGAGAGAAGTCCAAAAATCCATAAAGTGACCAGTAAGTAGTAACTCCTCCTCTTTTCTTTTTGCTGCTCAGAAGAGTTAAGTGCATTGTATTGTGTATACTAATAAACTCGTTATTATATTTCTTATATTCCTTATATATTTTTTTTCTATTTCTCGTAGAACTAAAACTTTAATCTCTTTTTATATTTTTCTGAACACCCAAAACTTTGTGTGGTTCTTTGTCTTAAAGAATATGAATGCAGAACCTTACCTTTTAGATCTTCCTCTCATAATCAACTTCTTATTTCTTATTTCCATTTACCTGTTTCTTCATCTACCATCGGTAGAGGGGTTAAATGGGTCATGACCCAAGCAGGTGTAGATAATAATTTTTCTTCCCATTCTATTAGAGGAGATTTGGCTTCTAAAGCTTTTTCTAAATCTGCCTTTCTCCGGGATATTCTGAATGCTGCTGATTGGTTTTCAGATAAAGTTTTTAGTCAATTTTATTTCAAACCTATTCCCTCTATCCCATTTTATTTAGTATCTTAATTTCTTTTATTTTAATTTAAACTAGCAAAATAGGAGTCTCTGTCCTTGCAATAACATTCTGATTATCCTAACTGTGTGACGCAATAATCTAGATTTTATTAAAGAGACAGAGACAAGTATTTTCCCTCCGCTGATTATATATTTTTTTCCCTCCCTGTATTTTACAAATGATTTATATCCAATATATTAATCTTTTTTTGTTTTTTTCAGTGTCAAAACTCCTACTACAGGATTCCAAGGAAATTTCTAATTTGAACATGAATATCCTTCAATCAAATTCTACTAGACTTGATCCTTCTTCAAGCAAGTTTCCAAGTTTTTCGGGTTCAAGAACATTGTTATCCTTCAATCAATCATATCTTTCAGTTTTCCAATTGGCTGATTAGATCAGCCAATAGAATTGACGTCACATTCTATTGGCTGATCCAATCAGCCAATCGGTTTGAACTTCAATCCGATTGGCTGATTACATCAGCCAATCAGATTTTTCCTACCTTAATTCCTATTGGCTGATAGAATCCTATCAGCCAATCGGAATTCAAGGGACGCCATCTTGGATGACATCATTTAAAGGACCAGTCATTCGTCGGGTAGTCGTCGGCAGAGATGGATCTTCCGCGCCGGAGGTCTTCAAAATGGAGCCGCTCATGAAGATAGAAGATGCTGCTTGGATGAAGATTTCTGCCGGATGGAGGACCTCTTCTGCGCCAATCGGATGAAGACTTCTGCCCAGCTGGAGGACCACTTGTGCCCGCATTGGATGAAGAGTTCGGCCCGATTGGGTGAAGACGGCTCAAGGTAGGGTGATCTTCAATAGGGTAGTGTTAGGTTTATTTAACCCCTTAATGACCACAGCACTTTTCCATTTTCTGTACGTTTGGGACCAAGGCTATTTTTACATTTTTGAGGTGTTTGTGTTTAGCTGTAATTTTCCTCTTACTCATTTACTGTACCCACACATATTATATATTGTTTTTCTCGCCATTAAATTGACTTTCTAAAGATACCATTATTTTCATCATATCTTATAATTTACTATAAAAAAATTATAAAATATGAGGAAAAAATGGAAAAAAACACACTTTTTCTAACTTTGACCCCCAAAATCTGTTACACATCTACAACCACCAAAAACACCCATGCTAAATAGTTTCTAAATTTTATCCTGAGTTTAGAAATACCCAATGTTTACATGTTCTTTGCGTTTTTTGTAAACTATAGGGCCATAAACACAAGTAGCACTTTGCTATTTCCAAACCATTTCTTTTCAAAATTAGCGATAGTTACATTAGAGCACTGATATCTTTCAGGAATCTCTGAATATCCATTGACATGTATATATTTTTTTTTAGTAGACAACCCAAAGTATTGATCTAGGCCCATTTTGGTATATTTCATGCCACCATTTCACCGCCAAATGCAATCAAATACAAAAAATCGTTCACTTTTCACAAATTTTTTCACAAACTTTTGGTTTCTAACTTAAATTATTTACAAACAGCTTGTGCAATTATGGCATAAATGGTTGTAAATTCTTCTCTGGGATCCCCTATGTTCAGAAATAGCAGACATATATGACTTTGGTGTTGCTTTTTGGTAATTAGAAGGCCGCTAAATGCCACTGTGCACCACACGTGTATTATGCCCAGCAGTGAAGGGGTTAATTAGGGAGCATGTAGGGAGCTTTTTGGGGTAGTTTTAGCTTTAGTGTAGTGTAGTAGACAACCCCAAGTATTGATCTAGGCCAATTTTGGTATATTTCATGCCACCATTTCACCGCCAAATGCGATCAAATTAAAAAAAAACGTTAATTTTTTCTCAATTTTAGGTTTCTCACTGAAATTATTTACAAACAGCTTCTGCAATTATGGCACAAATGGTTGTAAATGCTTCTCTGGGATCCCCTTTGTTCAGAAATAGCAGATATATATGGCTTTGGCATTGCTTTTTGGTAATTAGAAGGCCTCTAAATGCCGCTGCGCATCACACGTGTATTATGGCTAGCAGTGAAGGGGTTAATTATGTAGCTTGTAGGGAGCTTGCAGGGTTAATTTTAGCTTTAGTGTAGAGCTCAGCCTCCCACCTGAAACATCAGACCCCCTGATCCCTCCCAAACAGCTCTCTTCCCTCCCTCACCCCACAATTGTCCCCGCCATCTTAAGTACTGGCAGAAACTCTGCCAGTACTAAAATAAAAGGTATTTGGCCCTTTTTAAAAAAAAAAAAAGAAGCATATTTACATATGCTGATGTGTAGGATCCCCCCTTAGACCCCAACCTCACTGATCCCCCACCAAACTGCTCTCTAACCCTTCCCCTCTGCAATAATGGGCGCCATCTTGGGTACTGGCAGCTGTCTGCCAGTACCCAGTTTTGTAACAAAATGTGCCTTTTTTTAAAAAAAATTCCCTTTTCTGTAGTGTAGCTTTCCCCCCCCCCACCGAGACCAACCCCCAACCCCTTCCAGGACCCTTAGATTGCATTTTACTGTATTTCTGTTTTTAACTTTTTTTTTCTGTAGTGTAGCGGTTCCCACCCGCTCCCGCCCCGTGCACGCGCCCGCCCACCACCCCCCGTGCACACGCGCGCTCCCGTGCGCGCCCCCATAGCTCCCGCCCCCGATCCTGCCCCCCTCCACTCCACATAGAGCACCGATGGCCGCCCACCCGCCTCCCACGTAAGCTCCCACCCACCAACGATACCGGCCATCAATGTCCGGTGCAGAGAGGGCCACAGAGTGGCTCTCTCTGCATCGGATGGCCAAGGGGGGTTATTGCAGGATGCCTCCATATAGAGGCATCACTGCAATAACCGGAAAGCAGCTGGAAGCGAGCAGGATCGCTTCCAGCTGCTTTCCAGACCAAGGACGTACGCCACACGTCCTCGGTCATTAACTGCATTTTTTTTGAGGACGTGTGGCGTACGTCCTTGGTCGTTAAGGGGTTAAAGGGACACTGAACCCAAATTTTTTCTTTTGTAATTCAGAAAGAGCATGCAATTTTAAGCAACTTTCTAATTTATTCCTATTATCAATTTTTCTTCATTCTCTTGCTATCATTATTTGAAAAAGAAGGCATCTAAGCTTTTTATTTGGTTTCAGTACTCTGGACAGCACTTTTTTATTGGTGGATGAATTTATCCACCAATCAGCAAGGACAACCCAGGTTGTTCACCAAAAATGGGCCGGCATCTAAATTTACATTCTTGCATTTCAAATAAAGATACCAAGAGAATGAAGAAAATGTGATAATAGGAGTAAATTAGAAAGTTGCTTAAAATTTCATGCTCAATCTGAATCAAGAAAGAATTTTTTTGGGTACAGTGTCCCTTTAAGGGGGGATCGGGTTGGTGTTGGGTTGTAATGTTGGGGGGATTGTATTGCTTTTTTTTTACAGGTAAAAGAGCTGATTACTTTGGGGCAATGCCCGCAAAAAGCCCTTTTAAGGGCTGGTAAAAGAGCTGGTTACTTTTGTAATTTAGTTTAGGGTAGGGAATTTTATTATTTTGGGGGACTTTTTTATTTTATTAGGGGGCTTAGATTAGGTGTAATTAGATTAAACTTCTTGTAATATTTTTTTATTTTTTATAATTTAGTGTTTGTTTTTTTTGTAATATAGTATAGTTTATTTAATTGTATTTTATTTTAGATCATTGTAGTTAATGAATTTAATTCATGTATTGATAGTGTAGTGTTAGGTGTATTTGTAACTTAGGTTAGGATTTATTTTACAGGTAATTTTGTAATTATTTTAACTAGGTAGCTATTAAATAGTTATTAACTATTTAATAGCTATTGTACCTAGTTAAAATAAATACAAAGTTGCCTGTAAAATAAAAATAAACCCTAAAATAGCTACAATGTAATTATTAATTATATTGTAGCTATCTTAGGGTTTATTTTATAGGTAAGTATTTAGTTTTAAATAGGATTAATTTACATTATTTAATGATAGGAATATTTATTTAGATTAATTTAAATAATATTTAAGTTAGGGGGGTGTTAGGGTTAGGGTTAGACTTAGGTTTAGGGGTTAATTCATTTAATATAGTAGCGGCAGTGTAGGGGGGTAGATTAGGGGTTAATCAATGTACTGTAGGTGGCGGCGGTGTAGGGGGGGCAGGATAGGGGTTAATAAATGTAATGTAGGTGGTGGAGGGCTCCGGGTGCGACGGTTTAGGTGTTAAACAATTCATTTATTTGCGGCGGGGTCCGGAATCGGCAGGATAGGGGTTAATAACTTTATGTAGGTGGCGGCGGTATAGGGGCAGCAGATTAGGGGTTAATAGGTGAAATGTAGTTGGCGGCGGGGTCCGGGAGCAGCGGTTTAGGGGTTCATATAATTATTATAGTGGCGGCGGGGTCCGGGAGCGGTGGTTTAGGGGTTAATAAGTATAAAGTAGGCGGCGACGGTGTAGGGGGGACAGATTAGGGGTGTTCAGACTCGGGGTACATGTTAGGGTGTTAGGTGCAGACACTTCCCATAGGAATCAATGGGATATCGGGCAGCAGCGAACATAAGCTCTTGCTGCTGTCAGACTCCCATTGATTCCTATGGGATCCACCGCCTCCAGGGCGGCGGATTGAAAACCAGGTACGCTGGCCCGGAATAGTGGCGAGCGTACCTGCTAGTTCTTTGATAACTAGCAAAAGTAGTCAGATTGTGCCGAACTTGCGTTCGGAACATATGTTAACAATTTTGAATCTAGACCAAGGAGATATAGATAGAAACATAGATATTGACGGCAGATAAGAGCCATAGGCCCAGCAAGTCTGCCCCACCTTACCTAACAGTATAAACTTATCTAGTTCGTAGGATAGCCCTATGCTTGTCCCATGCATTTTTAAAGTCCCCCACAGTGTTTGTTGCTACTACCTCTTGAGGAAGTTTATTCCATAAATCAATCACTCTTTCTGTAAAGAAGTGCTTCCTCAAATTACTCCTGAATCTACTACCCTTTAGCTTGAGCTCATGACCCCTTGTTCTTGAATTTTCCATTTTATGTAAAATACCCACAGCCTCAGTTTTACTAAACCCTTTAATGTACTTGAAAGTTGCTATCATATCACCTCTTTCCCTTCTCTCCTCTAAGCTATACATATTTAGGTCATTGAGCCTATCCTGGTAAGTTTTATTTTTTAGACCATGTACCATTTTGGTAGCCCTCCTTTGCACAGATTCAAGTTTGTTAATATCCTTCTGAAGATATGGCCTCCAGAACTGCACACAATACTCAATGTATGTAACCATCGATCTGTGTCGGACTGAGTCCGGCGGATCGTATGTTACGTCACTAAATTCTACTTTTGCCGGGCTGTAGGGTTTGATAACTACAGCGAATCAGCCTCGCCACAAATACGCTGCGGAATTCCAGCGTATTTGCGGTTGACGGCTTGATAACTAGAGGCCAAAGTGTTTGGAGTATTTCGCATCGAAGATCAAAGAGGAGGAGTGGCTACTTACTGGTCACTTTATGGATATTTGGACTTCTCTCATTGGTCATTTATTTCTCTGACCTCTCAAGCTTTGTTCTTATTGGTCTCTATGTTGTATTCATTGTTTTCTTTTATTTTTCTGTTATTTATATTTTTTGTTAATATGCTGTCTGTGCAGTAAAGGAAAAGATGTTAGCAAAATACTTGTCTCTGTCTCTTTATTAAAATCTAGGTTATTCCATCACAAAGTTAGGATAATCAGAATTTGTAATACACGTGCTACCTCCGACGCACGCAAACTCATGTGTAACTGTTAGAATGCCACTCGTAATCTGGAACTTAATCTGGCAGCTAAAAAGTTAAAGCTTTTCTTGTCATATTTATTTCAGCCAGAAATTTTAATTAACTGGGTAAGGAATAATATACATTAGAATAGTGAAATATTTCATAAAAATTTTTAGTAGCTCACTCTCACATAAATCATGGGGCAATCAGTATCTGGTTTAAAAAAAAAAACTACAAAGACACAGCATTTAGCAAAGACTGTAAAATGCAAATGCATAATATGTTTCAATGAATTAAGCAAGTTTAAGCTATCATTTTCCATAGAGCTTGAGATTGACAGTGATTGGCAGCTTCACGCTGGCCAGTTTAAGTGGAACAAGTAGGCAGGGTCATTTTTAGAAAACCTGAGTCCCAGTGGAAAATTCCAAAATGTGCCCCCTCCCAATATTCTTAAATGTGCTCACATACACTCACATACACACATATACACATACAGTACATGCATACACACACACACACACACACACACATACAAATACACACGGATACACATATACACATACATAAATACACATAGTCACATACACACATACATACAAATACACACGGATACACATATACACATACATAAATACACATAGTCACATACACACATACATACAAATACACACGGATACACATATACACATACATAAATACACATAGTCACATACACACATACATACATAATTACATGCACACACCAAAAATTAAACCAATAAATCAATATTGCCCATAGACAAAGATATTTGAAATGCAATAGTAGACTGCTTGCTTACTTCTGCATCCAGTCCATGGCACAAAGCCGTGTCAGAGTTTGTGGGACTCCAAGTGACACTCCACACATGGCCCCTATGCAAGGTTGGCCACAGTTTTGAATGAGTCGCAGTGACCTGGGGATGAAGCTGCAGGCTCCAAATGCACATGATGAAATACAATCTATATTATGGGCTAGATTACAAGAAGTTATCTAATGGTTGTGTGAGCGATATCGCCTTTTTGGCTTATTGCGCACAACAGAAATATCGCTTGTAGCTGAAAGTGAATGAGTCGGGTTAACGTGATATAAAACCTAGTGTAGAGGGTAGTGTATTTAAAAAGTTGCACTAAAAACAACATAATAACATTGAAAATTAAAGCTACGCTCATATAAACACTTTCTGATTAAAAATTATTCACATAAATATTAAAAAAGTTATAAGGGTTAAAAAGTATATGGTATATGACAAGGTGTTTGACTTGAAAGGGCTATAGATATGCATATATATATATATATATATATATATATATATATATATATATAAATATATTTTTTTCTATGAGAAGAACTTAGGAATTTAAAATATGGGTAACACGATCTGTGTTTTGCGCTTTAGGTCTAACGCTGTGTCAGGTAAACGCGCATGAAGAATTACAAATCTCAAAGCGCGTTCTTGAAATATTAAATATAAAATATAAAAAAATATTAATCATAATTATTAAAAATTCTTATACATACTGTAAAAAAAATCTAAATAATTCATAGAATATATATATATATATATAAATATATATATATATATATATATATATATATATATATATATATATATATATATATATATATATATATATATATATATATATATATATAATATTTATAGAATGCATAATAATTGGTGACGTTGGTGGGCTAAGGGAACCGGCGGCCCACTGTGCATTTGACTGGTATTCCCGATGGCCAGTCTGGGCATGAATACTGAGACAATATATGTCACATACTGTACTGCACACCCAGGCATTTAAATATGGACAGGGCAAGTACCATAAAAGCATCTAGACAATAAAAGATCTACTCAAAAACTAAAATTCTTGTACTTGAAAAGGGCAAACAATTGTTTTCAGCAATTACAAGCTCCAGGGAAAGTATTTTCTAATTGATTGCAATAGTGGTGTTGCATTGAAAGATATAGGGGAAGGATTTACATCACAAATTATGAAAATCATAAGAAAATTGGGTAACATAGAAACATAGATATTGACGGCAGATAAGAGCCATAGGCCCAGGGTACTGGTAACTTTTAAAATATTTTGTAGTATGTTTGACTATGAAGATCTATTGAAAACCCATGCAAGGCACTTCACCTGGTGATTATGATTGATTAGAATAAGAGATATAGTTATCTAAAGGTAGTCAATTACATTTTGCTGAATTTGTATCTTACTTTTACAGGGGTCATTGAGCCTAGCGTATTACTGCAGCACAAGGCCAATGGAGGTTTTCAGATGCATAACAGTATATAAATCAACTGCAGTTTTTAATTCTATGTGCTTTTATGGCTAGTGCCATAAAAAAGGAAAAGAAAGAAAAGCTAATGACCTTAATGGATGTTATTTGTCAAACTTCTATAGACATCCATCACCAGTAATTTGACTTGTTTCATTTACTTGGCAAATTGAAAAATCTTAAGGCTGATGTTCTACATTGTATCTGAAATACTGAATCCAATCCCAAATCTATTTCTTGAAATGCTTTTGAAGAAACAAATAACCAAATAAATGAAAACAGAAGAAAATCCATTGTGATTTAATGAATACTACCTAAGATTGAAAACTAAATTCCAATCCAATCAAGTGCCCTCAAATTCACAACAAACCTTTTTCCTCAAATTAATCCATGCTTGATAAAATATAGTTCCACTGTGATATATTGAATTACACCAAGACCAAGTTGTAGTTATCAGCAAAAAGCATCAAGAATTTAAACTCCTATTTGAGGAAGAATAATATTTGCTAGGAGCACAGTTTTCTTGTATAAGCCTTATGGCTGTTAACCACTTTTGGGTCAATACACTTTCATTTATTGGACTTTTGATTACTGCTCTACTGCTCTTCTGTTAATACTGTAAGTAATAGTGTTCATAGAAAGCAGAAGGATTTTGTTTCCAGAATACTTATTAAGAAATTCCAAGGATATCATCAATCTATGATGTAATGAGTTAATTTGTCTGGGGGGATGAAACATTTATTAGTCTATCATGCTTAAAAGCCCAATTTTTTTCATGACTCAGAGAGAACATCCAATTTTAAACAACTTTCCAATTTACTTCTATTATCAAATGTCCTTAATTTTATTTGTATCTTTTGTTGAAAAGCAGAAAGCTAAGCTCAGGAACGTGCACGTGTTTGCAGCACTATACGGCAGCAGTTTTGAAACAATATTATTAATTAGCTAGAAAACAAGATGGCAGCACTATTTTTTGCATGTAGTGCTCCAGATATCTAGATATATTTTTAACAAAGAACAACATAAGAACAATTCAATTTTGATAAATGAAGTAAATTAAAAAACAATTACAAAATGTATTCTCTATCTGAATCATGAAAGAAAAAAGTTGGGGTTTCATGTCCCTTTAATGTTTCAGCTTCATTTATATATTGTATTTATTTTATACATTTAAATGAAGTCTCGGTTTAGAGCTCAAAATGCTATTAGACTTGAGAGGGGTACCCCTGTTTCAAGTGAATAGTCACCTGATAGGTTTATAAATGAATGGAACACAAAGAGGGACATGAGATATGTTATTTAAAACAGGCACCACATTGGTCATTTTTTTAAAATGTCTGGTACCTCTTGAAAATATAAATATATCAAGTCAATACTTACATGGAAAAGAGTGACTGCCACTTAATCATCAACATAAATCCCACAAAGGAGAACCAGACACCATTTTGGAAGTCCTCTTTTTATAATAAGTGGTATCATAATCATGACATTTGTGGATGATTGGATATCATTTACCTCTTGCATGAATTATATGCGGAATGATTTACTCTCAAGAACCATTTTGAATAATAGAACATTAGTCCCCTAGCAGCAACCACTGGCCTAATTTTGTTTTGTTTCCTTTGAAATTGTAGAACATTGTCTCTTAAAGGGATACTAAACCCATTTTTCCCCTTAATGATTCAGATAGAGCATGCAATTTTAAGCAACTTTCTAATTTAGGAGTAAATTAGAAAGTTGCTTAAAATTGCATGCTCTATCTGAATCATTAAAGAAAAAAATTTGGGTTTAGTACCCCTTTAAGTAAATGTGTATGTGGTAAGTATTGTTGGAGGAATTGCAGAACTTAGAAGTATGAAGAACTTTATGTAAGATCTAAATATGTGCAATTGCTTTTAGATGAATGCTAAAATGAACAAATACTCACAACAAGTGAACAAAATACATGCAACAAAAAAAGATTGTTAAGGCAGGAATGCTTCCAGTTTTCAATATTCAATAACAATCCATTAATCCAATAGGTATGGAAGCTTTGCTTTTGCTCATAGCCAATCCAATTTGTTTTGTTGCTGCTGGCTTGCACCAGTAGCACTAGCTACTACATTTCATTTGAAAGGTACATTTTTTTCTTCATACATCAGAAAATATTAACTGCATTGCAAAAAATATGCATGCAAAAATAATATTTTAAAAGCATTTACACTTCCATTTTATTAAAAACATACACACTGTTTTACAGGCTTTTAAAAAAGCTTCTTGAATGCTGTTTATCTTGCTTCTTTTGCTGTAGACCAGTGATTTGCAACCTTTCTTTTGCCGTGGCACACTTTTTTACATTAAAAAATCCTGTGGCACACCACCATCCCAAAATTTTACAAAATCACACATTGTAGCCTAATACAGGATATATATACAGTGTATATATATATATATATATATATATATATATATACACTGTACTGTGCTGTCATGCTATGCCTCCTACAAACTATACATGACATATTGACATTCATTCACAAACAATCATAATCATTGTCTGTGAATGAATGCCAATATCATGGTTGTAAATGATGCCTGATGAGCCTGTCACATACCTCCCAATATTTCAAAATTTGAAAGAGGGACACCCTCGCACTGTTGTCAGTCTGCCGCGGCACACCTGAGGATCTCTCACGGCACACTAGTGTGCCACGGCACAGTGGTTGAAAAACACTGCTGTAGACCAATTAAGGGCTGATATAAAAAAGCTCCTGAATATATCAGCCAATCACTATGCATGTAGGATAGTCAGGGTTCTACAATCCACAGGATGCATTAGTATCTCTGCTGGGTGTAAAAATACAAAAAAAAGTCATATTATAGTAAAAGCAGATTTTTTTTTTTTTAACTTATGCATAATTAAACATTTAGGCCTAAATTATAAGTGGAAAGGTATTTTGCTGAAAAGTTTTAGCATAAGTTGCACTCAAGTGAAATCCATACCTCGAGTATATTACAAATGATAAACACATTAAGAGAACAGCAAAGTTACCCTCTGTAATATAACAAAACTGCAATGCGTTTCAAAGTTTTTAGTTGGAGGCATGACTGATTCCTGTGTATCCTTTCACTGGTAGTCGCTGTGGGTGATTATCCCCACCTGGGTGCCTGTGTATCCTGAACCGGCACCTATTGTGGGTGATTATCCCCACCTGGGTGCCTGTGTATCCTGAACCGGCAGCTGTTGTGGGGGATTATCCCCACCTGGGTGCCTGTGTATCCTGAACCGGCAGCTGTTGTGGGTGATTATCCCCACCTGGGTGCCTGTGTATCCTGAACCGGCAGCTGTTGTGGGGGATTATCCCCACCTGGGTGCCTGTGTATCCTGAACCGGCAGCTGTTGTGGGGGATTATCCCCACCTGGGTGCCTGTGTATCCTGAACCGGCAGCTGTTGTGGGGGATTATCCCCACCTGGATCCTGTGTATCCTAAACCGGTAGCCGCTGTGGGTGAATATCCCTACCTGGAGCCTGTATATCCTGAACCGTCAGCTGCTGTGGGTTATTACCCCTACCTGGAGTTATTGAGCTGGGACACTGAAAGTTCCCAGACTTTGTGAATCAGCACAACTGAGTGCTGCCGGTTTTGTGAGTACGTATGTTTAATGCATTGAAATTGTTTGGAGCTGAATATTACAGTATTATATATAATATAGTAATATAACAAAACTGCAATGCGTTTCAAAGTTTTTAGTTGGAGGCATGACTGATTCCTGTGTATCCTTTCACTGGTAGTCGCTGTGGGTGATTATCCCCACCTGGGTGCCTGTGTATCCTGAACCGGCACCTATTGTGGGTGATTATCCCCACCTGGGTGCCTGTGTATCCTGAACCGGCAGCTGTTGTGGGGGATTATCCCCACCTGGGTGCCTGTGTATCCTGAACCGGCAGCTGTTGTGGGTGATTATCCCCACCTGGGTGCCTGTGTATCCTGAACCGGCAGCTGTTGTGGGGGATTATCCCCACCTGGGTGCCTGTGTATCCTGAACCGGCAGCTGTTGTGGGGGATTATCCCCACCTGGGTGCCTGTGTATCCTGAACCGGCAGCTGTTGTGGGGGATTATCCCCACCTGGATCCTGTGTATCCTAAACCGGTAGCCGCTGTGGGTGAATATCCCTACCTGGAGCCTGTATATCCTGAACCGTCAGCTGCTGTGGGTTATTACCCCTACCTGGAGTTATTGAGCTGGGACACTGAAAGTTCCCAGACTTTGTGAATCAGCACAACTGAGTGCTGCCGGTTTTGTGAGTACGTATGTTTAATGCATTGAAATTGTTTGGAGCTGAATATTACAGTATTGCACTAGGAGGCGCCTTCTGTCTGTTTCTGAATTTCAGAGTGGAAGAGTTTTTTAACACTAAGAAGAGTGATCTTGGTGAAACATATGAACTGTTCATAAAATCTATTTGGAGATTAGTTCTTAATTTGTGACTCTCACCTTTGTGAATTAGAATATCATTATCGATTTTATTGTTATTCTTTGCACCCCCTAATTCCTAGAGTGTTGTTTTTTTAGACTTTATTAATATACATTTACCTTACATTCAACATTTGTAATCATTTTATTAAAAATAAGGGATATTTTTAGAATTACATATTGTAAACAAATAAATAAAACTGCCAATGTAAGTGCATGACTTAATGGAAGCTATCGAGATCATATTGCATTTGTGTGCTTTTTACAGCAAATAAAGTTATGTACAAAAAGCAGTGTGTTTAAAAAAATTGACAAAACAATGTTCCATATCCATATGTATTATATTTGATTTAATTTGAATCATAAATATTTCAGAAAAATGTCTGTACCTATGTAAGGATATGTTTTTCTCAACACAGGAAAAAACATGTGTACCAGCAATTCATTAAAGAAATCTGACTTGTTAATTTATTTAGAGGTATATTACAAGTGGAGTGCTAAATTATCGGGTGCCCGAAAACGGGAAATTTGCCCACTTGCAGGCACAAGATAATTAATCAGCCGTTACAAGTGCCTGGTTATTGCTACTGCAAGCTCGTGGTAGCAATTAGGTCTTATAAAATTAACCAGAGATCAGGTCTCTGGTTAATTTTATAAATGTGCCCCAAATACCCCAACATACAGTGTAGTGCATTTTATTAAAAAAAAAGATGGCAGAATCTTTATTTTTTAATAAAATAACTGCACTAGGCAATATTTTGGGGGTAAAGTTGGCAGGAGTGGGGTGTTTGGAAAAAAAAGAAAATCGGCACTGAAAAGTGCCTTTACATTGCAGTCTATGGGAACTGTGTGTTCCCAGTAAATATATATACGTATATGCTAATATACATATTTATTTATGTGTTAATATGTGTATATTGACAGCATCAGAACGAGACTCCCATTAGAGCCTATGGAAGTGCGCCCCATTAGAGCCTATGGAAGTGCGCTCTCGTGAGCGCAAATGCTTCCCAACAATTTTTAATACAAGCTTAGGTTTCCACTTTGTGCTCCTCATTTAAAGTATAGGTAGAGCTAGTAATTGTGAGCTAGTGTATTGGAATTGTGTATAAAAATAAGTAGTCTCATTCTATTAAGAGAGAAGCAGGAATAATTCAGCCCATAAAGGCAAAGTATTGTAGTGTTAGGACTAGTTGAGATTAGGACACCTTGTAAAATGGTGGTTCTCTAAGCAAAATATGACCATATTGTGTGACTAAGATCACAATTTTAATATAAAAGCATTGGTGATTTTTGCAGGCAATTTTTCATCATTTAAAAATGATTTGTTTAGTTGCAAGTGAATGTTCGCCAATACCCATATACATGTGTATATATGTACAGTATATATGTGTGCACATACATATGTAAAGATATAAACACATATATATATACACCAAACAGACAAGCACTCCAGATTCCAATTGTAAGTTCACCTGGGGTGCAACAGAAAAATTGCACAATAATAAAAGAGTGAACTCACCAGGACTTTTAAATCAGTTTTACTCAGTTAAGGAGTAAAACTGATTTAAAAGTCCTGGTGAGTATTATTATTATTATTATTATTATTATTATTATTATTATTAGTATTAGTATTATTATTAGTATTATTATATATATATATATATATATATATATATATATATATATATATATATATATATATATAGTTATATATATATAGTAAGAAAGGTTGTGTAGCACACTGAATCCCACTAAATCCAAAAAGTTGATGTATATAAAATGTTAAATGCTTTATTTCACTCTTTTAAAAGCATAAAACACGGCCTCCATAGGAACACCATACTTCACATAGAGTAATCACAGTGTGTACAGGTACACCTGCATACGCATTTCTTGCATGCACGCTTGGTCACTGAATAGGTAGCTACCTGTGCACACCTATTATGTCTCTTAAAGCTACAGTGTGTATGTCCAAAATTGTTAAAAATGGAGGACAGAAATATACATAACATTTAAATTTGTCAGATTGCTTACACTCACCTAGATTTAGAGTTTGGCGTCAACCGTCAAGGGGTCCTAACGCTGCTTTTGGCCGCCCGCTGGTATTTAGAGTCAGCCAGGAAAGGGTCTAAAGCTCACTTCCTCACCGCAACTCCAGGCTACAGCAGATCCCCTTACGCCAATTGCTTATCCTATCTTTTCAATGGGATCTGCCTAACGCCAGTATTTGGAGTCTTGGGAGAAGTGAGTGGTAGACCCTCTACCAACAAGACTCCTACCGCCAAAAAAAGTCAGTAGCTTTATGGGCTAACGCATGAATATAAAGCTCTTAACTACTGTGCTACAAAGTACACTAACACCCATAAACTACCTATGTACCCTTAAACCGAGGCCACCCCACATCGCCGCCACTATAATAAATGTATTAACCCCTAAACCGCCGCACTCCTGCCTCGCAAACACTATAATAAATAGTATTAACCCCTAATCTGCCCTCCCTAACATCGCCGCCACCTACCTACAATTATTAACCCCTAATCTCCTGCCTGCACCATCGCTGCTACTATAATAAAGTTATTAACCCCTAAACCTAACTAACTAATAGTTACCTAGTTAAAATAAGTACATAATTACCTGTAAAATAAAACCTAACCTAAGTTACAAATACACCTAACACTACACTATCATTAAATTAATTAAATAAATTACCTACAATTAGCTAAATTAAAATACAATAAAATAAACTATTCTATAATACAAAAAAACAAACAAACAATAAATTACAAAAAATAAAAAATAATTACAAAAAGTTTAAACTAATTATACCTAATCTAAGCCCCCTAATAAAATAAAAAATCCCCCAAAATAAAAAAAATGCCCTACCCTATTCTAAACTACCAAAGTAATCAGCTCTATTACCAGCCCTTAAAAGGGCTTTTTGTGGGGCATTGCCCCAAAGTAATCAGCTCTTTTACCTGGAAATAAAAATACAATACCCCCCAACATTACAACCCACCACCCACATACCCCTACTCTAACCCACCCAAACCCCCCTTAAAAAAACCTATCGCTAACCCAATGAAGATCATCCTACCTTGAGTCGTCTTCACCCAGCCGAGCCAAATTCTTCATCAAAGGTGCGCAGAGGAGGACCTTGATCCGGTAGAAGTCTTCATCCAAGCGGGGCAAGAAGAGGTCCTCCATCCGGTAGAAGTGTTTATCCAGGCGGCGTCTTCAATCTTCATCCATCCGGAGTGGAGCCATCTTCAAAGGAGCCGACACGGAGCCATCCTCTTCAACCAACGACTAGGTAATTTATTTAATTAATTTAATGATAGTGTAGTGTTAGGTGTATTTGTAACATAGGTTAGGATTTATTTTACAGGTAATTTTAAAATTATTTTAACTAGGTAGCTATTAAATAGTTATTAACTATTTAATAGCTATTGTACCTAGTTAAAATAATTACAAAGTTGCCTGTAAAATAAATATAAATCCTAAAATAGCTACAATATAATTATTAGTTATATTGTAGCTATATTAGGGTTTATTTTAAAGGTAAGTATTTAGTTTTAAATAGGATTAATTTATTTAATTTTAGGAATATTATTTAGTTTCATTTAAATTATATTTATGTTAGGGGGTGTTAGGGTTAGAGTTAGGTTTAGGGGTTAATAACTTTATTATAGTAGCGGCGACAGTGCGGGCGGGAGATTAGGGTTAATAATTGTAGGTAGGTGGCGGCGATGTTAGGGAGGGCAGATTAGGGGTTAATACTATTTATTCTAGTGTTTGCGAGGCGGGTGTGTGGCAGTTTAGGGGTTAATACATTTTTTTATAGTCGCGGTGAGGTCCGGTCGGCAGATTAGGGGTTAATAAGTGTAGGTAAAGTAGCGGTGACGTTGGGGGGGGGCAGATTAGGGGTTAATAAATATAATATAGGTGTCGGCGATGTTAGGGACAGCAGATTAGGGGTTCATAGGGATAATGTAGGTTGCGGCGGTGTCCGGAGCGGCAGATTAGGGGTTAATAGTATAATGCAGGTGTCAGCGATAGCGGGGGCGGCAGATTAGGGGTTAATAAGTATAAGGTTAGGGGTGTTTATACTCGGGGTACATGTTAGGGTGTTAGGTGCAGACTTAGAGAGTGTTTCCCCATAGGAAACAATGGGGCTGCATTAGGAGCTGAACGCTGCTTTTTTGCAGGTGTTAGGTTTTTTTTCAGCCTAAAATGCCCCATTGTTTCCTATGGGGATATCGTGCACGAGCACGTTTTTCCAGCTTACCGCTACCGTAAGCAACGCTGGTATTGAGGGTTGAAGTGGAGCTACAACGTACCCTTTTTTGAGCTCTCCCCCCTCTCTTTTGCACTCTCTCTCCCCCCTCTCTTTTGCACTCTCTCTGCCCCTCTCTTTTGCGCTCTCTCCCCCTCTCTTTTGCGCTCTCTCCCTCTCTTTTGCTGTCTCTATCCCCCCTCTCTTTTGCTGTCTCTCTCCCCCCTCTCTTTTGCTGTCTCTCTCCCCCTCTCTTTTGCTGTCTCTCTCCCCCTCTCTTTTGCACTCTCTCTCTCCACCCTCTTTTTTGTGCTCTCTCTCCCCTTCTCTTTTGCGCTCTCTCTCTCTCCCCTTCTCTTTTGCGCTCTCTCTCTTCCCCTCTCTTTTGCGCTCTCTCTCGTCCCCCATCTCTTTTGCACTCTCTCTCTCCCCATCTCTTTTGCGCTTTCTCTCCCCCTCTCTTTTGTGCTCTCTCTCTCCCCCTCTATTTTGTGCTCTCTCTCTCCCCCTCTCTTTTGTGCTCTCTCTCCCCTCTCTTTTGCACTCTCTCTCCCACCCTTTCTTTTGCACTCTCTCTCCCCCTCTCTTTTGCGCTCTCTCTCCCCCTCTCTTTTGCGTTCTCTCTACCCCTCTCTTTTGCGCTCTCTCTCCCCCTCTCTTTTGCGCTCTCTCCCTCCCCTTCTCTTTTGCGCTCTCTCTCCCCCTCTCTTTTGCGCTCTCTCTCTCTCTCCCCCATCTCTTTTGCGCTCTCTCTCCCCCATCTCTTTTGCGCTCTCTCTCTCCCCCATCTCTTTTGCTGTCTCTCTCCCCTTCTCTTTTGCACTCTCTCTCCTCCTCTCTTTTGCGCTCTCTCTCTCCCCTTCTCTTTTGTGCTCTCTCTCTCCCCCTCTCTTTTGCGCTCTCTCTCTCTCTCCCCCATCTCTTTTGCGCTCTCTCTCTCCCCCATCTCTTTTGTGCTCTCTCCCCTCTCTTTTGCACTCTCTCTCCCCCTCTCTTTTGCACTCTCCACCCTTTCTTTTGTGCTCTCTCTCCCCCTCTCTTTTGCGCTCTCTCTCCCCCTTTCTTTTGCGCTCTCTCTACCCCCCTCTCTTTTGCGCTTTCTCACCCCCCTCTCTTTTGCGCTCTTTCTCCCCCTCTCTTTTGCGCTCTCTCTCTCCTTCCTCTCTTTTGCTCTCTCTCTCCCCCTCTCCCCCTCTCTTTTGAGCTCTCTCCCCCCTCTCTTTTGAGCTCTCTCTCTCCCCCCTCTCTTTTGCTCTCTCTCTCTCCCCCCTCTCCCCCCTCTCTTTTGCACTCTCTCTCCCCCTCTCTTTTGCACTCTCCACCCTTTCTTTTGTGCTCTCTCTCCCCCTCTCTTTTGCGCTCTCTCTCCCCCTCTCTTTTGCGCTCTCTCTCCCCCTTTCTTTTGCGCTCTCTCTACCCCCCTCTCTTTTGCGCTTTCTCACCCCCCTCTCTTTTGCGCTCTTTCTCCCCCTCTCTTTTGCTCTCTCTCTCTCCTTCCTCTCTTTTGCTCTCTCTCTCCCCCTCTCCCCCTCTCTTTTGAGCTCTCTCTCTCCCCCCTCTCTTTTGAGCTCTCTCTCTCTCCCTCTCTTTTGTGCTCTCTCTCTCCCCTCTCTTTTGAGCTCTCTCTCTCCCCATCTCTTTTGAGCTCTCTCTCTCCCCCTCTCTTTTGAGCTCTCTCTCTCCCCTTCTCTTTTGCGCTCTCTCTCTCCCCCTCTCTTTTGCGCTCTCTCTCTCCGCCTCGCTTTTGTGCTATCTCTCTCCCCCATCTCTTTTGCATCTCTACCCCCTCTCTATCTCCCCTCTCTTTTGCGCTCTCTCTCTCCCCCTCTCTTTTGTGCTCTCTCTCCCCTCTCTTTTGCGCTCTCTCTCCCACCCTTTCTTTTGCGCTCTCTCCCCTCTCTTTTGTGCTCTCCTCCCCCTCTCTTTTGCACTCTCTCTCCCCCTCTCTTTTGAGCTATTTCTCCACCCCTCTCTTTTGCGCCCTCTCCACCCTCTCTTTTGCGCTCTCTCTCCCCCCTCTCTTTTGTGCTCTTCCCCCTCTCCCTTTTGCGCTCTCTCTCTCCCCCCTCTTTTGCGCTCTCTCTTCCCTCTCTCTTTTGCGCTCTCTTCCGCCTCTCTTTGGCTCTCTCTCCCCCTCTCTATTGCGCTCTCTCCCCCTCTCTTTTGCTGTCTCTCCCTTCTCTCTTTTGCTGTCTCTATCCCCCCTCTCTTTTGCTGTCTCTCTCCCCCCTCTCTTTTGCTGTCTCTCTCCTTCCTCTCTTTTGCTGTCTCTCTCTCCCCCTCTCTTTTGCGCTCTCTCTCCCCCTCTTTTTTGCGCTCTCTCCCTCCCCTTCTCTTTTGCGCTCTCTCTCTCCCCCTCTCTTTTGCTCTTTCTCTCTCCCCATCTCTTTTGCGCTCTCTCTCTCCCCCATCTCTTTTGCTGTCTCTCTCCCCTTCTCTTTTGTGCTCTCTCTCTCCCCATCTCTTTTGCGCTCTCTCCCCCTCTCTCTCCCCTCTCTTTTGCGCTCTCTCTCCACTTCTCTTTTGCGCTCTTTCTCTCCTCCTCTCTTTTGCGCTCTCCCCCCTTTCTTTTGTGCTCTCTCTCCCCCTCTCTTTTGCGCTCTCTCTCCCCCTCTCTTTTGCGCTCTCTCCCTCCCCTTCTCATTTGCGCTCTCTCTCTACCCCTCTCTTTTGCGCTTTCTCTACCCCCATCTCTTTTGCGCTCTCTCCCCCTCTCTTTTGCGCTCTCTCTCCCCTTCTCTTTTGCGCTCTCTCTCGCCCCCATCTCTTTTGCGCTCTCTCCCCCTCTCTCTCCCCTCTCTTTTGCGCTCTCTTCCCCTCTCTTTTGCTCTCTCTCTCTCCCCCTCTTTTTTGCGCTCTCTCTCCCCCCTCTCTTTTGCGCTCTCTCTCCCCTGCTCTTTTGCGCTCTCTCTCTCCCCCTCTCTTTTGCGCTCTCTCTCCCCGTCTCTTTTGCGCTCTCTCACCCCCTCTCTTTTGCGCTCTCTCTCCCCCTCTCTTTTGCGCTCTCTCTCCCCCTCTCTTTTGTG